>NC_087528.1:12568606-13251666 GCF_963921805.1 Phalacrocorax carbo
GCTTCTAGAGTCATGGGAATTTGCAAAAAACTCTGAGATCCTCTTAACATGATTTTATCTTTGAAGGAAAAATTTTGTTAATGACTCCTGAGGGCCCACTCCTGCACTGACTGCAAAAGCAGAAGAACCAATAGTGCCTGTGTTTTTTAAAGATCTTTTCTTATCAAAAGCTTACTTGCACAGGAAGGGGGTCTCTTCATATTGCCAGAGAAGGGTTAATGGTGATGTTTGCCACTGATGTTCTAACTCTATGATTTATCCCAAGCTTGCTATCATGTTTTCCAGCTCTGATTCTCCCTTGTGTAAGAGCTATTCTTCAACAGAGTTGCTGCAACCAGAGGTTCCTGCTTTACCCCACCACCTACTGTCAGTAAAGAAACAGCTTTGAAAAGGAGGGTAGCAACTTTAATAAAAAAGTCCCAAAAAGGTGACACTAAAACAGTTCCCCCAGAACAAAACAGAACACTGCAGAACAGCCCAGCACGGGCTCTGGTCCACTTCCCATCCCCAGAAGACAGCTTCCTACCCTGCTTGATGGCATCCCTTAGCGTGACGGCTCTCTGACTGATGTTCTGGGGAACTGGGACGTGGTTCCCTGTACTACCTGAGTCAATATGAAGCCCCAAATAGGCCTAAGTTTCAAATCTAAGCTGTTTCAATGCTTTGAGGCTGTGGGACCTGCACCACACATCCATGGAGTTGAGCAGGGATCCTTCCTTCCCAGGTGAGAAGACAGGATGGTTGAATGGCTACAGGGGCACCAGTTGCCTCCTCTTGGCAAACGCTGAGATCACAGAATCACAGAATCCCAGAATCCCAGGCTGGAAGGGACCTCAGGGATCATCTAGCCCAACCTTTCTAGGCAGAGCACAGCCTAGACAAGACGGCCCAGCACCCTGTCCAGGCGACTCTTGAAGGTGCCCAACGTGGCCGAGCCAACCCCTTCCCTGGGGAGATTATTCCAGTGGTGACTGTCCTCACTGTGAGAAATTTCCCTCTCGTGTCCAGTCGGAATCTCCCCAAGAGCAACTTGTGTCCATCCCCCGTGTCCTCTCCATGGGACTCCATGTAAAAAGGGAGTCTCCATCTTCTCTGTAGCTGCCCCGTAAGTACTGGTACATGGGGATGAGATCCCCTCTGAGCCTCCTTTTCTCAAGGCTGAACAAACCCAGCTCTCCCAGCCTATCCTCGTACGGCAGCTTCCCTGTCCTCTGATCATCCTGGTGGCCCTTCTCTGGGCCCCTTCCAGCCTGGCCACATCCCTTTTGTATAGCGGGGACCAGAACTGCACACAGCACTCCAGGGGTGGCCTGGCCAGCGCTGAGTAGAGCGGGATAATGACTTCTTTCTCTCTGCTGGCGATGCCCTTTTTGATGCAACCCAGCATCCTGTTGGCCTTCTTGGCCGCAGCAGCCACTGTTCGCTCCTGTTGAGCTTTCTGCCCACCAGGACCCCCAGGTCCCTTTCCACAGAGCTGCTCTCCAGCCAGGTGGATCCCAGTCTGTGCTGCACTCCTGGATTATGTTTTCCCAGGTTCAGGACCTTACACTTCTCCTTGTTGAACTTCCTAAGGTTCTTGTTGGCCCACTCCTCCAGCCTATCCAGATCTCCCTGCAGAGCAGCTCTCCCAGTGCCAGCCTTGCCACAGGTCTCATGCCCTGGGAACTAGAGACAGAGAAGAGCTGCTAGGTTCCCCACCAGTCAGTAGCTCCCACAATGAACAACTTGCCCATAAACCCCACTGCCTTTGCTATTGTCCAAAGTGCTAAAATTAACTCCAGCAAGGGAGCAAAGGCCTAAATATCACCCATAAAGTGTAATTGGGTCCATGCTGTTGTCTAGGCAGCAGTGAAGGTTGGCACCCCCAGCTCAGCCCTCCCTTTGGAGACCCAAGTGTTTTGTTCTCTGTGTGCTCTTCCTGGGGCCTCTTTCGCTCTACATGAAATGGCTGATGGATACAAGCAGCATGTGCATATCAGGCCCAGATCAAACCTCCATCACCACAGGAAAGTCTGTGAAGGTATTTCTGGAATCGCGGGGGAGATCTCTCCTACATCAGGTCAATGCACCTCCATATTGAGCCCACTTATCGGAGTGTGTCTTGACTAACAGAGAAGTGACTGAGTGCCAGCACTGTCCTGTCAGCTGGTTTCCAGAGAGGAGGACCAAGGGAAACACCAAACTCCATCTCAGAGGCAGATTCTCCAGGATGGGAAATCACAAAGTAATAAATTTTTGTAAACAACAGAAAAGAGGCATCTGCAGTGGAAAGTGCTGAATGACCTATGCGATAGGTGTTATATGTGCTTCCATCCTACATTGGGTCTTTCTGGTCAGCTGAATGCAGCATCAGGAACACAAGAGGATGGAGATATGGGTCTTTGGGTCTCCTCTCCTCCCACCCGAGATTTGTAGTTTGAGTCAGCCGTGAAGTATGTTTCCATGTGGAGCCACCGCAGGTTTGACAGCTGAAGCACTAAATCCTTTCCAGGCCTTTGCAACTGTCCATAGATCCATTAATTCTTTGAACCAAGATCTTCTGAGTATTTCATTAAGTGCCACTTAGAAAGTACTTTGGACCTTAGTGAGATCAGGTAAAATATACCTAAGACCTCTATCCAGCTGGATTTTGCTGAGAAAATCCTCTGTCCTGCCTGATTTTGTCGTCTCCCTCTTCCCCTCCTGTTGAGTGCATCAATGTACAGGGGAGGTCCCCAGCTGGGGAGTCAGCTGCACCTCAGGCATTCTCTCCAGCTGTGAGCCCTGTTGAACCAGTTCTTCATATCTGTGTGGTGAGGTTTGCGGAACTGGTCCAGCCTGTCAGCTGGATCCTGCCGATCTGCACCAGGCCTATGGTCAGGACAGCTTGCAGTGGCTCCACTGCTACCAGATTGCTCGTGTTGGGCCCTCTGAGGCAACATCAGTGGGTAGAGTGAGTGTGATGTGCTTGGAGAGGACGCAAAAAGGATATCCACTGTCCAAGGAGTGCCTTGAGTACTTGTGCCCAGAGTGGCAACAATGCGCCCAGCAGATCAGTATAGCCATCTCTATCTGTATTTTTCAGTGACGGGTTTGCAAGAGTAGCACAACAGAGTCCTTGTCTGGTGGTACTCCTCTTCATCTGCTTGCTCCCCTACATTCACACTCCAGTCCTTTTCTGTTTCCCTATAAATAGACAGTGCAAAGAGATGCAAATACTTTAACAGACCTTGATAATACCTAAGAAATTCAAGATGTCTCTGATAAAAACATCTACAATCGAAGCACTGGGACTCAGCGGACCATTGACCACCATCCAGATCTGATACGGAAGCACGAGCAGACTGCTGTCTGGAGAGCAAACAAGGTGTCCGTCATGTCTGGGGTGCCCATGCATGCAGTCATGTCAGCTTCTGGGCTGGGCACCGTGGGCTGCCCAGTGATATTCAGGATCAGCCCAGGTCAGGGTATGAGTAAGGCTGCTGATATTTGGTCACAAAAGGAGGATTTTTTTCCCCTTGAAAATCTAGACACATGAGCAAACACTTGACATCCCTGAAGTTGATATTCCCCCTGGTGCCTCCCCAGTGCAGAACAAAGGATACTGCAGCTGTGGTGCCATACAGGGGAGGAGGTGTAAGGTCCTGAGACCTTGCGTGAATTGTGAAAGAGGATTCCTGGCATGCGCTTCCACAGCATTTTGGAGTTAAAGTATCAGGGCAGGAAAAGCTGGAGGGTGCTGTTTTTCAGTGACTGGCTGTTCAGGTCAGTGGAGTGACTTGGGCAGCACAGAGTGGTCAGGGAGTGGAGGAGGGCTGCTGGCTCCCAGTGCCCTGCACATACGGGTACTGTGCCATAGCCATTGGGCTACACGGTGCCCATGGCTGTAAAACACTGCCAGCAGCCAGGAGCAAACGGATTGAGTACAAAACCACAAAAAAAAAAAAACAATGGTGAAGGATAAGCTTTTGGGTCAATAATGTGCTGGGCTTGGGCCAGCTCTCCCAGTGCTGCACGGAACTGAGCCTCCAAAGGACAGGGACTCATAGATGCTTCACTTGGGGCTTATCTAGCTGTTGGTGAGGCTGGCTCTGGTAGGGGTGGACTCTGCTCCAGCCGGTGTGGTTTGGGAACAGCAGAAGAAGGAATGAGCTTTGTCCCTGGGATGGAAAGGGAATTGAAGACCATCAGAGCTGGCGCTGGTGGTGCTGGCGTGTGCAGGCTCATGGGTGCCCGCCATGGGAGAAGGTGGGACAGAGAGGCGAGAGAAATCCCGCAGAGCCCTGCCATGGGCACACACAGGTGGAATGCTTTCCCTCCAGTCGCAGGGCCTGGCTAGTTGCTTCTGTCCATGCACCAGCGGCATTGAAGCCACCACGGCCTGCCTGTGCCTGTCACCCTCCGGCATGTGGCTGTGGCCCTCCAGCATGTGGCTGTGGCCCTCCATGTCAGCTGCCTGGAGGTGGTGGAGGGCACTGAAGGCACCTTGCATACACGTGCAAATACAGAGATGTGTCTGGGTTTGATTCGTACACCATTGTGCATCCCACGCGGGAATGGTGCCTGCCCTGCCTGGAGCTGTGTGAGTTGGGTTGCTATCAGAGAGCACAGATGAACTGGAGAGGGGAAAATATGCAAGCAGGAATACCCCATGGGGAACTCAGGATCCTGGGGTCTGCAACACCCTGGAAATGCAGTGCTGGTTCTAACCCAGAGCTGGCATGCAGTGGGATGCATTGGAGGCCTCTGCTCCTCCATGGAGCTGGATACGGCCTCATCGGTGCATGTCAGGAGGTGCAGGCACAGGGCTGACAGCACTTTCCTGGCCATGAGCATCACCCTCCGCCCCTCATCACCTCAAAGCTTTCCCGCAGCCATGTGCTGGTGATGTGCACTGGTTCTTCCAATGTCAGGTACTGGCAGAGACATTGCCTCCCCAACAAGGATCGTTCAGGAGCGGTCTGGCCCACCGGCCCAGGAGGCAGGAGCGACAAGTGGTGACAGGGACTTTGCACCCATTTCCCCCTGGGTTCCCTAGGTGATGCCACCAGCTCCCTGGGAGTGACGCACCCAGGCATGCACCCAGCAAGGGACAGACATTGAATGGTGACAATGCCCTCAGCCAAGCTTTACAGGCTGGACTGAACAGGCTTAGAATTAGCAATTAAAAATCCCAGAGCAAATAAAGGAGGGTGTTGGTTACCGCTGCCCTTCCTTTTATATAGCTTCAGTATCCAGATAGTGCTTGTTATAGCCTCCTATCTGGAGGCACATCAAGGAAATTTTTGAAGGTGGTAGTCCCAAGGGCACAAGGGTGGAAAAAACACCCTGAGACCTGGTAGTGGAGGCTAAAGCTGAACTCCTGGTCCAGGCATCCTGGTAAGTGTAAGGCTGTAAAAGATCATGACTCACACTGCAGCTTCCATGCTCCGGGAGAGTCGAGAAAAATTCCTTGCTGCCTCTTGCAGTCACTGACAACAAGATAAAAAATAAAGAAAATTAGTGAACAATAATAATTAAGAATATTTCTCGCCAGTTGTGAGAGGCTTTATAAAAAAACTGTGAAAGGAAATTTCTCTCCAGTGACCCGTGGATGGGGATCATGTCATTTGGCAATCTTCCCGTGTTATGCACTGAGAGGTATATGCCTGGGGGCACTGGCCTGGATGAGATGCCAAAACTGAAGAAAGGTGAGCCTGTTCTCAGCTCTGATGCTCACCTGCGTGTCAGTGGGGGACATCTCCCCCATCTCTGCCTTCACTTTGTCCCATGTACTGTTATAAAATCATTAGCTTTTGGGGTGAGGGTTGGCTCGTGGTACGTGGGTGCACACTTGGCTGCTGGCTGGGCTATCCTTGTACTGTCATCATCCTTTTGTCATGTACCGTACAGCTCCAAGCACTGTGGGGCTGCTCAATGATTAACTCAGGCTAATTGACTCCACCGGCCTTGCCAGCATCCTGGTGGGAAGGAATATCCACTTGGGATGCTGGGAAGGAGGCAGGACGCCATCCGTGCAGCGGTGCTCTCCAGACACACGGACATTTCCACCTCCGTTAGGCTTTGCAGCGGTGTTGCTGCTCATACGTGAGGCCAAAACCAAGCCCTCTGTAGCAGCTCTTAGCTGACCTGGATGTTTCCATGTCACCACCAGCCCCTCCATGCAATGCAGGCTGATGTTCGGTGTATGGGTCCGCACTGCCTGACCTTTCTGCCCGTTGGGTGACTGCCAAACAAACCGGGCATGTTATAGACCAGCCTGGCATTCAGAAAGCATAATCTCAAAGCCAGTGTTCAAACATGGCCCTTTGTACCGAGTTTCTGTGTATTCAGCATTTGTCACCAGGCTGTGTACAGGGCATCGTACTGGTGCCTTGGTGGCACAGCCTTCACTTGGTTTTTCACTGTTCCCCATTGCCTTGCTGGAAATACATTCCCCTCCAGCAAAACCTTCCCAACCTGGGCAGCCCCTCAGTGCACATTGGTGTGATGGGGGGTATGCCAACGAGCAGGTTTGCTCAATCACATGCCATTTACACAGAGGTTTTGGTGCTAAGAGACAGCCTAAATCTAGATTATTCTTATTGACTTTCTCTATTTGCCCAGGCAGTATTTCTGGGAGACCACTTGTGCTCTCTGTCCCTCCACAACCAAAGTTTCCAGGAGAGAGCGGCGGCTCTCCAGGACCCGCAACTCACAGCATCACCTGATAGGAAGAATTGAGGAAATAAACCCCAGACACTAGCCACTTCCAATTTCCACCAAAATCCCCCTCCCCAGATTGGTTCAGACAGGCTCATCTCATCAAAACCATCATTATTCCATTCCAGAGCATTTTAACAACTAATATTATTCCTGAAGAGTGGCTATCACCAGCAGGAAGGTCTGGCTGTCCTGCCAATGTCTCTGCGCTCCCCAACGCTAGCAAAGCATCCCTGTGCATGCTGAGCTGTAGCTACCTTTCCCCTGAGGTCCATCTGGCTGGGTGATGCTGCGGGGACCAGCAGGTCCTTCCCTTTGGTCGTTTTGGATGCTCTTCGCCAACTGGATGATGCTTTGGAACTTCCCAGCATGTGACGTTGCTCTTCCAAGTGCAGATTTCCATTTCAGCTTTGCTGGAGCCACGGGTTAGTTAAAACCTAGCTCCCTAAAGGGGATCTCAATGTTGAATGTGTACCAGAAGATCCAGAAGACGAGGCTGGAGGCGAGCAGCAGAGCTCCCAAGTAAACGAAGAAGTCCCAGGAGCTTAGCGGAGCAAAAATTCCTATGAAGAGGATGATCAACCCGATCACATCGCACAGCACGGCTAGGAAGAGTATCACAGCACAGCGGCCGGTGAGCCTGAAAAAGGCCATGGTGGGGCCCCCCAGCAGAGACCCTGAGGATGGGGGAGAGGGACTGGCAGTATCCCAGCAGTCTCTCCCTTGTTGCCTCTGCTCACTGGCTGCCAGGAGGAAGTACAAATGTCACAACACACCTTGCAGAACAATCGGGAGGGAGATACTGCTTTAACTGTTTCATGGCCCTGCCACCGCCTCGCCTCTGCCTGTCCTGGAGCAGATCCCAGGGGTGTGTTTCTCTGCACGGCATGTGTGAGCCCTCCAGGGAAGGGACCTGCCGCCGGGATACCCTGTGATTGACCTGGGTGTAGGTGCATCACACCCAGCCTGCCTAAAAGGTGCAAGATGCGTCCTGACCCATCCCACAGATGGGACAAGCTCCCTCAGTTTGAGAGCCTGGGGGGTCTTGTGTCAGTTTTGAACAGCATCTGCCATGTGAAGGTCCCAGCAAAGTCTGCACAACACCGGCTATGACATCCCGGTGACAGCCTGGAAACATTGCAGTGTTCCTCTCTCTTTATAGGTAAACTGAGGCACAGGAATTTGTCCAGAATGTCAAAAATAAGTCACCCTTGCAACACCTCCAAAAAGCAGGTCTTGCTGGAAAGCCACAAGTCAGACAACATATGTCATTGCCCATCCCAAAAAGGGGAAACAAGCAAGTTAGTGATGAATCACCGAATAAGGCAGAATTTCCTAGAGCTCCTGACTTGTCTCTGAGCAGCCAGTGTCACTCTGTGGGATCCAGGACTGCTGCTTTCTGCTCCCAGGTGGCTGTGTGACTCTGGGCACATCCTTCCTCTCCTGCTGCTCTGGTCTGCGCACGCTTGGCAAACAGGGCAAGTCCGGGGGAGGTGGAGCGCCCAGGGAGTCCTTGGCTCTGCGAAAGCCATCTCAAGACACAAGCACTGCATGGCCTGTGGGCTGGCAGCTCTCTGCCCCACCTCTTTTTCATGCAGAAGGTGCCAAACCTTGAGACAGGACCACTGGGCAGCATCAGGGACTGGAGCAGTGCCCAGCTGCAAGTACCTCCTGGAGATAGCCTTAACTCCAGGGGATGCCAGGGGTTGCACCAGGAGTGTCCTCTCCCATCTCCTTGCCAAACCCAGGGCACCCAGGGACTGTCTGCCACCTGGGCAGTCCCACTGCCGCTCTGCCATGGGCAGGCTGATGGATGGAGGGATCAGGGGACTTTACCTACTTTGTCTGAGTGTTTCCTCTGCTGCCCAGGGAATCCCAGGTGCTAAAAGTCACCATGCTCCTTCCTACCCCCTCCCAGTGTTCACCTCATAAACAGCAAGCATGTGGCAGAGTAGGATGCCCAGCATGGCCCCTGGTCCTCTCTCCTAACCTTATCCAGGCTGGCGCTTGCAAACACATGGCAGACAGCGCTGTGCAAGCCATCTGTTCCAGGGTGTGCTCTTTCCTTCCAATCACAAGGGTCTGCCGTTTCCAGGATGTATTTTTTTTTACCCTGCATCTGAACAATTAAGGCTTTTAAATACACAAATAAATAACTAATCTCTAGGGCCTGGGGGAGAATCTGCTCTTTGCCGGTCCAGGATCAGCCCTGGCTTAATTACCAGCAGGCTGGAGGGAAGTGCTTGGGCACAGCTTCTTTCAAGGTCCAGTCACTCTGTTTGCATGAAACATGATCTGAAATCTGCCTTCATGAGTGCTTAGCCAAAAAAATCACTTGCTTCCAAATCCATCCTCCAGTTCCTAGTTGTCTTCCATGTGCTTTCAGCCTCGTGGGGACCCGAGCTGGGGAGTCACATAGAGCTCAGCAGCCAAAGCTTCCCCAGCCCCTGAACCCTGGGTTCAGGCTGGGTTTGCCTGTACACCGGTGGTCTTCCCTTGTCCCTGCCCTGCCACAGGTGACACAAGGCTCAGGGCCATGCCCAGCACCTGGCTTGCTGTTGACTAACAGTTGACTCAGTTGACTGAAACCCCTTCACTGAACTCTTCTTTCAATGGACTGCGGTGATTGTGGAGGTGGACAGAGGACATAAAAAGAGGTTTGCAGCTCTTCGCTCCCCAGTTCAGCCACATTTTGACAAACCCGCCTGAGGCTCAGTGTTGATGATGATGGAGCTGCTCCAGCCAGTTTTCTGATGAGCCTGAGCCTCATCACCCTCTGAAAGGAAGGACCTTTTCTGTGTCCCACCTTGCTCCCACAGCTGTATCCAGTTCCCATTTCCTTTGCTTTTTCTGAGTCTTTATCTTCTGTTCACTGAATTTCAGGGAGCTCTTCCAGGTGATTAGACAGAGTTCTTATTGTGGTGAGAGAGCTCCAGAAGGTGCCTTGAGACTTTTCTGTCCTTTCTAGCCTGGGGTCTCATCCTGACAGACATTAGCCACATGGGGCAGAGCAGATAACACCCCGGGAATCTCCCTCAGACCAGTGACACCCTCCAAAAGCAAACAGTATGATGGAAGATGGGTCTGATGCAAGGAGCTCAGCTCAATCCAGGCCTGTCCAGCCCCACACTGCAAAAGGCTGGTGCCACCTTGATCTCACCAGACCAGAAGAAGAAGTCTTCTCCTGGACGGCATCCCATGCCTGGGGAAGCCCAGGAATGAAAAAGAGAGCAAGAAAACTTGTGGAGGTTGTTGCCACACAGAAACTGGGAATCGCTGACCACGCTCCGGAGGGTGGAACAGCTGTGGCAACTCCTGTCCCTCTGGAAGAGACACTGTGTGGTGGGATGGCCTTTCCCGTACAACTGGTGTCCCTCCAGGGGACCTCTGTGGCCTGGGCAGTGTTTACCACTGCGGACAAGGCTTCCTTCAGGCTTCCTTCCACTGCAGCCTCTGGTTTTTGTGAGCCAGATGCTGCAAGGTGAGTGCCTCGTGTTGCTCTCGGGAGGGTATCAGCAGCCCAGCTTGGATCTGCTCTGTAGGAGGCAGGGTTTCCCTCTGGGTGCATTTCAGTGATGTTGAGCCCTGCCAAGCAGTGGGTGAGAGCAGCCATTTGCCCATCATAGCACGAAAGGAAATGTGACACACTGAAAAAAGTCTCTCTGTGGGTTGGAAAGGAAACCAAAGGTTTCCAGAAGTTCATTCACCTCCAATTAATGGCTCAGGAAAATGCAAACAGTTGCATTTTGCTCCAAAGAAACCTGAAAAAGAGCAGAAAACGCTGCCTACCTCGTCTGCTTTTTTCCTAGCCCAGTTCTGCCATAGCTAGAAAGATGATGTTAGCGGAAAACACTTGTTCCTGGAGTTGGCCCAGAACAGGTTTGCAAAAGTATGTGGCAAGAGCGAACCAGTTCTTTACAGGTAACAATGAACGCTGCTTCCCCAAGTTACATATTGGTCTGGAACAGCAAGAATTTGAGCAGGCAGATGGAAGTGGTCTGACAAAATCTTTGCTAGCAGGAGTCAGTCAATATTTACTTCACTGCATCATGCGGAGTCAAACCCAAGAAGGATCTTTCAGAAAGTTTGTCCTGTAGCGAAACCCAGGTAACTCCCTGTAGCATGGGCTGAGCTTTTACAGAATATCTTCTTGGGGATGAAGAGAGAAGAGGTGGGCAGCACAGTGCTGCTTGACCCAGCAGCCCAGATTCATGCGCAGGGATTTCCAGCCACAGCCCCACGGGTCAATGCTGGCTGTGCCTGAGGTGGTGAATGGCTCAAGCTGCTGTAAATGCAGGGGCTGCAGATGAGCTCATCTTAGGCAGGGCAAAATCCCTCCTGCAGCACAAGGGGACTGGTTTCCTTCAAGGGACTGCAGCTCCATGCAGGGTTGGAGCATTTTGGGACTGGGTCTCAGATGTGGGACTCATGACTGCAGGAGTGAAGCTGCTCTCCAAGTGCTCTGGTCCCAGGTCTGAGTGTAGGAAGAGCTTCCCTGACTGAGTGAAAGCTCAGAGCAATTTATATTGAACCCTCAGGACACATCCCTGGGGAGGAATGGTAAAAAGAAGCACACCCTTCCCTCCCCCCTCCTGAAAGACACTGATTGATAGACACTGGGTGATTGTACCGCTTTGTATGTCTGGGAAAGGAGCCCAGACATCATGGCTGGGCAGGATTAACACTGATTTAGGAAAGGCTCCTTCCCCCAGCACTCCTGCCTTGCTGAGCCCTGACTGGTAATGCTGATCCTCTGGAAAGCATCCCACAGAGTTCAACACTTCAAAGCATGATGGCATGTGGTAGGTTAACACATGCCCTCTGCTGAAAGATACTTTGCAGGGCCCTTCATATCCCCGACCAGGGGCAGCTCAGCCCAGCCAGGCCACAGTGCAGAGGGGATCCAGCACCCCCTGCCCAACTGTGTGCTGTGAGCATCATCGAGCTGTGGCTGGCACATGGCTTTGGTGGGTGCACGGCTGTTGAAAGCTTTGCTGCAATGCCTGCAGATGCTCCCCAGGAGCGGCCAGCAGCTGGAGACGCTCCTGTGCAGTCCCGTCTGTAAGACCTGTGCCGCAGGAGTTGGGGAGAGGCAGTGCCCGGGTCTGACCCGCATGGCAGCGTCCGCCGGTGCGGGCAGGCACTGCTGTAAAACCATTGCAACGGATTTAGCCGGCGAGAGCTGGCTTAGACTCGCACCTGCACCGTGAGCAGCCAAAGGGCTGCTGATCACTCACAGCAGCGGTGCCCTGGGGACAGCTTATCTGCCCGCTCCTCTGCTGACATGATGCAATCAGCTCTGCACAGCGCTGCTTGCCTTGGGCAGCGGCTCCTTCCCCGGCACAAGCCACCGGCACACAGACATGTTGAGCTGAGGGTGGTCCAGCTGAGGAATAAGCTGTCAGTACTGCTTATACTGGCCTCTGGTTTCCAGCCACCCCTTCCCTATACTGGAGTTCCAAGACCCAGGTTAAGGCTGCATTCGGGGGTGGGAGGCAAGCAGAGCCGGAAGGTGGGTTGTTGGCTTATCCCAACCCCAGGCACTGTGCAAAATCTGTGCAGTGTAATCCATGGGCACACCAGCCTCGTGTGGGACCCTAAGGGCTGGTCCAGGCATGGGGGCAGGCAGGGTGCAGGCCAGACCCTATGCTTGACACCCCACATCCCCAAGCCCTGTAGATCTAGCCAGGGCTGGGGGAGCACTCACAGCAGCCAGAAAAACCAGACAGACCTTTGACCTCCCCTCCCTGCCAAGCAGAGGGGAACCCGTGCACTAAATGATGGCTGTAACCACTAGGGAAAGTCAGAGTCAATTATTGGCACTGGGCAGAGGGAGGGGCTGCAGGTTTTCCCAGCAAGGATTTCAACTAGGATCCACCAGGGCCGTCACTGGTCCAGCGCCTCAGTCCCTCAGGCTGAGGTGCCACTGGCCACTGAGTCTTGCCGTGGCAGAGGCAGTGCCACGCACGCCCAGTGCCTTTCATAGGGCAAGCCTGGTGACCTGCTTCCCATTTACCTGCAGGGCCCAGCTCAGCAATAATTGCTGATCTTCTCAGAAGAGTAGAGAGAGCTGCTTTCAGCAGAAGAGACTGTCAATTATGTGCCTCTTGGGGTTTCTGGCTCCTACAGCCATTGGAGACAGCAGAAGCATGCCGGGAGCCCAGCCTACTGCCATAAGCAATCCCTGGGATATGCCAGCCTCAGCTCTGGGGCTGTTGTTCTCTCCTGATCTCAGCCACACATCAAGAGCCCACAACCCTGAGGAGCTTCCCCTCAAGTGCTTTCCCTGGAGACCCTTTCCCAAAATACCTACTATCCCATGGGGACACATATACACAGACATGTGGGATGCCCTGAGTTCTTTGGCCCTTCCCAAAGCAGGCACAACATACTCCAGAGCTGCATCTTCCCTTAAATCCCCCAGCTTAATGCTTCCAGCATGTAACCAAGTGTGGAAGACCCAAGCTCCCACCTCCCTCCCTTCCTCCTTGTTTGGTACCTTGTCCAGGGATAGGCTTGGGGGCTTGAACCACCCTTTTTGTTGCCTGCACCCACCAGGGACTTTCTGAGCTACTTTCAGCTCTGCAAACAGTTTGTCCTTCCTATACCTGTGCTCAGCTTTATCTTTTGCCAGGGTAAAGGACATGAAAAAACTTTCCAATGAAATAATTTCTTCCATGAAAAGAAGACACAGGCAGCAGGTTGGGCAGGAGCGAAGCCTGGCTGAGACATCCTCCAAGGGCTTTGCCCAGAATCAGACATGCAGGCAGGTTCTCTGCAGGAGACAAGAAGGAAAGAGCAGAGGAAAGTCCGTCTCCTTCCTCTGGCATGAACCAACCTGATCTCCATTGGCAGGCAGAGGAAAAACCATGTCCTGCTGGTGGGTGATGCTGCAGGCAACTGCAGTACCTGCCTCTAGGGCTGGGCTGGGCTGAAAGCACACAGCACCCATTAACATCAGGCTGTCGTAACTGTTCAGGGATTAAAATCCACTTTTACCAGTGTGGGCAGGGTGGGTGGAAGGATGAGTGGAAGGATAGTAGGACAGTTTCCCCTGACAGCTCTTTTCTTGACAGACTATGCTGCTGCCCCCACCCACCCACGGCCACCCACACTGCCTGGGGGTCTCTCCAAGCAGTAAATCAGGTTTTCTTCAAAAAAAGCACCCACACCCCAGCAATTCCAGCCCTTCATCACATGGACATCCTTGGAGGATGACAGCTGAATCTGCCAGCCTGAGGAATGGTCCCAAGGATTTTGCTTTTAAACTGAGCAAGTCTTTCCAGGCCCCGAGTTGGGGGAGAATCCTGCAAACAGGACACCACAAGGACCAGTTAAGTATAAAAAGTTATAAATCCCAAATAAATAACTATCTATGAGAGCTGCCCAGGAGATTCTGGTTGATGGTTCAGAACCGTGGGGCAGTCAGGAGCAACGGTCCCTTCTGGGGGCACCACAGGAGCTACAGACACCTGCAGTCCATGCTTCACCTGGAGAGGGGCGTGAGGTACCAAGGCCTGGCAGGGCAGACCTGCAGAAGGCACCCCCTCCCCTGGACCCTCTCCAGGGCTCTGCTCCTTCCCTCCGGAGATCAACCATCACCAGCAGCCCTGCACCGGGGCATCACTGCCCGTCGGTCTAGGAGAGATTGAGCCTTACTGGCTTGTGTGCATTCAGTGCAGAGTTACGGGGTGCTGTTTTATGCATGGACTCAGCTTGAGGGTTAAAAAATGCAGTTGGAAGGGGCTTTCCTTGCACAGACACAGACATACCGAGTATTTGGGTCCCCCCTCCCCAGGTGAGTCAGGCTCCAACCAGGGCTGCTGAGCTCATGAGGGCAAGAGGGAGGTGGGGGAGATAAATTTCTCCGCTTGCCTTCAGAGGGCCCTGCAGCTGCAGACTGGCACGTGCTGGAAAGGTCGATGCTGGATCAGAGAGGGGTTGAGCAACCCAGAGGTGGAATTTAGACTAGATAAACTTTGAGGCTCAGAAGTTTCAAAGGAAGCTCCTGGTTAAATGAATAAGCAGGGAAGCACTTTCTGGGCAGGCTGGGGGTCCCTGCCCCAGTCCTTCCATAGGGGTTAACCAACACAAGTTGCCCGGCTGCCCTTCCAGCGTTCCAGGCTATGGCCCACCCCAACCCATGGCTGGGACCTGAGCCCCCACACTGCCCAGCCCCAATCCCAGGGTTCTCCAGCATGGAAAGGGCTGGAAAGTTTTATAGCCTCTAATGGGGTCCAAGCAAGTCTTGAAACCAAGAAAACCAAGGCAAGGGGGACATTTTTAACTGCTTCTTGCTGGTGTCCTGGCAGACCCCCCACCCCAGCAGTCTGGGGGTTTGTGGCAGGACTGGGGATTCAGGATGGATTAAAACCAGGCTGTAGCAGCCAGCTTGGGAGCAAGGTGGGATTCATCGTATTTCCTTCCTAGGGATGCTTACAGAAGAGGCTGGGAAGGAGATTGACATCTCTGAAGACCTTGAACCTTTGGTGTTCATGGTGGGCTGGATGCTGCAAACCCCATAATGTGGAGAACGGGAAGTTTTCCCATCCCCGACGTTGCGTGCAGCGGAGCCGAGCTTTAAATATCCTGGGTCAAAGCACTGGAAATAAACAGTTTCCTTTTTGATGCTGACTTATTGCAACCTGATATTCCGGTTGAGTGGAAGAAAAGAAAAGAAAAACCACAACTACTACTGTTGCTGCAACACCCAGCTCCAGCTGGGGGAACTCCCAGCCCTCCCTGGGGCTGCACACACATGCCCAGCAGCTCTGAGCGCCTGCACGGCTGAGGCGTTTCCACCCCTGGTCACAGCAGCACCACATCTGAGTGAGAAATAAGCAGATTTACAGTCTCTGACATGGTTTTGTTGAAAGTCCTGCTTCAGCACTCCCTCATCCCTTAGCAAGGATAAGGGGCAAAGCTGGGGCGTGTTTGCTCACATCTGCCTCTGCAGCTTTCCTGCACCCTTCTGAGGGGTGCCACAGTGCAAGTCTGAGCTGGTTCGATAGTTTCCATGTGCCTAACACCGAGTGTGAAAATAGGAAAGACTGGAGTTTTTTGTAGGGTTTCAAACTCACTGCTAGCGCTGAGAGTCCTCTGAAAGTTATTACTCTCATTACTGCTCATTAAGGACAAGGAAGGACTGCTGCTGGCTTTGCGTAAGGGCTAGGCGATGGCAGTTCATCCTGGTAGGATGTCACCAGCTCCTCAGGGTGCAAGGAAGCACCAGCAGCATGTCAGGATGCACGCTGAACTGGCAGCCCGGCTAATATCCAGAGGCATGGAGCTGACAGCCCGGCGGAGACTCGGGGTATCAGCCCCCACAGCCCCCTGAGCCCTCGGCCGTGTTTCCAGCAAGGAGTGGTGGGAGCGTTCAGGGGAATATATGTGTGCTTACGGACACCGGTGGTCACCTGCTCCCTTCCACAGTTCAATCATTTATGCTCCAGAGGAGAGGGGTTTGTGTTAGTGCAACTCCCAGCAGCAGCTTCCGAAACGGGCAGATTATACCGGGGGTGAATCCAATTAATGCGAAGTGGGATAAGACAGAATTTAACACCCTCAGAGAGGTATGCACCACGGGTATGCGAACCCGTGGGCAGGTTTAGCTTTTGTTAAAGCGCAGGAGTGAGGGAGCTGTTGCAGGTGCCCTGTAGCAGGGTGTCATCGGCAGCAGAGCCTGCTCGGGCTGGTTTGCTGGGGGCTGACCTTTGAGATGCAGGAGAAACATTTCCTCTTTGAACTGCTCTGCAGAGATAATGAATTTTGTAATGGATTTCCTGTTCTTTTTATAGAACAGGGAAAGCTGGCAGATTGCATCTGATTGCTGTAGTGAGAGCTGGACATAATTATGTTTGCTGGATAACCTGGTATTTTTTAAAAACATGGTTTTCTTTAGTTTGATGCAAAGCATCACACCAGGATTCAAACAGGCTTCAGTGGGAGTAGAGAGGAATATCGGGGAGCCGTCAGACAGTGCTTTGCGGGTGCGTTGGAATGACCCAAAGGCATGAACTGCCCTGTGATCAGATCAAAGGTCCCTCTAGCCCAGTGCTGTCTCCAGCAGTGGCAGGAGGAGGCAACACATGAGCTCAGCTCTTGCTGCTGCCTGATCCCCAAGGACTTCTCCAGCATCCACCACTCTCATGTTACAGAAGTTAGAGGGCACACCCCTCTCTGTTGCTTCTGCTGTCTCTTTTTTGACCCGTAGCCAGTCACCCTGGTTTGAAGCCACAGATAACCCCTGCCTCTGCTGGCTCCCCTGTCAGTGGGAGGTAGAAGTTCAGTGGTCCCACAGCAGAGGCAGGATTTCGCTTTTCAGCAGCCCTCTGGGGTTTTGCTGCGCCGCAGTAGGGCATCCATTTTACATCAGCTCCTAACGACACCTTGTGAACAGCCTCCGGGACAGCCTGCATCTCTGTTTCCCTAAATTGCTCCCGCTGAGCCTCTCTCACTTCAGGAGAACGATGCATTTCCCAGGGCTGGGAGCTTTTTGCATTGCATGCAGAAATGCAAAATCCACCCAGCTTCCCAGCAGGAGTCAGGCATTTAAATCCCATGCAACGAAGTGGAGAGTTCCCACTCTGTTGCTGGGATTTAAATGCATGTTGATCTTCTAGCTGATAATCTAGCTTTCCCGTCAGTTAACATTTCTCTCCCTTTACCTCACTATCCCCCTACAGATTTGAGCAGCAAATGGTAAGATCCACCTGATAAATCACCCCTCCTCCTCTCAGCAAGCTTTGCTGGTCTGTCGGCTGCCTTTACTCTCACCTGGGCAGGGCCCATCCTTTTGCCAGGCACTTTCCCGTGCGACCCCTGTGCTCCCAACACCTCAACAGAGGTGACCACTGATCACCTCTGCAGCCCTGAGACCTTCACCCAGGGAACAAACCTGCAGCACCTGCCCCATTCTTCCTCTGCCTGGTGTCCTGAGTGTGCCCCGCTGCACGGCGGCCCCTGGATGATACATCATCCATCTCACTTTATAACGCAGCCTCCCCTTTCTACCAGCAGGAACAAAATGAGAGACGTGAGACCAGAGCAGAAACATGAAATTCCCTTGGGTAATTTTTGCTTTAATTAAACCTAATATTCTTAATAAATAAATAAATAAATGACCAGTCTGGAATCCCATTAGATTCTTGGTCTCAGTGACTTCTTATCATATTAACATTTCATTGACTGTCTCCTTATCCTTGCTCATAAGACATGAAGAGCAGGACTCCTGCTCCCTCTCTCCAGGACATTTGGTACTTCTAGTCCTCCTGTCGCATCCCTTTGGCCAGCGAGCCTGGGCCGAGCAGCCTCTTGCAACAGCATTGCTGTTTGCAGCAGGGACCGTTGCAGGTGCCTTCTCCAGACTGCGCAGCTTTAGGACACCTGTCTGTGACCAGATCTGCAGGCTGGAGCCAGCCGGACCCGGTGGTGCTCCCCGCATTGCTCCATGATTTCCCCCTCATGCGTCCTGACGTTTGTCTGCTCTTCTCACTGCAGCCGCCCCTCGAGCAGGAGTTTTAGGTGAGCGGCCTCTGCCCGTGGCAGCTAAATCAATAGAGGCCAAGCCAGGGTTGCAAAAACAAGCAAAGCCTCGCACGGCATGATGAATGGCTGAGAAACAAATGGAGGTTTACTGGTTCCAGTACCGGATCATACACCTTGTACACCCCATTCATGAACCTGGCACTGGCTGGCCAGGGACACACAAGTCTGCACCACCCAGGACACAAAACACAGGGCCAAGTTGAGCCTGGGGCAAAGGGACATGAGCTGCTCGAATACTCGTAACCCAGCTGTGTCAGCTGCCAGGCTGGGAGCTGCCTCCTCAAGTTCTCCCAGCACTGGTGGGGGGGATGTCCAGGTGCATGGGACTGGTCCTCCTTGCTCACCTACTGGTGGGAGCCTGGCAGCAGTACCACAGTGAGCCCAAGCTCCCTGGTTAATCGTGTTAGCCAAACTGTGGTAGCACAAATGCTTCCACTTGAAGGCTTTGGGCCACGAGCACCTTGGAGCATACTTGCAGGCAAAGATGCTGATGTGGCACCAATTTCAGATATAAGGGAGTTCAGCCAGAGGTGACCAGGATGAGGTTAAATATTTCCCCACAGGGAATCAGCTCTTGGCCCTGAGCAGAGTTCCCACAGCTACAGCTTCATGATCCTTGATTACAGCGAACACTCCCTTTTAACTGACCTGCTGGGCATCTGCTGGCCTGGAGCAGCAGGACCCTCTGCTTTAGTCATGTCTCCTGATGCTATGCAGAGCTTCCAGCGTGCCTGGCAAATTAGAGGACTTGAAGGGATTGTGGTTCCAGGATGTTGCAGAGCCTGAAAGTGCAAACTGATTTGAAAAATTGCGCAAATCAGGAGGAGTTGGGCATGTTGGCGGTATCAGTGACCATGAAACAGTGGTCTGGAGCAACCTCTGGCTTGGCTCTGAGCTACTGTGAGCTGGGAGGTGGACATAAACCAGAAGGACTATTTTCTACATGCCCCATTCCTTGTGCTTTTCAGTAGTCCTTGTTGGTAGACATGGGATACTGGGTTAGAGAAACCTGAGGGCTTACACGAGCTTCCTCTCCTCAGCAGCTGATGGAGGTTATCACACCCTGTCTGTTTGAAACCAAAGGGCGAACACATTGCAAATTCTCTCAGTGCACCCCCTGCCAGCCTCTCTTCCTCCCACAGCATTTGGAAAAGCAATGGGGCTGCCTCGGTTCCCCGTGGAGGTGGAGACTACAAAGGGGAGCTTGGTGGGGTCTCCTCTTCTGTGTTCCTGTTCTGTTTCTGATCGGCACCGAGCCCATCCTCATCCTGTAGCAGGTGTCAGGGCCTTTGAGCTGGGGCTTGCTCTGCTGGAGAGTCTCACTGGGCTGATAAAAATCAGCCGTGGGATCCAGTCTGCATCAGCACTTCTGAAGAATCAGACTCTCGTCAGTGCCTGAACCCAAAATTAGGAGCTGGACATTACAGGCCTATTTATACGCACCCGGATCTTTCTGTCCAGTCTGAGACCAGTTCTTCAGGCTGAGAATTTACATTTAAAATTTGTCTTTCAATGTAAATCAGGCCTGCTGAAAATATAAAATTAAAGCAAAAACCATGCAGAAAGGATCTGTGCCTTCCTTGGTGAATTGCCGCAGGGCACACATTTATTAAAGGCAGAAATACATAGTGGTGGAGGTAACGAACCTGTCTCGCTTGTCTGTGGTCCAGTTCTGGTCACACGAATAGGCTGATGGTTCAGGTTTATGGGTTTCTCTGGCAGACACCAGTGCAAGTGCAGAGTTGCTGCAAAAAAACTTTGCAGGCCTGGAGGAACAGCCTTTCGTAAACACCCTCTGCCAGGAAGAGCAAAAAAGTGCTGCTCGTGATGCTGCTCCTCGCCTTGACCCTTTGGAGCAATAAATAAAGCTTGCGAATGCTCCACCCTGAGCAAGGAGTGAGGTCCCGTTTGCAGCCGTCTCTCAGCCAGCTGTCATAATAGCTCGGTGACAGGAAAGTCCTGACCATGGGCATCACATCTGGCCCTCCTACGCTTTGGTGATGTGCGCTGCCTGTTCTGGCTGTCCCCTCTGATCCAGAGTGGCCTGCAACTACCTTCTCCTGCTTCTCTCCACTGACGCTGGATGAACCACCTCTGGCCTCCCAGTTTCTACATCTGAGCTGCCGTTTGCAGCCAGCAATGTCCACACCTGGCTTTGGTCGCACTCTGCAGTCGGCTGGCTGCTCGCTGCTGATGCATCTTGCAGAAGCTACTGAGTGGAGCCAGGCTACTTAGGAGTT
The DNA here is from genome assembly GCF_963921805.1 of Phalacrocorax carbo. Classification (NCBI taxonomy): domain Eukaryota; kingdom Metazoa; phylum Chordata; class Aves; order Suliformes; family Phalacrocoracidae; genus Phalacrocorax; species Phalacrocorax carbo. Next base: position 12,589,075 of record NC_087528.1, read on the forward strand.
TCGCTTTTCCCGATATGTGACCTTGGGTTGCTCACTGGAGAGGAGGGCGATGAAGAGAGCTCTGACCTGCCTTGCTGGCCTGGGCTGTAAAATCCTGCTCTTTTTTTTTTTTTTCTGGGATTACTTGGACAAAATACAAAGTTCATTTTCACGTGGGAGATTAGCACAGTGCATTTCACCTGTAGGGAAGAGACTTGCTGGGTTGAAATCCTCTAAGCGAATACAAGAACATGTTTCTTTTTATGGCTAACCAACACAGGTGGACAGAGGGGAGGTAAGCCTTGCTGGGAAGGTCCTGGGATGCCCTCAGCGGTTAAAGAAGAAGGACTTGAGGCTCTGCAGAAACTGTGATTTCTGTCTCTGCTTCTGCTTCTTCCGGATGATGGGGATCCAGACGAGGCCACAAACAAGGAGCATCAGTCCCAAGGATAGGAAAGCCGGGCCACACATTTTATAAACATTTTTATTCTTGATCTGGATGCAAGACAGGCTGGTGATGACTATCCCGAAGAGGAAGACAGCAGCTCCAACAGACACGACAATGACGGGTTTGTGGTATATGTCCCACTTGCTTCTGGACGTGCTGGTCCAGACAGACTCGCTCCGGGAGCTGATGCAAAGGGTGCTGGCCGTGTTACTGGTCAGCAGCTCCTTGGACTGAGGAGACTTTTCACTCCCGTTGGGGCTCTTGGGGGGAATTTCCATGGTGACGGGATCTGAGGAGGAGACCTGAGATGGACAAAAGAGAAAGAGCAGAGCAGGGCTAGTGATGGAGGATGGACTGGGTGGTTTCCATTTGGTCATTAATCAGTGCCAAGTCAAATGAAGGTGGAGAAGGCTTTGTGGGTCACTGCAGGGAGAGAAGAGCATCACAGCTATGAGAGCAATGAAATGTAGGAACAGGCAACAGGGTCCTGCAGACAGGCTGGACTGAGGATGCCTGCAGAGTCCCAGTGCCCACCCATGGGCAGTGGGAGTCCCACAGTCCCTGTCCTGACACCTTCCAGCTCACCAGCTCCCAGTGGGATTTAGTGGTGAGATGACTAGATGTCCATTGGGACCCACTACCCTGAGCGTCCTGGGGCTCTTGGCTGCTTTCAGGGCAGTGTCAGGGGACTGCAAGCAGGGCTTGGTGATGGTGGGGAAGAGCTCTGTATCCCTGGACCCGCTTTCCCTCCAAGACCCCAAATTACACCTCAGCACCTTGTGGCATGATCATGTCTCTCTCTTGCAGGCGGGGAAACTGAGGCACAGGAGTGCCACACCAGGAGTGCTCAGCAGGAGAGCAGAAAGCACCCTCCCACAGCTGCGTTCTTCCTTCAGCCCCCTGGGGCTGGATGTTCCTCATTGCCACATCCAGCCTAGACATGTCAGCCTTGTAGTAGCTGCAACACAGGAGCTTCTCATTTCCTATCTAAATGCACAGGTGGGAGGTGGGGAAATGCTTGTCACACAAGAAATATTTCTCCAGCTTAAGCTGGGGCAGGCTGCTGCGGGAGGGCTCTTGGGCTCAGTAGCAGAAGCACTGAAACCTTGTGACGGCTGGGTCAGCAGTGTGGCTTTTTGAGGCATTATTTTTTCACCAACTCAAGGAGGAAACACATTTTCCCAGAAACAAAGTGCCTTTAGCACGGAGAAACCATTATGGTAAATGGGAAGGGCTGAGCATTATGTTAACCACTATTTCCTCAGGGCTCTGCTGAGGAGACAAGGGCAGGAGGCTGGATCAAGGAATGCTCCTGATGCATCGTCTAACCTGCTGCTGGGAAGCCCAGCAGGGATGAACCCACACAGGTACCAGGGCTGAGGATGGCAAGAGAGAACTTTGCACCCAGGAATCAGGTTTTTTTTGCAAAGAAAACTACCTGAGCTGCCAGGTGTTCTCCCAGGGGTCAGTGGTGCCAGAAGGGCTGGGACTGACCTGTCCTCTGCCTGGCGTTTGGGCTGTCCCCACCCTTGGGGCATGGGGATGCTCTGCAGCAAGAGTCTGACAGCGGTGCCAGCCTGGAGCAGCCCAGGACCCTACATCACCCTTCTGCCAGCACCACAAGGCAGAGCCACTGGTTATTGCTGCCAGCCCCAGAGCTGTCCCTGTGGGGCTCCCCTGTTCAGGCCAGCAGTCAAGATCAAGCCACGACCATACTGGCCTGGGCACAAGCCCCCAGTGAGTCTCGGATGGATGGGCAATGCTAATAGAGCTTGGTGCATGCTCCACTGCCAAGCACAGCTCTTCCTAAGCACTGCACAAGATTTGAGCCTATGCGGGGCTTTGATCCGAACCTGCTTCAGCCCTCGTTTGGCACACGCAGCCCACGGTGCTCAGTTCAGCCCTGGCTGCACCCAGACCCACTGCTGGCCTCTGGGATGGCTCGCCAGGAGGTGCACATTGTGGGTGGTACCGGGCTGGCTTTGCATGCTGCATATGCCATGGGAAGACCTGCGGCTCCAGCGGGCAGCAGCGAGGTGTAGATGAGATGAGAATGAAGCCTGGCGGCCCCAGCTCGTTTCCCGTTGCTGCTAATCAATGTGAGAGCATGTACCATGTCAGTGCAGCTGCACAGAGGCTGCAAAACTGGCACAGTTCCAGAGGCATGGTCTTAAGGAAACCTGCCTGTATTTGGGCCATACTGGGCCCAGTGCCCATCTAGGGATGCTGATGGCTTGGGGCCAGCCAGCACCTCCCTTATTCTTTCACCTGTGTCCCCTGCCAAGTTTTGTGGTTTATTTTGAAACGAGACAGATGCAATTTTTCAATTTAGTCTCCCCAATACAGACACTGCTGCAGGAATGCAGGTCTAGTGGTATTGACGTATTTTGTGATGGTTCAGGTTTGCCAAACTTGGACCAACAAGCAAAAAAATAAAAAAAGCCAAGAGCAATGGACATGATTTACATGCCTCTCGTCTGCAGCTTTCACCCCTCTCTGGGGGTGACACGGGGGCATTTCTGCCATCCAGATATATCTTCTACAGCACTTGGTCAGGGATGATCAAGTGTTTGACAAGGCAGGTAAATTTGGTCATGGTAGCAAGCTCTAGTTTTGCTGCTTTTCTTACTTTTGAGTTGCTAACCCAACCTCTGCAAGCTGGACGGATTGCAGTGGAGCACGCTGACCCCTTGGCTTCGCAGAAGCACAAGCTGCCATGAGATGTTATTTTGATGGCCAGAGCTGTGTTAGATCTGCAGGTGATCAGGTACAACTTCCTCTGCTGTCAGCTTCTGTGATGCAGCTCACCTCACTGCTCCTGTAAGCTGTAGCTCCAGGCAGCCACAGGCTCCTCAGACAAAAAAACCAGCTAGTGACGACAATGTCCAGTGTTCGGGGGAGGCAGTGAGGCTGGCTCTGCCTGGGCCAAACCCTGTGCTCTGCTTCCACCTATACAACGTGCCCCGGAGTCAGCCCAGTCTTCCAAAAAAGAACCCCAAAACCAAACCCACCAGCTACAGCTTTTCAGAGATGTGTCCAGGTCCTGGATAACTTCTTGCTTGGCTGGCGTGTGCAGCCTGTCCAGCAGCTCCCTTGTTCATAGCGTTGCTCGTTGTGATCCCCCTCTTCTAGCTCAAATCTTTTGCAAAGACTTTCCTGAAATTTCATCCTAGGCAGTCTTGGCATTTCTTGTCTTTCTCATTGTGGAGAGGTTTTATCATCAAGCCACTTTATAATTTTAATTTGGCTTTGTAGTTGGAAGTTTGCTTTCTTCTCTGGAATAATGCCCAGATCTCATATCTCAGCAGTCTAATGCAGCCTGCCCTGCCCCATCTTTCAGGCACCCCACTCCCTGCTTGCCCGTGTGCTGCCACCCTCCCTCCGCATCCAGGGGTACTCTGAGTGCTGCAGAGCACCTTCCTCTTCATTTTGCAAGATATTCATGTCAGGCTAATGCAGAAACCATCGCTTTCCAGTCATATTTGCATCTACGCTAAAGTGGACATTTTTTCCCCCTTTTGTTTTCTGGCATAACCACCCCTTTCACCACAATTTCCAGACAGTGATCAATTTTCTGGCACTTCCTGGCAGAGAATGCTTTTTTGGTCACACTTTTCTCTAATTTTTTTTCTCTAATTTATATACTCTGCTTTGTATTTCTGTATGTGCTTTCGCGTGAGGCTCCGTGTATTTTCCCCACTGTTAGCCTGGGGAGGATTTCACTCCCTGCAAGTGGCTGGGAGTTCATTTGCGAGCACTGCACGTATCTGCAGCTCTTGGGAGAGTTACTGCTCTGCCCATGCTCCATCCCTAATTCATTGCAGATGTGCTCATACTTGAAAATGTGATGGTTGTACTGAGCAGCCTGGAAGGATAATGCTATCAGATTTCTCCCAATTTTTTAAATTGTTATTGTTGTAAGGAGAGCATCAGCATATGACCATTTGCTGGCTTGAAAATGCCTCCAGAGCACATCTCAGATTTCATGTCTGGTGGTGTGCTGCTACTGCCTCTGAAATCCTGGGCAGCTGTTGGCAGTGGCGGCAACGCTGGGGTTTTTTCCCCCTTCATAAGGAAGATCCTCATGTGATACTATTTCTACTCCCTTTCCTCTTCCAGTGCTTTCTGGGGTGATGTTCGGTTTCTGAGCTGAGATCCACCGAGGCCATCCCACCGAGGGGATCCCAGTGGCAAAGCAGCACAGCACGCGCTTGGGTACCTCCAGGACCTTGGGGACATTACATGGGGGTGCTGAGGAGAGAGCTCTGGACTAAGCAGAGCACCCAAGGGCTCTGCTCTGGGTCCCTCAGCCCATGCCGGCTGCAGATGGGATTTCTCACCCACCACCCCCAGCAGCAGCAGCAGCTCTCAGGACTGGCATTGCAGCCGAGGACCTGGGATGCTGCAAATAGCCTGCAGATGTGGCTGGAGTTGTGCTAAAAGTGGGGCAACAGCCGGATATAAAGTCCTTGCTCCTAAGCGCGGGCCTGTGCCCTCTGGGCAATGCAAGGGCTGCATTTACTCTCCCGGTCCAGCCCTCAGCCTGGCCATCTCCTTTTTATTTGGGGAGGCAGCCATGATTCTTCAGGACCTTCTTTCATGCTCCTCTTAAGTCCTCACTGCAAGCATTTTCTGCCACTTCTTCCTCCTACCCTGTACAGCCGGGGACACCAGAGCTTCCCCAGCTCAGACAGTATCACCCCAGGGACTGGTGTCCATCTCCATCTGGCTCTTCCTTGTGAAGACCCCTCTCAGCATCCCAAAGTGGAGCTGGGACTAAGCGGGTGCCACCCCACGGGAGCACGGGTGGTGCAGGCGAGCGTGGAGCTGCCCGGGGGCAGAGCCGTGGGTGCTGCTGGCGGTGCTGCTGTGCGCAGGACACTGCAGAGGGGCTGCAGCACTCGGGGTCTCTGCCCTGCATTTTACCACACAAGTCATGGGGGGAAAGGCTAAGGATATTGCAAACCATCTGCCAGATGGTGCTGGAAATCCAGGCCAAGTTTATAGATGTATTTTACCTTCCTGCCTGCTGTCAAGCCACTTTCCTGAAGAAAGCTCCCCACCCCACTAGGGGTGGGACAGGCAGCAGAAGGAAGCTTAGGAGAAGGTTCTGCTCTCCTAAGCCAGGCCCACCTCCAGCCCCACATCCCTCTGGGAATCAACCATCATGGATAAGAAAGTTTTGAGGAAAAGACAGAGTGAGCCTTGCACTCCATGGATGTGGTTCTGGTTTACACCAGGAGGGAAGCAAAAAGACCAGCCTGGCTTAGGGGCTTTTCCTGAGGGCTCAGACTCTGGCAGCCGTCCCCATGCAGGCAAAGCAAGCGGGCTCTGGTCTGCCTGGCACCAGTACGACCACTGGGTTTGGGTGAACGGCAGCTCTGGTGCAATGGAACGGTTGGGTAGGTCACCTGAACATGTGCACATGCTTCTCCCACCCATCCCCGACCTGGCCATCTCAGATCTAGATACTGGCCCACCAAAGCCCCAGGCTGCCCCGCAGAGGGGGGCCCCCAGTCCCTCCCCACTGCCCCATGGTTCTCTGGGCTTTCCAGTGGCCTCCAGATGGCTTCGGGTGGACCCCTGGCAAACAGCAGCATCAGGTGCTCTGCAAAGTCTTGGGGTAAGACCCGAAGGGTTCATTTATCCTTCAGCCAGAAGATGTGTCCTGCCTGCCACCCCAGCGGGTGGGCAGCAAAGCCCTCCCTGTTGGGTCCCAGCTGTGAAGAAGTGGTAATGCTGGGGAATGGAGGGAAACTGAGAAGTGCTTTTTAGGGCACGGCTTTTCCAGGCATGGCTTATTCTGCTGCTCTGGGGTGTCTCAGTCTGACTCTTTAATCAATCCTGATGTGTAACCTCAGCACAGGACCCACCCCAGATGAGCACTGTGTGTCCATGTTTGCTGGGAGAAGGGGTTAGCTGCTCTAGAGGACCCGTGTGTGACCATGGGATGGGTGGGAAATGAGGCTGCTGCACTGATGGACATGTGCATGCATGCACTTTGCAGAAACTTTTTATTAGAGGCTTAGCACTGGCCAAATTTGTTCGGGAGTGGCTACCAATCAGGCACAAAGTGAATAAGAGTGAGATGTATACTCAGTGAGCCAGCGTGCCTGAGGTCCCCACAAAACTGAGTAAGCTGGGGACTGGGGGGCTGCTTCCCGGTGGGGGTGGGGGACCTGCCCTGCCCACGGCCATCCCGCCAACAGCTCAAGCCCCACAGCTGCACGCCTGCCTCGGGGGACCTGCACGTGGGGAGGTGCTGATGGGGGGCAGCACCTGTTCCTTGTGTGGGTGTCAAGGCAGGGAATGCCCTGGGAAAGGACCGAGTGCCGAGAGCTCACTCACCATGCTGTGCCTCTGTCGTCCCAGTTGTCACTGGTGGCTAGCGGCTCGCTGCGGGAGGTGAGGCGGCGTCTTGCACTAAACATCCCCTGAGCACGCCGCGGAGGAACCCAGCCGCTGGCTCCTGCGGGCACAGGAGGAGCGGCTCGGAGTATCCAGCTTTCTGTCGCTGTGTGTCAGCCCAAAGAGTGCCGAATCCTGCTGGCTGAGGGAGCTCTGCTCTGGAAGATGACCGTGAGACTTGTGTCTGTGCCAGGCATGAGGGCTAAAGCCCCATCCTCTCTGCTCGCGTCCCCATGGCCCTGCTCACCCCAGAGCGAGGAGGAGGCTGGCGGTGGCTACGTGAGCAGCCGTGCCTGCAGACTGGCTAGCTCTGCTCCGAGACCAGGGGTGGAGAAATAAGGCAATGTGTCGGGGGAGTTCACATCACCTACAAGCCCCACCAGATCTTGGATGTAAACTGAGACGGAGCCAGCGTCCATTTGGTGGTGTAGTGGAGCTGGGTTGGGCCCAGCCACCTGGATCCCTTGGAGCAGCTTTGCAGCATCGCCCAGACAGTCCCAGCAACACACTCAGGGTCTTGCTGAGCAAAGAACATCCGCAAGTCCCTTTTTGGGGCTCAGCAAGAGGATGATCCCTAGCCTTGCCATGCTGTAGCCCCTCTCCCTTTCCACCACCCCCAGAGCTAAACCCATGGAAATCCACCCTACTTACGTAGCGAGTGGTGAGGGATGGCTGCCCACCCCACCGCAGTGGGACAGGCTGCAACAGAAGGTACTGCTCTCCTAAGCCAGGCTCACCCCGAGCTCCGCATCCCTCTGGATGTTGTCTACTGGGCTCTGTTAAGAGTCTAATAAACAATGGAGCATATCCCAGCTCCGATGAGCTCACCAGCCTATCAGTATATCATTTAACTCTTTGTTTCCCTGCCTCGGGCCCCTGCAAGGCTGACTTCTAGGCAGCTTGCCTGGGAGGGTTTTATAAAAGGCCACAGTCTGGGAGGCAGTTCGGTGGTGTAGCAGGAAAGTTGGTGTGGGTGGTGCTTGGAGCAGGGACCCAAGACTGTTGCTGATCTAGACTTGGATCATCAGCAAGTTCCTGAAACATCTCTGGGCTGCAATTTCTGCACTCTCAAAGCAGGGTATCATAGCCAGTGTCTGCAAAGCACTTTGAGGTTCCTTGTTGAGACATTAGAGGGATGCAAGATATTAGGAATTAGCTATTAATTAATGTACAGAGTCCATTACAAGGAGGGGGATGGAATAGCGGGGGTGGCTCTGGCGTACTGCCTCCTTTCACAATCCCACAGCCAAACTTTAATACCCTCTTATACCAATGTGAATCCACTCACTGCAGGGAAGGGATCCAGCCTGACACAAACATTACTGGCAGCCAGAGCTGGGTTACAGCATCGGTGGGGCTGCCTCCATCCCTGAGGGCTCTTTGTTGGTTTGGTGCAGTAAGTAACAGTACCTAAGCTGTGCCGCAGACCTGGCCAGGGAGCGGGATGGGGTGGGATGGGCAAGCAGTTGCGGAGCTCTCATGGGGATGGGCATGCCAGACGAGGGTGGTGGGCCGGTTTCAGAGCATCCCAGGCCAGCACATGGGGCTGGAAGGGGATGAGAAGGGTCCAGAGGGGCTGCGTGCCAGGGTGGGAGGAAGCCAGCTCATCCAGGTGTGGAGGGTTCAGGCAGGAAGACTAGAGGCTGTTTGTCAAGATGAAGTCTTTCAGTCCAGCTCTATGCAGACCTCTGGCCAGCAGTAGGTGGACATGGGCCAGGTTATGGAGCTCTTCAGTAAGGGGCAGCTGGGGCAGCAGGCTCGCAGGCTGCGGCAGGGCAGAGAGGCAGAGGTGGGATGAGCTCAGCACCCTAGTCTGTGGTCTGTCGTCACCTCTTGATGGGAGGTGGATTTGTTAGCTGTGCACAGTGGGCGAGCCTTGGGGTAGCGGGTTGAGCTCCACTGCCCCTTGATCTGGGAACCAGCAGCCAAAGGAGCCAGCTGTTTTGGGATTGTTCAGGGAGTATTTATTTGAACAGATGAAAAGATTCTCTAGAATTAGGAGAGTTGAGTGGATTTGGGTTCCCTAGTACAGGTGCAAGTGGGTAAATTTTTTAGCCTAAAGGAATAGCTGGGGTAAAAAAGGAAAAATAGAGGTGGAAAGGCTTCATTTCAGCACCTGCAGCAGGATGTATTTTACACCCTGCTTCTGTACTGTCTCCAAGATGAACTGATCTTGTTCTGCTCTTCTGGGGAACAGCCAGCTCTGTGCTTCAGCCAGCTACCCCATCACACGGCCCTATTAATTTCAGCCCTCCCATCTCCCACTTGCCTAGTGCCCCTTGCAGGGTCCCTGGTGCCCCCTTCCTGCCCCAGGGACCAAGCTGTGGTGGCAGAGAGCAGGCAGGGACAGGGGCACAGGCTCTGAGCATGGTCACAGGCTGGAGTGCCTTTTGAACATGGAGCCCCCTTTGCGCCATGGTAGCCTGAACAAGGCACCAGGGGCCAAACATTTACTAGACATGGCTCCTGCCCACCCAGGGCTGAGGTACATCCCTCCAGGGCTGGGGTACATCCCCCCAGCGCTGAAATACACCCCTTCAGGACTGAGGTATATCCCCTCAAGGGCTGAGGTACGTCCCCCCGGGGCTGGGGTATGTCCCATGTGCCGGAGTCTGCCCCAAGGGGTCATCTGTGGGCTGGATGTGCCGAGTGAAGGGGGAATCCCTCCAAAGCGGTCCCGCGTGCGGATGCTGTGGGTGCATTCCCCACCCCAGCCGGGTCTCACCGCCCCCCGCCCAGGCCCGCCGGAGCGCGCAGCCTCCCGGCCCTCCTGCTCCCTCCGTGGACACTTGCTGCCACCTCGCGGGACCGTGGGGTGGCGACTGCGATGCTGCGCACGCAGGGCCAGGCTGTCCCTGCGCCCACCAGCGACGGGTCGTGCCCCACCAGAGCCCCTCACCGGCAGGAGCATGCACAGAGGGTGGTGCCTGCAGCGATGCATCCCTGCAGCTGGAATTGGAGGGGTTACACCGCTGTCCCCCAGCCCGGGGCAAAGGGAGCCCCAAGCACCTCAGCAGCACTGGTGGTGGAAAATCCACAGCGATTTGGCTTGCAGCGATGTCTGCACAGTGGCGGGACGATGTGGCTGCCAGTGTATAACCCAGTGGGGCCGTGTCAGCTGGGGCACATCCCTCTCTGGGGAACCATGTGGCCTGCTTTGCTCATCGCCGGCTCCCTGGCAGGCACAAAAGGTGAAAAAGGAATTCATTGAACTGCCGGTCCCTTTGGACAGTGAGATATGGTGACCACCCTACACAGTGGCAGCAAATGAAAGCATGAGTCCTACCTTCGTCCCCTTCCTTGTCACCCCTCCCTCCAAACCTGCTTCCTAGGGCAGATGCACTGGTCAGGGCTGACCAAGCCCACCACAGACCATTAATCCTTTTGTAGATGGGGTGGAGGTAATAAAACTCACTCCAGTCAGGAGTGCCATGTCCAGAGAGCCATGAGCAGCTCAGGTAATTTCAGAGATGCCTAGTGTCACCTGAATTGCTCTGGGCTGGCCAACTCAGCAGCGCAATGCTATAAGCTAGGACAGGTAGGGTAGGGGAGGATGGGATGGGATGGGATGGGGTGGGATGGGATGTAAGGTAGGGCAGGCAGGAGGTGCCCAGAGAAGGGAACCCAGCACTGGGGCAACTGAGGTGCCACAGAGCAGTGTTACAAGAAGACCAGAGAGCCAGCAGAGTCTCCTGGGTCCTGAAGGTAGCCGCAGGCATGATGTCATGAAGCTCCTGACATAACCTGACTGGGCAGACCAGCTTTGCTAAATGGGGACACTAATCCAGCCCTTTATAGCTTGTGGTTTAACTTTTATCTTCCAGCTGGTGCGTGCTGGTGGCCAGCTCATCGTCCTTCCACTGCTGCTAGCACTGCTGCTCGCCAGAGCTCTGCACCCTGCCTGTGTTTGCTCCTCATGTACTCACAGAGGCCATGCCCACCACCATGGCAGTGCTCCTTGCGGATGGAGGGTCTCCCTGCCCTGCCAGCACCCACTGCTCTCCTCTGTCCCTTCCCATGTTGACGTGGTCTCTCTTGAAGATGGGCGGGCGCTGGGCTCCTGTGGCCTCTGTGGCACTAATTGCCTAAAAAGTGAGACAGCTGTGTTCGTTCAAATAGCAAACAAGATGGGTCCCAGGTCTGCTCCTTGGGGCACTGCTCCTGCCAGGCATGTCCCTCCTGGGTGGTCTCTGCCTTTTCCATCTCTCCTCAAGTTGTTTCCATGCTGGTCTCATGGTTGGTGAGGCTCCACTTTCTCCAGTTGAACCGGTGGTTTCTGAGGTGGCCCAAATGATTGTGTGGGAGCAGGAGAGCCCGCCTCCATCAGCTGTTAAAGATGAGGCACTGATCCATGGTCACGCTGCATGGTCCTGCTGTGTTCATCCTGTTCATGCCTCCGTGCTGAGGGGATCCTCTTTGTGACTCCTCCTGTATCCAGCCTCATGTCCCTGCTTCTTCCTCACCCAGTGCCTATCCATGCCCTGGACTGAGAGGGGGGTGGCATTGGAGGTAGATGGTGAAGGTCTTTTCTGAGCAGCATCATTTCACTACAGCAAAAAGGAAAAAAGCACATTGCTTTTGGCTGTGGTTGTGTCACAGAGCTTTCAGCGAGCTCAGGCTCCCATGGGCTCTCAGTTGGGATCTCAGGACTTGGACAGACAGCCTTGGGTGGTTGCAAGGATACAGGACAGCCAGCTGCAGGCATTCAAAGGAGGCAGTGAAAGCAAATTATAAATAAAGCTGATCCCTTCATCTTCTACAGGGGCAGAGCGAGGTGTGGGTGACATGAGACCAAACCTTCTGCCCCAGGCTCAGGGATGTGTGCGGGCATGAGAGGCCTGTCCACAGACATCCTTGATTCAAAGCAGCTTTCAACAATGCTCATGGGCTCCATGGACCCCAACAAAACCATCCTGGGGTTTGTTAAACTGACAGAGATGGACAGGAGGGATTTGTGGGCAGGGCAAGGCATGTTTCTGTTCAAATCCTAGCTCTGCCCTAAATGACATGAGAAAGTCCCTTAATCTGGGTTAAATAAATAAAAACAAGGCTTTTCCCTCCTGTTGCTCTACGGAAGAGAGCAGAGACCTGCTTGGAAGCTGCCTGGGCAGGGGGGAAAGGAAAGCTGCTCTCCTCCTGGCTGTCTATTGTGCCTCCCATCTGGGGTGGCAGATGGGGTACCCCCGTCACCTTCCCATAGCTCTGTCCTCAACAGGAGCATATTTATGGTGCTACAGAAGCATCTGCCCTGCCACAGCTCTTTCTGGTGGGAGGGGATGCCAGTTCCCCATGGATGTGGAACTGTTACAGGGTATGACCAGGACAAGGAACAAGTCACATGCCATGAAGGGACATGTCACAAGACGTCTCCAATTCACACTGGAGATGTGCTCAGTAAAACAGTGCTGCTGGGGACGAGCGGGATCTGCACAGCATTTCTGGTTCTTGCAGCAGTAGGTGGTGCTATTGCCCTGCCAGGGCGGTGCTGGCATGCCCAGCTGTGCAGAGGCGGGTGAAATCCAAATTGAATTGGCATGTGAGGAGTACCTGCCTCTGGCTGGGAAACCTGCACCCCAAAAAGCCTTTTCCAGACTCTCTTCCCCTCTCCCCGAGTAGTGCCACTCTCAAAACCTGCGATGCAGCTGACAGGCACTGCTTTCACAGGGTTTAGCAGTACACAGTGCTCTGATGTGTGGGCTGAGCCCTGTGCTGCACTAGCATCCCATCCTCACTGTCCCAGGACACAGCATCCTCTCCCTGGTGTCTGTCTCACAGCAAATGGAGCTTGCATGGTCCAAAGAGTCACGAGGGAGCCCTGACCAAGCCTGGTGGCAGCCAGTTCCCCAGCTGCAATTCCCCTTCCTCCCCCGGGATGCAACTGAAACTTAACCTCCAGCTGTGGCATGTGCAGCAGCTGTAAAGCACGTGCTCAGCATGGCTGGGGCATTGATTTCCTAAGCAAAGTCAGGGCAGGTCATCAGTTCCTGCTGGAGCAGCTCTGCATTGGCACCTGTAGCACACCCAGGCTAAAAAGCTCTGTGGCTTCAGCACCTCTGAGTGGGGCTCCTGGTGCTGCAGGGCATGTGAGGCTGGGAGGGAGCAGCCCCTGTGCAGGTCTCCCATCATGGCACAGCTTGGCCCAGAGGTGGATGGAGGGGTTTCACCTGTTCTTTTTTTCTTTTTTTTCTTGGCTTTAGAGACAATATTGCAGAAATCACATTTTCCCATTGGAAAACCCCAAGCCTGAGAAGGAAGATAAAGAAAACTAATAATTTAAGTCAAACTATAGTGAAAAACCTAAAAGGTTAATTAAAAATTTGATTTCAAGATTGTAGAGGGCCATTTTTCCATAATCCTATTATACGGAAAAGAGACTAGTGGTCAAATGCAGTGTGTTAAGGATGTTCAGTTGTTATTATAGTAGAAGCCATGTGAGAAGGGGCTCAGATGGGTCGATGGTCTGCGTGGTGTTTTTGTTTCTCCGGGGTTGAACTTTCCCTGAGGTAAGGATTGGCAAAACCCAGGACAAATCCCTGGTGTTGGTGGCTTAATGGTCCAGGGAAGGGCTGTGCCCATCACTTTGAAGCTGTCTCTGCCCTGGATAAACAGGATGAACAGTGTGTGCAACCATGGCTGGACCCAAACCACAGCCCATCTACAGGCTGCCCATGTCTGCTCTGCTGGCCCCGCACCTGCCGAGGCCAAATCCAGCATTGCCAGGCTGCAGCTGGCATAAACCTGCACGCCCTGGTTTCATGTGATTGCAGTGGCACTGCACTGTTTGACATCATTTGGCCCCAAGCAAGCAAGCAGAGACATCAGACCCTGCCCATGCTCCCCAGCGAGGCCAGGAGAGCCGGCACTGCAGCCCTCTGGGCAATGTTCCTACTCATCACCGATGGCTTGAGCAGAGGATGGTGTGGGAAAGTCATAGTCACCTTAATGTGCAGTTTTAATCTGTGTTTTAACAAATAGTTGGTGCTGGAAGGTCCCTAAAAGTAATTTGCCATTAAGAATTTGAAGAGAAAATACGAAAAATTGGGCTTTTCTACTATAATTCCTCCCATACTGTGGTTTTATGTGTGCTGTGCTCTGAAAACCAATAAAATGAGGGAAAGAAGATAAAAGCGAAAACAGTTAGGAAGCATGCTGGCTTGCAGTGCCCCTGGAGCCCCTGACCACTGAAAAGGGATGTCCAAGGGCATCTGCTTAATCTCCTGGAAGAGAGCAAACTGAGCCTGAGCCCATTTTTCTGCTCGATTCCCTGGTCCCAATGTCCTGCCACGGCTTCAGTCTTTGCATCGATAAAGATCAATTCTCCTGAAAATCCAGGGTGGGAAGCACTGGGGTTGAAGGGATCTGGGTACAAATGGTGGCCATGAACCACCTTTAGGGAGGGTTTCCTGGAGTCACTGTCCTCTGTGGCAACGTGGTGGAGCACTCAGATGCTCAGGTTTTCACTTCTGAACCAGCTGCAGGGTCTTGATCAGAGGGGAGAGGTAGCATTCGCACCTCAGTGCCCATGGAGGCAGGGAAAGTCTCAGCACCTCTCAAACCATGCTGGCTGCTGGCTTTCTGCCCCAGCTCTCGGGCCAGCACGGGCTATGCTGTCCTGGCCCTGGCTGCTCTGTGCTGGCACCAGCTGGAGCTCAGCAGCGAGCGGAGCTGGCAGTGTCTGGCTGCAGAGGTGGGGCAGGAGCAGGAAGGTGAGAGCTTTCAGCCCCCAAGTCCCAGGATAAGAAACTGGTAGCAAAACTTGGATGAGTGGGTGTTTGCAAGGCAATGAGGGGACCTGAAGCACCCTCCAGCATTGCCCACAGCCCATGGGAGCTTTCCTAGGCCTTCAGGACAGAGTCATCTCCGGCTGACCATGTGGAAGCTGTGCAGAAGGATGGTGAGACCTGTGACAAACTAGGCTGTGCATGGCATGGAGGAATACAGCCAGAGACCTGGCAGGGGAGGTGGCAGGAGAAAACCTGGCAGGAAGAGCCCAGCATTGCTGCAGAAAGGTCTCGGAGGTCCATGGGATGACTCTACCACCAGTGTCAGGTTGTGTCCGCCCTCATGGCACCAAATGCAGTAGAGGCGTTGCAAGGAGAGACAAGATGAAGGCATCATTAGCCTGCAAGTGATGGAAGGAGACAACATGCCAGGAAGGGGATATGAGCCCCAGCCCTTTGCTCATGGGAGAATCAGGGCAGGCAAAGGCTGTGCCCTTAGTTTTAGTTTAACTGAGTAGATTGGGTGTGTGAGGGTGAGCCAACGCTGAGCCGTGGCAGGATGCTATATTTTCCAGGTTCAGCATTTCAGATGTGCACTGTGGTCCCTTACTAGCCCATGGGGAAGGATTCTTTATGTTTGAATTACTACGGGGGGATAGATAACAAGTCCGTAATTAGGTTTACACCTTTGAAATCTTCCATTTCTTTTCAACTTGAATATTTATGCAATCACAGAACTTAGTGTGTCCCAGTTCTCCACGTTATTTATTTATTTATGTTCAACAGTGCCTGTAGTTGTTAAATCACAGTGTTTAGAGTAAAAAAAAAAAAAAGGAAGAAGACAAAACCCACCTCAAGCCTTGAAATGTGTTTCCTCCCCTCCCCCAAGGTTTGAGCCCTTACATTGGATCCTTTCTAGTTCAAAGCCCTGGGGATCTGTTAGCTCCAAAATCATCATGTGTTGTACAAATTAATATCATTTGTTTCTCTAAAGGAGAAAAAGGCTTGGCCAAAATGGGAACTGGGTATTTCTTGCTGAAGAGTTTCAAACCTGGCTTACTGTAGTGACAGATTTCAGCCTTGGACGGACAGAGTGTCCCCCTCAGTACAGCCAGGGACAGGGTTGGGATCCTTGATGCATTGCTGGGAAAGCTCTGTCACACTGGGCCAGCGGGAGGTCAAGTCTCACCTCCCACAGAGACACCAGTAACCTCACTCAGTATGATAGCAAATTCCAGCAACACCAGTTACCATCATGGAGCTGGAAATCAGATCGTAGGCTCCGGGGGAGTGAAGATGATTGCCTTGATCCACATCTACAGGGCGATAGCATAACTACGGCAGGATGACAGGCCGGTGAGGGCTGAGACGGTACTCACACACCGGGGAGGACACGAGGTTTCCCTGACTCCTCCTCAGTGCTATGCGACGCGGCTCCCACGAGAACAGGAGTGGCACCAGGCTGCAGGGATCCCTTGCAGGCTACGGTGGATGCTCAGTGCAGGGAGGCTGTAGTCAAGAAAAAGCAAAGCTGGAGGAGGATCAGCCATGTCGAGACCCAGACAGATATAGTCAGGGATGAGGAATGGGCTTGCTTGCTCCTTTGACTCCAGCAGATGCAGCTCCAGCCAGGGCTGAATAAGGCTACTCCATGTACACGGCTGCCTTTTTTGCAATACGGAAACTTCATCCACAGTGCTGTGATGTTTCTGCAGCTTCCCAGGTAGACTCACCCCTCAGGTTTCCGTGGTCTCCTACCTATCACCTGCCCCTATCGAGGCAGGAGGCTCACATGATCTCACTTGTTGGCCACGACCTCTCTTACCCGGCTCATCCATTTCTAGCTTTAGTGTAGGGCACGGAGCAAGGAGCCAGTGAAAACAGGGCGCATTACTGTTTGGGATGATTTCTGTTTGGAAATGCTTTGTACATGGATTAGGGATTAAAATAAATTTGTGAGAAAATTACCCACTTCTATCAGATGAGGACATTAAAACATATTTACCTGTTGGTTGCTCTAAGCGCTAAGTGGGCTGCAGAAGGACGTGGCTTCTTTAAAGTGTCTCATGTATTTATCTTTTTAATCGCGTTTTTAAGCATACATGGTTTATTGCTCTATTGATTGAACAGAGCTTTGAATAATCAATACGGCTTTAAGAATTCACTGGGAATGACAGAATTGCAATTAAGTAGAGTATGTGGAGAGAGTGTTAACCCATCTCATTAATTAATGAGGTCACTTTTTCAAGTGTTTCATAGGAGCCTTTGGGAAGAAGGTGGCAATTTATTGTAATCCCTGGAGGTGTTTTTTTCTCTTTCCACCTGCAAAGTTATCTGAGACTCCCTTCCCTGTGCTGGTGACCTTCGTGTGTCCTCCTACAGCTTCTTTGTGCAATGCAGGACAGGACTGGAGTTGAAAGGAGTTGCAGCCTGTCCAGGTTTCAGGGACTTTTCCTTTGTGCCAGCCCTCGGTACACACACCATGGGGCAGCACTGATGCAGTCAGCTCTTCATCCTCTCTCCCCCTCCTGGGGAGATGCCTTTTTAAGCCAGGGAGAGGCAGTAGCTGCTGGCACATCTGCAAGGTGTATGTGAGTTGTGACCTCAAAAGGGCTCAAACATTTTGGGTTATGCAAGTTTAGTCACATCCTTGTTTGAAAAAAGTGGATGCCTGGGCTGCTGGGTAGCTCTGGATCCCATAGACCTAGACAGAAATTATATGGGGCAAAACATGGCGTGGGAACAGAAGAGGTGCCATGTTTCCTAGCTGGGTGGGCTGATGGGTCCTGCTGCACTTGTCAGGGCTTGATACTGCGCTGGGGATTGGGTCAGAAACAAGCTACGGAGGAGCTTTCTCACAGACTGTTAATAACAACACACTGCAGATGCTCACAAATCCTTCACAGACGGTAACTCAGGCAAAAGTACATCTGATGGATTCTTGAGCCAGTTGAGCATTTAGGGAAAAGTGATTCATGCTTATATTTGCAAATAAAAGCATGTTATGTCTTTGCTTGCACTTTGCAATCTGTGCGTTGCTCAGGTAGGAAGAAAACTGCTGATAGATCACAGAAAAGTTTCCAGAATGTGAGCATTTCCCAGAAGTTCAGTGCTTGCTTGACCAAATATCCTTATCAGACCCTCATTATTAATTTTTCCTTTATACAAAACTTTGGTCCCCTCCTTCTAATAAGGAGCAAAAAAGTACTATTTTAGGCATTCTCAATGAACTGCTCATGATTAAAGAGACCAGTTGGGAATAGTCTAAGACATTGAGAAGCCTCTGTATGAAATAATGAGCAGTACTTAAGAAAGTCAACCATACTGAGGTATTCGTGCCACAGAAATGGGACTGATCTAAGAATGACAATTAAAAGGTGGCAGAGAAAGTAGCGGCATCTGAAGACTCATGAGAAGAAAACTCTTTCAGCTGAGCCAGGCTGAGATGGACAAAGTGTCTGGGTCAAGTTGGGTAATCGTCTTCACTGCTTTGTGATGGAGTAGTTCTGAAGTGGTGGTGGCTGTAAGCAAGGGCTGAAGAAGTGTCACTAGACATTTGATTACAAGAATCTTAAGATTTTAAAAGGGAAACTGGCTTATGATGGGAAATAGGTTTTGGAAAAACTATTTTGAAATTGTTACTGCTTGGTTTCTGCAAAAAATGGGGAAGTTGTACTGAAATATCAAACTGGCCAAATGGAGCTATTTTTCTTATTGAATTGGATGCAGTAATCCCCGCTGCTAGCATCGCTGGGGCAAGAACACTGTGCAATACAAGCTCCAGAGAACAGAACTGGTGGAGACCCACACTTCATCTCCAGTCCTGGAGAGGACCGTTTTGCACGTAGGGCAGACTTTGTTCTGTACCCAGAGACCTACTTTATGCCAACGTCTTGTACTGGAAAAAATCACCTACATGACTGGTGCACCATTCTTAACCTGATGTCTGATCTGGCTTCAGTAAACGTGGGACGTTGTGAGTCCTGGCCCAGCTGCGTGTCTGGGGCTGCCATCCAAGTGTCCGGCTGCACCAGGCGTGAGGTGCTTTTCTGGAGAAGCTGGACCCACCATGCGTTGCAGTGTTGATGGCCTGCTTACTGCCAGGTAGAGAAGACCCAGCCCAGGTCCTGCTTTGAATGTTTCTGAAAGCAGATGGAACCGTGAGCCAGCTCATGGGGCAATCGCTTGTAGGACATGGTTACGTCAGAACAATGATAACTGATTTTCCTCTGATGTGTTCCCTTCCACAGACAGTGGGACTGATGTAACCAGCACAATTTCTCCTGCTTTGGCAGACTGACATAATTAAAACAAGAGAGCTGCTGTGGGTTGACACACTTTTAAATGGGAAAGGCTGGTGAGAATTGGAGCAACAATTAAAAAAAGTATGTAAATAATTTATTTATTAAAATTCTTCCTGAATGACTTCCAGGCCCCTCATATTTATGGATGGCCATCAGAGGATTAACTAGATGCAATGGAGATTTTTGCATATATATTGTGCAGGCACACGCTTCTTCCATTTGAGTGACAAGATGGGTGATAAATAGCATGTATTAAATCCATGGTGGTTGCAGAGAATCAATCCATCTCCTCTGGGAAATTAGTTGTGTCAAGGAAGGCAGCACTGAGGGAAAGGCAAGAAGCAGGCACGACTAGGGAAAGACACGGCCTCCATTCCTATTGATCTGTGAAGGCACCTGTTAATGGCCAGGCGAGGGGCAGCCCGGCCCAAAGCGAGAGCCGGTGCTGCTGGAGGGTGTTGGCTGGGAAGGTGATTCCCAAGGGGGAGAGCAACGAACATCCTCTGCTGGGAAGCGCTGCTTAGAGTCTCAGGGTAACTCCGGTCCGGACGGAGCACCGGTGGCCAGTCGGTAATTCTCTGGCTCCCCCTTTTTGATGCTGGCCCTATCTTTACCCTTTCTTGCTTTGCTGGAACAACACTTCCAAGTCTCATTTTTCCCATGTATTTACACTGTTTTATAATATCAGATTTCCACTTCTCCCTGTTTATTTCCTATATTTCTAGTATGCATCAATGAGAATCACATGGAAACAAAAAGCAGGTCAGTGGGACAAATGAATTCTCTCTGTCCTCTGTGCTAAGACTTTATGACAAGTGGCTAATCATCTTTGATTCCTCTGGTACTCCTGGTAATAACATTAGCCACGATCAACTCATTTAGCTCATCTATGGATTTAATATCTACCTGAACAGCACATGAGATGAGAACAGGCAGTGATGTTCAGGGAGCAGTAACCCCTTTTTCATGTGCTTGCGCTTTTTAAAAGCAGTTCACAACTACCTTTTGAAATGAATTTATTAGTTGTGAGAGTCTGCTAGACCTCAGTCTTCAGGGTTTTGCCTCGGTCCCTGCTGATGAGTAATAGCAATTCCTGCTTTCCAGTAGAGGGCAGGGCAAAGCAACCTTTCTTGCTGCCCTAAAATAGCTAGCTGGGTTCAGGCAACCTCTTCCCCCTTGTTCATCATGTGTGGAGCAGGATGAGACCTGGTATCTGCCCATCACTACCTCATCTCCCACAGGCTGTAAAACCTCTAAATTCTTGTGGTGGTCCACCACCGTCATCTTCCCTAAGCAGGCTGTGTCCTGTGGAGGGGTGGTGCTGGGCCCATCTTCCACTTAGTCCGAGGAGGCACATGGTGGGGCTGAGATCTGCAGTCTGCACCAGGCACCCCATGACAGAGGGTAACTCTAAGCCTATTTCAGCTCCAAATGGCTCCATTGTTCCTAGTGTACATAAGGAGCTATAAATGTGCATCCCTGCTCTCTTACTAGCTTGCATGTTGTTTTCCTTTTTTTGCCTTTTTAATTGTTGTGGCAGCTGCAGCATTTTTAAATTGTGGTGAGATCTGTGTGACTGGAACATACTGGGAGGATGTCTGACACAGTCCCTTCAAGCTGGGGAGACAGCTTCCAGCATGGTCAGGTCATGGCCATTGCCCTTGGGCTTTGAGAGGAGAAGGATTTGAAAAGACAGAAGGAATGGGATCATTCAGCAGCATCCTTTGATGTGCAACTCTCCCTGCCCCCCACTATGGCATCTCTTCTTCTATTTGGGCATAAACACTGGCCTGAGGCACCTTCCCTGGCTTGCTTCAGACCCAGGGGCCTTTTCATGCTGGTCTTTAAAGGACTTTGCTTTGCCAGGCAGGTTTAGGTCAGCAGCAGGAGCACTCTGCCTCTCCTACTGGGAACTTGACCTTTATGTGGTTTTATTCTGGAGTTGGGAATGCTGCAGAAGACCAAATTCTGCACAGGAGTTGTATTTGTAACTGGTACTGATGAGAGAGAACATCTCCCACACCACATTGCCGAGAGCAATTAATGGATATCAGGGTACAGAGGCAGTGGGCAGAAGTTGGGTTCTGGGTGGACTGGCAGCTGAGATGAGGAGGGAGGTTCTGGCCTTCGGACCCTCTGCCTTTGCAAATACCCACAGGTATGGCCCTGCTCTTCTTTCTCTGCAGCCCTGTGGGTGAATTCAGTACCATCCAAGAGAGTTTAGGTCAGCTGGGGAAAGGATGGCAAGAAAGTTATTCATATGGCAGCAGCTAAAGCTTTTGAGGCCACTCTGAGCTGCATTTTCCCTCAAAGCACCCCTAGAGCCATGCCTAGGCACTGCGCTGCAGCATGCACAGGAGGGAACAACCCCCTGTAGGTGAAGCAGTTCCTCCCGAGATGCTGCTGGCCGAACATTGTCCAAGCACAGCAAACAGGCTGTCCCTGCAACGTCCCCCTTCCTTCTGCTGCAGAGATACCTGAGCCAGACCGTGGAGCTCCGAGGGGGCCAGGAGGCAGAGGCAGCCAGTCCCCGCTGCCCCGCTCCGCACGGCTGGCGTGGTCTGCCCGGCAGTATCCAGGCAGGTCACACAGGTGCAGCAAAGGCAGAGAATAACCGATTGGGAGATACGCTTAGCCCATAACCTGGGGCTTGTTCTGAGCTTGTGAATCAGATACGCAGCCTTGGGAAGGGGGTGTCTGCTCTAGTGAATCTCAGGCAGAGAGGCTGAGACCTGGAGCTGACAAGACGTTCCTTCCTGTGCAGAAAATTCCTACGAAAAATATCTGCAGTTTAAACAGCTGAAAAAGCCGCAATATTTTCACTGTGAGGAGATGCCTCAGGAATCCCTGGGAGGTTTTGCTGGAAATCAGGTGCTGCTGTTCTCTTTTCTAGACCTACCGTTCTGGGTGTCTCCGATGATGACTGGTGATCTGCCCTCTGGGAGAGCAGCGCGCAGTGGCAGGTGTGTGGCCGTGAGGACTATGGGAAGAGGAGGCTGAAAGGAAGCCCCGTTCACAGAAAAGACAGTGCCTATGCTCCAGCTCCTGAGAGGCACCACTGTGGCCTTGCAAAGTCCAGCCACCCCAGTGTTCAGACTGGGTTTTTTTAATCTATCTTCTTAAGTGAATTCTCCTCATTTTTATGAATTGGGGTCACCTCATTCTCTTCTTCAAAGAACGGGACATGAGGAAGATTCCTTCCAACAAAATCACAATTGCCTGGAAAGAAAAATTAATGAGAAATGGCCTGCTCCTCCTGCTCCTCAGAAACATGTGGGCTGGGGCATGGAGCTGGCAGGGGTCCTTATCTCCCCCAGTTTCCCTGGCAGTTGTTCCCTGTCTTCTGGCTGGCCTTGCTTTGGATACCCACACAGGGTGGATGGCATCCAGACAGTTGGGTGCAGAGGAGGGCCCTGGGGCACCTGTTGAGACCCCTTGGTGAAGACTTTGTACTTCTGTGGTCTTTGATGTAAGCCTCCTGCCCAGAGTATTGGGTCAGAGTCTGGGTAGCCTGGGGTCTCCAGCTTGGGGCTATTCCTTCTGGGAGGGGTTGTCTAGTTTTAAGGTCAGTAGAAGAGCCCTGAAGGTCAGACATCTCCTTAGAAAGACTTGTCGCAGGCCAGGTAGGAGTCAGCAGAGGAAGTCTGGGAGGTCAGTGCTCCCCAGGAGGAATGAGTTGGTCAAGGCAACAAGGGCCATACAGGTTCCCCATGAGACATGATCTCTAGTAGAAGAGATTAAGAGAGACTGTCTTAAGGTTAACCTATCTATAGCTCCTTTACGCCCAGTCCTCTGATCTGGGCAAAGTTCAAGGGTGAGCTGGGAACCCTGGGCGCCAGCTCTGGGGAACCAGGCAGGGTGGAGGCGTTGGGCTTATGAGAAGTGAAAGGCAAGGCCTGAGCTAATGGTCAAGAGTTAGAGGCCAAGCAAGGAAGGGTTGTTGGACCTCTAAAGCTGGTTGGACTCCTTCAGCTCTTGGGGTTCCAAAGGCCCTGAAGAGGAAAAGGATCTTTAGAGGTGTCTTCTTCAGTGCTGAATCTCCTTTCAATCCCTCAGATGCCTTATTTATCCTTTGGTGTTTGTAATGAAGCAAGTGTCTGCTGGGTACATCATTAATGAATATTCCTCTGTGATCCCTGAATAATTGGTGTGTTTAATTGGGTCTCAGCTGATGCTGAGGTTGGATGTGCAGGAGTGGGGCTCTGCTCTAGACAGAGTTTTCTTGCAGTGTGTCCTCAGCCTCCCCTTCTCTCACAGCCCCATGGCTCAGATTCCCAAGACCTGCCTCTACTCATCAAGACCACCTTTACGTCATCCTTGACCAGGTGGAGCCACATGAGCTATCCTTCCCACGCGTATTATTGACAGCAGCCTTCGTCATAACAAATGCTATCAGGTACCTTTGGGAGGTGGCCTCATATTTACATGTGCCTTTGCATTAGCCAACAGTCATGCAAAAAATAATTAAGGCTAGCCTCAGGGGCCCAAAAGTGATGTTTGTGCCTCATTTCCTCTTCAGCAGTGTAGAGACAGCTTAGCATCATTGGTTTCCAAGTGACCATCTCCAGTCCCCCCTCCCTGGAGGTCTGTCATCACAACACTAACCACTCCACCACCATTTCTCTATTATAGCTCTGAGCTGGTCCCTGACAGAAGCAAAGCTGTGAATGGCTTCTACAACTGCACCTACTCTTAGGAAAAATTGGGGGGCAAAGGGTTGAGAGCTGGCAGGGACCTTGATTTGTTTATTATTTGATTTGATGTGGGCTTGCACAGGACTACCTGCACTGCATAAGGGGAAGGCTGGACTCTGTCCTGGGACTAACAAAAGATACCCTGATCCTGGCTTTGCCCTAGTCCTCCACACAGACTTGCACAAGCTGCTCCTGGGCCGTTCTGGCTCAGCAAGCATGGGCAGGAGCTGTCTCCAAGGGGTAGGGGCTGCCATGGGGACCGCAGTGAGAGGCCCATGCGCCTATGTAAAACTACAGCAGTGATAGGAAATTTTTTGAGAATGGTGTTAATAGCGATATCTTTCATAATTAAGACATCAATTAAACTCTTGAAAATTAGGCGGAAATATCAAATAGCGCATTAACTGGAAAATTTCCAACCAGTGTAATCCTATGGCCTTGTGATGGGTGGATTAATTATGTCTCATTAAATAGAGCTGAAATCAATCTCAGTATCTCTCCATTATTTCAGTTTGGCAAAGGCAGCGAGAGTTTACTGTTTTCCCAAATTTTCTGCCTGCTGTACCCGAGGTGGGGCGGAAAGGCTCCCAGACATGAACGCTGAACTGTGCCCAGTGCCCCCCTCGCTCCTCCCCGAGCCAGACCTGCGCTGCATTCGGAGCCCTGCATCCTCTCCCTGAGGGGCAAAGGAATGGACCTGAGGTCCCATCACACTCGTGGGAAAACCAGGCCTGGAGAAATGGAGCGAGTAGCCCGATTCCCACATGCCTGTGAGTTACTCACAGACAGCGCTGAGGTCTGCATCCGCATGTCTCCTGTAGCCCCTGCCTTCCGCCCTTTACAGTAGTCCCTGTAAATCACACCCTCGCTCAGGCATGGTCTGGAAGGGACCCTGGGGCTCACCAGGTCAGTCCCTTTATTTGAAGTGATCACCCAAAGCGATCTGCTGTTTGAGTGGCATGCGGGGAAACCGCAGCACCCCTCAGCAGGAGCTGGAGGCTCGCTCTCCTGTCTCCAGCCTGACTGTCTCCCTGCCAGCAGAGCGGGGAGTCTCTGTTAATCAGCACTTGGCTTTTAGTAATTACATTATTTATTGCAATATGAAAACAGAATAATAATGATAATCACAAGAAAGGAATTAACCTGGCCAGAATGAGGCTGTTAATTTTGCTGTGTTGGATTCGACAGGATCTCTTTCTAGAGCATTTTTCTTGCAATAGTTCTGCCTCTGCTAAACTCATAAAAAGCTGGCTGCACTGCCCCTGCTAAGCCATCGTCTCAAGGTCAACACCAAGCATCACTCTAAGGGGAGTGTAGTAATGCAGGGCCTGAGGTCAACAGATGAATAAACACACCTTTCTCTTATTATAAATCTCTTTTATCCCATGTGCTCTGACTGCAGCTGCTTTCCTTTGGCTCCAATTTGCAATTTATATGCCAGTGTTTTCACTGCTGGAAGAATCAATACACCTGGACAAGCCTTAAAATCAGCAGGATCCAGCACTGGCCAAAAGAGAAGGCTGGAATTTGTTTGGAAGGTGAACCTCCAAGCTTCATCCGTATGTGGAAGAGCTCAGGGAGGGGGGTCACACAGCCCCAGGCTGCCCTCTGGGCCATGGAGACCCGCCGTCAGGTCCATTGGACTCCTGGCTCCCATCCCGATCCATCCACCTTTTTCATTTTTCTTGTGGGTCCCCAAAACAAATCTCCCCAGGATTCAAACCCTTCCCGATTAGCCTGAGGTTGCAGCACCTTTGCTTTAAGTCTTTATGAGTTACTGAGTTAGAAAAAAAGAAAAAGCATCTGTGTCTGGAGGGGGGAAAGAATGGGAAGCATAAAGCTTTCCACACCCTTTCAGGCAGCAGCCTGGTGCCCCGTAGCTGTGGCTTCCACCTGAGGCAGTTTTCAAGCTCTAATGAAATCCTCCTCTCCCTCTGAGCGGAAGGCATTAAAAACAAACAAGCAAATCTTAGAAAACTTGAAGGTGGCTTGATTATTTTTAAGCATTTCCAGTGCTGTCACCTCTGGTGAATTTAATTGCAAGTTCTGAGATGGTGGGAGTTTCTTTCAGCCTGGGATCAGGCTTTGTTTTGTTTTTGAGAAGTGGGGGTGGAAAATGTAGTCTATGAATGCTCTGAAACCATAACAGCCACCTGGAGTGGGCTAAAGAGGAGATTCTTCCCCTATGTAGTTTTGGAAACTGTAGAATCCTCAGATTTCTGCAGTTCCCAGACAACCATCTTTTACGATTAAAATTTTAAGCCAATTATTTCAGTTTTGACTTAAAGATATTATTTTCTTTTTAAATTACAGGCTCACAGTATTGAGGTTCCTAACCTGAACTAAATGCTGGGAGAAGAGCAGGGGTTGGAAAGGACCGTAGCGT
The DNA here is from genome assembly GCF_963921805.1 of Phalacrocorax carbo. Lineage (NCBI taxonomy): Eukaryota > Metazoa > Chordata > Aves > Suliformes > Phalacrocoracidae > Phalacrocorax > Phalacrocorax carbo. Next base: position 12,615,015 of record NC_087528.1, read on the forward strand.
GTCATGGTCCAGCCCTTCGCCCCGGCACCTGCTTGGCTCTGTTTGTTCTCAGCATTCCCAGCCTGTATTTACTTTTTTTTCAGCTGAAACCCATTGCTTTGTGTCCTGTCCGTGATGGACTTGATGGACCAACCGGTCAGTTCCTCTTTGCAGTTGTACCTGGAGCCGTACTGTTTGCATTCAGCCTTCTCTACATGAAATGAACCCAGTTCATACAGCTGCCATTCACAGATCTTATTTTTCTTGCCTTCTTCTCTTGCCCTGTCTTGGACTCTGCACTTGCTCCCCATCTTTCCTCTGCCACAAACTTGTTCTGCTCCTCCAGTGGGTCTTTACCCGTGCTGAGGAGGGAGGCAGGGTTATCTCACATACCCTACAGGGGTTAGTGTTCCTACATCCCCAGAAAGTGCTCCTCTTCCTCCAGCAGCAGGACCTTACTGCAGGTGCTGAACCCACGACCCCTCCCACACAGCTGCCCTCTTACCACCTACAGCCACCGAGCCACTGGCAAGCCTTCTGCGCACGGTTGTCTCTGTCACCTTTGCCCCAGCCTGTAGCTACATCTAGTCTGGAAAATATTTGTCTATTAAAAAACAAACAAACGAAAAAATAAAGAAGTTTTGGTGGGCCCTGCTTGGATTATCAGACCAAGAATATCTGTACTTTCCTGCTCCAAGGTTCCCAAGGACATTTTCTGTCTGCTTTTACTGACAGAAGCAGAACACCCATTTGCAAACTGAAGAAGAACTTGGAAATTGCCACCTGGGGAGAAAGGCATGAAAGACATCCCTGCCCCAGGTGCTGACTATTTTGGGGCAAGCAGTTCATAGGGCCATTCGCTTTTCATAGCAGGCAGGCTGATGTGGGCAGTTAAGCCGGGCTTATTTGACTGATTACATCTCTTAAATTATCATGCTGCTTTTTTTGTGTGTGGGGACAGAGGTTGCTTCATGCACAAATAGTTTGGCTGTGTTGGCTTGGCAAGGGCGAGCCTGTTCTGAGGGTTATGGGTTGCCCTTGCTAGCCTCTTGCTCGAGACTCTCTGTTGTGCCATCCAGCAAGAACTAAGCCTGACGCTGGAGAGCCTCTCACCCACCAAAGGGCATGTGGAGATCACGTATAAAAGTCCCTCCTGATCCACTTTCTTTTTATCCTCCTTTCTCCTCATACACAGCATGTGATGAATTCAGTGTTTAGTCGAAAGGATCTGTATAAGGAGCTACCAACCTTCAAGCAATGACAATTTATCTCTTAAATCAAAAGAAGCCACATCATAAATCAACTGCAGGGTGCCCTTACTTTGAGGTTAGTTGGGCAGAGTGAAATGCTGCTGGACTTCATTGGGAAATAGTCTTTCCCTGAATCCGGGATAAAAAGGAGTTGGATTTCAAATGATAGGTTATGCAGCTTTCCCAGTTAAACTCCTGCAATTTAGCTCAGCAGTGATGGGCCCAAGGCATCCCCTGATGAAGCTGCTGGGCCATTAGGATGGTAGTGCAATACCCAGGTAAGGTCCCCTTCCCCCTGTGCATAGTTATTTCTTACTTCTTTAATGCACAGGGCAGCTTCAGCTCACTCAAGTGGGACTAAGTTTAACCTTAATTCTGCAGATTTTCAGAGGACCCAGAGGAGCTTGTATTTAATCATCACCTGCATAAACCTGTAAAGTGGTAGGTAGCCATGGTGGGGAGATTTTGTTTCACACCACGGGGTCTGTGATGAATGTGACAAGGCTAGGGCACGAATTAGTCTTAATCTGCCACCTTTACCTCCGTACGAGACTTTTAACTGGGCCACAGCCTGTGCTGTAATGGTGACTAGGTTGTTTCTGTGGCGCTGAGGTGTCATGTCAGACTTGAAGCACATCTGAGATTCCTTGCTCTTGACGTCCCAGCCCCACCTCATAGCTTGTCAGTGAGGTTTGCATGGATGTTTTTACTCCTACAAGGGGACAAGTTACCTCTTTCAGGAGGACCCTAGCCCAGCCAGCCCAGCTGTGACAGCCAGCTCAGACCTCTCCTGCAGGCAGGAACCACAAAGCCAGAGGTCTGCCCGTGGGGCGATGGGCTGCAAATGCAAAGGGACAGTGGGGCCAAGTTAAGCCTCCTTTACCAAGGACCATCACATGCCTTCAGCCTTGAAGAGAGGCGAGGTCCAACACGCTGTTCCTAGCTCTGCTGGATGATTTACCAAGGTAGGTCCGTTTTCCCAGATCTGCCATGTGACTGAACAAGGCGGAGGAGTCATCACGGGGCGGGAGCACTGTGGCAAAGCCTCGTGTCCTCGCTGGGGTTGTGAGGCACAGCGAGCCGTGCTCGGCTCCCTGGCCGTGCGTGCGGGGAGAGAGGTTTTTCAGTTAAACAAAACCAAAATAATTTTAGCCCGACTGCCATTTGGGGGTAGTTAATGAATCATACTTCAGCCCAAACGAGTTTTATGTTCCCACATGGTAAACAGGAGCACACATTATCCTTGCAGTGACGAGCCCTAGGCAGACCACAACAAACTGATTTTTCTTGAACCAAGCTTCGCTTGCAGTAAGGGAAGTTACGGCACGTAGATCTTGCTATTGGCAAAGCGGGAGCCAACATTAAGCTCTTCTGTTTTCAATACCTTGCTGGTGTCACAAAACAAAGTCTGAAGCAGGTCGGAGGAATCTGGCAGAGTTTTAGACAAGACGGATGGACCATTGGGAGAGCACGGCAGGGTTACTGGATAAGGACCAATTTTACGGATGTTTCTGGCTCTCTAAGAAAACAATTTTCCCTCCTATCCCCTGATTTGAAGATTCATGACTCAGGTTACATTCTTACTCCAGCCTCCTCCATATTTATCTCGACTTAGTTATTCATCCCCACGTAATGGGAAGCAATAAGAAGGTATTGTCAAAATGTGGGCAATGACTTCAGTTCCAGCCCCATCAGCAACTTCACAACAATTTCTCCTTATCAGTGCTCATCACAGAAAAGGTAAAATGTAGCATGAAGCAAGGCACTGACCTAAGTTTGGAAATGTGTACTCTGAAAGCATGTTCCGTGAGATGTCCCTGCCTCCCCGACAGTCTGGGGCCACTGACAAGGAATCAGGATCTATTTTATTGTGTAACCAAATTTAACAGCCAGAGTTCAGAGCTGATGCTGGAGCAGGAGATTTTAACTGAAGTCCTACAAAAATGTGGGGGTGGCAGTAAAAGTATAATTAATACTTATTTTTATGAAATGAGAGAAAAGTGTTTTATGAAATCTAAAATATGCAAAGATGCACTGTCATCCTGGAAGAAGTAACACGTTTGATGCATTTTAGTTATGGTCAAATCCATTTAACTGACTGGCCAAGATATTACATTTGGGAGAGAACTTGTACCTAGCTTTCAGACATACTTTTGAGATGCTGTGCCTCTCCCAAGAAAATTTGTTCCTGTTCTCCAGATCCTTTTCTTTGCATTCAGGAAGACTGTAACAGTGTGTGCGGTTTGCTCTAGTATGTCTGGTGGTAATGGTCACTGTAAGGACATGGAGACCCGGACCGAAGTACGTTTTAGCTGCCCAGCTGCATATCCTGTGTCCTGGGCTGATGTGAAAGCCCTGTGCTGAAGTGCAGACATTACCTATCTAGTCTATTCTATCAACCTTGCTGTTCCTCATGCCTACTGGATCGACGCTAAGTCAGTGTGGAGGTTTCACACCTCCTGAATATAGGGTGGGTGTAGCCCTAATATCAGGGCTGCAAGGAAGCCTGCAATGAAGGGGTATCAGCAGTGTTATCCTTTAAACAAGACGAAGCATTGATAAAATGAGACATCTTAGCCTGGCCCAAGTTGGGAACTGCCCGACTGGGCCTACATCCACCCAAGCCTAACATGAGGATGTCTTTGTAGCATTGGAGCTATGTAACATCCAGGTACCTCCTGGAGGTGCGTAGCCTCCAGCTTTGAAATCTCCCCCTGCTGTGGCCTTTTCTGAGAACCGCTTTTTGGTTTTCAGCTACCCACCACGTAGCTACCACAACGTAATCACCTATAAATCACCTATAAAGCTGGCTTCTTCATCCAAAAGGCTTTCTTTGCAAATAGCATAAGAGCAGGTTGCTCTTGGCTGGGCACAGGGAGAGCAGGGCAGAGCTGGGAAGTTTGGTCACACATTTCTGCAAGCTCATCGGGACATATTAAGAAATAACCCTGAGCCTCATAGTAGTTGGAAGGAAGGGTTTTTAATAAAGTGCACATCACCTGTTTCAGATGAAACAGGAAGGTCCCCTAGGGAATTAACTGTATGCAAACAGCAAAAGAATGGCCATTAATTTTCTCACAGCTCATAACATACAATTTTCCACTAATATGAAAGCCTTAATAAGACTACCCATAACCTTTATGCGTTCGGTAGCCGTCCAGGAAATTACAATTACCTTGTGCTTGCAACAGAGTGGGTAATCCCATCAAAAGGAAATATGTCATCTCATGGAAAGGTTCCCAGCCAAAAAACATCATTACTGTATTGTGTAATTCGTTGGGTTGTAGTTAATACAGAGCCATGATCACCTTGGGTAAGGGTTAGGACTTTGAGAGGGGAGTTTTAGTGCTTTCCTAATGGAGCCTGGCCACACGGAGGTTTACCGGAGCCTTGAGCGTTACCCCTTTTTGTACAGGTCGTGGCTGTCGCCATCGTGGCGGCCAGGCTTCCCGCGGGCACCCGGAGCGGGGATGCTGTTGGGCTGGGCATCCCACCTTCCACCTGCAAGCTGCGAGGTGGCTGCTGTTCACGGCACCGATACGGTACTGAGATTGTTGTCAGAACAGGTGTTCTGGCAGCACCGATGTTAAACTTGCCGTTTAATTGAAGGCCATTTTTCTCACCTTTTCCCGCGAAGGCTGCAACGCGGCAGGCTGTCCCGTTACTCCGTTTCAGTAGGTGGCGATCTTTAGTTGTCCGCTAGAACTGGGCTCTTGTTTTCCAGTCTGTGCAATTGAGATCTGCTGAGAAACTCAGCTGATGAATTTTCAGATCTTTAATTTTCCTCTGGGATATACAGCTCTCTTTGCTGAGAACATATGGGCTGACAGGAAACAGGTCTTTTTGTGGTTCCACTTTTAGAACATTTTGTGTCTGACTTTTTATCATTTATTGACTGATGAGAATGAAAACACTTGAAAGAAGATTTGCCTAACAAACTAATGAAAAGTAAACGAGAGCATAAACAATGAGCGTGAACAGCTCTCTGCTACCAACACCGTGCAGCAGAGAGATCCCTATCTCAGCAGCCCTGCCAGAACACCCCTCCCAGAGAGGTCCTCCAGACACACCCTGACTTAAGTAGGACTAAAACTCAGCCCAGGTCCTCTTAAGCTGAACTGCTGCAGAGTTTTGCCATGTCATCTTGAGCAGAAATTTTGTTACTAAAGATATAGCTTGCTTGGAGCAGCCCTCTGCAAGCAAAGCAGTACACGGCCTCACGTTTCTTTAGAGAGAGAGATGGGGAACTAAGATTGGCAGGGCCAGCAGGATTAAGCATCGCTCTGTTCCAAATTTCTAGCTAGCGATAGCAAAGAAAAATGAGATCCCATGGGTAGAAGGCCAGTGTTTCTTCACAATAATTCTCTCCACTGCAGCCAGTAACTAATTAGGAGGCTATCTGAACCCAGTGTTGTCAGAAAATGAATACTAAATTGGCAAAACTTGGATGCACACAACTACGTGCCTTAAATTTGACAATAACATTGCGGGTGAAACAAAATAGTAAGTGATAAAAAGGTCAAAAGGATGGGGCAGGCACACAGGGCAGGTTTCTGGATTTTTGTTTAGGGATTCCCATGGAAATTTAAATTAAAAATGAAGATTCATTGAAATGGAATATTTTAACTTTTGCCACAAGGAAGCATTGAAATGTTTCTGGATCTTCACTTGAAAACACAGATGTTCAGCTGGAAATTGGTATTTTGTCAAAAATATTTTAGAAATATTTAAGTTCAGGGGCAAATCTGTTCAACTGATTGCTGAAAACTCTTCAAGCGATTCTTTCAAAGAAAGACTAAAAAATGTCTTGCAGAGGGACATTTTTCACATAAGTGTTAGCAAAATATTTTTGAGTGGATCATTGCTACCTGCTCTCACTTAGCAACTTCCATTGTGTGTCTGTGTTTCATCTCTTCACCCTACCTGAAGTCTCTGCACAATGATTGGCTGCATTTTTCACTTGGGAAGGCTAAAATATCAGTAGGTAAGAAAGAAAAACAAGAGCAGAGCTGTGAGCTGGGGGCAACGGAGAGTGTGGTAGGTTCATCGTAGGGTTGTGGCGGGATGAGATGACAGGTCTTCAGTTGGCCTGGCAGGTGGAGAAGAGGGACTGGGATGCAGAAATGCTGCAATACAGGAATGCAGAGAAAAGGAGGTGAAGGGGAGAAAGGTGGCAGAGCAGAGGGGAAATGAGATGAGGTGAATGGAAGAGAGAGGCAGGGAGCTTGGCCTGGGCACAGCTCTGGTCTGTGATGAGGCTGCCTGTTGGATCTCAGTGTGGCAAACCTTGGTTTGAATACTTCTCAGCATGGGAGAGAGTGTATACTCATCAAAGAAAACAATATTTGCATGGGAAGACTTTCCTCTTTGCAGAGAATCACTGCAAGCTACAAAACAGTTTTTCCTTTTTTTCCTTTTCCTCTCCCTTTGCCTTTGCAATTACCTTTTTATCTTTGTCTTTTACTTTCTTTATGTCCTTTTCCTTCCTTTCTTGCCTCCTTCCTTCCTTGCACGTTCTCTCCTGGAATCAGCTGTGTCGGTTGCATTGAAACACTCAGAGAAGGCAAATGCATCTATGCTCTTTGCAATCATTTCTGTCAGAAAGACTGATGGACGTGTGCAAATGAGGAAAGACTGAGAAATTACTTTGACTCTGTGCCACACATTTCCTAAGGAGCTGAGCTGCAAAACTCTGGCCTCTGGAAGTAAAGAGTGGACTATGGATGGGAGTGTGATGGACTTAGATATTTAATTCAAAGCAATAAGAGGAAGATAGGGAAATGTAACACCTTATTACGGGGACAAAACCAAGCAGTGTTCTCAATGTCCTTGTGTTGGGTTTGATTCATGCAGCTTAATGCAGGGAAGAAATTAGACTCCCTGGGAATTACACTTCCATCTACACTTAGTGTGTGGGCTGCTATGTGGCCTCTGGGGAGAGACTCAGCCCATTCTGAAGGGTCATTCCTCCATATATCTTCATCAAAGAAAATCTTTGTATGGCCAGATTTGCTCCCCGGAGGTGCCCATCTTTCTCCAGTGACTGCAGGGGGAGCCTTGACACCAAGATTAGGCTGGACAACTAACTTTCAGGCTGGGTAAAAGAAATTACCCATTCTGTTGGAAATATGTGAATCAAGTCCCAGATGGGGGACTTGTAAGTCAGTCATTAGCCAACTGGCTGGTACTGGGCTACTCCTAACAGAGCTTCTACCAAGACAAAGCAGGTCAAGTCGTTCAGCTTGCTCTGAAAACAAACTAATAGCTGCCTCAAAACACCTTCAGTCAAGCTCAGCATAAGTTGTCAAGCATTAGGGAAAAAGGAGCAACAGGCCACCTGATATTCAGCTTCAAACAGCCCACAGCCAGAGAGCCGGTGTAGGAGGAACATCTGATGGAAGACACAGAGAGGGAGAGCGCCCCTCTTCCAGGGTTACTGATTCCTAAGCAGTATCAGTCACCTCGGTATCAGTTTCTTGTGGTACTCTGCAAAGACGACATTTCTTTGTGCCTCCAGCCTGGCTTCCTGCTCCGGTAGGACCTACAGAGACGTATACTAATAGATTCTGAGAGTCTGGTCTGAAGCTCCAAGAGGGAACAAACCCAGCTTGTGCTTAAGATCCCAGCTGGTTTCTACCAACAGAGAGTAGTTTATTCATTGTGAGTTGAACAGAAGGATACAGAAGAAGAAAGTGAAGCTGCAGAAAGACTCTCGGTCAGTTTGGTTTCAGAATAGAGCTGTACTTTAATGAAGGAACAAATTCAATACAGGAAAGCACAAAGTGAGAAAAGAATTTCTTATAAAAGCCTTCATGTGGAGAAGCTTCTGTGCTCTTCAGACCACTTCTTTCTTGTAGAGAAAAACAAGAGACAATTACAAATAATGCATCGGCTTTAGTATGCTTTTAAGTGCTGGATTGTTTACCCAGTGGAAGTGACGCAGTCCTCGCCTTCTGCTTCCTCAAACCTTTACTGTGTACTTCTTCGGCAATGCCAATTCAGTCAAGATAAAGTTGGTGAACTCAGTCCTGAATAACTGGGAGAAATTCTGCTGCCTAGGGCACATAGCAGGCCAGAGGAGACTAAAGTTTCTTGCTGACCTTTGAATACCTGCTTGGCTACTGCAGCAATCAGGGTACAATCACTTTAGAGGAGAAATGCATCTCACATGATCCTGGAGCTCAAAACAGCTTGAGAGTCAGGAAAGAGTTTGGAAGAGAACAGTACAGAGACCAGGATCACTCCAGAGTGGGACCTCCTACATCAAGCCACCAGTGGAGAAACTTCAGCATTTGAGAGTGTGAAACTGAGATCTTCCTTCCTTCTCTGGAGCAAAGTAGGAGCAAAGAAATGTCAAAAAATCCCTTAATATCCTTATAGCCAAACTGGTGAGATACAAATGGGATTGAGATGATTTTTTTTTTTTTTTTTTAGTAGAAAACTGGCTGGAACACTAGGCTTAAAGCATTGCAAGCCATCTTACAAAGTACACGTGGTGGCTGGTTAGTTGCAGCATCCTTTGGGCTGATACAGGGGTCGATACTGTTTAAAGTCTTCATTAATAGCCTGGATCACGGGACGGAGTGCACTCGCAGCAAGTGTGGGTGAAAGCATGCTGGGGGAGCGGTTAACGCTCCAGGAAGGGCAGCTCTGCTCTTCAGATGAACCTCATGGACTTCAACAAAGGCAAATGCCAAGTTCAGTGCCTGGGATGCGGTAACTCCATACAGCAGGGCAGGCAGCCAGTTGGCTAAAAAGCACTTTAGCAGAAACGGACTTGGAGATCCTGGTGGACAACGTATTGAGCACAAATCAGGAGCATGCTGTAGTAGAGATGATGGCCAGAAACACGATGGGCTGTAGTAGCAAGGGTCTATCAAGCATAGCTCTGTTGCTCATACGTGAAACCACATCTGGAAGCTGTGTCCGGTTTTATGCTCCCTGAAGAACGACATTGACATGCTGGTGCAAGTCCGTTGGAGGCAACCAAGATGGTTAGAGGGCTGGAGCATATGATGTATGGAGACAGGCCACAAGAATGGTGGTGCTTTAGTCTTGGGAAGAGAAGACTGAAGGGGGAGAGATATGTTATTGCTGTCTTCAGCTGCACTGGGAAGATATAGGGAAGACAGCCCCTGACTCTTCTCAGAGGTCATGGGTTTTGGTTGAAAGGCAACAGGAAATAGTTGTAACGCAGGAAAAACTGATTAGAAATTAGGAAAATATTTTAAGACTGAGGGTGCTCAGACCCTGGAACAGGAGCCAGTACGGCTGTGGGATCTTCATTCCTGAATATATTCAGAGCTGAACTGTACAAGGCCATGAGCAATCTGCTCTAATTGAGAAATCTGCTCAATCTACATAATAGAATGTTTTGATAGTTCTCATCTTGCAAGCACCTAGCAGAAAGCAAACATGAGAAGGAACGAGAGAAGAGGTTTGTGTTTGGATGCAGGAACAGGCTGTTTATCAGTCAGGCTGGGGTAGCCTGTCCTTCAGAAGCTCCACAAATATGCCATTCAAAATAGATAACACTTAGTGAAATATGCAGAAAAGGAGGTGGGCCTGACACACCAAGGTGAGCCTTTAAATGACTTATCATCATGGACTGGCAGACGCAGAAGAGGGTGCCTCTTCAAGGCAATATATTTTAACAGAAAATGTTTTTGGTTGAAAAACAGCTGTTAATCATGTGGAAGAGTTAGACTCAATAAGAAATTGTACTTTTCTGGAAAGAAAATACCTTCAGAAATCCCTGGTGAAAACACTCACTGCTCTCCGAACTCCTGGAGATGCAGCAAATCCCGGTATTGAAAAAATGGCACATTTTCCTTTTCCTCAGCTGGCCTTAATATGGGGTGCAGGGAGGTGGAAGAGGTTTTTGTGCCACTCCCCACAGCAGGACAGAATGTCTGCTGGAAGGGTGCAAAGCCCACCATATCCTGCTCCCCAGTATCCCACAGAAATATCCCTCAAGGAGCTGAAATAAATGCTAATCTGACTCTTACTGAGGCTTTGCCTTTCTTTTATCCTCAAACCCGTCAGATTGCATTCATGTCCTACTTCAGTGGCTCTAGAAAAGATCTGCAGGAATTCCCAGTGCTCTGTCCTTCACCCTTAAATCTCCGCTCTCCTCTTATGTCCCCAATCCATTGGGGGCCAGAGACTTGGACTGGGATTTCGCCATTGTGCTGTATGCAGGCAGATCCGCGAGCACTGTCTGTCTGCACACAGGATGGTGCTGCCTAAAAAAGGGTATTTTCATCATATGCTGGGCTGGGAGGCAACTGCTGTCTTGCAGCAGGACATTCAGTGGTGACTCTTAGCAAGAGGGATGTTCAGACCCAGAGTGCGATGCCCTTCATGCAAGGAGGGCGCAGCAGGGGGCAACTCCTCTGCCTGCAAGGAGACACTGCAGACCCCTTGGGATTTGTGTTCTTCGACTTGCTCAGTAAAAGCAATGTTACCGTCATTCATGTGCAGTCACACAATGCCCCACGCAATTAATCCACTGTCATTCTTTTGCCATGTCTGAGAACAGAATCCTCCAGTCATGGAGCTGGTCCATTTGCACAAGAGGCTTCTCCAGTCTGCTTCCATGGATCTCCCAAGGTGTATTTCTCTGAGGCTGGACTAGGAAATGCCTCTCCAGTGTGCTTTGCATGAGCACACACTCCCAAAGTGACAGCAGAGCTGACCCTCACCTCCTGGTGCCTGTCAGCAACTGGGATCCAAAGGTTTGCCCAGCCCAGAAGCAGCCCAGGTCACAGAACAGGAGAAAAGACCTGAGGTTCCAGGAGTCAGAACTTCAGAGACCTGGAGGTTTGTTCCTCCCAGGGCAGGTGGAGTTCATCTGAGCTCACTGAGGTCTCAGCCCACTTTGTGCCTGGGAGGTGGCTGCTTTAACAGTTATTCTGCCACAGATACCCAGTGTCACCATGGTCGTGCTGCTTAGCTGTCTCCATCTGTGCTCAGCTGGTGCCGGAGTTGGGAGCACGCAGAGAACAGGATGTTCCCCCCTCCAGGACATCAGTGAGCATCTCTGCAGTGCTGGGATGTCAGCCAGACTGGTTCCTTCAGAGTTACCACGGGGACCTTTGGCAGACCTGCACTGTACAGTGAAGAAGTGTCCTTAACCTTCTGCACCTCATAGAGGTGAAACAAGCACCCCTCACCTCTCTGACACCGTTTGAGAGATGTCAGAGTGCAAGGGGCCCAGGAAATGGCCTGAGTAAGTGAAGATGAAGAGGCTTGGGATGAAGGGATGTTATTCGCTTCTCTGTGTCACCTCACTCTTGGGACCCACGTCTCAATAGTTCTTCTGTCCTTGCGGTCGAGGAGAGTAACCTCGCTCCTGCAGCACTGGGACAGCAGCAGAGTGGAGGCTGGAATGCACCTTCCTTTCCTTGTGTGTCACAATTAGGTGATGCAGCCGCTCCCAACTACTCCTTGTAGCTGAGAAAGAACCTGTCTGAATGGCAGTGTCAGCTCCCCGCAGGGACAAAGAGTGTGGGGGAGTGTGATTCTCATTCAGAAGGTGGAAATTCACCCCTGGGGCATGGCACTGGGTGTCCAAAGGCACCACCAACAGCATCTCTCTTGGGTGGAACCTGTTGCCACAAGGTTCAGCGAGCAGCAAAGCCCAGTGACCTACCACAACCCTGGAGAGACCATGCAAGCGTCAGGCAAGGAGGTGCCAATGAGCTGGGTCCACTTCTCTAAATTGCCCATACCTGCCAAAAATCCCTGTCATTGAGGAATAACCTGATGTCTTCAGATGCTGAGATTCTTGCCAGGATTAATTTTCTAGTTGGCAGAGAAGCCCAACGGCAAAAGCTTTTGCCAGGAACAGTGGAGAGCAGTTTCTAGGGTGGAGAATCTACTATTCAGGTCAGCACCATTGTCACAGGTGATGGAGAAAGCAATTATACTGCAAACACAGCAAGATAGACCAGAGACCGAGATCCTAGCAACCAGACCAGGAAGGGACAGAGTTGGCTTCCATGGCCATGGTGCCTACATCTTGCTTCTTAACCCTGCAGCACAATAACACTCAGCCCAAGTTGGTGCAGGTTCCCTTGTTTGCTAAGGATTCAGCAGCTCCCGTGGCCTGCAGGAGTTTGCAGTTATGCACAGGACTGGGTCTAGAAGGACTTTTTTTCCCATGCACAATCCTTCAGCTTCCTAGTGCTTTATAAAGAGACTACTGCTGCTATCAAAGACAGCCCAGCGTAGCTGGAGGTCTCTGCATGCAGGCAGCGCCACTGAGGTTCTACCCAACTGGAGGGGTGCAGGTGAGGGCTGGATATTGTGTAGTCGTGGAGAGATTAGACTTCAGTCTGAAGTATTGGGATGTAATCCGCAGGCAGGGTCTTTCACCAAAGTCCCATGTGGTCCTTGCCATCCTTTGTATGCACATGCACACTAGTTTTGTGCCATATACCTGAGCACATCCTTGGAATAGGTGTCAGTGGATCCTGCAGCAGGTGACAATTTTTTCCTAGCAGGAAGCTTTGAAGGGACTAGCTCACCATGTAGGGGAGGAGAGACTTTCCTTCCTGATGGCTGAAAGATCTAGCTACAACCCCATTTGAGTTCATCCTTGCTGGGAGCCACCTACTTAGAAATTTTCAGGGCATGAAGCAACACCCAACCAGGTAACCATTAGAAGAAGCCCTCCTGCTCTGGGAGTCCACATGCAAAGCTTGCTATAAACCTGAATCCAGGACTTAGTGAAGCCTGTGAGCTATCTGAAACATGGATGAGGATCCCTCTTCCAATACGTCACCTTCCTCCTTCACCTCCTCCCATCCCTTGTCCCTGCCACTCAGCAGCCTGCTGAGGCTCCCTGTGGTCTTGTGACCCAAATGCTGAGGCCACTGGACTCCTTTTACCCTTCTTCCTGCTCTCCAGTTAGATATTAGCTGCTGGCCAAGGATAAGACAGGGCAGCTTCCTTGGCTAACCACAGACCCTAACACATCTGTACAGAATAACTAATCCGGGACACCCCAAACCTCCAAGAAACAGTATGTGATCACCAAAGGAGGCAGAGACAGATATCTAGCTTTTGATCTTGTCTCCTGTTTGCTCTCTCTCTATCTGCCATCAATGCATTTCTGCTCATTGCTTCTTCTTCCCATTCATTCACGAGAAAACAAGGGTCTTAATTCCATATTAGGGGCAGCATGAGCAGGCTGAGGGAGGTGATTATTCTTTTCTGTTTGACACTTGTGATATTGTGTCTGAAGTGCTGTATCTAGTTTGGGGGCTGGAGCACGTGATGGCTGTGCTGAGACACAGGGAAAGGCTGAGAGAGCTGACTTTTTTTGGTGTCAGGTGAAAGCTGAGAAAGATGTTACTGCTGTTGCCAACTGCCTAAGGGAGGTTATAGAAAAGGTGGAGCCTGACTCTTGGTGGACATGCATTGCAAAAGGACAAGAGGCAGCAGACACGACAAAGAGGAGTCTCACTAAATGTCAAAGAAAACAAAAAATTCAAAATGAGGGACACTCAGCCGTGGAGGAAAGGCTTAGAGAAAGGTGTCTTTTCCATCCTTGGACACTTGAAGCTTGACTGCATGAGGCCCTGAGCAACCTCCTCTGACTTTGGTGGTGTCCCTTGTCTTAGCAGGGGCTGGACTGGAGACCTCTGGCAGCCCATCCTGACATGAATTATTCCATGAATCTGTGATTTTCAGACTGTCTGGGGAGAAGAATGATGCTGGAGACCAGACCCCATCATGGGTGAGTTTGCTCAGCCGTTAACCAGCGAGGAATTGCTTTCTTGGTGTACTGTCGCAGCTTTACACTTAATCTGCATCTTTGCTGCAGGAGATGGGAAAATAACTGATTCATTCATAGAGGAAATTCGATTAGGCAGCAGACCCAGCCTTGTGAATATTTAAAGGGCAAGAGATGTGCTGTGAAGGGCATTGGTTGGCCAGCTGTGCAGAGAATCCCTTGTAAGTCTTTACTACAACTTTATGAGGCAAGGAGCAACACAGCACTGAACCTGTTTTCCTGCAGGAAAGGGAGCAGAACCTGTGAACCACTCTGGGATGGGGACAACATGGAGTCCCAGCCTAGAAACTAGCTGAGCCTGACCATGTGCTTAGCATGATCATGGATGTTTGAGCAGGACTTCCAGCAGGAAAATACCCCTGCAGTGGCTTTACCTGCAGAGGCAGCTTGACTGCATGTTACTTCTTGCCTGTTGAGAGTTGTGCTCACACAGTCCCTGGCTGCTTCACCCCAGTCAGGCCTGGATTTTATATATTTTCATGCTGTAACCGATGTAACGCGTTTTGGTGTGTAGAGTCAGGGGACAGGAGGGAGTCCAGATTTGAGGGCTGTGGCATTTGAGCTCTCCAGCAGGTCCACGTCAGCAGAGCCATAGAAAACACCTTGCCTAACTGCAACCTAACCGATGGACTTTAGCCTTCACATCTCTGCTAAACAGGGCTGCACACAGATGGGCCGCGCACTGCTTGTCCCCTAGTAAGTGAGGCAGGGTGAGATGCAGCCAGCGTGAGGAATCACCTGCCTATGTGGGCCCGTCAGCCCCACTGGGGCAAAGTGCCTGATGCACACTGGAGAGCAGCCCCCCCAGGCAGGGCAGAGCCTCTTGGTAGCTCTCTCTCACCTCTCCTTCATCTCTTCTTTGGAAATTGCAATTTAGGGTTTTTACTGAGCTTCTCTATCTGTTTTGCAAGCTCAGGAGAGCAGAGACACCCCAGCAAAGGAAGAAACGGCAGGACTCCAAGGACAATGCAGCAGGATCCCCAATATGCTCCTGCCAACTCCAGCTCCTCTGCCCTACCCGTGCCACAAACACAGCGACTTGGTCAAAAACTGTCCTTGCCAAGCAGAGCCCCTCATTGCTGATACAGACATGTCCAGAGCTTGGGGAGCTGTACTGCCGGAGCCAACATGAGGCTTCTTGCTCAGACAGGAGGGATTTGAGAGCAGAAAGCCCCTGTTTTAGTATTTGCTATCAGTGACACAACCAGGAGCAGCAGCATCATATCTGAGATCAGCCCAGGATCTTGGCTTCCTCAAATGACAGTCACCATGGTGGTATTGGTGGCACCACCGTGGGCAGCAGTGGTTGCTTGGTGTGTTCCTGTGTGGACACACAACCCTTAGCACTAATCAGTCATAATTTAAACCTTATTCAGTAACAGCTAGAAAAATTTTTTCAAGCTGCTAGGGTGACTTCGCTCATGGGAAAGTGTGATTTAAAGGTGAAAAAGTTCTGCTGCATGGCAGAAAACAGCTTTACCTTGAAAAAAAAAAAGCATTACCTGGTGCTTCTGTTAGGCACCTGGGGTGCAGGTACATGAAGGCAGTACCATAGTACCTGCATGATCTTTCCAGTGTCTCTGTTTACCCTTCCCCTGTTCTCTATTCATAGCAGTTTTCAGCCCTGCCGCACTTCTGATTTCCGAGGAGGCCTGTGCACCAATCGCTGTGACTAATGCTTGCTGCATGTGTTTTTTCTGTTGTTGTTATTTATGATTCTCCCAAGGCAACAACCTGCAAAGAACTATTTGTGCTCATAGCTATGTCCACACTGATCCATATGTGTATAAGATGCTAGTAGAGCAGGTATCAGTGTCAGGTGAGAGCAGTGATCCAGCAGCCCAGCATGCTGTTCCTGAGAAGCCTCTGCAGGGAGTGTCCAGGACATAAGGACAGAGCCAGCATGTGGTCATACTTTCCCAGAGCACTTTCCCAGCCTCCTGAGCCGGAGTTCAGGGTTTGTTCCAGTTTGGCCTTCCAGAGCAGCTGCATTTCTTGCACAAATAAGATTTGCTCTCAGTGAAGAAAATCCCATCACGCTAAAAAAGCAGAGCTGTGTGCTTGAATCCTCACCCCAGCAATGTGTGTAAGGTTTAGTATTTGATATGACAAAGTTCAAATTAGCTGTCATGTTCCTTCCCATAAATGCCATGGTGCATGAGGTCCTGCCTATGTTGCTCATCCAGATCCATCTGTAGAGCTCTCGGTGAAAATCTAGCTCTTTAGATGAATCCTTTGGGACGGAAGGTGCTGAATAATATCGTTATTACGTATCTGCTTCTGAAATTAAAATCAGGTGCTCCAGTGCTTTGGAGAATTTTGCTGTTTTGGCCTTTGAAGAACCATCTCCACGGCAAATCCTTCTCCAGTTGAAATCTAGGATGAACACACAAATGCTGCCTTTAGCTGGAGAAGGGAATGTCTAGGAAATGGACCTTGAAGAAATGAAATAGGTAAATGCAGCAGTTTCTCCTGGTGTGCAGCTGCTGAGACAGTGAAAGGCAGAGAAATATGAAGGACAGGCTACTGCAACATATGAGCTCTGTCAACAAAAGAAATGTCATGTCACCCTTGGATGAACACACTCAAATCAACAATGGACATTGGATTGACTCAGCTGGTGTCAGGATGTCCTATTAAGAGATGGATGACTTCAAGGGGAGAATTTCTCAATCCATTTATATGACGGATTCGCTTCTAAATTCAAAAGGAGGTTCTCAGCAGAATTGCTTTAAGATTTATAACCCACCATCTGTATCTCTTTTGTTTCCCCAGTGAAGCAAGAGGGAGTAAGGTGAAATATTCCTAGAGCGTGTCTGGACCTCACACCATTTCTCAGACCCTCCACGCTCAGCAGCCCTTCTACTGCTAGGACCCATAATTCTTTTCTCTTTCCGTCCCTGGCACCAACGCTGCTTGAGCCAATATAATCCAGGGCTAGATCATCACTTCTGTTATGGGCTTGGACTCCAGACAACTGTGCCAGGGTCATAGGCTTTGAGAGCTGCAGGTATCTTTTGTCTAGGATGCCTTTCCTGTCCTGAAAGCTAAAGTGAAGAGAAAATAGTTTGCATTGGCAGGCTGGGGAAGGAGGATGGGAAATTGCCGCCTATCTTTGACCCATTGGGTTTTCACATGTGCTTTCTTGTTCTCCAAGCTCCTAGGCCAGCAGACTTGGTTTTCCACTTTTCCACTGGTGTAAATTCATATGCTAAAGGCAACTGGCTGAAATCACATGGCATTTAGACACTTAAACTTAGGCAGCAGCATTCCTCCATCCTCATTTAAGCCCCTTCAGAGTTGGGCTTGGAGTAATCCCAGAGATGCCTGAGTCCCTGCTGCGATACGGGTGCACGGCGAGAAAAGCCCTGGCAACGTGCAGAGCGGCTTGAAGTCTCATTCCTGCCTTACCCCACTGGTACTTGCAACGCCTTTCACCTGAACAGGGTAGCCACCAAATGTGATTGCAGGCGTGACGGCAGTCACTCAGGTCTTCAGCTGAAGCGGGTGAGACTTTGGCTTGTGTCCTTGTCAGGGTCGAACCTTGAGATGGCCTGGGGCAGTAGCATTCTCCTGCCATCCCTTTCCATGGGATAATTAGTGTTTTCTGGGCCAGAGGGAAGGTCCTCCATGTGCAGTTTGAGAGTGGTGGAGAGGAGAAGTGAGGCAAGGCACATCTGGGCTTTTGACCTTGCCAAATGGAAATACTAAGTGCTTGTGAGTGGAACTGCTTCAAAAGGCCGGCCCACCCTCTTGTTCGACTGAGCTTCTTTTGTAGCAGGCAGTCCTGGACCACTCATTTCCAGTCCCTTATTTACCAGCTGCAATATCAGCACAACCTGGCATGATATCAGCAGGCCCTTGTCTTCTGGCCACATCCAGTTTTCCTGACTTTACTTGTTTTGTGAGTGATCACATGGCATATACAGAGCTGGACTTTCATGGCCCTGGGAAACTTGTAGTGTGGGTCTTTTTCCAGCAAATGCCGAGTACTGCCACCTGCCATTTCTGCTGGTTTTGTTTTATGTGTTAGCCTAAACTCTGGCACCTCTGACCTCACTGGGAGAATGTCTGGTGTCGCCACCAGGATGAGCTTTTCATCCAAGGATGGCTTTAATTATGGCTGGTCAAAATCACTCTCAGAATCAGCAATGGTTTGTGACTTTGTCAGGCTTTCAGGTTCTTAAAATCTGTTTAGGGTTTCAGTTAAACCAGTTTTAAGTCAGATTCAAAGACGTGAACATCGGTCATTTATCTGCATAATCTCTGGCTTGCTCTTCCTCTGTTACAAACTGAAAACTTCCCCTCTGTTGTCAGTACTTTCATCCCTGTTAGTTTTCCTCTGAGTGAAGACTGTCATAAAGAAAATACGGACCACTGCAGTTGTTACCAGTGGTACCCTAATAAAAATAGAAAGAAATGCTAAATGGACATCTTCATGGTCTGATTTGGGTTTGGTTATCGAATATTTGTGTCTGATATGTGGGTGACGGAACAGAGACGACACTTAGTACAGTAGAAATCAGGTGGGCAAGGCAGCAGGATGTTAGGGAGTAGGATCAGGATTTGAAAGGATCTTAACAAAATGGAAAGACTGACCAAGAATGGGCTGCTTTTCTGTTTTCTGTAGAAAAAGATCTGAGGCTTCAGCGTTTGCACAAATACAGGTCAGGAAGATCACATTGCTAAGGAAGGAGCGCAGGGGAGCTCCACCCCGTCCCTCAGCCTGCACCAGGGCAGTGCAGTCCATTTCTGTGGGTGAGAGATGTACCCAGCACCCTCAAGTCCTGTCTGGGGTCCAACCACGGACATTGCTCCGACCACCACTCTGCTGTTAGACAGGCATGGTCACTTCACGCCTCTGCTGATCTGGGGCTACCCTGAAGCTACACAACACTGTTACTTCTCCCTGGGCAATGGTGAAACCTCCATCACGAATCGTGACAGGTCGGCCACAGGCAGAGATGATCACCTGTGTGACATGGGACATGGGTGCGTGCAGGAGAGCAGCTTCTTCACCAGGGAGTCTCCAGAAATTTATGGCTGTGGCAGAAACAAGAAGCAGCACAGATGTCTGGAGGTACCTCTTATAGGTCCTTTCTATCTCTGGTGTTTACAGCCGGATGCGAACTTGGTGTTTTATGTTTCATTTTCAGGAGAAAAATCACCCTATTTTAAATGCTTGTATGAAAAACAATAATTCATTTTTGCCCCTGCTCCTTGGGCTCCCCTTGATCTCTCACCACTGTCTCATGTCAAGATCACAGGAAGAGGGAAGTTATTCCTTTCACGCTCCTGTAAGCCAAGCCGCACTCTGAGCTGAGACTAGGTAGTTGTGTAACCAGATATGCCCCAAGAAATAACTTGTGTCTTCAGTCAGATATTTTCACAACTTGGCATTTCTTAGTCTTGTTTTGCTGCTCAGAATGAAGGCAGCCACTCCCAGGAGCCGCCAGATCTGAAAACGATTGCGTACATGGTTCTTCATCCCCCTTTTGCCTCACTGTAGAGGATAAGGCTTTACAGGCAGTCTAAGGGCAAGCGACAACATAAAACACAGCAGTTGTTACCCCCTCTTAGGAAGGCATCTGGAGGCACAGCCGGCAGCGAGATCTTTAGCTTCCCTCCGACTGCCTGGGAGGCTGGCCCTGTTGTCACTTCATCTGCGCAATAACAAGACGTTAATAATGACTCGGTTCTTCCCGCAGCTCATCGCCTGTTGCTGCTGTTTGTGGATGTGTGCACAGGTAATACGCAGGCGTCCCCCCTTGTCCTGTGCTCACTGGTGGTAGATGCTGTAAAGGTGTCGGCTTCGGGTCTCTCGGTGGCTGGGCATGGGGCTTCGCCTTGCCCAGGTCAGGGGACAGTCCTGGGGAAGGGGAGAGCTGGCAGCCGTCCGTGACCGCAGAGACCTGTCACCCACAGCATCAACCGCCCCCAAAAAGCTCGCCTATTTGTTTGTAGGCTGTTTTGCGGGTGTAAGCGCCATGGGGAATCAGAGAGGGGTGGCGGGGGCTGTGCTAACCCACGCGTGCCCAGGGATGGGGTCCCGTGGCATATGTTATCCCCGCGTCTCTACTGCTCCCAGCACATTGCCTTTGTTTGGTGATCCCTCTCCTGCACCAGACATGTTCTTGGGGGTCTGTTCCCACATGACAGTAAGAAACTTGAGCTGACCCACTCCAGATCAGAGGACGAGGCTTTATTATGGTACAGTCGCTACTTGTGTTGGTGGGGAAACATCCACAGAGTGCCAGGAGATCCCTGCGCAGATGTGGTGTGGTGGCTGGGCCCCTCTGTCTGGCCTCTCTTTTTTTAACCTTTCTTCTCCAAGGGGCTGACTGTGGAGTGCAGAAAGGAAGCACAGACAGCAGCTATACAAGTAAAAATTAAAAAAAAAAAAAGCCACAGAAATGCTGATGGCAATTAATGTTTGTTAGAAGTTATGAACTGAAGATAACTGTCAAGCTGAAGCACCTGGGAAAATCTGCAGCTGGCACGACAAAGGGATAATAAAGCATAAATTCTGAAGTATATAAAGAAATAAATCTCTTCTGATTTTGGGAAGAAGCGGGGTGAATAGTACATGAGGATGATGAACTATTTTCCAGTACCTCGACAGCTAAGGATGATGTTAAACAGTATTTGTCATCAGTGAAAATATTTACATCAGCAAGCACGGAAAACTTCTGCTGAAGAGCTGTGAAAGAGCTGGTTCCCTTGGCCAGGGGTATGAACTGCCAATAGGCCTGGAAATGCCGCGGAAATGGTTAAAGGTCAGAAGAGCGCTAATGGCCTGCCAGATTGCAGATAGGCAAATGCCTGTAGGCTTGAGAGATTGACCCAAATCATAGAAACCCTATAAAAGCTGAGATGAGATTCTGTCAAGAAAGAGTGGGAATATATTTAAAAGTAGTCAACAACCTTAGAGAAAGTAGGTCTCATCTGACTAACCTGATCTCGTTTTATTAATGATACACTGGTTTGATTGATAATGATATTTACAGAGGTGTGGCAAAGATATTTCATAACACTGAGATGGAAAAACAGCTCCTCCAGAATGAACAAAGCCCAGGCCAAGGGAACGAGGGATCCAGTGCCTTCTGAAGAAGGATATTGAGAGAAGAGTCTCACCACAAGGAGATCTTTCTCATGGGGTTCCAAAGGAGATTGGATTTACTGGGTATTCCAAGGATTTTATTTTAAGTTATGTAGTGGGGACAAAGCTGTAAGAGTTAAAAGACTGGACAAGGAAAGAGGTCTCTGGTTCCCTTCCCATCTTGGCCACATGATTTCTTGAAACATTGTGCAAATAACATCAATTTGCTGCTGTTTAGTTTTGCTGCCTGTATGCCAGAAATAACTCTGAATAGGAAAGGAGAATATCGGTATTCATGTATCCCTGGCCTGGGGCAGAGTATGCTCCACAGCCTGGAAAACGAAAGGAGGGTCATCCGTGTTCATTCCTGCTGGATGGCAACGCACCCTGTCCAACCTGCGAGCAGCAGTGACGTTCGGTCCTGCTTTTCCATGAGCTAAAGCTGCTGGGTAGTGGTACATGTGGTGGCTCTACCAGGAATTGTGTGATTGTCCTGGAAATCAGGACCCTGGCCTTGTCTGGAGGGTCATCAAAGAGTAGTCGTAGCCTAAGGCTGTCTCATCAGTGTTCAGTCCATCCATGGTCATCTTCCTTAACTGTTTGTCTGCAGAGGGGGCTCTCAGTCTGTGCGAGGTCTTGAATTTATGCATTGTGTATCCCATGCAATGTTTTTTCCCCGTTCCTTCTGCTGCAGACACTAAAGATGGCACTTGTAGGTGTCTCCTGCTTTAGGAACTGGGGTAGGACTGGTCTGCTTCAGGTAGGAGTGTGCAGTAACTTTATGCAAGTGCCTTTTTTCTTCCATTTTGACACTTCATTTGTCACTGTCTCAGGGCTGCCAAAGCTTCAGCTGAAGTGACCTTTTAACATAAAATGTTTTCTTCTCTAATTTTTTTGTAGCACTCACCAGAGCACACCATACCTCTGTATTTGCCATCAGTGTTTGTGTAATCTGGCAGGCTTATTCCAAACGTGCGATATTTTACTAGGTTACCAGTCCCAGTTTCAGGGGTGCTATCCCATACCCTAGTAATGCCAAACTAGACTCTACAAGCCTCTCAAAGGTCCTTTTTAAGAACATGGTCCCTTTTCTTACCGTGATGTTAGACCGCATTACCCTGGGCTTGATGCAGGAGGCTTCACACCAAATTTCTGCAGGACATGACAGCCCAGAGCTGACTGCTGCCTGTCACTGCCGCGTCTAGCATCAGCTGCCCCACAGATACTCTATGTATGCTCTAAATAACATATTTAGCAATCACATTCCATAATAATTCCAATTCTCACTCTTGGGAACAGCAACATCACTGTGATTTTCCTTCGCACAGCTAAACAACCTGGGCTAACCACAAAGCTGATTCTTTCAGAGCCTGCTTACCTGTATAATATCACAGTTTGGTGTTAGTTCTACCTTCCTTTCTACCTGGTTTGTAGTGATATCAAAAACTGTTTTGCTTTTCCTTTGTTGTATTTGTCTCCTCCCCAGGAATTCAACTTCTCTTTTATCATGATAATATTTTCCCTTAGTTCTGCTTTCTCTTCATCTCCCTGTTTTCTTTCTTGCTTTGTGAGGTTATGTCCTTAGCACTATAATTTCTGTCTGATAGACCCAGGACAGGATTCATCCAACAGATTTAGATGTCTTCAATGCAAATATTTACTTCTGAACCAGTCCCGATTCTCTTTATAGTTGACAGAAGCTCTAGGTATTTTAATATAACTTAATCTCATCCTTAGGTAGGCGTCTACATTAGGGCAGATGAATCATGCTCCAGAAGTGTCTGTTCTCTCCCCTGGTTGTCAAGGGAGTAGAGGGTGACTAGCTCAGATGTCTTCTACATCGAGGTGACATGAATCCCGCTTTCTGTAGAGAAAACACTCTCAGCCCTGAAATGAGTATTCTGCTTCCCAAAACAATTACCAAATTATCCTCATAAGATTTGTTTTACCTCTAAGTCAGCTCACAGAGTCCCATAGCAGGGATTATTTTCTTGTTGTCTGATCTGAATTTTAGGTCTCTTCAGTCTGACTAGGCTTTCTCTTTGATGGTTTTTGCACTTTCAGATGCAGTGGGAAGTCCTACACCACTGGTCAGTGCTGAAATGAAAAATAGAGATTTAATGCCTGTTCAGCATGATGGCTGATCACAGGATACAGTTATAGCTTGAAGGGTTTCTGCATATAATTTTGGTCCTTTCTTCATTTTTGTGATTTCTTTCTGCTTTGGTATTTTCATTCCTTCAGGCTTTTGTAAAAAGACCATGTTTTTTTTGCAGGTATTATGCCTCTGTCCAAAAGCTGCCACTGTCTATGCTGTTCTTTTTATTAAAAAAATTAAATACCATCCTTTCTTCAGCTTCTCACAGGCTTCTCTAATTGTTCGCTGCTGTCCTGTCCTTGGAATATGCTCTTCTGATTTTCCTCTGCATGCTCCTTACATTTTGATAACTCTCACCTGCAGCTTCATTGTCTTTCCCTCCAAAATCCTTAACGTGACCTGCCGCTGTCTTCCAGCTGTTATTGTTTGCTGAATTTAAGTAAGGGTCCAGTTTTCTAGGGCTGGATCCCCATTGTAATTGTGTCAAATTCAAACCTCAGACTCACTCTAGATCTGCTTTTTGCAGTCTTTCCAATAGCTCACATGACACTTACCTTTCATACTGCTCTTCTTCAACTAACATAATTGTGTTTGGTTAGTGTATGTCCATTAACCTTCATGAAAAGACAAACTCTTACTTGAATTTCTTCCAATTATCTGCCACGTTACTGGAGAGCATCACCTGTGCTTGTACCCTTGTTTTCTCCACTGTGCTCTTCTCTCACCATCCATTCCTCTCATGTTTTTCCTTTGTGTGCGCTTTTCTACTTTGACCTCCTTCCTGTGCCACGATGGGGTCTGAGGTGAAGGTTAAGAAGACGAGTCAAACAGGAGAAGGAGGAATTTGTGAGGGAAGGAGAAATTCCTCATGAATTGGACATGCCTAGATGATGTAGTCTGTCTCAGCATTCTAGTGAGCCAGTTGCCTCTGTGCAGCACAGATGAAGAAAATAATTTGCATTGAGAAGGACTGGAGGTCATAATCTTCAAGAACAATTATTTTTCCCCCCCTCAAAGACAATAACTTTCAGGGTGTGTCAATAAATACTATCACACAGTCTTGCACTACTACCAAATATTAAATATTTTCTTTATGTGTATTTATTCAAGCAGTTCTATAGCTTAACATACATTTACTAGGATTTTAACTTGTAAATTTTTCTTCACATTAAACTATGCATCTTTAATTGATGATTTATGTCAAGCTCACTTGAATACAAATTAAAATTCAATCAAAATACATTAAACTAGTACTGTTAAATGGACTTTAAATTAACCGGTTACAGGAAAAAATCTATCTAAACTTAGCCTGCATTTAAAATGGATTTATCAAACAATTGCTATATTGTTTGCAAAGATGTGTAACCAGACAGTTTCTGGTTACCATGTTCTTCAAAACTTGAGAGCTAGTAGAAGTCATCCTTGGGTATCTATAGCCTCCTGCAGAGAAACTTGCTTGTTTTCTTGATAAATGTTGCCGGCTTTGCCTGCTCTGGGCACTATCATGAGAACTTGGTATTCCCAGTCCTCCGCGTGAGAGTGTCCTTCCTTCACCTGCACTAGAATAGCTCTCACTGACTCCTGGGCTGCAAGGATTTATTCTGAATTTTGTAAATATGTTTAATTTATTAAATTATAATGTAATTACACTTTAGGGTTATGTGTCATAATTTTATTTTTATTTTAATAGCTTAATTTTTCTTTTAAAATGTTTCATACATGCAACATACGGAAAGCGGGTTCCATTCACCCAACCTTAGCACTTGAAAGGATAAGGATCAAAGTCTACGGCTATCGTTTATGAGTCCCCTGTGGTCACTGGAAGGAGGCAGATTCCTCTTGGGGTGGTGTGTCCCACCCTATGGCAGATGTGGGATGTGGATAAGATGGGTCGCCCTTGAGAGAAGCCACTCTCTCCACACTGACAGTTAAGACCGCTTAGCCCTGGGTGGCTGCAGGGAGCCTGGGTGGGTCAGGGACCCCAGAGGGTTTGCTGGGTCCAGCACGGCCCTGGGGCTGGGAGGTACCTGGTGCGGCAGGAAAAGGAGTGACCTCCTGCAGGGACAGGTCTCCCAGGCTGGCGGGACATGTCCTCCTGCGTGCTTTGGAGTGCCACAGCAGCCAGAACTGGGGGCTGGACGCTGCCCCCTCAGCTCAGCCGGGGGTGCTGTGCTGCAGCAGGTTGCATGGGGCGGCTGGGCGTTGGCACCACACGGCGCTTAATGCCGCCGTTACGGCGCACCTAGTTCACCTCCGGTGACCCAACCATTCCAGTGGGCCTGAGAGTCCCTGGCAGCAACTGCCCATGGGTTTGGCTCGTCGTCTGAGTGAGCAAAATGTTCACGCCGTGACAGCCGTTTCAGGGGGTTTCTATTTTTGTGCCAGACCTCTGTCCATCCCCGCTGCTGCTGGCAGCCCAGGAATCGAGCCGAAGGCTCTGCACGCCTCAGAGGCCTTCTTGTACAAGAGTCCTTTCATGCCGGTGACCGACACATGTCAGGGTAGGCATTGGCATTGTGCTGCCTAAAGAACAGCGTCTAGGGCTCTTTTAAGTACATGTTATAAACTCACAGAGTTGTTAGCCTGCAGACCGGGGGATACTTGGTCAAACATAAAAGCCTGGCCAGCATCACCTCACCTATAAACAGGCCACAGCAACCTGACTCAAAGCACCTGCTGAAGTGGGAAAGACCCAGCCAGACATGACAGACCCTGCAAGAGTTACGTACTGGAAAGTATCCCGCTTGCAAGAGACGGGAGGAAACGAAGTACTTGGTTCAGAATTACTGAGCCCTGTAAGCAGACGTTCCTTTGCACAAAGATCCCAATGCTTTCATCCAAACCTGCTCATGAAGGACTGCAGATTTTGTCCTGAGAGGGTTTATTTCCTGGTAACACCTTGCACTCCCCATTTTTCACATTCTTTGGGAATTCAAAGGGAGAAAATGTTTTGAAGGAGATACCAAGTAATTCTATTGGATAATTTTGGTGATTAATTAGATGATAATGTCTTTTCCTCAGTGTGGCAACCTATGTTCTTATCAAATAAGAAGCCTCTTCAAAGAGGTTAATTTGGGAATATTTTGTAATAAAGATGAATATTTGTATAATAAAATCAGTATATCTGTGACCTGTGGGAGAGATACTTAATATATTGAGTTTAGCAAGGTCACTTAATGCTGCAATTGCTTACTAAAATAAGGAGCCATCTATGTCTAAACATCAGTTATATTAATTGGAAAATTACTTAGTTATCTGACAGTGCTTAAGCAATTTTGTTACCAAACTCAGAAAGACCAGAGAAACCCCTGCAAAGATAATTAAGATGAGACAATGCCTCCTTTAATAATCATTCACAATTTAGACTTTCTTTAATAATTAATTTTGCTCAGAAAGATTATTTTGAGAGCTGTTGGGCTTTGCACATAACACAAGGGCCTAATTTGATGCAGAACATCAACTGTCTGTTAAGATCTGATAGAAGTGAAGGCAGATCTCAGAAAACAGCATCAACACAGAAAAAGCCCCATTTTAAAGATGTTCCAAGAATTTCTTGCAGAAACTTCTTAGGAGTCCGCCCCAGGAATTGTGCTGAGGCAATGAAAACAGTGGCAGGAGGCATTTCTAACATCTGTCTTGGAGATGTGTCCTCAGTGAGCTTATGAAGGAGCATAAACCTCTCCAAAGCTGCATGCGGCAGACTCCTGAGCATCCCTCAGCCTCCGGACTGGGTACCGCATCCTCCGCAGCCCTGCGAGCCCGGCCGGCTGCTGCAGAGAGCTGGGGAGCTGGGAGGAGGCAGAATGCAGGCATGGGGCAAACTTCACCTCCTGAACTCTCCAGCTCTTCTCTCGCTCCAGGACCAGAGGTCACTGCCGGGGAATTTGTGCCATTTTGCCTGTAGTGGTTTCACTGGGGTGTCAAGATTTATGTGTTAGCGGCTCCCCTTTGGCAGCAAATTGCTTGGACGGGGAGGGAGCCATGCTTCCCCCTGGTGAAGGGGAGGCTGAGGGGGGATCTAACAACTGTACCACACTGTTCAGTGGGTGGTTATCGCGAGGACAGAGCCAGAGGGGCACAGCGAAGGGGCAGGAGGCGGTGGTTACAGATTGCAGCCAGGGATTGTCTTCACTATGAGAGTGGTTAAGGGTGGGAAGGGTTTGCCCAGAGAGGCTGTGTAAGCTCTTTCAATCCTTGGGAGTTTTCCAGCTCCACGGCTGACCTGACCTAACGCTGATGACTACCCTGCTTGGAGTGGAATGCTGGACTGGAGGCCTCCAGCAGTCCCTCATACCAACGATTCTATGTTTCTGTGATCCTTTCACAAGCATTGAAATAATCTGTGCCTACCCATCAGAGCACCCTTTCCGAGCTGGAAAGCTGTGCTTACCACACTCCTCTGCACGCCTTGTAAACCAGTGATTTCTACTTCTCTTCAACACACGGCAGCACCGAGGCACAGAAAGATGGTCATCTTTTCAAACAGTGACTAAACCAGGGACTGAAACTAGGAGTCCTGCCTTTCCTGGGAGACAAGCCTCTGATGGCAAAAGAAACAGGGTCCAGATGCCCTGAATTTTGAAGGATGCACGGTAAGCTACATTTTGTATGCCAAATTTCACATCACAATCAATTTCCATCTAATTAACTGCAGTCCAGCAACCTTATGGCGATCACTTCATGAAATGACTAAAAATACAGCTTGGGGCAAACCTTTGCTCGAAGGTCCTAGTGGCTGCGCACAGTGGCTCTGCACCTGATGCTGCGAAGCTTCGGGGTGTCGGAAAGGCAGTGAACAGCCTGGCTTCCAAGGTAACGTTTCCAAGTAATGCATGGGAAAGGGCCCCTCGAGGAGGAGCAGCCTCGGCTGGGAGCTGCTGGCCCTGGGAGGCCCATGGACGTTGCAGCTCTCGTCGCCCATCCGGGGGCGAGTCCGGCGTGAGCGCCTGCGGCGGGCCGGCAGCCGGGCTGGGGGGAGCGTGCCCCTCCCCAGAGGCCGCTGGGTGAAGAGCATGTTCTCTAATAAGGAGGCAGTTTGTGGTGTCTGATAAGAACTACTTTACAACAGAACATAATCTACTGTAACACTTTATTATGCCTGATGCAATGGGAGAGTAAACAGGGCTGACGAGAATTAAAATCAATTGCATTCTCTTCTCAATAGCGATATCAGTTTGTCGGTAATTACTTGTTTGTTGTCTTCATTGTGAATCTGAACAATTCCAAGGTTGTTAATGCTCCGAGAGAGAAAATGAAATTACATATTCAATTTATTCTGCACAGAAACAAATTACCAAGAAGAAAAGAGACGATTTATTTGCATTCCTGCTGTGGAGTTGGTGACATCCTCTGTGATGGAGCTGCCTCCCCACCGGGTCCCCAGGGACTTGGCAGTCGCCTCCCAGTCACAGCAGGCTCCTGCCCAGGCAGGAGCACCGGCTGGGAGCTCCACCGTGCCCGGCTTGCAGGAACCATCTGGGGCCGGGATCCATATCCGTTGTCCCTTCCCTGTGGGGACAAGGGGCTCTTTGGGGGTCCCTGCCAGCACAGTGCTCTGACACAGGGTGGTAAAACCAGACTATACTGAAGTCGCGGCGTGCTGTCTTAAGAGACGCAGCTGGGACTTTGACCCAGCTGTGCTTTGTGACGTCCAGAGCAGCCCAAACCTGCTCTCCGCTACACCAGCATCATGATTTCAGAAGCACTATCTGTTTTTCTATGGGAGTAGGCCTGTGGAGATACAGGAATAAGGGAGTGTTTCCGCAATAAAGTACTTGAATTAGTTTAAGCTCTTTACTGCAGGAAATGGTTATCGTTATCCAGTTAATTTCTACAATGCTTAAATTCATCCTTCTGCAAATCTGACTCAAATATTAATGATGCTTTGCATTTCTAGTGCCTTTCATCTGATGATCTTGAACGTACCTCTGGAAGAAAAAGTGGTTGGAGGGGGTGGAAATTTCCTTTAACATCTTATAGATGTTAAAATGCAACAATCATTAGATGGACCTGCTTCCATTCAGACACAGAGGCTGCGTTTCACTCTCTTGGTGCCAAGGTCCAGCCTCAGCGAGCCTGTCTTATGGTCTGATGTGCAATGCAGAGCAGGACAGCTCAGCTGAGGAGGGCACAGTGCTTTAATAACACCTCTTATAATTAAATATGGTTGTTACTTGAGCTGAGATGCAACTGAGTGAGACACCCAGTGAAAAAGTGTTCATTCCAGAGATAAGGTTGTTCGTTTGGTGGCCAGGAGCAGAGAGGTGGCCTGTAATGAGAGTCAGGACAGCTCTGAAACTGTTTGGCAGGAAAAGTCAGCGTACAGAGCAGTAAGAGACAGTCAGGGAGAGGGACATCTATTCCTCTGGGTGGGAGAAAAGCTGTTAGCGTGTCACACAGCTGGGGAAGGGAGCTGGACGCCAGCACACATGGGGCAGAGGGACAGGCAGTGTGTTCCTTAGAGGCACTGCCGAGGAATGAACTCATAACTCATTACCACCTACGGACGGGATGGGAGGAAGGTGAGATGGTGCATTATTAAGAAAGGAAATGTCATTTCCATGCCGGCAGAAAGGCTGTTCCTCCGGCCAAGGCCCATCAGAGCTGGAGGGATGTGTGTGTACGCAGAGGCAATGCTGAGTAGGAAGTGGGACTTGGAGACTTTGCAACTCCGCAGATGCTGCCGCTGAGGTTAGACTGGGACTTGGCTACAATGAAGTGATGCCAAGAGCTAGCTGTGCTAGCCAAGCTGCTCCCAGCAGAGAGAAAAGCTCAGCCTGGCCCCTATGCTGATGGCAGATGTGTGCCCAATCACTGCTAAATCACACCCCAGCCCCTTTTGCGATGGTCTAGTTCCTGGACGCGTGCTAATGCCCATGCTCTTGATGTGTGCGGTTGCTCTTTGTACCCTCTCAGGGTGCAATGACTCGTGGTGGCTGGTGATCCGCCGACTAGCAGGGAGCCACAGACAGCCCGAGCCTTGTCAGGTGCTTGCATTGATTCGGCAACAGCAAGAAGCACAACCCTGAGGTTCAAGTGGCTGTTAAAGCAAAGCAGCTGCAACGCATTGAGTCTGCTCCAGGCCCAGGGAAAATGACAGAAAGGGAACGTTTGCCAGAAAAGAATGCAGAACTAAGTGGGGAAAATACATTTTAATGAAATGCAAATATGTTTCCGGGCATCTAGGATAGAATTAAAAGCATAAATAAATAAATGAAAACCGGGAACAAGCATTTGGCACCAGACTTGAAACTCTGCTTAAAGGGACAGTCCCAGCCCATGCTGCCTGGGCAGTGCCCTGCCTGTCCGCCTGCCACTGCACTTCACAGGGCATCAAAGAAAAGGAGCAACCCCTGCTACTGACTTTGCAGTTTGCTATATCTCTCGCCAGCACCACATTTCTGCGGACTCCTTCTGTCCCGGTTGAGCTTAGGTGACTCTAATGTTTGACTTTAAAATCTGGCTCAAGTAAATCTTGCAGACTCAAGCAGGCAGAGGAAGAGCCAACGCCTGCCGTCCCTCCCTGAGTTCACCCAGTCATCGATCCTTCCAACGCTGTTTGCTGCAGGTTTGACACGAGCCGTGCTCTGGGTTTTCATGGTATGTTATTAGCAGGGCTTTGTGTGGTCCCCCACCTCCGTGCCACTCCCACCCGAGCTTGACAGGCACTGCACATTAATCCCTTTGTCCCCTTCTCCTTATGTGTATTTAGCCTCTTTCTCTCCCTGGGCAGAGGACTGCCCGTGCCTCTGGGCTAAGCCATACGCAGCCCCTTGCAGGGAGGGAGGCAGGATGCTCCTCTCTGCCCCAGTTGCTCCCTGCTCTACCTGCCCAGCAGCCTGGCTGCCTGGGGTGGGAGGCAAGGCAGGGGCTGGCGGAGGCACAAAGCCTCTCCTGCAGCCTGGCAGGGGCGTGCTGCAAGCCAGGAGCACTTATTTCTCTGTGTAGCTCCTGTGCAAATGTTTTGCCTCTTCTGCCCTGATTCAGCACTACTGCAAACCCCATGAGGTGCCTATCCGGAACTTTAGGCCCAAATAACTTTGCAAGTTATTTTCCTGAGTAACATTATTCTCATTTAAGACTACCCTGTGAGCATAAAAATCTCTCATAATGATTTCCCCGTCAGCTGTTTCTTTTCAAGACCTTTTTCTCCTTCCTAGAAATGCATAACACACTACGGAAATTATGTAAAGCTCCTGCTCTCTGTGGCTATGAATAGTGGTTTATATTCTGTGTTGGTTTATATTTGGGTTTTATAATCACACTCGTATTTTAAGTTTAACCAAGGCACAATTTCTCTAACAAGGGCAGCAAACAAAGGGAAGGAGTTTAAGCTGAGCAGAGGAGTGCAGTAGTGTATCCTTCACTTCCTTAATGCTTTCCTGCTTTAAATTATTCCCTGCGCGTTCCATTTAGACAATGTATACAAATGATTTGTAGGAGTTATTCACCCTCAAAACATAATAACACAGCAGGGCTGTGCTGCTCGTAGCTCTGCTCCTGCTCGTTTCAGAGCAGCTACGCGTTTTTGTGTGGAACTCTTGCCCATTTGTTCTTTATTAAAAAGAAAATTAGCATGAAGCCCAGCTCTCCGCTTAATAGTCTCCAAAGCTGCCTAGCAAATACTTTTGTTAAACCAATACAAATCGTTGCTGTAATTCTGCTTTCCTAAATGGAAGAGGCACATGGCGTAAATTTAAATGTTGACCGTGACCAGGGAGAAAACAAGGTAACCGTGCTCGGTGTCTGTGTGCTATTAGTGCGAAGCAAGACACGGCTCTCCGAGCTAATGGGAGCTGGAAGGAGGCAGGGGCTGGGGCTAGAAAATAGTGTCTTCCAGAGCATGCCCGTTCTACTTAGGTTGCTTGGATTTTATGTGTGGGCAGCGAGCACTTCGTGGCATTTCAGAGGGGTTTTGCCAGGTCTGCCGTAGAAACGACCTTTCTCTAGCGTATCAGCCTGCATACTGGTTATGTCCATCCATAGATATCTATGAGTCTGGGCTAAAGGTTCATTGCACTCTGTGTCACCAGAAAAGGACAACTTCAAGCAGTCTTTCTGCAAAGGCAAAAACTGGCCGAGGAGAACAGGGCATCAGTCTTTGAGCTAAAGCTACTCTGCGGCACCAAGGATGCCAGATTACCTGGGGTTTTTTGGTATGGAAAACGGCTTGTGATTCTCCAGAAAGCCAGTGGGCTGCATGGCCTTGCATGCCCGTGGAAGCCTCAAGTCTCAGGTTTGCCCCAGCCACTGAGGAAACAGAAATACCCTTTATTTTTTGAATCGTAAGTAAGTGTCTTCTACCTGAAGCTTGTAGGACAGAGAGTAAGCATCCACTTCAAACAGTTTGGACATTTTTGCTGGGAATTTCAGTTTTGTAAGAAACTGGTTTGTTGACAACCCTGTAATGAAAAACTACTTTGATCAAGATTTTTTTTTTCTTTCTATTTTTGCCATAAGGAAAGGCAAAGTCTGAAAAAGATCTTTGTGTCTTCTTGGCCAAAGTTTAAAGTCAAAGCTGATTTAGTTGTGCCTACTGGTCCTGCAGTTGCCCCTGTGCTCTGAGATCCAGCTGTGTGGGGGTCCTGTATGTGACAAGAGAATGGGGCAGGGGGTGTCTGTTGAGCACCACAGAGCACATTGCCAGGAGGTATGCCATAACTCAGCAGAGAAAATGAACCAGCAATTGCCTTAATGGTTGTGTTAATTACCTGAGTGTCACCATTCCCTATCAAAGGCACCTAATCGGGGAGAATGCTGAATACATGTTTTTAGATGCCTCATTATGGGGTTTGCTGAAAGCCAGGTGCACTTCAAGGCAGAGGTTTATTAGATGGGAAGAGACACATGCCCTGCAGGTCCCAGGTCAGGCAGTAGGTGATGGGGCAGCCCTAAGCTGTGCCAGGGCAACTTCTCTATTCCAGATCCTCCTCTGTAGTGTGGTTTGGCTACTGCAGAGGTGGGAGAAATATGGTGAGACACATGGATATGGTGACAGCAGGTGGTGGGTGTTTTTTCATTTCCCCTTTGGGCTGAAGCCCTTCTAGCTGGTTCTTTCTGTCTGGATGCACACAGCATACCAGAGGTTAAGTCCCCACTGCACAGTTTCAGCCTGGGTGTTGCTGCTGATATGCCAGGTAAGAAGGTCCTGTTTTGGCAGATGGAAATGTTGAACACTGAGGATGTGGTGGGCAAATCTAGTTGTGTGTGTGTGTGTGGGATGGCACTGTCCAGGGAATATAGGGACATGAATATTTACTGTTACATCTTCTCTGCTGGCTCTGAGCACTGCAGCCTTGGCTGAGATTCCTGAACCCTCATCAGGAAAAGATCTCTGCTTGAGATTCAGCCACTTCCCCCTTGTCCAGTATGTCCCACAAAGCCTCTGAGGGCCACCCATCCAATATCAGGGAGATGCAGGCCTTTCTAATGTACATGAATATCCCTCTTGCCCTTGTATTTGCTCCAGGTCTCGGGCTGCCCCCACCTGCACAGGTGTGATCTGTGATTCTGCTTCAGCCCTGACTGTTAACAGAGGCTCAGGCTGGGCAAACTTTCCGTAGCCTGCCTATTTCTCAGTATTTACTGACTCCAAGCCACAAGGGCAGAAAATGTTCCCTATATTCCCTCACAACAGGCAGGAGAGCTCCCATTGATGGTGGCTATCGGGGAGTGGAGAATGTGATCATTAAACAGATCTCGGCTCATTATTTCTATGCTTTTTGTACTGTAGCAGATGGATCTTCATTAAGGTGAATGCAAGTTTTTTAGGGTGAAGCTACTTTCATTGTTAAAACAGCTCTTCCAGTAACCCTGGCTCTTTTATTGAGACTTACAGGAAAATGACTGAGAAATACACTGGCAAAATAAAGATGCCTTTATCCAGGCAACAGGAATGTATTTCCTGCTCTCGAAAGGCCATGCATGGCGAGTGGGAAGCAGATCCCAGGTGGCTCTGGGTTAGGCTGAGTAACTGGATAGGAAGGATATATCATAGCTGGACCAGTATCTCTAGGATAAACCCAAAATCCTCCCCAGAAATTCACACTTACTGGGCTTATTCTCAGGATAGAAAACCCCAGGATGCCAGGCGGTTTGAGGGGCCACAGCTAGTGGCCAGGAGGGACAGGCGGTTTGTAGAGGACTTCTTGGGAATCCAAATATGACCTGGAAAATGTCCATGGGAAGCTGCAGGTGAGAGTGGCTGGGCATAGGGAGGGAGAGCCGCGTTCCACCATGCACAGTGTTCCCTAAGTCACCTGGACACTTCTTTGAAATGGTTTGATGTCTTCTGAGCAAGTGTGGCTTGGACAGGAGCAGCCTGAGATGTGGGTGATGCAGCGTACCTGAGGCTGAGGGTCTGAGAGCAGCTCAGGCTTGGGGCTGACAACTGAGGAGAGACACCTTCGGAGCCTCAAGCCTCAGCCTGGATGGACCCTCCTGGTCCAGGCCAGCTGGTTTGCAAACAACCCTGCCTTGGAACTTGACAGGGAAGCATGCCAGGAATTCCCTTGCCACATGAGGGCAGAGAGGAAGGGAACACCAGGGTGACCCAGAGTGGCAGTGAAGTCACAGCCAGAGCTTTCCTGGTCCCAGTGCTCTGGGGGTCACTTTCTCCTGGGAGTTTTATAATTTTATTAGTTTTATCATTTGCAGGAGCACAGGTTGAGCTGATGCTCTGCTCCTTGCAGGTGGGCAGATGCAGACTGGCCACAGCAGAGGATTCAAATCCTGCTTCCCTGTTGAGGCAAAGAAAGCCAATAGGACAAGACATAAAATCATATAGTTTGGGTTGGAAAGGACCTTTAAAGATCCTTTCATCCACTCCCCCCTGTAGTGAGCAGGGACATCTTCAACTAGATCAGGTTTCTTAGATCCCTGTCCAGCCTGACCTTGAATGGTTCCCAGGATAGAGCATCTACCACCTCTCTGGGAAACCTGTTGCAGTGTTCCACCATCCTCAATGTAAAAAATTTCTTCCTTTTATCTAGTCTAAATCTACCCTATTTTAGACATGAACTATTATCCTTGCAATCTTCAGGAAGACTGACTAGCGAAGGCGCTGAACGGTCCCCTGCTCCAGATATTTTGGTTTTAAAAGCCACCAAGTTGCACTCCCAGGATGGCAGCGCAGAGAACTCTCCCCTTCAGCAAGTGATGGAGTTGGCTGTTCCCTGAAGGAATGTGTTTTTGGAGTTGCTGTCACAGTAATTGCCAGGTAGCCCAGCTGCGTGGCCTCCTGGTGTGTCTTCAATCCACTCACTGAGCTGCCGTGGGTTTGGTTTCATTTCAGGATCCTTTGGCAGCCCTGTTATTTTGTGCTCTGCATGTGTCACTCTTTATAAGCTGGAACTGCTCAGTGTTGAGATAGAGGCTGATAAATACTGTAATCACACGTGGCTGTCTGAGGAAAAAGGTTTGGAACCACTTTTTCCCTTTTTTTCTTTCTTTTTTCTCTTTTATTTTTTTAAGTGTCACAGCTTGTACTGCTTTAGCTCTCCCTTTCACAGCCTTATTCCTTCTCTGGAAACACCTGCTAAGCAAAAAGGAAGGGGAATGAGGATGAGTTGCAAGTCACATATAGTTTTGAGGACAAAGAACACGACAGACTAGGTGCCCCTTCATAAAAAGCCTGTGTCCTGGAGTTAGGAAATCCTCACCATGAAGAACCTCCCTGAGATCTGGAGAAGTGGGCCTCACAGGCACATTCTATTAGCAGCCATTTCCCAGGGCAAGGCTTGCCAGCTGTGTTAGCAGTGGCGAATGTGTTGTCATGCTCTGGACGCTTCCACATGGGTGGCCTGTCAATCGCTCATCTCTTGAACATGTTGGTCTCGGCTCCACCTGCAGCCAAGGATTCACTCCGGGCAGAGCCCAGCTGTGACACAAACATCTTCAAACTCATCTGTCCCTTGTTGAGAGGCTAAGCCAGAAACCTCCTGCCCAGCCTTGGCTGATTTGCTTCTGCTCGTCTGTATAGACAAGCTCCCCGTTAGCACCATCACCCAGACCAGCAATGCAGTCAGACACTCAGAGTGGGAAACACTGGAGAGCAAAGCATGGCAATGGCTTCTCATCTGCCCTTTCAGATGCCCTTGCACCTGCGTGCCCTGCACTGGACATGAAGAGTTCAGGTCACATCCTCTGTCCATCCTGCCTACTTTCTCTTATGTGATATTGCTTGTGCCCTTGGTCATTTGTAACTCTTCTTGAGTGCCATATTTCTCTCAAGGCTCAGTGGTAAAACCTTGAAGACCTTGAAATCACCTTATCAGAATGAACATTACATGTCCAGCCTGAGACGCACACACAGCCCGAGCGTGATGTACCCTAGTGCTGATGTTGGGAAGAGATGGTTGGTAGGGGAGAGCTTTGTGGTCAACAAGCTTGGTGTAAGCAGAATTCTTCCAGGGATCTTCTCACAGGTTTACCAGATCTTTTTAAGTTAGCTCTTATTTATATGCCTTTCTGTAATCCCCGTAAAGCTTCTCCACTGGAGGGATGAAGATTTCTGGGAGCAGGCAATTTTTATTCCTTTGGCTGCAGAGAGAAACTGAGCTACTTATCGAGCTCAGCATCTTTCTGCATCTGTAGGAAAACTCCAAGTTTTTTACCCATCCTTCAAATTCAGCTTTCACTCCTCTCTGGGGTTTAAAACTCCTTAGCACGCTTCCACACTGACGGGTCTCAAGTCACATGTAAACACGATGGTTGCCCCCATGATCTAGTTGCCTCTTTAGGATCTGTTTTCCTTCTTAGTAATTGTCTGTGCATTTTATTTGTTCATTTATCCCCAACTCGGTAAGAAAGGAAAGCCTTTGAACAGGGTGCTGACTAAATACTTCTGGATCTTGTACCTTTGCCTGCTTTATTTTGATCCCACTGCATGAAAGGATCAAAAGGGAACAAGTTTAATCATGGAAGATGACAGCAATAATGCTGAAAGTGCTGGGAATGTTACCTCAGAGCCACAACCTCACTTGGGAGGCTGTAAACATCCTTTTCAACTCCTAAAATAATGAAGGTGCCTGTCACCTTCTTGTCCTCTTTGATCTCTGCCAGCAGTTTCAACTCTGTGTGTGACAGTGCTGGGGGGCTGTGACTTGTCAGAAGGATGAAATAAGGAGCAGTGTGGGAGAAGGCAAAGATCCAGTGTCCAGTTCTGGGCTCCCCTTCTTCTGCCCACACTGGAAAGGGACCATCCCCACAGAGCAGGGACTTTCCTATCAAAGAAACCTTAGATTTGTCCT
Organism: Phalacrocorax carbo; assembly: GCF_963921805.1. NCBI lineage: Eukaryota > Metazoa > Chordata > Aves > Suliformes > Phalacrocoracidae > Phalacrocorax > Phalacrocorax carbo. Next base: position 12,652,492 of record NC_087528.1, read on the forward strand.
AAAGATCCAGGCTCACCACAGATGACAATGTACCCCAGGCAAAGAAAAAGAGCAATAAAGGCTATTGCAACATCCTGAGTCCCTGCATTGTCAAGGTTATCTGTGAGGCAAAAAGGACAGTGGAAAATGCTCATTCCTCCCTTGTTGGAGAAAAATGAGAACAAGACCCGCAGCACGTGCCAAGCTGCTCAACTGGGTGGCCGAGGCCTGAAATGTAGCTGAGTTATTCACACCCTGAGGTGGGAGCAGGGTCAGCCTGGGCTGGGGTAACACTGGCAGAGGGAGCAGGATACCTCTGTCCCAGGACACATGAAGAGGGAAACATCAGCCCATATGGAAGGCGATGTTCAGAGCAGCTCCATGCTCTCTGAAGGAAAAGAGGCAGTGAACGGATTTTCACAAGCCCATAAACTACTGCTGGATAAAACCAGGGCAGATTTGGCAACAGTGGAAAGTGCCGGCTGTGGTGATGATGGTTAATAACAACCAGCTGTTCATCTTACATGTGGAAAATTCCTTCTGCAGTACCCTGTCAACAAAACACGGTGCTGATGGCAAGGATCCCCCCCACTGTGAGGGTATTCAAGCTTGAGCACCCAGGCAGGCCCTGCCTCTGCTCACCCTTCCTTGAAAATCTCAGCTGCCCTCTGAGAGGAGGGAGCCAGGAGTTTGGCACTGCAGACTCATGTTTCCAGAGACCACTTTTTTTGTTAAAAGGGAACAACTCTTACCTCCACAGAGCAGGATTCAGCCCTGCGTTCTTCCAGGTGAGATATTTGTGAGCTCATTAGCAAAGCCCTGAGGTCTACTAATAAGAGCTGCTTGCTGTTCCAGCATGGGAAATCAGGCTGCCTTTCTAGGCAGGTACCTTTATTAAATCAAGTTGTGACCTTCGGGACACTTAGGCAGACACAGGCTTCCACCCTCTGCACACAGCAGAAGTGGGTGTCTGCTAATTGCTTCCCCCACAGGTCCTCACATCAAGGGTTATCATTTTTCCCTCCACTTAGGAGTAGTTAGAGAAGAGCTGCACTGTGATCTCTCGGGCTGCTGCTTCGCACCGTGCCCAGAGCACCAAACAGGAAAACGTCCTTGCTCTCTCTTGGATATTTCTGACAAAGGTAACAGCTGTGCTATGCCTGCCATGGTGTCGGTGATCAGAGCAAAGCTCAGCCAGGAGGTCAGGGTTTGCTCCGTGTCACAAAAATCCTTGTCCTGGATCAAACCCTCCCTGGGGTCCAGGGCACGATGCTTTTTTTGAATGTGGTGTTGGTGGCTGAAGAGCTCAACTGGTACCTGAGTGTTGCACATAGGCAGATCCATGGCAGGTGAGTTTTTAAGGACTGGCATGTAGGGAATGGGGCAGAGTGGCTGGATGCTCCTGGAGCAGCTGCTCCTGTGAGCAGGACAGGAGGTGAGAGGTTTTCTGCAAGCTGTGACCCTGCAGGGCAGCCCCAAGGAGCAGAGCACCAGGGAGGGAGACACCGACATGGCTCGTGACAGCGGTGAAAAAGCCCAGCGTTACCAAACATCTGTGGTTAACAGGAATATTTCACCCTTCTGTACCTAGCTCACGTCTCTTTTAATCTTATGGCTGGTTTGATTGAAAATGGTTAGCCTTTAAACCCTGGCTTTCTGCCAGCTCTGTCTCTTGGAGAGTCGCTCCCGATGCATCGTGGCTGCTGGGTGAGCGATGGTGTCATTTCTCATGGCTTCAGCCATTCACCAACAAATGATATGAGACATGTCGCACATGGCTGCCTTCCTCTGGTCATCCTCCAAGTTAGCATTAAAAGCCCGCCTTTGACTGCAGAGGACCCGGCATTATTCCCCACCTCCTCGCCTTGTTGCTGGCTTGAGATCTTTGTGATTCAGTTTCCCTGTTGAAGATTAAACCCACTTCCTTTGCTAGCAAAATATACCCACGGCAGAGAAGTGCTACGTATGGGCACGGGGTTGCGGGGTTGCCACTCTGCCACAGGGGTTAAGAGAACCGGTCAAAAATTAATAATTGCTTGGGAAAACCAGTCCAGTGTGTTTCTCTTTCACAAAGCTCAGATCCTGCAAATTTCCTGTGTAAGGATATTTGGGGTGGGGGGAGTGATTTTACATTTTTATTTAAAGTACTAATAAATACTTGGGGGTTTTCTCCTTTTTGCATTTTTTTAATTTCCACTGTTCTATTTTTCTGCAAAACTTTGCCAGCACTGGAAGACTGGCAGATCTCTGCGGTTTCAAAGCTCTTTTGTCACTCTGCCACTACACAACAGTGAGGATTTGGAAAAGGAAAAGGGGGAAAAAAGTAGGGAAACACTTTATGCTAGCAGAGTAGATGTGTGAAGAAAAGATATTGAACATGTAGCTTCAAAGAAATGTAGAACTAAAAATAAATATAACAATCATGCTCATTTTTCAGAAATTTTGCATTGAAAAATATGGACTACCAGCCTCAACAATAAGGTTCTTCAGCAGATCACAGCTCTCTGCAGCTCAGAAAAGGCCCTTTGCAGCTGAGTTCATTTGTGTTTTTGAAAAGAAGTAAAAATATTGACTTGAGAAAGCTTCTCGTCTTCATGTCTTGGTTTGCAAATTGTGCCCGCGTGTGACTGTCTGCAGGTGCAAACAGCAGCCTCTAGAGCAACCCTGGCAAGAAATAGCTGCAAGAACAGCTTTTGGGTTTGGGGTTTGGTCTGGGGTTTTGTTTTCTTCCCCTCCGCCCTATAATTTTGGCTTATCAGAACTTTTACTTGAAGGGCTGAAATCTCTTACTTAGGGGAAGAGAGTGCATTCAGGAAATATGAACTACATTGCCTCCAAAGCATTTCAGGTCATGCAGTAGCAGCAGAACTGGGTTGTTTTTAAGCCTTCAGTGTGACAGCTCTGGAGAAAAAATCCTGCTGTTTGTCCCCACTGCATTAGAGCCTTTCCTGCTGGGGGGGCTCAGCCCCCGGGCAGGCGATGCTGTCCCTCCGTGCGGGGATCCCTGTGTGTGTCTCAGGTTGTGGCGGTTTGCAGGGGACTCATCTGAACCAGCGAAGCCTGAATTGTACGTGAGGAGACATCACTCGCGGTATGAGCATTTTGCCTATGGAGCTTGTAGGAGTCACCAGTTCCCTTTGGCCACGGTTCACTGAGAAAACAGGAGCCACACCACGACGGTCCCACCGTAACACCGCGCTGTGCTGGCCAGGCTCCCCAAGAGCAAGCTGGAGCAGGTGGGACTGAGCGTGTTGGAGACATGGGGAGCGGGTCACACCACATCATTGCTCCAGAACTTGCGGCACCTCCTGAATGAGAGACAGGCATGAGCCCCCCTTCTCCCACATCCCACAGACACCATGTGTAGACCAGCCAGGGTATCCCGCAGTGCACACGGTGGCTGGCGTGCAGCACCACCCAAAAGGGAAAACAGACTGCCACGTTAGTGAGACTCTACTGACACTGATTTTTTCGTGTTTATCTTAACCCTCCTGTTGTCAACACTGCTTTTCTTCAGTCCTCATGAAACCCACCATAACAATTTTGAGAGAATCTCATTCAGCCCCTGAGTGACCTTGAGACAGGAGTCTTCTGGTTGCATTCCCTACAAAGCTGATGGTTTTAAATCCAGTTCACACTGTACCTCCAACAGGCTTGTGGTGGAAATGTTAAACTCTAAAACAGATAAAAATAGACCTCTGTAGGTTACAAAATACATTGAAGATACCAGCTCCAGCAGTTTTTCCTCTTTTTCTCCAGAGAAATGCTAAGTGAATGAGCACACTTCCTGGCAGGACATGAATAAACCAAGACTATGGAGGGGGTGGTAAATGATGGACTGAAGTATGCCCAGACTTTAGTTCAGTGCCACAAGCCGCCCCCTGGCCGGGACCAGGGAGATGCCCATGTGTCTATAGGAGGTAATCTCTCCTCGGTGGGGTGGCACTCATGCTGGCTCTTGGAGCATCGCCCCAGGCCTCTCAACTATGTCCTCAAGCTCTGAGCTGCTGGGACTGAGGCTTTCCCTGTGCTTTCATACATACCTCCTGCACTTCAAAGTCACCTCTGCACCTCCTGAACTGCTGTCCTCCCCTGCCCAGATGGCTGCTGAATGCATTATGCCTGTTCTGGCATATGGTGATCTGACAGTTGTTTCTAGCTCAGCAGAGAGAGGGTCTCCATCCAGCTCCACAACTCCTTCACATTGTTAATTGCACATGGTAAAGGCAACCAACAACCGCTCCCAGGGAGCAATGTATTTTATGAGCCAGTGCTCAGAACACCTACGAAATACTCTGGCTCTCACTGGTGAACCTTGGCTGCTGCTTCTTGCAGGAGGAGATTTGTTTCTCGTCCCTTCAGCAGTGCATCAACCCCTTCCAGGTTTTCCCTGCTTGGTGGCTGGCTTGCATTACCAGTGCTTTATGAAACATGGGCTGCTGTCTTTAACAGCGACCACACCAGCTGCTTCTCCATTTACCAGGAGTTTCACCTGGCAGCATCCATTGCTCTGCAGATATCCACTGTGCTGATAGCCACTGTTAATGCTAAGCCTCCACAATTATCTCAAGCCCCAAGAACGCTCCCCACTATGTGTTTACAGGTGCTAGAAACAGTCCTGTTTCTGATTTTTTTGAAACCTCAGTTTCCATTAAGTATCCAAGGTGCAGATGGCACCACGTGGCAAGCGAGAATTTTACAAAAGGCAGGGCAGTTGTGTGTCTCGTGACTCGTTTCAAGTCTATTTACAATCTCATCTTCCAAGTGGGTGTGAGGAAAAACTGCCTTATGACACACTTCCCAGGAGTGGTCTCCATCCTGCTAATGTTTTTTAGTTGCTCCTTTTCCAGTATAAGTCAGCCTCCAGAAATATCCTGATTATGGTAATTTTCCCTTCACTTCTACGGCCTTTCTTTGCTCACAATTTTTTTGCTCTGTTACTGATGCCCTGCAGTTGTTTTATTGCCAGCTGTGTGCTGAGGCTCTGCCCCTGCTCAGCAGAGGAGGTCAGCGTGTGCTGGCTGTGAAGGGCGAGCCGTGGGGCAGAGCAGTGGGGAGGCAGGCAGAGGCTCCAGGGGGTGCCTGGGGACCTGCAGGACGGAGTGATGGAGCTGCAGATGTGGCACCCAAGAGCAGGGTGCACAGGACTGGAGGGAGGGGTGATGTTTGACTGCATGGCTCTCTCTGGTCCTGCTGCTCAGGTGATTTCCTCTGGCCTGTGACGTGGAGAGCTGGGAGACCCATCCGCACTGCTCTGCCTGGACAGCCCTCGAGAGAGAGCCTGCCATCCTTGATTCATGGTCACAGCTAACCAGCACATCTCCTGGTACATACCACTGTTTTCTGGAAACTCTCCCTTCATCACATTGCCTCTAGCAACATTTAACCTCCCTAACCCGCCTGTATTATATAGCTTCACCACCACCACTCACACAGTATATCACATAGGCTCTCTAAGTGCCTGGTGTCAGCGAGAGGGCGACCCATCGCAGAGAGAGGAACCCCTGCAGTGCTGGAGCAGCAGGTCACCTCCTCTCGGCTTCCCCTGAGGTCTTGCAGCAGCCTCCTTGCCTGGGGACATCACACACCCCAGGGATGGGCTCCCGGGAGGAACAGGGCATCTCCCCTGCAAGATGAGGTCCTCATGGCTCACAAACCACCAAGGCCCCGCTGAATGCAAGCAAATGCTGCAGGCCATTGTTTATTCTCTGAAATGCCCACAGCACTGCTACCGCCAGTGCCCTGACGAGGACAGGAGAGCGCTGAGTGTTCAGCCATCACTGCTGTCCCCCAGAGGGGGCGACCAGGTACATGGCTTGTCCTGCTCCCTGCTAGCTTGGTGCCATCCTAAACAGCTTTTCTCTTTCTCTCCCTCTGAGCAAGGGCTGTCTCATCCGTGGCTCAGGGGACCTGAAGAGTAGTTGGTACTGTGACCTTGGGTCTCTAGAAGACAGCAGATCCTCTGTCCCTGTCCCCAGGCCTGATGGTGGGCATTTGCTGCGGGATGGCGATGAACTTGTGTAGCTACTGCTGGTCATCCCTCTCGGTCAGACGTGGGTGCCACAGGTCCTAACAGGCTGTGAGACCCTTTCCCTGCCTTCCCCAGTTCCCCCTGCATTTGTGGCTGGATGACTTACCTTTTCATGCTTAGCCTCAGTCTGCTGCCACCACCACCCAATAAAATAATAACACATAACCTCAGCTCCGAGCTTGCTGTCGCACCTCGGGTTACTTCTTCTTTGGAGTCCTATTTGATGTATAACATCCCCTTGTTCACCCAGACCTTTGTGAGCAGACTATGGGAAGAAATGAAAGCTGCAACTCCAAGATGGGAGTAATTGCCTGACTGTAGCAGATCATGCTCCTTATACAATGGGTTCTCTCATATTTTATTTTAAATTAAAACAATGCTTAACCTTGATAAATTGTGATTTAGGCTTATGAGAAAATAGACTCAGGAATAAATAGCTTGCTCCAGCGTGAAATTGAATAAATCTGAGTTGAATCACCGAGTGTTACTTACAGAATAACAGTAAATGATGTGTGTGGTTTATTGTTAAACAAGAGCAGAGCTCTGGAAATGAGGTTAAAAGGAAAGCTGTCAAGGGTGCATTTTGCAGCTGTTTCCCAGGCAAAAAGAAAACTCTGTTAAAGAGGAATTAGGAGGGGAGCATTTATCAATTATTGACTGGAAATAAGCCTTAGCAAGGCAAAACTAGCAATACCAAGAAGGAGATGGTGGCAAGGGGCAGGATCAGGTTAAAAAACAAAGACAAGTCAGCAGAGTCAGAGAAATTCCAGCTTCTTGGAATATTTGCAAGACTTACAATTTATGGGACCTCTCTCCATCCTTTCTGGTGCTTCTGGTCCCCATGAGGACCAAATATTCTGAAACACTTGGCACTGGTGAGCCACCAACACAGAGCAGCAGGGACGACAAGAAGTTCTGGGAGCCGAGTAGGTGTGAGAGTATGGCCAGCCCTCGGGAAGTGAAGCGGAGGCTGCTGGCACTGTGTGCCTTTGAATACAGCCCCTGGAATGCTTTCGGGTTGCTGAACCCTGTCCTCCCACTACTATGTCTGTGCGGGATGGGCATGGAAAAGAAAGTCTCCCTGCTCTCTCCAGCAGCCTGCGTGCTGGCTCTTAGCAATGTCTAGTCAATAAATCAGTTCTGAAATTTCTAGGCCATGTAGCATTTGAGATGTGAGTAGACTTAAAAGATCATCCAGGAGTTTTCCAACAATATTTTACAGGTTTTCTTCCACCTGAAGGGCAGCTTAATGTGAGCCCTGCCTGCCAGGGCTGGAGGGGAGGGCTTTCTTCTCTGCACACAGATGTTAATCTGGTAGGGAAGTTACAGCAAAATTTGGAACCCAGCGTAGTTATTTCCAGATAACAGCTAATGCCCGTGGGAGAGCAGTTCCCTGCAGGCAGTGCTAGCAACGTGCTGCAGCCCACATTAGCAGGAGACCAGACCGGGGACTCATGGGGGTACCTCCTTGTGATAAAGCCATGGATACAGTCAGAGCTCCCACTGTGGGACCCTGGCGCATCCCTGCACAGGAGTACAGGCAAGGAAAGGTCTGCTCTGGAGGGGGCACACCTGGGGAACCTGCCCCTCGCCGGGTGGGTTTATGGACAGGATAGAGAGGGGGTATTGGAGGCAGCACTGTCAGGCACTGTGGCAGCACAGTCCATTTCAGTCTCAGCACAGTTCTTACACATGAAGTTTAAACTTGGAGAGGGGGAAAGGAGAGGGGTACTGGAGGTCCTGTGTCTCAGTACTGGAATCCTGTAACCCAGCTTTAATTCCTGGAAAAATGATTAAGGCGAATAGTACCTGGAAAATATGTGGAGGTGAGGAATAGTCAGCCTTGATTGTCAAAAACCAATCATATCAAACCCATCCAATTTCCTTCTGTAAGAGGGTAACTGATCTTGTGGACAATGCAAAAGCAATAGATATTATCTGTTCTGACGCAGTAGCACTTTTAACTCAGTCATTAAATCCCCAGAAACAAGGTAAAGAAATATGTGAGATGAATCTACGAGATGGGGATACGGAACTGGGCAGCCAACCACGATTAGAGAGCAGCTACCAATAACTCTTTTGTTCAGCCTGGGACAGCTTATCCCTGAGGCCTTCGCTGTACCTTGGGCTATTGAACAGCCCCACCCCTGAGTTGTACTATAGAACAGAAGATGCTCATGCTCCTTGCATTTGCAAATGGCCTCAGATGGCAAAGGACAAAAAGGACTTTAAATGACCTTGAGACTGAGAAAGGAGCCAAAAAAAATCTCTAGTCCAGACAATGTAAAACTCTCCTTTTAGGCGGGATCCAGCTGGGGACAGAAGAAGGGATCACTCATGGGTGTGACATAGCAGTGCCCCACCACCACAGAGCTTACACACCATCCTGTCTTTGTGCAGGCACGGCTCAGGACACCAGGAACCTCTACCAGGAAAAGATCCAGCTGGGACACCATGCCCAGTTTGGAGTGCTGTACAGCGTGACAGCTGGAGCAACCTGGAGGAGTCCAGAGGTGAACGCTGAGGGCAATCAGTAATGTAAAACCTTGCAGTGATCTGATGAATTGGGGTTGTTCAACTTTGGGAAAGAGAAGGCAATTCCATACTCAGACTTGGAAAAGGCTGCTGTAATGGGGGGCCTTGTGCCATGTCCTTGGTGGCCAAGATATGTTCATCTAATGGTATGATCATAATAGCACCCAATAAATAGCATGGGGAAGATCTGAATTCATCACTAGAGTCTTCAAGAACAAGCTAGACAAGAGGTAGAGCTGATTTTATCTTTGGAAAGGAATGGTACAGGTGGCAAAGGTCTGTGGGATCCTTTGCAACCTCATAGGTCTGTTCCTTCATATAAAATGTCAAGGTACTGGAGCTGACCTAGCATCTGTCCCAAGGTGGAGTGAAAAGTGCTGGAGAGCAATACAGGACACAACCTGGGCTGTTGCTCATCTACCGAGTCAATGAGGCAAGTTTCACTGTTTGCACGTCCCCAGGGTTGTACCAAATCCCTCAGCTGTATTCACTGAAAACCAAGAGAACAAAGGTGTACTTCCAAGTGTCAGCTTGGAAGCTCAGCTCATTGTGTTAACCTATTAAGAGAGCATGTGACCCTGCACCTCAGCACCTACTACTACTGGAAGCATCCCTCCTTGTTGGCTACTGGGAGGAAATCAGAAGACTAGTCTTTGGCAGTGGTGCCTTTTGCCAGGCACTCTGCTAACCCCAGGTGCCCTGAAGCCCCATTCAGTACTGCGGTATCCCCGCCACAACAGCGAATCCCCTCTACAACAGCAAATCCTTGAGTCCCCCAGGAGCTGCTGCCAGGACAGGAAAGCCCAACAGTGAGTTACGTGATCCAATAGTCCCAGGGTCCCCAGGAGCTGCACAGTGGAGGGGTTGCCCCTGCCACCTGATGGGCTCCTTTCAAAGGGCTGAGTTCCCTCAATAAGCTGGGCAAGTCTTACCAAGTACTCACACCTTCCCAGCTCAGCTCTTAGAGGAGGGAATGATAAGACTCATGATATTTTCTACTCTTCCAGTGACAATCCAAGCCAGATCCCTGCTGTGCAGAGCCATGACTGAGCTATTTGCAATTACTTTGCTATGTTGGTCACTGACAGTAAAACCGATGGCATTTACTTGCTGTGCAGTCAAAAATTGGCCACATACTGCTTCAAATGTGACAGAAAACTTTATTTTCCTGTCCACCCCACTTTTGCCTCATGTACCATTCACACTGTGAATGCTCACTGAGGTGTTGCCAATGGGTTTATTTAAAATTTGTGTAAGTCTTGCTTTCCTGTCCTGCCTAATCCCCGTCAACAACTGAGTGTGTTTCCTTCGTGCCAGCTTCACTGTTTCAGGTGGCATCCCAGGTAACTCTGCCCCTTTGCTCCTTGGTTATACATTTAACCACTTTTCCTGCTCACATCATTCCCTTTAGGTTAAAACTGTGCTGCAGGCAATGGTGTAAGCATGGAAATTAAGGGGCCACAGATGCGGCTGTTCAGGTGGACTTCTCTGAAATATAGCTGGAAGCTATCTGCAGGGGAAGATAACCATTTTCTTACCACATTCCCTCTTGACTTTGAACAAGCTTTGTGTTGAATCTTCCCTGAAAATTAGTCTGCTAGGTTTTAGCAAAAATAAAACAAAAATGTATGCTGGGCAGTGAGAAATCACATGGAACCTACTCCACAGGTATATTTATACCTAGGAGCCAAATAGAGGTAGAGCTGCCCACCTGCCTGAGGTGGTACCAGCCCCTGGAGCACAGCAGGGTTAGCTCCACATTTATGGCACCTCGGTGATTTCATGACAAGGCTGGAAGTGGTGAAGAGGGAAAAGGTTGTGGTCTCCCACTTCTTCATCTGATTACATCAAGGCTGTGCTTTCCTATGGCAGTATCATCTGGTCCTTCCCCTTCTCTGAGAGTGATGGTGACACCCACCTTCATGCAGTCTGATCTCTGGTTCCTGGTTTCAGCCCAGTGGGAAGACTTGTCAATACTGGTCCTTGGAAGTGGTGGCATTTCACTAAATTCAGCAAGGCCGCAGTACTGACGTGGCGGTGATACCTGCTCCAGAGGACTCCTGGTTGGTCTATGGCTTCCATAGCTCTGGTCTGTAGCATATACAGCAAAGCAAAGCTTCAAGACCATGTGATATTTTGTACTGTCCGGGACACTCTCTCCATTGCTGCTGAGCTAACTTGAGCAGCGTGTTTGGAGTTAATTGCCTGCTGTTTGCAAACTAGCCGATGAATGTTTAATTAGTTTCCTTAATTTAGACATGATCATCTAAATCTAAGGGGGAGCCATTGAAAAGCTGTCTACAGCTAGAGACCTAGAGCAATTCATTCACTTTTGGTACTTACTTTCCCAATTTCTTTTTAACTGCATACATCATTGACTTTGTTTGGCTTTGAGGCTCAGTAAAAACCCTCTTCCAATTGATCTGTGGTTCTCTAGCATGTTCATGGTCATCCACACAGCTATAGAGGCAGAGACTAAGTGTCCAAATTGGCTGGCTGAAGTCTTCACCCAGTGCTGCTCTTCAGCAGGGTGCAAAAAGAAGCAAAAAATTTCTCATTGACTCTGTAGCATTTAAGGTGGCCTCCACTGAACAACCAGCCTTTGACAGGCTGCCGCTGGGTAGGCAAAACACCCGCATGTTCAAGCATTTATCATCAGCCCCATCTATGGGCTTTCTAATGGTGACAAGTTCAACCAAAGGGGTCTTCCCTTCCATTGCAGATTTCAACAAAAATTATTTTGAGTTTCTGTATTCCCAAAACAAATCCTACTTTGGAGCGAAGGTAGGACATCTTCAGGGAGATGTCCTTGTGCTCAGGGGTCTTTTCTTGTCCCTCTGAGATATGGTCTCGTTCACATTTTGAACTTCCAAAAAGTGAATTGTAAACACACTAAACAGTCATTTGCTAGAGACTGAAGCACTTAATACTGTCTGCTCTGACTGTGCTCCACCTCCCTCAAACCAATGACTGGTTGTCCTGACTGACCCATTAAACCTCAAAGTCATTAGAAGACCTCTAATAGAGATATGACCTAATAGTGACACAACTCAATGGAAAGACTGAGGCCAGTGTTTTCTGGAGGAGGTCCTAAAGCATTTATTATTTTAAAACATCCCTGCAATCTAGAAGCAACAAACTTTGAAGACTGGAGAGACTAATTATAGAACCAGTCTGCTTGGGAAGTCAGCACAGCACAGTCTGCTCAGCTGTCAGTCTTGGGTAAAGGAAGCATGGGAATAATCAGGAGGACAAGCAGGGCTGAAGCCAAACACTCCTTTAAGACTGCAGAGAAAGGACCTGAAATGTGCAGTTTCACAGCCAGGAAAACTAAGATCCTTGCATTTTGACACAAGCACCACTGCTCGCTCCAGGGTCTCAGTGCCTTCCTGACCCTTGCTGAATAGGACATGCCTTCTCAGAATGGAAAGCCACCATCTGTACTGTGTATTTAAAGAGGATGGAGCTGTAAGGGCCCTACATGATCAAGCTGACCTCCTGAGCAGACAGAGCAAAGGACTGTCCTGTATCAGGGACAATGGGAGTATCACCCAGGCGTTGGTGTCTCACATGCTGACACCGTAACATGGCAAAGGCACGTGCCATCTTCACTCAGGTGAATGACAGAAGTAGTTTATCACTGTACTACCTCTCACCAAGTGACAGACGTCAGGAGTGGAACAGAAAAGTGAAACAAGGCTTCAGGGAGCAAAAATGGTGCAGCTGGGCACCCCCCAGGTCTGTCACTGTGTCAAGGGCAGTCTTTGACTGTATCCAAGTCTTGCAACAGCAGCTGAACTAGAAGATCACCAAGCCATGGCTCAGCAAAACACAACTTACATCCAGGACTCCAGATGAACCTCAGCCTCTTTGGAAGCAAGTCAATGACAGTCCCCCATTCCTCTGCAGCCTGTTCAGCTCCAGGTAGGACTCAGCTAGCTAAACATAGGTGTCTAATGCCATTTGAGGTGCCTTAGGATATCCTGCCCATCTTCCAGCTGCCTTTCCAGAAAGACGGTCTCCTGACAAAGTGTGTCATATCTCTCAGGCTTGGGCATAAGCCTTGCGTACTCCAGGATTCCTGAAATGGGACCAGACCTCAGTGTTAATTAAGCACCTTAATGACTTAGTCACAACACAGGAAAATCAGTCCCATCTTGACATCACCTGCTGATCACAGATGTTTATCACCTATGTATTTGGCCCTTTTACACTGCACCCTCTTAACAGCAGAGCTCCTCAGGGGTGCTCATGGCCCTTGGTGGGTTTTTTCTTCATTGAACATACTGTAAGCAGCTTGAAGGCAGCTGAGTGCTGTGAAAATGAAGCTGAAATCAGCACGCTTCCCTTTCTGTGGCTACCATTTAACCTCATTTAACATCTCTGTGCTTAGGGTCCTGACGAGGATGGAGATAAAGAAATGTAAGGCTTCCCTACAAGATGCAAGACTCCCTACTTCATGAGCTTTAACTGTTACAGAGTTCTTGGAGGAAAGGGCTAGGTGTTGGAAACCTGCAAATCCTGTTGGCAGATGGAGGTGTTCACCCCAGCTCTGCTGCTCTGTGCAAGGTTTTCATTCATTAGTTGACCTCAGTGGCAATAATGGCCAGAAGTGCCTCAGCTGCAGCTTGAGTATCTCATTCCCTTTAATGAGAGCATGCGTTTAATCACCTTTGTGCTCCATTTCTGGCATCAGCAGCTGATATACCTGGTGCTGATCAGAGACTTGCAGAAACTTTTCTTCCCTGTAAGAAAGAAGATGCGAGCGTAGTCCAAAGCTGGATGGAAACGACAGCTAGGAGCTCTATGAACTCTCATTTGGGAACTAATTTACTTTCTGCTGATGTTGCAGCAAAACCCACCTCCCACTGGCAGAGGCATCGTGCTTCTTCTGTCAGGTTGTGAATGGTCTCTCATGGGTTTGAGAAACATAAATATTATACAAAAAACTCCTTGGAGCCCACATTTTTTCAGAGACACAGCACTCTATAAACCAACAAAGTGTGTGCATGTGCACAGCTCGCAGCAAGATATTACGTTCTGCATTGCAGGGTGGTCCAGGGCAACAGCTGAAACTGGGTCATGGTGATGCAGATAAAGCAGGAAATGAAAAAAAAAAACACAGGAAAACTGGAGAATAGAACAAATAATATTTGCAAAAGTTCCAAGTGATTCACACTTTATGGGTCTTCGAAGTACACAGAGGGGAGGTGGATTGTCAGCAAGACGTGCAGTGACAAGATTATTTACATTGTACTGTTTTCTAGGAAATATTATCATTTTACTAGTTAGCTCTTCTTAAAAGGAAAAATCACACGCTTTCTATTTGAAGAGTTTTGAAGTTTTCCCAGCCCACAAAAGAATGAGCTATTGCTGTCACATCCACCTAAGCCGTCACTGTGGTTGCTAAAAGATTTTACTTATGTGCCTTACCTTCAGTAGGGGAACAAAGACCAAAGGTAGAGCATTTCTGGGTAGACACCTCTGGATCTGATCTACATACATTAACCTTGACATTGTCATAAGTAGCCCTGAAACACCTACAAAGATGGTGGGGTTTCTTCCTAAGAATGCACGGCAGTCCTCAGCCAGATCATTCCAGTCTGGCTTTCCAGCCAAGAGGCTCAGGTGACCTGTGCCTGGCGCAGAGCACCACCGCATCCAGATGCACCTCGTGGGCACAGCTGTATCACTCAAGCAGCTCGGTTGTGCATGACCCTGTTGATCATAACCTCACATTCAGCCCAGACTGGGAAGCTCACGTTACTGAAACACAATTGTGCAATGATAACTTTCTACTTCAATGGTCATAAATACCTAGGGATTTATCCTTGTCTGGTAATTAATATCCCTCTAAACTGACCTTGACAGATCACACGGAATCAGTGTAATAGAGCATCATAAGCAGGGCAGTGTGCTGTGTGTAGTGGAAACTGAGAGCTTCATTAAACATAAGACAGTCATTTAATTAAAGCAAGTCAGACATGCTATCCAGGTGAGAGTGGCCGTGTAACTAGCCTCACAGCCTAAGCATTGACTCTATGTGTTTTTCTGAGGCCTGGTTCAGGGTCCCAGACATATTTACAGAACAGACTGAGTCACCCCAGAGAAGCTGCCCCTACAGAGGAAAGCTAGACATCAGAAGAAGCTTGTGGACATCTGAGTGCAGATGCCCTGAAGTGGAGCTGAATCCCACTCTGCATGCTGACATTTCAAATGGCCATGAGGAGGTGGATTGGACCCCTTGATATGAGGTCCTGACCAATGTCTGCTGCCACCCCACTACCGTATTTGCAAGACTGATGCTGATATGCATGGTCTGTGCCTGTTGTCCCTCCTGTTCCCCTTGGTCTTTGATAGGACTGGAGAACCCAGCGCATCCCTTCGCAGCAAATTGTATTCAAGACGAGTTAATCCCTTGTTAGTCATTTGCAATACTAATCTTGCAGGAATGTATGCATTAATAATGGACAGTTAATGGGCTGACTAAACTCGCTTAGGTCCCTTTCAAGGATGAAGTTTGTGATAATGACAAAAGCTGAAGCAGCTCACAAGTTTAGGGGTAGTGGCAGTTTGCCAAACGACACTTTCCTCCATGAGAAACTGCAAACAGTATGGGCAAATCAATCTTTAAAAATCTCCTGACTCTTACTGCTCAGTTTCTTAGAACTTGGTCTGAAGACAGCAGTGTGCCCTGCTTTGATTTTATCACTCTCCCTCCCTGTCGTCTTGCCTGGAGAATTTGTAATTTGTTGGCCTGTCAAGAAAAAATGTAGATGAGGCAGTACTGAATTTGCTTCATTGTTCGCACAGCTCAACACTCAACTTTTTGACACAGATGCCACAAGGCATTAGCTTCCCCTGGATTCTTTTTGCTTGTATTTCATAATCCTACCCAACTTTCTGAGTTAGGAAGTTTCACATCTGGTGAAACTCTCTAATACCTATATCTCAAGGACGACTTGATGCACAAAACCCTTATCAGTCCTCCAGTGTCCTGATCCTAGTATTCAGCTTTTCCTGCACCATTGTAGAAAACAAACATGATAAATGGACAAGAAGAATGATGTTACTTGGAAGAGCATGTTCACACCACGCTCCTCACCATCTCCCAAGAAATCAAGGTGGGTGGTGGTGCGAAGATAAGGCAGAAAGAGCCCACTGTGGGACCTGCAACTAATATCGACTGCCAGATGAGCTGCATGATGTTGGGACTGCAGCAGTGTGCTGCACCTTGGTGGTGGGGTGGCTATACCAAGGTCCTTTGGGGTGGCTGAGCCAAGGCTGGGTCCATCTCCAGGGGGTTCCCCATGCCCGGCTGCCTGAGCTACTCTTGAAGCAATGAACAGGTTGTCTCCTCCATTGGCTAAATACAGCAGCACACTCACTCTTGGGCTGCTTCTGCTTGGAGAAGGGTAGAGTTGCTGCTGCAGTGAGGGACACTATTGACACACATAACCCAACCTGACTTCTGGTGGTCATGGCAGCACCCAGGCTATCTCAGAAGGAAGGTCCAGGGACATTCAATGGTGAGATTGCTCTTGTTATGGCAGAGCTGCTTGTTCAGGGCTAGAAGAAAGTGACTCCATCTTTGAACTGCTGAGTTATATCCCAGGAAGGGAAATTAAAGCCTCTCTGAATCAGTGTGGATAAATGGGCTGGGGAACCATGGAGATCAGCTTGTCCCATGACTCTGTTGGCTGAGCAGGCTGAAGGCAGCGGAGTCATCACTGGTCGCAAGCTGTGGGCCAGGAGTGCCAAACTGCCTTTCATTTCCACAGCAAAGAGTGATTCTGTGAATATTGATGGAAGGAATAAGGACTTAGGTGGGAATGGCTGTCCCAGGGGGAAGCACTTGGGACAGGTCCTGAGCAAAGTCTCGCATCCTAAAAAAGGACCTGTGAGAAGGAGGAGAGCATGAGGGAAGCCAGGGGATGGTGGCCAGGAGGAGAGACTGCCCCTCATGGAGACTCAGCATGACTTACTGACCCTCACCCTGCTGGGAAGTCAAGTTTAAAATCCTCCTGACATGTCACCATGGGCCAAAGGGAGAGAAGCAGAGGCCAGCTTGCACCAGAATATGGCAGACTGAGACATTTTGGCTAAGACATTTCTGGATTTCCAGGGGAGTCAGCATGCCCCAGGTGGGTTTCATAGATGATGCTGTGTGAATGGAGAAACACAGCTAGTTAGGGTGAATTAAAACAGCAGCCACTCTCTGTTTGCCTGTCACAATAGCGTATCGATCTACTGTGCCAATAAGTCAGCAAGTAGTATAGGAGAGACATGAAAAAATGTCCTTCCTTAAAAAAAAGGAAAAAAAAGGAAAAGGCAAGAGAGCGTCTGTCTCCCAGCTGCAAACTTTAACTGCTCCTTGCTGTCACATGCCTGCTTAAGAAGTTATTAATCCCATTAAATACCAAATAAAGACAGTATCTGCCAAAGGATATGAGCCGCTAATAAACTGAAATAACTAATTACAGTCACCCATTTATTTTCACTTCACTTTAAATTAAGTGTCTTGGCTACTTAATTGTGTACAGCAACTCCCTCCCCGCACGGAGCAGCAAGTGTGCCAGACAGAGCCCAGGTCTGATGAAGGGAGCACGGATGTCCGGGGGTGCTGGGAGCGCCTCCAGCAATAATTGCCTGGAGAGGCTTCACCAAATTAACTGCAAATGGTTGTTTAAAGCCCTTGAAATTTCCTTCTGTCTCAGTTCTGAGCATCCATGGAAAACAAGATTTAGAAGTGTGAAGGAGGCTGGGTTACAGCTTTGAGAGGCACGTGCAGGGAGGGGGGGATTGCTTGGTTTTAATAGAGGCCCTCCTGGCATCAACAGATGGGACCTTGGTCCTTCCGGTTTGTCAGGGTGATTCAAAGCCCACAAAGGACACCTGAGAGTCTTCTCTTCCCTCACAGCTGAAGCTGAGCTAGAGAAACTTTGGGCAACAGCTGTTTATGGTCTGGAGAACAGGACAGCCCCATTAAATGCTGCCCACCAGCCCTTCTGGAGTGGTTATTTACTCACAAACCTCTGCAATTTCCCAACAGAGAATTTTTATCCCTGCTGCCAGGGCCTTCAATGCACCAAGAGACAGTAATTGTACTGCTCACCCTCACATGGGACCTCTTCTCCATATGTCCATTGACCCAGGAGAGCCACTGAAGCTCAGCCCAAGCCATGCTGTGGGTAGTTTTGTGCCTGGTCTTGCTCTTAGATTATCCCACCTTGTTGATGGGTCTTCCTGGACTGACCCTGGAGCGGTTCTTGCCACTCTGAACATACCTGATGATCACAGTTGACTGAATCAGCTGCTGCTGTGGGTCCTGCTCTGCTCACCTTGCCGGGGTGCTGTGGGGCTGTGCTCCTCCATTCAGGACACTGTCCCTACCTGTCTTGCTGCCACTCCTGGCTCCCAGATCGTTGCCCCTTGTGGGCCATGTCGTGGAGGCTTATCAATGTGAACCAGTCAGATATTATTCTTCAATGAAACTTATTTCAGGCAAGGCCAATTTGGCACTCAACAAACATTAATTAATCGCAGGTTCAGGATGCCAGGTGGGAACCGTCACTGCACAGCCAGCTTAAGAATTCTTAAGGTTTTTAGAATCAGGATCCAAAATGTGTAATCACTCACTTGGGAAGATGAGGGCTCTCAACTTTGAGGAGTTACCTTAGGCAGTGTCCTGACCTAAGGGGAGAGTCCCTGACTGCAGCCCTGCTGCTCCAGGGAAGACTGACCCCATGGGCCCCCCAGTAGGGCTCCTTTTATACCCTAGTTGAATCTGATCTGTGGTCAGAGATGGTCATGGCTGTTTCCTATTGATGAGGGCTCGCTCTGTCAGCAATAGTGTCTGTGACAGCAGTCGCAGCAAGGGTGTGAAAGTAAGGGTGCAAAGCAGCAGAGGCTGCTCTGCTTCGACAGTCAGAAAGCCCCAGTCTCTATAAGGGTGTGTTGCACCTGCCACAGGGCAGCCCCCTTCTTGTTACACACTGGTACTCGCAGGTAGCCCTCGGCTCCAGAAAACTGCTGGTGAGGACTTGCTCTACTGCCTGAGCAGGCTGCACCCTCCAAAACTCCTAATGGGGTCTTCCTTTGGGGGGTGTGACCAGTCACCTGAGTATTGCCTTTCCTGTGCACCGGTGGGTCTGGCTCATGCATGCTTTCCACCTCAGAGATGAATGATCCTACAAGGTTCCTCTGACAAACGTGCACCAGTGCTTGGACTCACCACAGCTCACATCTCCTTCGTTCCAGGATCTCCTACCTGCCAGTTTTGCCTTCTGCAATGGAAACAGTCACAGACCATCATAAAACGGAATTGCAGAACTTCAGAAAAGTCCAAAGCCATCACAATGAGAATTGTTGCTGAGGTACTGGCTAACACTTCTCGGTGCTCTTCCTCCTATGAATCAACCCTTCCCTGTCGTTATCTGACCCTAGCAAAATGAGATGAAGCCATTTCCTGGGGAGGGTTGTGTTAATATCCTGGACAAACTCCCAGTTCCCAGGTAAGCAACCATTTTTTTCATATGGCTTTTTCATTTACAGGGGTTACAACTCCCAGCCAAACTGCAGTATCACGTAAAATAGAAATGAGATGTTGCTAAACGCACCTGCCAGTGCAGTAAGACTTTGCCGCTGCCTGAAGGCACTGACGGCACACCCTGCAGCTGCTGCCCAGACATGGCTTCTCATCAATGCAGCCTCAGAAATCTAAATTTCTTTCTGAGAAAGTTTTTGCTGGGAAGTATCAGCTTTGTTTGTTTACTTTCCTTCAAACAAAAACCTAAGGTCCTCTGTTGGACAAGGGAGGCTGCTCTCGTGGAGCATGAACTCCACCCTCTGAAGCAGTTCATGACACAGGGAGAAGGGTGTGGGGTGGAAGGTCCTTTCCTTGTGCTTGTGCCCCTGGGACAGCAGCTGTGGCTCAGAAGAGTGATTAAGATGCTGCCAGTCAGCTACAGAGTTTGGGGGCACAGGATAAGGTGAAGGATTTAGACCAAGCCAGGCTCTCCGCAGGCCTGACCACAGCCTAAGCTGTAAAGCAACAGTAGCCCAGGTACCAGGAAAGCCAGTGTCACCTGTGGCCTCTGCCCATGTCTGACTGCAGTGCCCTGATCTTCCTAACTCTCCAGCAAGCTGCTTTGCCACAGGATCCTGCAGCCTTAGGAGAGCAGGGCTAAGTCATATGCTCCATTGGTGAGGATGAGGGTCACCTGAGCCCCTGGGATGGAGAGCTGGATGGGAAGCTTTCCTGTTACAACCATTATACAGATGTCGGGAGGGAGGGTGCTGCTGAGCCTGGTAGAGAGGGGGTATACAAGAGCTCCAAGTCTGATCTTCCTGTGGTGAAGGACACTTTCCCATACCTATGGTAAGGTTTGGCATGGTGTAGAAAAGCTACAGACCTGGCTGGTTACAGTGTCTTCAGCTCAAGTCCTGCAGGTGAGCCATTACTCTTTGAAGACCAGGCTGGTAGGCATCGGCCGGAGGCAGTGAGCAGAGCTGAGGTGGCATGGGAGCACCATCAAGGTGGTAAAGGAGCTGAGACAGCTTGGGCTGAAGCTCCAGAGAGCAGCAGCCTGGTGGTGGAGCTCAAGGAAGGGTCTCCAGAGCTGGGGTCATATCAGCTGGGGACCAGCACATTCTTTCTGCTTTCTACTTACCTTGAAATCACCCTGACCTTGTGGCAAAAAAACTATATTAGAAATAAAGTGTAATTAGAAAGTCCAAATATAGGTAACCCAGTTACAGCATGATAGCAAAGCCCTGAGAAGTCTCCCTCCATCAGGCAGCATTCACATTGTCAGAATATTTGACCAATATCACCCTGGGGGTTTGGGCTTTCATGCAAGAAGTCTTTATCTTAAAATTTCCTCCACAAATAAGACAGAGGCTTGGGAACATGTATCATCTTCATACACACACTCCTTTAAAGTTTCTATTTGAGTTAAAGCCCTCCTCCTGTCCTTGCCAAGGATTTGTGTTAATGATTTAGCCTGAAGCACTCTTTGAGGTGCCCAGAGCTACCAAACATGGAATAAGGCACCATCCTCAGAATGGGGGCCGGGGCGCATCTCCCACAGTGTAGAAGTCTCTGGTGCAGATATCTCTGAGCACATTTCCTTCGGCTTCCTTTGGGGTGACACAAGAGACATGAGCATTTCTAGGGTGTGACTCATTTGACCTATAAAGGCAATCAATGGCTACTGGTTTTCATGTCAAGATCTACAGCATGTCTGGGTGAATTCCAGCCTAGCCTTTCATAGAGAGAGCTGCATACTTTGGCAAGGGCACTACTCACCCGCATCACAACACTGACATGATGATAACTGGTCTTTCTGGGGCGATGGCAGGTTTGTCATATATCACCTCTAATCCAGAGTTTTAAGGGTACGATGACAACATTTCTGTTCAACAACGGTTGTGCTTTTTTTCCCCACTATAATGTATGTCACAGAGCATTAGCTTGCTGCAGGTCCTAAATCGCATGTTATGTCTAAATGGGGAAAATTGGAAAGAGCATAAGCTCTGGCAAGATAAAAGTAAAATCTTAACAAGGCAGGCCAAGAAATATTTCGAGGAACAACTTGCTAACAGTATAAAAAATACTAATAAATCCCTTTGAAACACATCAGCAGCAGGAACACTGCCAGAGAGCCTACAAGGCCAGTAAATGAGTGAGGCATGAAAGGAACGGCTGAAGGAAGGTAAAGTTAGAGCAGAAAAGCTAAATGAATTCTTCATACTGATGTTTGTTGTGGAGGAGCTTAGGGAAATTCTAGCAGTGGAACTTTTCTTTATGGGGTATGAATTGGAGGAACTGTCTCAAATTAATGAAATGAATAGTTTCAAATGCTCATTGGGATTTGAAGTGGCAGACTCATGGATAAATATGATAAAAAGTAAAAGCATCTGTGTAGTAGTTATCAGGGGAAGTGATGCCTTGCAGGCCCATTAGTGCTCTTTAAAGGAAAAAAGGAGCACATGTAGAAGGGTGACTTGATTGATGCAGTGTACATGGATCCAGAAACTTTTAACAGGATCAAGTAGAAACAGGCATAGAACTGGGAAAATATAGGGAACAGCAAGGAGGGTGTTCAAAAGTGTCCTATGATTTCCGTAGGGGAAAGATGAAACGGAAGGGAACTCTCCCATCAGGGAAAGCAATGCCCTGGGAGATACAATAACAGTCCTCGAGGCTGTAAGTGGCACAAAACAGATGAATACGGTGTAATTAGGCTGTTTCTTACAACCTAAAACCAAGAAGGAATAATTTGTAACATATGTCAACAAGTTAGGAGAAAAAAGCCAAAAGGTATATTTTCCATTCAACATGTAACTGTGAAACTCTTTACTACAATATATTGTGAATGCTGAAATGGTGCATGAGTTCATAAAGCAATTAAAAACCTTGTTAAATAGTAATTTATAATCTCTCATTCAGAAACTCCCTAAGTTACAGACTGAAAGCCAAGGAGGACATAGAGAAAGACTTGTCTCGTACTTTAAGTATGTAATCTGATTCTTTCTAGACACAAGATACAAGGTTAGATAGGCCTTTCTTCAAACCCAAGGCAGGCTTCTTTCCTCTTTGTCTTGCTCCAGACCTCTGACAGCTGAGTTGACAAATGTTAACTGAGTGTGCAGGAACCACAGCCTTGGAAAACATCTTTAAACCTGTCTCTTCAAGATTAGCTTGCAGGAATTTGTCTTAGGAACAGGAAATGAATTCAGATTGCTGCAAGACTGCAGAAACCGTTCACTAGTCCGAAACAAGAACAGGCAGTAACGGTCATGATACCCACCATCGATGTGCCCCGCAAATTATTCATGTGGATGTTGTATCTGAGGAATGACACAGACTTGGGGAGTTTTGTGTTCCACGTGTGGGTCCCCATCAGTGGCAACCTTCTCCATTCTGCATATTAGGGGAGAGATACATCCAATGCTCTGAATGTCTTCCTTATCAATTATTTTTATATGATGAGATCTCTGCAGGAGGGTGTGCGTTACCCTGTGATATTTACTTTCTTTGCCACGATGATAAGGAAACCCAAAGTGTTTCCTACTGCTTCCCTTGGAAGATCAGGATCAGAAAGCTCCAGTGATATTTGGACTTCATGGATAGAAGTGAAGTTTTGCACAAGAACTCAGATAACTGGAGATGGGCCCAGATTATTTGCCAAGGAAAATCAGGACTTTTGATTCGGTTCTGGGTTCTTCTGAGGAAAGAAAATAATAATTCTAGTCATGTACATCAGTTTTAGTATGACTGAAAAAACTTCAGTTCAAGCCTTTTATTTCATCAGCTTTATAGTATAATCCACTGACAGGTGTCTGAAAATAAACAGTGAAATGATGAAAGCTAAGGTGCAGCATGACTAGAGCCTTCTGGTGGGTAGATGCTGTGTATGAGTGCTTATATTCACTTTTACTCCGTAAGTGAAGGGGAACACTACACTCAGTGGTTGCAGAACAATTCTGTGCTTCATTTTTTCTCAAGAGACAGAAATTATTTTGTGCTGCTTTTGGGTTTTTTTGTTAGCTGTCATTTGTTCCTGACCTTTGCTTTCCACTGCATGAAGAACCTCCACCTTAAATTTTTTCTGAAGTTGTCTCTTACTAGCTTCACCTAATGTCCCCTAGCTCCTGTACTGCAGACACAGAAGTCAATTCTTGTCCATCGCCCCTAGGTAGTAGCTTTGGCTTTTAGAGCCATCTTCTGCAGTTGACCCTTTTACAGCCTGGTAAGTCCCAGGCTATTCAGATGTTATGGGTATGGAAGCCTTTCTGCATCCTTCATCTTCCCTTTTTCTCTTTGAACTTCTTCCAGGTCTGCTATAATTTTGCTGACTTACAAGATTGCATGTGTTGGCATAAATACAGGAGCCCTCTCCTATGCCACAATGGCCAGCTCAGAGCTCAACAGTTTACGTGTGAAGTTAGGATCATTTTTCCTCAAGCAGGTGACTTTACACAGAATTTCAACATCCATTTTCACTGACCAATTATTAAGCCCATCTGTAATTCTCCCTATTCAACCCTTGTTCATTACCTTAAACGAAAAATGATCTAAAAAAACCCAATATCATCAGCAAATTTCACGCCGATATTGAACTGTTTCTCCAGGTTGTATAAAACTACGTTTGTGAAAACTGGGATTGATGATGGACCAAACCCAGGTTTCATAAAACTTATGGGGAAATGAGGACTTGGCACCTAGGCACAGGGCTACCTGGGGAAAGGTGGAATCATTAATCACCCATGTCCTATTGCCAGTAAAGCCATTAAAAATCAAAAGAAGGGAGAATTCATAGCTGGTATGATAATGTGTAGATTTGGTGATATTAGGGGCAAACGTGATCCTGGGCCAGATTTGAACCTTTTGCAAGAGGCTGCGGGGTCCCTCTCCCCTTTCCATTCCCCCAGCCTCTGTCTGCACTGGTCTGACAGCCTTTGTTTGGCAGTATTCGGTAACTGTTATTTCACATTCAAAAACTTAATTTGATATATTTCATGTGTGTAAAAGTGGAACGTTTCATTAAAACCAATCTCTGGTACAAAGAGTTTGAAACAAACACTCAGTGGGTTGTTACAGGAATCAATTACTCTCCTTTGTCAATGAGGACGGAGCAGGGAGTGGTGGGTTTGGGCTGTGACAGAGACAATTCACTATCGGGATTATGAAAACGCCTCTAGCTGGCTTCTGCCATGAAACAAGTTGTCAGTGGAAGTTTTAGTGACACGGGAAGCTCAAAAAGCAGAGCTGACTGAGAACTGGGAAGTTTTCCCATGGGAAATTTCTAAGTGAGACAAAATTGTCAAATGCTTTGCGTTTAAGTTTCCAGGCAACAGCTGGCAACCAAACCAGCATTTTCCTTTTGGAATAGGATGCTTTTTAGCTCTGTTTTCAAACGGAAAAGTTCAGGTTTTGCATTGCCTCCTCTGTGTTTCCCTTGGTCAGAAAGCCACAGAAACAACAGACAATCAGGGAAAACAACTTGAAGAAATAACAACTTTTTCACTCATTAAAAAAATGTTCTCAATAACTCCTCAGCCCTTTGGCACTTTTGAGAGCCTGTTTCATTCTCTCTGCAAGAAGTACTTTCTTCACATTGTCACAGTCACAGAAAGTAAAAGCAAGTACTCTCATTTTCCAGTTGAAAAAAGCAAAATTGAAGTTTTAGGGGAAAAGTGAAAATCCATGAAATATTTTGCTTGGCTTCTCCCCACCAACATTTTCAAATTGAAATACATAGAATGGAAATTTTCATTAGTCACAGCTTCTGGAGAAATTGTTTTTAACAAATCGCCCAAACCTGAAAAACAACAACAATAAAGCACAAGAAGTCATTTCACACAAATAAAATTTAGTCTGTACAAAGAGCTGGGTCTGTAAAACCAGAGGAGAGCCCAGCAGAGCGTGCCTTTGAAAAAAAACCTCTGCTGATTGATTGCTGCCGTTGTCAAAGCCTCGGAACTGCTGGCACTCCACCTCACAACCCCAATGCCAGGGAGTGGGTCTAGGCTGGATCGTCTGTGTTTGTTGGGTCAATTAACCAGCATGGTCTGGAGGCACCTACTGAGTCCAATGAAGGCTGTAAGGGAACATGGTCAACCAATCAAAGTGCTGTCACCTCATTTGTCCTAGTCCCATTTTATCTTCCTCCGGTGCCTGCAGGCTTACTTTGACGCCTCCCTTCTCCACCCCCCAGATCTTCACTTCTCCTACTCCATTTTGGTCTTTCCAAGGCCTCATGCGTGTCTCGGATTCCCCCACTGAGCTGCCCTGCCCCACCTGCCCCGGCCCTCGCACAGAGCACACCAGCTCCCCCAGACTGTCCTGTGCCCTCTCCTCCCCGGCACGCCCCCCTGCACCGCTAACCCCTGCACTCGCAAAGCTTGCCCTCTCTCCCACCCCTCACCTCCCCGTGGAGCGCGCGCTTGTGAAAGGGCAGGTTTTTCTCCCTCTGATGTGTGCGGGCTCTCTGGCTTTGCATGCTCTCCGCTGGCGTGTGTGCCTGCCCTACTGTCACGCTTCAGCAGCTGGGCACATGTTGACCACAGCATGATGTCTTGAGCCAACAGCTACATTCTTTGGACATTTACTCTTTTAAGTGAAGGGTTTGATGTCTGGCTCAGAGGGGGCTCTGATGTTTCCTTTTTGGATTAAGCATTCAGCTCTAATAGCTGCAGAAAAATTACCAACTCCAAGCCTGACAGTATCACCCTGGGACTGTAATTATGATGTTCAGAAACAAAGCAGTAGGCAGCCCAAACTGCTGTGATACTCTGCTTTGCTTTTCCCTGTTCAGGGATGCTGCTGCTGCAACTTAGCTAGGGCTAAACTGGGCCATACTGGGGAGAATCTGTCCTGTGCTGAGAGCCTTCACAAAGCCAAGTCAGGGATGTCTGGTAACGCGGGTGTTACGTATCCAGAGGCTGCCGCTGTTCTTTGCACAGTCATGGATGCAGTTACCCGGCAGCAGATCTTTCCCATGGTTAAAGGACACTGCTAGATCTGTTTTCTTTGCAGCTTCAGAGTTCACCACAGCCCTAGGACCGTAAGATCTCTTTACCCTTTAGGAAGAGTCATTCTTGCAGCAGTTATATGGGATTTAGTGGAGTTTTTTCCTGAAAAACAGAAAATGACTCCATGGAGCAGTTATAGGTCCAGCTCCCCCAGGTAAAAGCAGTGGGATTTGGGATCCTCTTTGCCTCCTGTGGCTCTTCATCATCACAGAATCAGTGAGACTGAGAAGGGACCTCTCAAGGTCATGAAGTCCAATCCCTCCCTGCTCAAGCAGGGTCAGTTATAGCAGGTTGTCCAGGACTGTGTCGTTGGGTTTAGAATACCTCCACAGGTGGAGACTCCACAACCTCTCTGGGCAACCTGTGTCAGCATTCAACCACCTTCACAGTAAGAAACCTTTGTGTGTCTGTGTGTGTTCAAAGGGAATTTTATGTGTTTTAACTTGTACCCATTGCCTCTTGTCCTGTGAGTGAGTGGGGGATCCCGAGAAGAGTGTGGCTCTCACTTCTTCATTCCCTGCCATTGAATGTTTGTGCATGTTGAAAAGATGTCCCTGAGCCTTCTCTTCCCTAAGTTGTCCAGCTTTCCAGCCTCTCCTCATACAAAAGAAGCTCTAATTCCTTTATCATCATCATGGATGACATTCAAAAGTAATCATTTCACCAAAGCTGCCAGGCTCCTTTCTGAACCCAAAATAAAGAGGAAAAAGGGGCAGAAGAAAACCCTTTGTGCTTGGGGAAAACCAGATATCAGCTCATATTTCAGTCATCTTTCCTTGGTCAGTTCACTAGGTCACTGGTGCAGCACATTGTGCCGTGATTTTCTCTCCAGGCTCTGGCTGAGGATCTTGTTGTTTGCCTGCAGGGGAACATATAACCGGATGATTCTCAGTTCTTTTCTTTCAACACCTTTGTCTATAAAGTGGTTGGAGATTCAAGATCATACTGATCTGCAAATAAGAGTTATTATTCCACAAGCTCAAAATAAGCCTTAGTGAGACATAAACATTATGCTGAAATCAGGGAAAAAGTCTGCTCATCTGGCAAGTGTGAAAGGAGTCCTCAGCTCATCACTGGTGACTCCAGATCTCTTCTTCACATGCTCACCTTCTGGAGCTGCTTGTCTTTGTGCAGGCCTGAGGTCCCCTTTCCAATAGCAGATCATTCTCTGCCTCATGTTCCCCCACTGTTTCTTCATTCAAATTCTATTTTTTGATGATAGATATATGTTACTAGAGGACATGATCATCCTCTCTATGGATCTGGAATGACTCACCCACCAAGTGAAACACAACGAAGTCCAGGGAATGGGGTGTGAACCCACAGCTCCCTTTCCTGGATGAGAAGTCCAAAAAATAACCTGATTACACCCATCCTTCCTGCTTTTGAACCTTGAAACGTTTCCTGCAGGGTTTCCACCACAGCTACTCCTATCTACAGCACTCCACAGCTCAGTGCGCAGCTGCGGGTCTAGGAGGGCATCTAGGTTGGGCCTCCCACTTGCTTGGTGCTTCAGTTACACAGAAGATGAGCGGCAAGGGAAACCCTCATGGCTACGCTAGGATGGAGCAAGGCTACTCCCACCACAAGAGGACTCCAGGAGGCTGTTGGAAGGCCTGGCATTGGGGTCCAAAACCAGTCCTCCCTGGAGCATTTCTTAAAGCATTGGGTGGAGAATGCAGTACCCACAGCCAGTGTTGGGAGAATTTGGGCCAAAGTCTTGGAAAGGTAACTCCACCCTGCGCACAGTGGTACCTAGTGTTCTATCAGAGACAAACAGCCCGGTGCTACTTCGTGCTCTTGACACAAGTCCACACATCCTTTCTTTCATTTAAAGCAAACATCGCAACAGCACCTCCCTGCTCTATCCTGTTCACATTATGGGCCATTTGCTGTGTATGAAAACAAAAAGTCAGAAACCTGTAAGTCATTAATTTGACTCAGTTTTGAACGTCCATTTGGGACTGCAATTAGCCGGTTCTCTCTTCTCTGTGCTGATGCAGCACCCCATTCTGACTCCTCTTCTGCCTAATGAAGATAAGTAGCACCCTGTGGTCCCTTACGTATTTGCCGCGCACCGTCAGAGGAGGACAGCCGAGTACTAGCAGAGGTGTTTTGTATCGGTATGGGAAAACAGAATAAGCAGATAAACAAAGCAAATTATGTTTGCTCTTAAGGGAGCGCATTTCCTTCAAGCTCTTGAACAACCTTTCAACAGGGCCCAGAGCCAAGGGCCAAAAGTTATCTGCTTTTAAGGGCTGATTTCCAAAAAGAGTTGTATGCCACAGTGGTTTCAATAGTGGGGACTGGTCGTGCTGTGAGGAGTCCCCTCTGGTCCCATGTTCCTTTGTCCTCACAGTTCATAATGCTCTCTGCAGTGCTAATGAGCCTTCATTTAACTGAGTGTTATTTGCTTCTTAATTTGTGAATGTTGTTACTCTCCCCTCCTCTGTGGTCACTGAAACATAGATTATTTTTTAAAAAAAACTTCTTCTCCTACAGTCAATGAAAATGGCACAATGTCTCCCTGCATTCGTGTTTTCATCTCGGGTCCCTGGGTTTGCTCATGAGATGGAAACAAACGTCCCACATGCCGTATAACAGACTGTA
This sequence comes from Phalacrocorax carbo, assembly GCF_963921805.1. Classification (NCBI taxonomy): domain Eukaryota; kingdom Metazoa; phylum Chordata; class Aves; order Suliformes; family Phalacrocoracidae; genus Phalacrocorax; species Phalacrocorax carbo. Next base: position 12,681,188 of record NC_087528.1, read on the forward strand.
TTTCAAAAGCTCTGCTCCCCAGGCAGCTTCCCAGCTGCTCCATTTCCCTCTCCCACTTTAATCCCTTCCCAGTCTTTCCCCAGACAACATGGTTTTGGCCCTGACCGCATCTGTCTCAGGAGCTGCCTCAGCCCTTGGATCATGCTGCCAGACCAAATAAAGATGCACTTTGCCTTCAGACAAAAGGCAGAACCTTTCATCTTCATTTTTGTATAACTCCTTGGTTAATCTCATCACACCTCCACAGATGGAGTCGATAGCTCTCCCAAACAGTGTAAAACAAAATAAAACCAGTAATAAAAATAACTGGCCTAATCTTGTTCCTGCCAGTAGTGCTGGCAAAGAGATAATTTTGTTGTTGTTTCTTGTGACAGATGCTCCGACCTTGTGGTGACTGCTGACTCCAGGATCTGCCTACTGAGAAGTGTAAATCGGCCGACACGCTCACAGGCAGCGCCAGCCCTTACCTCCCTCCTCCTGCTGTGCGTGATCCTGATTCAAGTCACCGAGTTCCTCATTATCTTCAGGGAGATGGGATGTGACAAGAGGTAACGGTCCCTTGCCTCGCCTGTGTCCAAGGGGCTTTCTTGGGCCAGGAGGGTACCTTTGCCAGGCCCTGACCTTGTGTGACGGTGCTGTGACCTCCTGACCGGCGTTTTCAGGTCTGAGCTCTTTAGCAACCATCCTGACTTCACATTGAAAACATTGAGTTACACGTAATGATTGAACCCTTCAAAAAGAAGTCATTTGAATTTCTGAACGATGTGAATGCTTGAATGTGGCTGCAAAAGCAGAGCTTCTGAGCGGAGGCATGAGCAACAACAGAGAGTCCCGTTGTCCTTTCCATCCCATGTACAGCCCAGTCCCAGAGCCAGGACTGACTTCTGCCATGGCTCGCGCTCAGACATCAGCTACAATCACAGTACCACCATCCTTGATGCCAACACAGCAGACATGGAAAGAATAAACATTATCTACACATTCACCATGGCTTATTCGTAAACTCCATGGCCTGGAAATTAGGGAGGGATGATCAAAAATGTCTAGTTTTGTTGGAAATCCATTATCTTCTGTTTCCTTACCACCTAACCCAGATCGGAGTACAGCAGAGTGAATGGAGGGAGATGCCCTGGTATTAGGCTCTGTTTTCACAGGAAAGGCCTCCTGGCCACCGGGTTGGCAGCTCAGCCCCAGTCCTACCCTGAGGGCTAACAGAGTAATGTGGAGGGCCTTCCCACTGGAGCTGCCACGTGGTCCATGGTGGCAGAGGGAGGATAGGGTGGACTTGTAGCAGATGAAATAGAGAAAGGCAAAAAAGACCAGAAGTAGCTGCCCCTGTAGACCAGGTTGGTGATCAGGAAGAGAAAGACCAGGGGTATTCGTTCAGCCAGCCAGCAGGGCCTGGTCAAGGACATCCCGAAACCTTTCAGTGGGTTTCTATTTTCTATCCCTCCTCCTTTTCCCCGCAATGACCAGTGGGGATGAGTGGCTGAACTAATGAAGTCTGCGAAAGCAGATGCCAAATCCTGGGCAGGTTGTATCACACCAGGCATTGAGGCTGAGCATCAGATGGACTCCAGTGATGGACGTTCACCTCTCTGCTCATTCTCCTGTGAGAGATGAGCTCTGCGGACTGTACCATGGGGAGGACTCAGCCCAGAGCGGTGTTTTGGTGTGCTGGCATTTCCATGGCCCGTGGGGGTTTTAGAGGTGCTTCATCCTCCAGCAGCTGGGTGAATCTGATGAGCTTCCAGGCAGGCACCTGATCTGTGCCTCTTCTGATGAGTAAAGTATCGCAGGTGTTACCCAAGAATTTTTTTCTCCAACAGGGTTATTTTATTTGTTACTGTTTTGAGCAAATGAACACACAAGATATTCGTGTGATAAACAGATGCTTATCACACTGTCACTGTCAAAACCTCAGAGGAAAAACCCTGGACTCTGCTGAGTGAGAATGGCTCTGCTTAGGCATTCCTGGGCTAGAAAATGTCCCTTTGCTCTCAAAAGAAAAATAAAGGAGGGCTCTGTTACGCTAAAATCAGCTTCCTGATAAAACCTGACGTTTCCCACATGAATTAAACACCAGTGAAAATGGTATTTGTTGGTGACCACTGCAAAAAGATAAAAATCTTTAACTGGGGATCTGTGTAGTATGGGAGTTAAAGCCCCACATTCCAGACTCATGGTGTCCCAGGGGTATCTCATCTTTCATTGATTTACAGCCGTATTTTAGGGAATTACCTGTCTTTCATGGCTTCACAGAGAAATCTGGAAATGACATAAACATGACCAAAATATTCACACTCAATAAAAAACCAAGAGACCAAATACATAAAATTATATGGAGGTATGTGTGTATTTATAAAATACTTATAAACAAATATTTGTATATTTTAATTAGATATGTTTAAAATAACCATACAATTTCACAGCATATCTAGGTATTTCAGGAAGGAATGGGCTCATGATATGTGGGATCTGTTGGAAATAATACGGCCTTGTGTTTCTAACAGCCCACAGTAGAAGAACAAAATATGGGTTTTTTTGTTTTAGTTTCCATTTTCTGTGAAGGTCTCACCAGTGGTAATTTTTTTTTCCCTGGAGCTTGTCTAATGGCTACCCTCATGGCCTGCCTGCCTTTGTCACCTGGCCCAGCAGTATAATCAGAGCAGGCTCCAGAGATTCACCAGCCAATGGAATTAATACTCAGTCACATAAAAGGGTCACAGCAAGCATGAGGATGTTATTCTTTTCTGTGACAGGGAGAACAAGGCCTTTTGTCAAATCATAACATTACACAGTGTTCTGAAAAATAAATGCAGTTTTCTGCCAGGTTCTCCTGAGGCTGCTGAACTCCATTCAAAGCCAAGCATCTTCCCCCAACCGATGAATATGCAACAACGCTGGAGCCAAAGGTCCTTCTCATGTGAACAAGTACCTCATCTCTCTGAAGGCTCAGAGCATTGCTCCTCTTCTACTTAAACCTCCTCCCTCCTGGCAGAGAAAGCTCCAGCCAAGGCAAGTGGCTGAAATAGCTGAAGGAAGAAGCGTGTGTGACCTTGATGAGAAACGGAGCAGGACCACTCTATTTGCTCCAACATCCCCAGCCTCATTCCTGGAAGCCACTGCATCCTCAGCCAACTGCCCTCCACCAGGGCAGGCACTTTTTCTTCCCCATCCACCAGCCTAAAGTGAAATTCTGCTCACTTAAATGTTCACATCTGTATTACAGCACTATTATTATTGCTGTCCGTTAAGTGTGACATTTACAACTCGGTCCCTGGCTGGGACCTCACCTGGGCTCAACGCAAGAACCTGTTAAATGCTGCAGTGTGTTTTGGATTGTGTCCTCCCAGCCCCACACAGCTGTGTCCCGTGGTCACCACCAGTCAAAGCCACTGCCTAAGGGCACCGCACCACTTTATCTGGTGAAGAGTTAATGAAGCACGCGCTTTATTTAGCACAAAGGGAGCTGTTGAGGGGTTGAAAAGATTTATCTGCAGCTGGTCACCCTGGTCCCTGGACTGAGTTTGGGGAGGGGGATTTTGTCTCCTGGGCAAAGTAGGAGGTGAGGAAGTCAGGTCTGGTGAACCCTGGGGGGGCAGTGCAAGTCTGAGACGGGGGCCAGATTCACACATCTGGGCAGGAGTCCAAAGTTAGCCACCCAAACATGGACCAACCTAGTCCCCACCAGTGGAGACACACACCAGCAGAGACTGGGTCATCTGAGAGGGCAGGAGACTCACCTCCTGGAGACCTTCACCCCTCCCTGTTGAAGGCACAGCCTGCTGAGGAAAGGAGCTCTGGTGGGAGACGTTTAATTCTCAGACAGCGAGAGTAGTGAGGTGAACTCAGGATGATTTCCAAGGCAATGAACTTGCTCAATGGTATTTCAAAGCATCTGATTGCAGTTACCATGATATCAAGCTAAACAGCTTTAGGACTGGAACAACGGTGCCTGACAAGGTATGCTTATTACAGTGAGTCAGAGTAAGGCACTTGTGATAAAATGTGTTTACCTCATGGCAGCAGGTACTAAACTGCTGGAGAACTGAGTGATTCAGGGCTATGAATCCACCTGAGGATGATAACAGTCTTTAGTGCAACAAAGCCCTCCTTGGAAGTTAGTCTGTTATTTAATTGTCATCCTTGGCAAAAGTGTTAAAAGAAAAATATAGCCACCTTTTTAGCTGAACACGTTATCAGCCTTTAAATAGCAATGAAGATGAATAAGGCAAGGCTGCTGGTTTTATTGGGCTTGTTCACTGCATTTAGAAACAAAAATCCTGAGCCATGGAAAACTGGTGAATATCTCGCACTCTGCACACTGTGCAGAGGTTGCCAGCCAGCTCGCTTTGCATCTGAAGAGCTGCAGCTGAGCTCCAAGCCCGAACCAGAGCCAGGCAGATCCTTAACACCAGCAGGCTCCTCAAGGGCCTTTGCCCTGGGGCTGTGTGGTTTAGCCATCTGCATGAGCTGCCCTCATCAAGAAGAAGGGCAAAAGAGCAAGCAGAGTCTTGCAGCTGAGCCCACCTTAGTGACACGCTAGGGAAAATGTCATAGACAAGGCTCTTTTCTGGAGAACTTAGCCGGGCTGGATGCATCAACCAGGGCTTGGGGCAGGGACCGTGTCTGCATTGCATGGCTTGGAAAGTGCACCTGTGGGCCAGGGGGGCACAGAACCCCTGTCCTCTTCCATGAAACCCAGGCTTGTGACAGGACAGGCTGACCCCTGGTCCTGTCCCTCATCAGCAAGGTCTGGCTCAATAGGATGTGGCCATCAACCTGTGCCTACACAAAGGTTAGGCACCACTCAAATTTGTACAACCCCTTCAGCTTTATCCCCACATCCCTGGCCATTCACCCTCACTGGGAAGTGACTGGGCAACCCATGGACACTAGTGGTGGAAAAATCTCGTTACATACGGTGGAGGGTTAGCCCTTAGGCCTGGGGTTAAACATGGGGCCGTGGGGAGCTGTGCCCAAAGGAAAAATCCAAACTACTTCAAGCTGATGTTAATGTGCCTAACAGAGAGCGTTCACCTGCTGACAGCAGTAACTGGTGGCCACCACACTCTGGTTTATCCATGTGAGAGGCAGCTTCAGCCCAGAAGATGAGAAGTGGTATGAGCTGGATGCTGAACCCAGTTTCTTTTCCCTGTTCCTCAGCAACATTCATTACCATGCGCTTGGTACTGTTCTCACAAGTGTACACAGCTGCAGGGGCATGGCAAGCTCCAGATATCGACATCTCAAGTGTCTGTGAAGCCGATAGCTTCTGATCTTTATCATCTTTACCTCCTTTCTCACTACCCCTTTTTGCAACAAACCCTTTATCCTCTCCCCGTTGTCTTCAGGCAGGCAGCAGTGTGCATTTAAGCAAGGAAAGCAGGCTGCATACTGGCTCTCCATGCACAGGAACAGAGGCACAAGATGGCACACCAGGCCTGGGAGACCTGTATTTTCCCAGCACTAGGTAGACCTTCAGAATTCCACAAACCTTCCCGTGTGATTTCAGTCCTAGAGCACCGAGGAGCTCAGCTTCAGTCCCAGAGTGACCCACAACGCTGCAGGGACAGGGGAGGGCTTAGATACAAGGAAGCTTAAGGACATGTTGGTACAATAGATCAGGTCTCAACACACTGAACAAGGGAGTATTGAGTGCTACTTAAACCAGGAACTATGCAAATGCTTATTGTGTAAGGTCTGGCTTCTTCCCACCTAATTGAACAATTTAGGAATTTGCCAAAAGAAAAAAATCCTACCTCTCAAGTGTATGGTGGATATAATTTTGGACTCTAAGGGGTGCTTACAACATCTAAAGCTTTAGTGCTTCACTTAGGTAAAAAAAACCTGGGCCCAGAGTAAAACCTACAATTCTTAAGCCTGTGCAATAGGGACAGTCTCTGAAACATGATGTCTCTCTTATTTCTCAGGTCTTTAGGACGCACTCTCTTCTATTACCTCTCAGGTAATATTACGGGTCTTCTCAGGTCACGCAACTGTGAAGAGGGAATTTTAACCACTGAAGTATAGAAAGACAACATCATCTGGGACAAATGAACTGGCGATGCTGGGGTGGGGTCAAGAGGAGAAGGCAGGCACGCACATCTGGTACTTGAACCTCAAGACCTTAAATCTCTGAAGGAGGGAGAGCAGAGCTGGAGAGCTCCAGCGGTCCAGGAAATGAAAGTCAAGTTCTGTCATGTGGCTTGTATTCAAACATTTTTACTTGTTCCTTTTAATTTTTGACTTCATGAAAAATTCAGATGAGTTGTGGCTGCTGCCTACATCTTGGAGGTGAAGCGAGAACAAGAATTACACAGGACAAACTGGAATTTTCCTGCTACCTGCTGCTAGAAGCATGCAGCAACGGCTGCTGGGAACATCTTTGCCACAGACAGAGCCAGTGGGAGGAAATGTAATTTCCCTGTAGGCTCAGCTCTGCAGAAAATCCTCCCTCCCCTTCCCCCTACCCCACCTCTCTCTGAAAGACACTGTAGGCTGTGAAAATGATGAGGACAATAAAATGTGTTGCTCAATTATCCTGTATAGGAATTGATATAATTCCAGCCCACAAGCACAGAGTGCACAGCCTCCCGTGTCCCATAGATTAACACAGTGAGCATTACACTTGCTGCAGAGAAGATTAGGGAATCAAGGGAGATGGAGGGGCCAGCTTTTATTTAATCTAATCGTTGTTCTATCCGATTTCCTGCAGGCTCTTTTGATTTTCAGTAAGCAGGCAATACAGATCAGCTGGGTTTTTAAAGGCTTGTCGACACAACCCCTGATAAATAAAGATGAGCTTCTACAAGCAAGTATTCTCTGTGAAACAAAGGAGATGGTACCCTGGGATCATTTGGCCAGGAGTACGGGAGCAGGGAGAGTATGACAGGGAAGAATTAACATGCAGAGCCTGGAATCTAATGTTTCCGACTATAATAAGCAACAGGAAGAATGTGAAGAGCTGTAGAATATCAGTTTAAAATGCAAAGGATGTGAGAACTCCACTCCAGGGTAAGTGTGCTCAATGTGTCTTAGGGGGAAAGTGCTCTTTGGTGGCTTCCTACTCCCCCCTGTGTCACCAGTAGAGTCCCCAGGGGAGGGTCTCGCACCAGAAGGACACAAGTTCAGCTTGTGCCAGAGTGTGCCAATGGCACTGGCTCCCTCATGATGATCCTAGCAGCACAAGGAGAGGCTTCCAAGAGCTCCTGGGATAGGATTTCATTTGCGATGACTATACCTAAATGCAGCCGTCTCTGTTTTAGACACCCCTAGGGCTCTGCACCCAAACTAAGCCCTAACAGCAGTATGGAGGGCTGGTTTAGATGTCTAAATGTAAACTACTATAGTCCACTGATAAGTTGTTTCCCAGAGTTAGAACTGCTGGTGTCCGAAGTGGAGCAATTCTGAATTGCAATGTGGTAAACATCTTGCTGGTTCCCTCCTAAGCCAGGAGCTGGAGGGAATGAACCAGTGGGATGACAAGACCGAGTGCTGACTATAAGCATTCATCTGTCCTAGGAGGGTCCGTGACTAGGCTTTTTGCCTCCGCTTTGAAGTGTCTATGACCAGTTGCACTTCTCACAGGACTGGCCTCGGTAGCTTCGTTCCCCCCACAGGGGTGTTAGGTCCTGAAGGGTGCTGGCAGGGCTTTTTTCATAGAAAGTGGCAGGTTACTTAGAAAGCTCTTGGGCTGGCAGGAAGGATCTGGCTGCTCCTTGTTGGTCTGATATACATGTGACATCTGTCATAAAAGGAGTTTTACCTGTACGTCACCAGCTGTGCCTTTCCATGTCACACACAGGCTTTTGTAGGCCACTTCTCAGTCCCATTTTTCCTGCTGTGCCAGACCCTTGCACATCATTCACTGCTGATGTGATCATCCTCTATGTCTCCACAAGATACCTCTTGCTGGGCTCCTCTCTCCAGTTAATGAGACTGGCATTCCTCTGTCATTTTCTTTCGTCCTGTGACTCCCCATCACCAGCCGACGAGGGCTCCCTGCCCCATGCAGGCCTGGGAGACTCCTCATTAAAACACAGTTGCTATGGGGAATTGCATCTGTTCCCACGCTGGCAGGGCTCTGACAACAATTTAATATTACATGGCAGGTTGTAGAACAAAGAGTTGACCTGATCATTTCTCTCTGTCCCACAGCTCTTGCTCTGCATCATTATCTCCATCAACACTGAAGACCTGTAAAACTGGGGAGGGGACAGCAGGAATATCTTCCACAAAAGAGCTGATTTTTGAGTGAAGGACAGTATCAGACACCTGACTTTCTTCTTGGAGGCTCCAGACACTTGTGCAAAAACAGGTGGCAGCCTCAGCTGGGGTCCAAAGGGAGAGCAGAATTACAGATATGTTTGAAAAATAAGCAGCTCTTTATCCAGCACTTGGAATTAGTGCAGAGGTGGTATAATGAGTTCACATCACCCTCCCTTGCCTTTCAGGGGAAGAAGTGAAAGACAAGTCAAGATCTGTTGCTCCTGCCAAATATGTCAACACCTATACACAACTTAGAGCAGCCCCAGACTGTCCAAGCTACTCCTGGTGTCTGCTGTACCCTCAGTCAACATCTGGCTGGTGAATCAAAGAGGTTTGGGCTGAGAGGATGCTCAGCCCAGTGCATCCAATTGGAGAAGTTAGCTAGATCCGCCAGGTAGTCAAAGTGGTTTTGTGATGGTTGAAGTTGTAGGGGTTTACTTACCTCTTTCAGAAGACTCTGTGGCTGTCCTTGGCAGAGGACTCTTTTCCCTAGAGTCAACCTGACTTCTTTATGTCCCTGCTAGCCCACCGTGCTGAAGGCAGTGCCTAGTCCTCATATGTGCAGGGCAAATATACTGCTAATCAAGATTTTGGCGTTTTTGATCTAGCCCAGAACTTGATGTGAACTAGACTCAGGCCCTTCCCTTGTTCTGGGCAGTGACTTCTTGCTCCATCAATCATCCTGAGAACTGGAGAAAATCTAAACATCCACCTGCTCTTCTCTGGGTATGTATAATTGCCTCCCACGAGTGAATCCTGGTCAGTGTGGCAAGGTCACTGTTCCCTTAAAGGGCACGTGCTGACGTGGAACAACCTGAGGAGTGGTTTGTAAGCAGCCTGATGCAGAGAGGCAAAGATTCCTCATTCCCCCTCATTAAGCATTTGCTCATGCTAAAGTTTGTTAGCTACTTGCTGTATTAAAGTGTCATCTTTATAATAAACTCTGAGATCTTCTTGGTGACTATCTGCAAGCTTCGAAGTGTCCTCCAAGAGAGCAAAATTACTAAATCTCCTTTTGACACTGCGTTGGGAATTCTGGATCCAGTGATCCCAATAGTATCTGATTTAACCCCAGAGCTGCCTTTCCTTTTGTGTTAGTGGTGCCATGGCCAACCCCAGCTGTCCTTCCAGCCGGCTCCCTCTCGTGTAGGAACACAGCAGTGCTCTCCTGAGCATCTGCCCTCACAGCTGTAGTTCATGGTGCTGTTGCACTGGCAGGCAGTCCAGGACATTTCCCTGCAGAAGCTTTCTGAAGTGTCAAAGCATTATTTTCTTTTGTGAGAAGCCATGTGACAGGACCTAGAAAATTATGGGGGCAATTTCAACTTCAGGACTTTCTCCCAGCAGTAAGAGTCGGGGCATGGGATGGCTTCAGGAAACCACAGGCTCCTCCATGGTCTCTGCCAGGTCCATGCAGCACGGCCGTGTGAAGGGCTGGCCCAGCCATGCTGGCAGCATCACTCCCCGCTGAGGTCTTTGGCAAATGAGCTCAGCAGATTTTGCTGCAGCTCTTGAAAATGTTACTGCCTCAGCTGCCTACTCTGTCCCTTCGCTGCCCCTGTGGCACAAGGTAGGCTGGACATTGGCTGCTGCAGACACTTCAGACTGGCAATTTTTGCAAACTTGCTTTCATCAAAAGCTGAATCAAGTAGGTTGAGGCGAATCAGGGTCATTGCAGCATGGATGCACCTCTCCTTCCCTCCATCAGCTTTGATCTAGTGAGTTCTTACTTGTGCCAGTGCAACGGGGACAGATATCTGGGCCACAACAGCTTGAATAACGAGGACTAAATCTCAAAGACCAGTTGGTATAATGGTGTCCTGTGCCTCGCACAATTATGTCAGCAGACCGCTCATGGAGGAAGAAAGGACTGGGGAGAAGAGCTAGGAGGCTCATTAGATTGTTAGACCCTTTTTTTTTTGCAGTCAGTGCAGTGTTACTTGCATTTGTCTTATGCATTGACATTATTAAACCCCCCTCTGCTGATGGTCATCTCCCTGCTAAGGCATCCAGGAAACCCCTGAAGATTGCGGGTGTCCTGATGCTCGAGGAGATGTGCAATGACCTGTGAGTTGATGTGTGACTCTGGCAGGGTTGCAAATCCTCTTCTGACTTTAAACATGCTCAACAGAGAGGCAGAATGGTTCCCAGACTGAAACGGGAGGTGTTCAAAATGCTCCAGCTATGGAAAACATTCGCCTGGCAGAAAGGCCAAGGCAAGGCTCCCTTTGCCCGGCTGTCCTTAGAGGACGTGGCTCATTTCAGGGCTCAGCCTTAGCAGTACCCAAACACAGCTTTAGGGTTTTTAACAAGAGGCCTGGGAGATGTCAAGACAGGATTGAATGGTGGTCTCTGTCCCCACTTCAATGTGCAACACACGTCTACCAACTAGGCAAGCAGCATTCTGGGCACACAATGTGGTGGCAGCGGCAGGACCCCTTGGTCTATCAGTTGGCTTTTTTGTATCTCGTCATATACCATCAAGTACCCTGGGTGGCCAATGGATATTGCTGCATCCAGAGACTGAGCAAGGCAACCCCAGAAGGGCTTCTCCTCACAGGGCTTATTCTAGAGAAGAAGCCCAGAATAACAAAAGGGTCTCTGGGGTGGGTCCTGCAGCTGATGGAAAACCCAGTTGTGTCTGTCTACAGATGTTGCAGAATAGCTCAAGCTATTCTGATATCAGTGGGGAGCTCCTCCTCTCAGGTGTACCCTATTCTTCCTTGCTTGGCCCAAATGGCCAAATGTGGGTCACCTCAGCTGCAGTTAAGCCAAGGAGCTGTGACACCCAATTTCCTGGGCACAGTCAGTACTGCCCCTGCTGCTGTCAGCAGTGCAAAGAGGTCACTTTTGTGGAGTTCAGCAGCCCTATGGCTGTGCAACGTTACTTTTGGTTCCTGTCTTTCTCCATCGACGTGTGTGACTAAAACTGCAAACTTCTTGACTAGCTCAAATGAAAAGCTCTTGCTGAAGACCTCAGCAAGTCCCTGGTGAAGCAGGTGACTCTAGCGGGGTCTCCCAGAGTGTAGGATTGGCAGATTGAGTTGTTTGAAATCTGGTGTACAATGATAAGCTGTCTCTGTGTACTGGGGACTGAGTGAGTGTGTTTTGCATTACAATGGAAAACCACCGACCTTTCTTTCTGCTACAGAGGTAGGGACTGTGGATGGGGAGTGGGAGCAGGACGGGCTGTGTGCTGATGGGGAGCATGGAGCCTGCTTGGGTCCTGGCTGCAGTTTTCCCTTCCAGAAGAGACAAGAGACCCCAGCCTTAAGGTACTTGAGGTAATGGGTCACTTTCTCCTTAGTTGCTTGGGGACTAGATGGTCTCCAGGGGCCCCTTCCCGCCTAATTTTTTTCTGATTTAATCTTGTTAATCTCATGAACTCCAATGATGGAAAATAGAAAATCCTGCACCTGGGAAGGAATAACCTCATGCACCAGTACTCATTGGGGGCTGAGTGGCTGGAAAGCAGCTTGGCAGAAAAGGTCCTGGGGTACTGGTCAACAGTAAGTTGAACATGAGTCAGAAATGTTCCTTTGTGGCTACAAAAGCCAAAGGTGTTTCTTCTCGGATCCTTTCTTCTCTCCAATGCAAGGAGCAGAAACAACAGCCAAGGCCAGCTCTGGCTTTTCTAAGGGTACTTGGCGGTTGCTAATCAGACTACTGTTCTTCACTATTTAGGGGAACAGCAATAAAAAAATCACCCTCACTGAGGCCAGACTGAGTTAGCAGGAGAGAACCTGGCTGGGATCATAGCTCAATTTCAAACGTCATTCTTTCACAGACATGCGATGGCTTGGGATGTCCAGGTGCTGAGCAAGGTACCATTAACTGATGGCCACATGGTTTGTCAAGGAGGTCTAGATTCCCATGGGGTATAAATCAGCATCCTCCTTTGAATAGGATGGGACAGCAATGAATGGCTTCTTCATCCCCTTGCCTTAAACCAGTCTCCGTGAGTATACAGGGAGAGGGGCAGAGTGCTACAGTTAAGGAGCTATGACAGGGCAGACAAACAAAGGATCATCTAGAGACAGATGGGGAGTAAATGTGCAAGACAGGAGGAAAAAGAGACTACAAACTGCATACAGGAGCATGCAAAGCTAGGTAATGTCAAGAGAGATAAATAGTCTCACATTCTGAACACGCGACACAGTAGAGAGACTGCTAATATCCCCAGCTCATTAAACACCGCCTCTGTGCAACGTCATTTCATTTCCCAAATGAATTTAGCCTTTCCACTGAACACTGCTTCTCTAGCCAGCGCAAGACACAACTGCGTGGCAATCAGGGATTCCCATCAATGGTACTCAGTCACTTTGTCATGGGCAGCATGCTGAGGCGGGAACCACAAGCGATGGGTCAGCCATGGATTCAATCGGTTTGGCATGATACAGTGTACTTTGTAATTACTAAGGCTGCTTTTAAACTTCCTTTAAAGGCCAAGGGAACGATTTTTGATTTATGAAATAATATGTTTTCCTCTTCTAAAGTAAATATTTGGTGTCTGCTAAGGTTGACTCTAATTCATAACTTGCTAGAGGGTAAGTTCTGTAATAATGTCACTGTGTTTGCGATAACAGACAATAGCTTTGTTATAAACTATGGGAATTCAAGTACCAACCAGTGTTGCAGCAGAGAATCCCAAAGGAGAAGGGCAAGGGAAATAGCTACTGTTTATTACTGCTGGGACATTAGCAGCAGCTAGGTTAGGTCACTTAAAGACTTCTGTACTAGATGCCTTCTAACTGCTCGTAACTTTTCAAAGCTTTGCAATTTTCTTCTTGTCATAATTTTTTTTTATGTGTGATCCTAGCTGATCCAATGAATTTTTTTCTCAGTGAGAATATCTTATGAAAAAAACATAACTTTTGCAACCATTCTGATGAAACATGGTTGATTGACCACGCCTGGTCAGCAGAGCGCTGCTGTACCACATTGATGGAAGGAGTCATTTACCTACTTATGTGAGGTCCTTCCATTTTTAATACCTGCTCCAATGGGTCAAGACAACAGAACTGGTCATTTTTCCTCTACTGCTATGCAAGAGGTTCACTCTACAAAGCACGCACTTGCTAAAGCGGTCGCACTTTTGTGGGAAGGGTGCAGGAGCTGTGGGAAAACAGCATGATTGTGTCTTCTGTGTGGACTAGAAGCTGCACTGTGAAGGATTTAATTCAGAGGCAGACAGCTATAGGCAGGAGTATATGTCCAAGTTTATCCCTAGATCAAAATACTGTTCAGAATTAATTTTGTGGAGTCTATCACTGCACCCTCTTGCTGAAAGAGATCAACAAACTTCACTGAGGCAGGCTAAGAAGCCTTGTGTGAAGACTAAAAGACAACCCTTGAAGAGCAAGAGGGAGAGAGAAGGATTTGAAGCTGCAAGAGCAGCCTTTGCTGTCACCTGGTAGTAGGATGTTGGGATAAACTTGGTCAGTGACTTCAGTTTCAACTGTGGTATCTGTTGGCTCCGCTAATAGCTAAGAGTCCCTAACTTCTGCTCTTCTTGCTTTGTCTGGTAAGACTGGACAAGTCTCTGGCTTGACCATTTGTTCATATATCCCAGTGCCTGCAGGTCCCGCAGTGCAGTTCAGCTGGACAGCAAAGTTCTGGCAGGCTTGAGGAGCAATACGGGCTGATAGACAGGAATGGCACCCTGGCCCCTGTGGCAATAATTGCAGACGTCTGCCTGTGAATCCCACAGGGCTTGGATTCAATCATAGAGAGGTGCAAGATGTGGCAAGCTCAGACTAGTTTCTGCTGTTGTTCAGATACCCCTCTTTTTTATTTTTCTTTGAAAATTCTTACATCTTTTCCTCATTGAAGTCTCTTCTTTTTGAGAACACCATAGGAAAAAAAAAAAAAGAAATAAATGGCTTAAGCAGAGTTCGATCTAAGGACACAGGAGGCTGGTGGGCTGCTTAAAATAGCCAATTTCCTTCTGGCTTTGCCTGTATTACAATACTGCCCAGCTCTTTTACAGTGTCTTTCATCAGGTGATCTCAAAGTACTTCACAGGCGTTATGGAACCACTGTCACAACTGTCATCAAGGCTAGAAGAATCCACTGTAAGCTTAACTGCTAATGCACTGTTCTTCTAACTTTCTGACGGCAGCTCCAACCTTCATCTTATTTCTCATGTCTAGGATTGGCCCAGAGGAGAGTGCTTTTTCTGTATGAATAAGTGCTGAATTGGACAGGCTATTTTTTAGTTATGGGTGTCTGAGAAAGCATTCTGCTTTTCAGTTTCTTGCAAGCCTGCTATAAAGCTTTTATGTTGTTGTTGCTTATATATCAGAAAAATGCCTTGAAGCAGAGACTTCCAACTTGTAGACACTAATCTTCAGAAAGAACTCACAGATGAGATTATTTTGCCATGTTGAATCTGGTAGGCTCTTTGCTAGTTTAAAGGATCTATATAAAAAGCTGGAAATGAAAATAGAGCCATGCTATTTGAACATCTGGGCAAACTATTCATTGTGACTGAGATAACTGACATAGGCTGTCCCTCTCTCCTCATTAGTATCCTAGGAAAGCTCATGACTCTCTTAGATGTTCTTGGGTGTTGAAGACTGCTATTGCCTCTTTCAAAAATATAGAAAACTCACTTGTGGCATGGTGCTGGTGAGTCTTACTCATTGCAGCACTTTTCAGGACAGGGTTTACAGTTTTATTCATTTCAATAGGCAGTGATGTCCGTGAGAGATATAACATCAATACTGAACTCTTCACTAGATGCCAGAGATCAGCACCGGTGTTAAAGTAGCATGACTGGGTATGTGAAGTATCTTCAGCAAAGACAGAGCTGTGCAGCCTGAGGAGCCCAGGTGCTTCCTCTGGAGCATGTGTGTTATTTGGAGAATGAATGTGCAGCGTAAAAATATGGTATGATCAAAGGAAATCCAAAGATGAGAACGCCTTTTGAAAATGTCCCTCTGGCTGGAGTGGAGAGACAGGGAAGGTGAGTGTGGAAGGAGCGAACACAGGTATTCGGGCTCCCAGCCCACTCCTTTCAGCAGCACTTCGTTGGTGGGTTTGGAGACCCCCACGTACAAACTGAAAATGATGTAAAAGAAAAGGACTCCACACAGCACCATGTCCTTCTCTGATGTCGAGCCTGCCCCAGCCAGCAGGACAGGACCTTTTAGCCCCTTGCTTTTGTACCAGAGGTCTAGTGTGCAAATCCTCCCTTGCCAATGGCTGTGGCTATACACTGAGAAATGTCAGCAGGAGCAGGGATATTTGTCAGTGCTACTGATGCTGAAATTAAAAGACATAGCAGGAGGCAATGGTTCTGGAATTGCTTATTTTGTCAAATCATTTTGCAATGGCTGTATCATGCACATAGTTATTAATAGTCTAATGACTTCTCCACCTTCTGCTTCTCCCTCTTTGCAATTGCACAGGGTTGAATGCCAATGTCTTAACTTTCCTAAGAGGTAATTGCTCACTTGCACTTGCCTTTGGCAGGATTTATGTTACACAATCACAGTTCTCCCTCCTGAGGATGACAGGACGTGTTTTTGTATGCCAGGTTGCAGATAGATCATCCCCCATCTCTCCCGCAGAACACCTGCGCTCTCTGGCTGGGTAGTCTCTGTGGTGCTAAACCATGCCCCTCTGCATTTCATGGTCCCCAGGCAGCCCCTCCCTTGCCCCTGTGCTTCTGCTAACTTGGCCCAGAGGAACAATGGCAGGAAGCAAAGGGTGACGGAGGATGGGCAGAAGCACACAGGGCGTGCTCAGCCTGTGCTGACACCGTGGGATGCTCCGCAAAAGCACCTCGCAGCAGGGCCTGGATCCATGTGCAGCAGAGATTCATGCCAGTGCAAGAGGGATCCTATTTGGTGTTCATGGTGTTGGCATCCTGGTACAGCAGTCCTGTGAGCCTCCTTGATGGTCACTCAGCCCTTCTCAGACTGTGAGAGGCTCCTTTCTCCAGCCTGCTGCAGGACTAAGGCTTTCCTCACAGCTCCTGACACGGGACTGTCACTCAGATCCAAGCCAGGGAGGTGCAGGCATAGCCAGAGTGCACACTTTCATGTAGCAGAGACACTGGGGCAGTCTTGGAGATGCTACAATGGTTGTAATAAAAGCAGGCCATCCCACCTCCCCACTAGCATTGCCTAGCATGTGCACTGCAGTGAAATTACTGGATTATTCCCTGGCTTTTGGTAGACTCTCGGAAACAGTCTGTCCTTGTGTACTTCCCTCAGACTTCCCACAGCAAGTGAAAGGTTGTCTGGATGATCATGGTGATCTCTCTAGATGCTGGATCATGTCTGGGGACATGAAACCACATACAAAAGTTTCACTTTGGCATCAGCAAAAATATTTGTGCATGCAAACACTTGTCTGCAGAAGCAAATTCTGTAGTCTTGTATATGGGTTTAGCGGGGGCCAGCCAAACCAGAACTCATAACTACATGGTCTTCCTCCTGTTGGAAGGTTTCTTTCCTGTCTCTTTCAGGTCCGAATTGGGTGCTGTTTGGAGGGGTCAGCCAGGGGAATCTAACTGTACATCTGACTTGCCTTCATGTATCTTGGAGAAGGGGGCGTGGGTAGGGACCTCTCATTCTGTGAAAGTGGTACTAAACTACGAGCCCAATGGTATATTGCTCTATTCTGCTTGGCACACTTGGCTAAGGGACTATCGGGATTTCTCTGCCTTTTGTTTAATCCCCAGGCCTTGTATTGGCAGGGACAGGATGGCCGGGCCTTGTGTCTGTGCCTGTGTCTGGTCCCACAACTCCTGGTGGATGCAGGATTTCATCCAAGCTGGTGGGGTGCCCCTCAGTCCCCCATTGCACACATGGGGCTAATCAGAGCAGGACAGGACTGTGTGCATCTCCCGTCTGAGCTCTGCAAAGTTTATTTCCATGGAAACTGGAGGTAATCCTAACTTCGAATGAAGGAAAAAAAAAAAAGCTTACATGGACAGAAACTTGGCTCCCCAGGATCCCAGTTAAATGCTTTGTGGGCAGCAGAAACAGGAGGGCCTTTAATCCACTGCCCACTACTGGCAATACCATGGTGACAAGGCTGGTAAAGCTCTGCCTGCTGTTGCTCAGATAGATGCTATGGGAACCTGAACCATGACAGGGGAGCAGAAGGACAGGGCAGGGCCACAGAGCTGCTTCTACTGATTTTGATAAGGTGTCTCCCAGCACATAAATGTTTTTCAGCAAACAATTAATCTTCTTTCGTTAGGGGTTAATGCAGGGGATGAGGGTTACTGCTTCCTGAGTCATCTGGAAAGAATATCTCCATTGATTTAACTGAGTGTTTGACTTGCTCTCACATGCTCAGGTCTGCTTGTTGTTGAAGCAGTCTAAGGCTGGGACCACATTTACTTTTTCTGCAAGAAGCTGGGTACACTGGGAAGACCTGACTAGATAATTAACAGGATGTCACAGGAGGAGCTTGGAAGGAACCAGTGGGTTTCTTCTGCATAGAAATTATATGGCATCCCATTGCAAGCAACATGTTAAGTCTTAATTTCTTGTACCAGCACAGTGATGATGATCTAGAACCTTATTTGCTAGGCAAAGCCTGGGGAATTTTATTGCTTGCTCACTGTCTATCATGTGCTGTCACCACACTTTTAAACTATGAACTTCATATGGATGGGGAGAATAGTCTGTTTTCATTCAAGAGCTCTGAAAAGTGATTATCAGCTTCCAAAGAGGGCAAAATATAGCCAAATGCCTTGCTGAAGGCACTTATGTCCCAGTTGGGTGGTCCTCAGTGTGTCTGTCCAGCTTGGCACACAAGCCACAGCTGCCTGTCCACCTGTTTGCCCGTCACCCCAGAGACTCCCCTGTTCAGGTGAGAAGGCACTGCCTCTTTTGTCCTGGGTCCCCCACTCAGGGAGCTTTTATCCTGCAAAACTGAGCAGCCCTGGCACTTGGAGCCTACTTACTATAGGTGACATCATCTAAACGAAAAAAGGAAAAGCCAACTCCCCTCCACAGGGGTGATTCATGCATAATTTGACATCTTCCTAGATAGAGAAAGACATGGAAAATGCAATATTCTTTGTCATTAAGGTGAAAAAAATACCCCTCAGGGTTTCTAATGTGCTGCATGCACATGTCAGGTTCAGCACAGGTTAACCACTGCTGAAAGGTGCCCCCCAGGCTGGAAAAGAGAACTGCCTCAGTCATCTTTTCTTTTATACCAGGCCAAACTAGTGGCTTCATGGACATACCTTGAGTTTACACTGGAGGGTCCTCCTCCATACTGAAAGATCATCCATGTGGCATTGACAGACTCAGGCCTGAGACATTCACAGTAGGACAGTCAGCAATGGGTGAGGACATTGCAATGGAAAGCTGGTTATTTCCTTGCACCACAGGTCAGAGGTGAATATACCCAATCCCACTTCCCCTGCAGAGCTGTGGGACCACTCCATCAAACCTGGCATTAGTGTAAACCACACCCAAGGCACAGTGACTCCAGACCCTGATGAGGATATATACCCCTATGCTGGCTTGCATGACCAGCCTTTCTCTGCCTCCATCTGGGCTGCAGTTCATTGGATGAACCTGTACTTTACACCTGGGGCCAGTCCCCAGGGACTCCTTCACTCAATATATTTCAAGCCTCAGCACTTGCAAGTGTCTCTGTGCCTCCTTTTGATGTCATCCCTTCAAACACCTAAATGGCTGTGGCCAGAGGGCTGAGCCTGACCTGGATGCATCAGGAGGAGAAACTGCTGAGCAAGCCCCAGGTGGGAACCGTTTGAAATTTTCTGAGTCTCCCCTTCCTCTCTGATTCCAGCCTCCCCCATGCCAGAGGCACTCACAGCATGGGTCTTTCCTGCTGCCATTTGTCTTTACTTTCTTCTTTCTCTCTTGGAAGCCTCAGCCTTTCCCACTGCCTTGCTCTGTTTGAGGCCTGCCTGGTTGAGCATAAGTCACAAACAGGTCTGCTGAGACCCCTGAGGTACTGCTGGGTTTGTGGAGCAATTGAGGAGATACAGAGCTCAGTTTCCTGATGGATGCAAAATACCTTTCTTCTGTACACACCTGTTTGCAGTAGGAACCCCCCAAAACAGACCTTTACATATAGATGAAGAGTTTTGCACAGCATTTCCAGATATGGAAACCCTATGGAAAGCTCCTAGTTCACAGAAAGCAGTTTAGGTCTCTCAGATGGACTGCAGATACTTTAATTGTATATACAAAGCAGCCTGCTCCCTGGCAGGGGTGTTCCTGCTGCCTCCTGAGCTTTCAGATACATATCCCTGTGCTTTGCACAGCTGCAAAGGCACAGAATGGGTGATGTTGGACATGAGGACTGTGATGGCCATGTCCAGTCAGGCTTGGAACAACTCCAAGGATCAATTTAGTGTAAAGTGTAATTAGGAAGAAACAGTCGCAGGGGAAAACATCACAGAAAAAGACAGTAATTACTGCCCAATAAAATATAGGAACACTAGAAAACTGAAAGTGAATGTTGCACTTAAAAGAAACTCAAACTTGTTAAAGGAAAAGATGTTCATATCAAAGAGCCAAATTATTTTAACTGTGCATTCAGTAGTCCTTGATGGGACGGGCACACACCCCACACACCCATATATGTCAAAATCATTCCAGTTTAATTATGAAATACAACTAAAGCGATTGACTCAAAAATTATTCTCACTGCAAGGTGCTTCTGCGGAGCGGATGATGCCTTTTGAATCATATTTGGCCTTATTTTTATCAGCAATGTTAAAGCTGACTGTGTTTTATATCAACCTATTTTGCTTAAAGTGCAGCTAGGATTGGCTAGAAATTGCTAAAAAGGCAGTTATCTGGAGGCTGGGGAGACAATAACATCCCTTTTCACAAATCAAACATTTCCCAGGTGAGACATTAAATTGTCGTTGAAAAACTCTCCACTGGAAGTCCCCTTCTGCTGCTGCCCTGTGCTGGGACTTGACCTGGCCATGGTCCCAGACTGCAGAGCTGGCAGTGTCCCAGGAGCCCGTGTCCTTCAGGAGGCGTGGGGACAGCAGACAGGGTTGATCTGGGTGTCCTCTTTGGGCTGGCCAGGGGCAGGCAGCCTACAGGCGTGGGTGAGGCTCGGCACCTCTCAGCTGCACTGCAAAGTACCTTTGTGTAGCTTTTGCTGTTCTGATCTCATGTGAAAGCTTTTCTGAGAAGAGGTTTCCATTTTTAGGACAGGTCTGGTTCCACCTCCACTGAATGCTTTTCCTCCTGTACATGTAATGTCTCTCCCATCCTCTGCTTCATCATGGTGGTCCAGCATGTCCACCTTTGCATCCTGAGCCCCCGTGGCCCTGGAAGAGGCCACACAGCAGTGCTGGGTGATTTATCTTCCTTTTCCATACGCAGAGTCAATGCTCCTCCTAATCCTGGGCAGTCAGGCTCTCAGGCCATGGCTCCCACTCTTTCACCCTAGGTTTCAGCAGAGGCCTCAGCAGATGAGTTGCAGCAGTGACAGAGTAGCTGAGAGGCCAGCCAGAGGCAACATCCTCGGGCAGCCCTCCGTGTGCTAACAGCAAGGCAATGACCTACAGCACCGATTACAGGCTTTGAAAAGTGGTTGGGCATCCTGCCTGTCAGGACCATGGCATGAGTTCAGTTCTGAACCTCCCAGTCTCATCAACCACCGCGCATAATGACTGACAGCACGTAAAGCTACAGAGCATTAGCCCAGCCAGCCTCGGTCTCAGCTTCGGCCTCAGCACCATTCAACAGCAGCCAGAGGGGCAGCATTTTCCCAGCCGTGCTTGGAACTCGTCGGCATTATTTCCCAATGGCTGGTGCAGAGGACAGCCTGTACTGGGACCCCCAGCCAGGTTCCCAGCCGCTTTCATGGGATTCCTATGGGAGCCGGACAACAGACATATGTCTGCTGCATGAGGGACCAACAGGACTCCAAGCCCTGCATTCGAAAACCCTGATGTGCCAAGCTGGATCTTTAGGCACCGTTAATGCCCTGGCCCTGTTGATAAGTACCCAGTGTTCAGTGTCCCTGGGCTGTGCCTAGAGCAACAGGTCTCTGCTCTGAAAACCCTAAACACTATTGATGTTTAGTTGAGTCCTGAATTCTGCAAATCCAGGGGCTGGGGAGGCATTGGCGGTGCGGCCGTGGCAGTAGTTAATCTGGATGGCTCCCACGACCCAAGAGGCGCCTGTACTTTGCCTTAGGAGGACCGTTTGCACTGAGACAAAGGTGACTGAGGCCATGTAGGACATAATGCCTTGACCAGTGTTTCACTGAGCACCTCCCTCTGGAATTATAACCGTGACTAAAGAGGCTTTCCAAGCAGTCCAGCCACGACCCTGTGCCCAGTGCTTGGAGCTGGAGGAAGCCTGGTGGTCCAGGCTGTGGTAGCTCTCATATAGCAAGTCAAGGAAGGCAGCAAACAGTACTTGTAACCAGCCGAGGGAAGTTCCCAGTGTTGCCTTGAGGAGGGGATGTGCTGGGGCACTTGGGAGGGTGGAGAGGCCTGGGGCATGGGGGTGGATAGTCCTGCTGAGAAAGGAGAACACAGTAAAAAATATTGACATTGCCAGAAAAGCCATAAATTATTTTTTTTTTTAAATAAATTGTTGTAGAGGCTTATTTTTCTCCTCTTTTCACCATTATGGGCACACATAAAGCTGAGCTTCAAACTGTCCCTACTACTGTGAGAGCCAGAAGTGTCTGGTTTCTTCCTCCCGGGAACCGCTGCAGTTCTCAGGCAGCTCTTCCTCCCAGTAGCTGCAAGTTTTGAGGATCATCCTAAAAACCACAGGCCTCATGATAGAAGTTTTGCTTCAGATTGTATCATGTACCAGCAAGAGATTTGGTTCCAGGCCACTGTCACGGTGACAGTCACGAGGGGTTATCGGCAGAAAGTGCCAGCGTTCACTTCCTTGGGGAGGGACATTATAGTAATGAGAAAATAAGAGATTTCAGCTGCCTTGCCCAGCTGAGCTCTCAGCCTGTATTACCTCGGGCACAGAGAAGAATGTCTTTAATATAATCAGTAGAATATGAGTCATCAGGGCTTTTTTTATCCTTTTTTTCTTTTAAGAAAAAAATCAGAAATTCTGCTTTGTATTTTATCATGAGGAGAGAAATGGGTTGAAAGGTAATTGGATCCTGTTGCTTCCTAAACAGCTAAATATTTACATATAGGCTGGGCTATTAATCATGGTCCCATATGGCAGGAAAGCTTGCCATAGCACTCTGGGGAAAACTGCTGCGCGCAAGTGTGTTTGTCTCACGAATGTCTCCCTGACAGCTTCACTTTCATCACAATCAGCTGTGACACCATAATTACAGATTTGGGGAGGTTTTCAGCCTCCAAGTGATTGATTGTTTGATACACACAATTTAGAAGATAGATGTTCTTATTTAAATCAACTACTTAGCGAGGGAACTGTCTACACGGGAAACAAAGTCGAAAGAGCCTGTGGCTGTGCCAATATCCAGGCCAAACCCCACGCTTGCATTTCGAGCCCTCTCTCCTCCAGGGGCTCTGGGCAGGTATGACGGCAGGCACATAAGAGTGGTTGTTGCACACTCAGCTTCCCACCTCCTGTCTCCTGCTTGCTCCTTCACCTGAGTACCTGACCCTGCTGCTTGTGGGCGTTTCCAGGTTTTGGCTCCCTGGAAACACTCACCTTAAGTGGCCAAGGGAGAAGATCCCATCTGCTGTGGTTATTATCGGCCACTGATTTACTGCTTTTGACCCGTGGCAGCACCGAACTCTGCTAACTCCAGCATGGGCGGCCCTTGCCCCAGTGGCAGTAAATCCCAGGGAGGGACAGGGTGGGTGCAGTTTCTTTCCATTTGCTCCATGTTTACCAGCTGTCAATTTTATGGAGCACAAGCACTCAGGGGCCAGTTCTCTTGTGTCAGGGCTGATCATTTTTATGGCCTCTTTTGTAGATCCTAGTAACTCATTCTGTCTCCTTCTGCCTTTTTCCATGCCGATCTGTATTTACAGCTTCCTTCTTTTGCTAAGAGCATGGGAATCTACAGAAAGGCAGGGCAGGCCATGAAGGTGAGCGGGATTGCTCTTTATGTGAGAGAGCAGTCGGTGTGATGGAGCCCTGCCAGGGATGGATGACATTGCAGCTGAGACCTAATGGGTCAGGATGGGCAGGCAGAGCAACACGGATCCCTGTGCATGCTGACTTTGTGTATTTGACCATGCTGGCCAGCCTGCTGGTGTTTGCCTGGATGAGATGTTGGGTTTGTAATGTTCAGTAATTACCATTTGCTAATGGCATTAAGAAGCCAGGCTGACGTGGGTGCCAGAAAGAGCTGCTGCTGAGATCTTCATTCTACTTTGGCCAGCTGCATGCAAGGCCTGCAAGCTGTCACAAGCTGGCTGTCACTCCTGAAAAGAGCTGCTTGAACAAAACCCAAAGGTGATTTTTTTAAAAAAGAATTTTAGTCTGTTGTGTGCACTTCTGGCTCTGCAGCTTCTTTCTAATGAAGCAGACAGAAATCCTTTACCTGGAATAATATCACATTTCCTGGAGACTCCTACATGACACTCCATGTTCTTTTATCACTGGGACAAACCATTAGCCGCCTCCTTGTGCTCTCTTCCTCTCTTTAGGATCTTTTCTGGAGCCTCACTCTTTCAGATCAATGAGGTTTGTGCTGTCCCCGTCACAATGACCCCCCAGAAGGAGGAACAACAGAGAACAGCCCCTCCCAGCCCAGCCAGTAACTAAACAAACAGGGCAACTCTGTGAGAATTAGGAGCTGTGGATGAGCCCTGACAAGGGCTAGGACTTTGTGTGCAAACACAGCACTCTGCTCAGCCCGTATGACACCCTGGTCCTTGTTCCAGCTCTGGAGAGGGGCTGGCACTTTCCTGAGGTCCTGTCTCCCAAAGCCCTTTAGCCATTTTCTGCCAAATCTTCCCAGAGCTCCCATGGATCCCTGGTCTGACACGATGTCCAGCACCAAGTGGCACCTCACACCTTGTCCCCGGAGTACAAAGCAGCTGTGTTTACACCTCCAAACCATTTGTGCAGCCCTGGCAATACCTGTATGACCGTGGAAGGAGCCAGGGTGACCTGTCAGCTGAGATCTCAGCTTTGCAGTGCCTGTGTGACTCAGTGACAGGACCACCTGGGGCTGCCCTACAAGTCACATCTGTTTGGTGGGATAAATTGTGATTGAATATGAGATGCCAACTGTTTTATCCACAAGTTCACAAAGTTTTGTTGCCTTGGACATCAAGAAAGACAGCACAGCAAAGGACATGCCTCAGTTTTCAGACCTGGGATTTTTCCAGGCACCACTAACTCCTAGATCTATCCTTCATCTCAGGTTTGTGCCACCAGTGGTTTGAGGCTGTGTCTGGCTCTTCTTTTCTGCTCTCTGTTTCCTTCTGTGTCATGTCACCTGCATCTAACACCCCCCCACACACACACTTGGTAGTGAAGTACCCCACTGGAAACCCTGACAGAAGCTTCCTCTCTTTGGGGGGCTGTAAGTGGTCCCATGCTTGCCTAGGGAACGCCAGCTTCTACCCACAAACCCCATGCAACCTAAATGAATGGCAGAGCTCCAAAATCTGTGTCTCACTAAATTTTAACCCAGTCCACGATGCTTGAATTAATAGCGTTGTGGACATGGAAATGCTGACATGAAGTAAAGCTTCTCTGCTTCAGCATGTTCTTTTCAGGATTAATTAAAGACAGACAATTTTAGTATCTTCCATCAGCAAATCTCTTCCTTAACTGTTTTATTTTTGTTGATGAAGTGCAGAGACTTATGAAATTTACTTTGCAGGACATTTAATATGAAATAAAATTAGTAGCTGGTATTTATATTCTAAATGGGCTATTCAGGGAACCCTTCCCAAAATGCAAGAAGGTAAAGAGGGAGGCTTTTAGCCTGCTTTGTGTGTAGTGCTTGCCTGCGAGTTGAATGGTAAATTTTAATTAAGCTAGATGGGCAGAAATGATTGGCAGAAGCTAATGAAATTTATTTTTTTTAACAGAAATCCATTTTTCTGCAAGGGGATGGACAGGTGCAGCCAGCAGGTTTGGCTGGTGATGCAAGTCCTCTTCTCCCCAAAACTGCTGATCTGCTCTGGTTGGGGTTGTATATGAGATACACTTCATCCTCTACTTTGCATGAGCGATTGATGAGTCTATCCAGTGAAACGATTCCCCCTCACTCAGGCAGGGCCCAGTTCAGGCCAAGGACGTGTTTGCTGTGCTGCTGGTTGTTCAGATTGTTAATAAACCGAAACATGCGTGTCAGGCATCAGAGATGGTAGACAGGGCTTCTTTATACACCTACATTTGATTGCACCTCAATTTGTGTTCAGGAAGGGTTCAATACTGTTGTCCAGAGTACCTGTTCCCCAGTACCACAAACCCAGAAGCTACTGCTCCAGTTTTACTGCCCTAAGTGCTGTCTCACAGCCTAAATGTTGCCTTGTGGTTGGAAAAGGAGGCTGTGCAGAGCCTGACTCATGTTCTGGTTGAGGCAGCAAAGTCCTTCAACCAAGGCAGAACAGCTCAGAGGGCAGCGGGGATGCTCTCAGGTCACTTAGACCCAGCGAGCTGAGAGTTTTCAGGTGATCATGAGGATTTCTAAAGTCTCCCTTGTGCCAGGTGTTATACACACGCGGAAGTCTAAAAATTAAACAGAGGAACGATGTTAGAGGAAGAAGGAGCACACATGCCCCATCCATAGCCAGACGGCACATCAGAGGAAGAACCGATGGAGGAGCCGACCTGTCCTTCCCGCAGTGAGAGGAGCACACCTGCGACGAGGCAGTACGGCACGTGCTAGGGGTTGCTGGCAGGTGGGTGAAAGCCTGTAGCACTACTCACGCGTGCTCTGCTTCCCCACCTTGCACTAACAGCTCTTCACGAGGGCCCGGTTCTATTCGTGCGCGTGTCGTGCCAAGCCTCTTCTGCTTTTAGCAATGAGGTTACCTCCTTGCTGAGCCTGCTCGTAACAGGCAGGAGCTTTTCCATTTCCATAGCAGAACATTGCACATTATGGTAATGTTTTTGAAGAACGTGGGCACGATTTTCACATCGCTTCAGTACCATATGCCTCCTCTAGACCTTTATTTCTATATTCCTAATTCCAGCGGCTTCAGTGAAGCCACATTAGATTCACACCATCTTAGAGGAGATAAAAATAATGAAAGTGAAGTCCAAAGTCAATTAACAATTGCTTCATAACTCTTACAGAATTGCTTTTGTAATTAGATGTGGAAGTAGCCCCTGGTTGAGAACAGACATGGAAACGGGTTTTTTAAAGTTATCTGGAGGTCTCAAAATGTAGTCAGGGATTAGCAGGATTTTCAAAGCTTTTCACCCTCTCTAAATGCCACATGTGCTCAGAAATACGTTCTCAGTGTTGTAAGACTGTCATTTTGCAATTGCAGGGATTAATTCGAAAACATGAATGCATATTATATGTAAAAAAATTATGCCCGTATGTACGCATGTGGCTGTGGGTGTTAAACGGTATTTTCACCTTTATGCATCAATCTAATGTAAGAAGAAATACTAACCATTTCTACTAAGGGACAGAATTTGTAAGGCAAATAGACCTTCCTAGGTTGAAATCTGTGATAGCTTTTGAGCTCAATTTATCTTCTGGCTGGCAGAATTTATCTTGTTTTTCTGTGAAAATTCCAGGTGAAACAACAACAAAAATAAGGGTTGTTTTCTTTTGCTAGAAACCTCAAGGCAAATATGATTTAACGTTGATGATATTTGTTCTTGACAGAGCTGATGCTTTGGTAGCCTTTCCCTCAATCCCTTTAGATGGCACAGCCAAAAATACTTAAAATGCGATTTATTATGTGTTCTGTGCTACTTTCCTGGATGTATCTCAGAGCTGGAGAGGAAAATACCTCATCTGAAGCCCCTCATCTACCCGTCCCCACTCCGCATCCTGAGCAGATGTGGGACTTGCTCTTGTGCTTGCTTTGACCCAGGCAGTATTGAAGGAACTGGATTATTTCCCACGTGGGATATCTTTGCGGCAAACAGTGGAACCACTTCCAGCATTAAAGTAAAGACAAAGAGAAGTGCCATGGGTGACTATTTTTTACCAGTGGAAAATGCCATGAATGAGAGGGCACCAGGCCAGAGCCAGAATTAGAGGCTGTATTTAGGGCCTAACAAAGAAATCTTCAGGCTGCATTTCAGTTCCTGGCTTTGCCTCCAGGCTCCTGTGTGTCCTTGGACTCCCTCCGCCTTAGGTTTCTATTTATAAAACGGAGATGGTATTAAACCCTGACCATAGTGGTGTGCTTAGAGAACAAAACTATTGATGATTATAAAGTGTTTGGGTAACTATGGCAACAACGTGCCAGAGTCACCTCGGGTAGATATTCTGTCTTTTTGCGTCTTGCAAGAGGAGACGTCAAAGTGCTTGAACGTGCCCTGAAACCTCTCCGTGCACTTGGTGCTGACTCATCAGAAGCTCCCAGCCCCTGCTTCCCCTGAATTGTTTCAGGAAGGTTGCTTATGGTGGGATTGAAGCAATGGGGGAAATTTTTTAAAAGCATCTTGCTTTATTGCTTGCTGGACAGATTATACCCAGCATCACGGCTTTAACTTGGAAACAGTCCATTATGTTTTATGGCAATAAAAAAGAAAGCTGAGATATAAAATTTATTGCCATGAGATAATGAACTGCGGGGACGAATGTTCAGTGTAACATTTCTCTCTGCAACGTGCAGCGGCTCTGCTCTTGCTTGCTGATTGTCATACCCACTTCCTTGCAGGTTTTTTGTATGATAAAGAAGCCCTGAGACTCCCTGGTAATACACTAGCATTTTCATTTAATCAAAACAATTTAATCCACTATAAAAAGAAGCCAAGAGAGGCAGGGGAGAAATTGATCCATGGAGAAAACAGTAATGTCATGAAGAGGGAAAGCTTTTCCAAACTCAGGGGAAATATGGGTGGTTGCTCTTTATTATATTGTTAGATGAAGGCGTTGCAGAGACAGGCTGGGACAGGCTGCACCGGAGCAGCCCCGGTCGCCGTGCACACCCCTGGAAGGTGCCTGCAGCGCCCAAAGCAGGCATGGGAGCCGTGCGGGTGATGGAGACACACGGTGCAGGGCACGGGAAGGGTCTGGAGGAGCCCCTAGGAAGGCAGGGAGCTTCACCAGGATGACTTGGGCACCGTGATGCTGGAACATGCTTTTGGTGATTGGCTGGCCTCCAGCCTCCCAGTGAGGCCACCGGGACACCCTGCCTGGCTGGCTGCCATCCTGGCTGGGGCTGCTGAAAGAGGTGAGTGGACATGTTTGTCCCTCTGTCCAGGAGCAACCCCGTGCTCAGGAAAAGGGAAGGGAATGGAAATCCCAGCAGCCTGGGTGGTCTTGTTCCCTCCCCTGCCTTTTCCTGGTGGGAGCTATAAGGACTCCTCATCATGTCTCAGCTTCTGTATTTGAACTAAGGACCTGGTAAGGTCTAAGTTGCTCCTGTGTGGGAGAGAGATCCCACACGTTTACCACCATGCACAGCATCCCTGGGTAAGCACACACCTACCGCACCCTTGCGAAAACTGCAAGGGAACAAAGGATCAACCTTTCTGTACCTCTGCTCCGGCTCCCAAGAGCAACAGGAGGTGTTTCCAACAGGCCTAACATGTACTTTAAGTAGGAAACTTGGTTTTCTATTTCCATTTCCCCCAGTCATACTTGGGCAGAGCTCTATTTCTTTGAATTTGTATTGTATTTTACTGTGGTTTACTATTTTTTGTGACCGGTACCTTGGAGCTGCAAGCAGAGCAGTTAAAAAACATTCACATGAAGCTTGTCCTTACCTTTCCTTCACCTGATCCCAGCACGGCCCAGTAAGTCTCATTCCCAGCGGATTCCCTCTGGCATGGCAAAGGCTCTGCCAGCCAAGCGTGCTTCCCCTTTTGCCAAGGACACTTGTCCAATAGCAACATTTAGGGAAGCTCTGCTGGCACCTGGCCAGGGATGCAGTAAAGCTGATGAGCGAGTGACCTCAGCTGCTGATTTTCCTTTCTCATGGAGGGCAGGGCTTGCATCAGAGTGTCTTCTTTCTTGCTGCAGATATAGGGAGCTGAGCTGAGATTTTCCAAAGTCATTTAGGAGCCTGTATTTTACCTTCAAAAGCCAATGAGGTCTTAAAACCGATGTGACTTGAACACCTTTCCCTCTGTAAGCACATTCTAAAAAGCTATTTTAAAAGTCCCCTAAATGTTTTAGAAATACAGTTCCCCTTAATTTTGAATGAAATTAATGTTTTTGCTCACATAACACAGGGCCATATTCTAGATGCTGTTTTCAGTCAAACTAACATCAAGTCATAAACTGCCCTGGACACAACTCCAGATTAGTCTCAGTCCAGGGATAGCCCCAAACTGTTGTGTCTGACTCAAAATGAAATGCATGTGAGAGTAATGGATGGAAAGCTGCTGGAAACTCTGCCTCTCAGGGCCACTTCCAGCTTTTTGCAGAAAAAAAAGCATTGATGATATTTAATTGTTTTTGCCTATCCTAGCTGTTTTGGATGAAGCTCCTGTGTCATCCAGAGCCACAAAGGGCTCAAGATGTTGTCAAAGAATCCTGCCACAACATGCTATTGGCTTCTGCATTGGAGTTTGAAGTTTTCCCAAAAGGTATTGCAATAAAATGTCACTGCAGGCCAGGTGAGTTGTCTGTGGGAACTTTCGGTTCCCTCATCTCAGAGCAAGTGATCTTCCAGCTTTAACAGCCAGGGTTCCCCTCACTGCTCAGTTGTACCAGGGGTAACTATTCTCCTGCAAAACACCACAGCTTCTGTGGTAAAAAGCTCTCTTCCTCTCCCTAAAGGCTCATCTCTTGGCAGCCTCATCTGAAACCAGACTTTTCTTCATTTTGCACTGAAATCCTGGGTTGGACAAGGCAAGATCCCAAATCTGTGTCTTTAGAGAGCGCAGGCTGCTCAGATGTGTGTTTGGAGACAGGCATGGATATACCTTACCAGCACCTCAATTTTACCAATAATTTTCAAACGCGCAGTGCAAGCACATTCCAAGAGGCCAAGCTTCCACTCCGAGGTGGAAGAGCAGCTAGATCTGACCACTCTACTGCAGTGTCATGCACGCCTTCACTTGCTTGTCCCTGCCTACAGACTCACGTTGTGCCAGACCGCCCGCGGCTGTCGAAGGTGACCACAACACTGAGGACTGGTAAAACCGTCTCCCTGTGGGAAGGAGGTAGGAGGAACCTGTTAAAACAGGGCTTTTCTGACTAAATGGTGCCTCTATGGCAGAGTACACGTTGTTCATTGGCCCCAATGGGGGGGGGACGACGACACAGGATCAGGATAGACCTGCCTCCTGCTGGGTGGGGGTTAGAAGCCAACAAATAAAACCATTCAGCTCACCTACTTGAGCAGGTGCTGGCTGCAAATTGGGCAGTTCGTGTCTTGCTTGAGGAGGCAGGCTTGCCTGCATCTCTGCAGTGAGAGGCAGCATCGCCCTGACTCACTGAGGCCTTCATTTTGTGCATCGCTGGCCGTCGACCGAGCAGGGGCTACCTCTCAAAGGGAAAGAGTTCCTGCAGCATGTAGTGCCATTCCTCTCTTTATTTGATTGTTTTCAAAGTTTGGCACTAGCCCAAGAAAAGTCTGGAGATAAGTCTGGTGACAAAACAGCCCTCCAGAAACCAACACATTTTGTCTGTCTCCAAGGGAGCGGGTTTGCTCTTTGATCTGGTGGCCCCAAGCGGAAGGGAAGGACCTCTCACATCTTGTTAAATGCTTTATTCACACACGTGTAATTAAGATAGCCTATATCTACAACTCGGCATGCCT
Organism: Phalacrocorax carbo; assembly: GCF_963921805.1. NCBI lineage: Eukaryota > Metazoa > Chordata > Aves > Suliformes > Phalacrocoracidae > Phalacrocorax > Phalacrocorax carbo. The sequence goes on from NC_087528.1 coordinate 12,712,257, forward strand.
TTAATTAGAGACATTGCAGCACTGGAAGCACTGGCAGAAACAGATAATGGTGCTGCCTTTGCGCACTGCCAGGAGACAAAACCGACCACAGGAAAAGACAATTTCCCTGTAAATTAATTGTGTGCTCTGCCTTGCCATTTGCTGTTCTGTCCCCCACAAGGCTGATAGAAAGGAGATGAAATGTGATCCCCACTGTCCAGAAGTACTTGCCAAGTTCACAGAACGAGAGACCAGCAGTGGCCGTGTGGGGAGGCACAAAGAGACACGCACAGGCATCCTTTCTAACACAGCTGACGGTAGAACTGGCAACAGATCCCGGCTGAGGACCTTCAGGGACATACCTAGCCTCTGAGAAGACTTAGCATAGGGCAGCAACAAGACAGGCTTCACTCCAAGCCTACACTGCCAACCCTGTGTGCAAGCCCGGTCCAAGCACTGCAGAAGGAGGGCGAAACCTCCATCCTCCTGCCCTGTGCTGTTCCGTCCCCTCTGGGCCTCAGGCTTAGGGCCACCTTTGAGCCTGGTTTTGAAATATGGGCATGGATGCCCATGGGAGGAGGATGAGACCCAGGATACTACCCCAGCTCCTACTTCTGGAGTCATCTCAGCCTATTAACATCTTGTGTAGTTCAGGGTGATTTTCTGGTTTTGCTCCTGTCACCAGCTGTTGATAAGAGTCCTGAGACTGAACAGAGTTGTTCAGGCCTAGAGCAAACCTGGGAGTTAAGACACCAGTGCTCAATGATGACTTAAGGGTATATGACACAAGGGGAAAGTGGGACTTTCTTACGTCCTGGGGCTGTGCAACCAAAAAATGTACAGATCCATCCAACGTGAACCCTAAGGCCATGCGTCTTCAAGGCTTCCCAGAGGCAAACCTCAGTGAAATTTTAGGTTCTGCATTTGCTTGTAGCCCGACAGTGGTGAGTCCTCTGTAAGCTGATCCAAGTGATCTGTCAGAAAGAGCATTAAGGCAGAGAGAATAAATCTAAGATTGAGAGAAGTCCTGGAACACACAGAAGATAAACATTTTTAGAGCTAGCTCCCAGGGTGAGGCTGGGTCTGCTGGGGCCAGCATGATCCTTGGAGTTAGAAATCCAAAGAGATCAAGTGATAGTAGGGCAGAGTTGGTGATTCCTCTGTACTTGGTCCCAGTGACACCTCTAAAGGATCCACTGTTCAGATACTATCCTCCACAAGGAAAGCAACATCAGAAAGAAAAGCCAGAAAGGTTTTAGAACTGAGTCACAGGAAGGACTGAGATCTGGAAAGCCCTGTTCAAGGAGAGATAGGAAGCTATAGTTCCTTGGTTACAGAAGTTCACTGGTCTCAGTCTAGCAATTACTACAAGAAGAGATTTCCAATAGCTGAGGGCACAAATGTTACTTGAGAAGCCAAAGACCAAGTGAGGAGAGTGGTAAGCTAAAGCCAAGGAAACTCAGACTGGAAACTGGGTGACCACATTTAACCTTTGCAACTCCATGACTCAGGATATGGGTCTTAGCTCAAAATCAGCTAATTTCTCAACTATTTTTCAGTGTCTTTCTGATAACTCTTCCACTCCTCCAATACAAAGTGTGACTGATGAAAAAATCTCTGGATTAAGCTCCCTAGCCTGTGTTATTGAACAAAGTTAAGTCAGGATAGAAATATGCTACAATGGTCCTTTCTTAACCACCACATCTAAGATTAGTCTTGCCCCTCCATCTTATTTCAGAACCGTTGCTTTGGTGTGGCAGGACTGTGATCCCAGAGGATTAAAAGGCAATTCATGAAATAAGGATGGGGCACTGATGTTATCTGTGGGCTACATATATTTCAATTTAAGTGCAGCTTTGTGAATTTCTCGCACTCATGGCTTGATTTCAGGGAAAGATACTAAACCAAGCAATAAAGGAAGCTGCCACTTGAGAACTCTTTTCTTTTTGTTATCTTCTCTGTGAGTGAGAATTGTTCTCTGCCAAAACAGCCACCCTCCCCCTCAGCAGCTGGGAAAATGGTGTTTTGCCTTCACTGGTCTGAGCTATTTAGCTGTTTGTAAGAGCAATGAAGAAGATTGTTTTCTCTGGTGGGCAATATCTGACTACCTGCTCATTTTTCCATTTTCTGTGTGTGCACAGGAGCGGTGCAGCTTGGCTAGCTGATGTATGCTGCACCCCGAGGTACCCTGAGAGCACTGGCAGAGCCCCTGCCCTGGAGCTCAGGTCAGACAGGCAGGAGGAGAGGGCAAGAGGCATACCAGGAGGTAGTCAGCAGCACCAGCAGATGCTGGGAGACTGCTGAGAGGATCAGGAAGCAGACATACAGGTAGTAAAAATAGTGACCTGGGCTACGAATATTTTAGTGTAAACCAGGAAGGCATTACAGAGTTTTGAACTGAGAGCAGGGCTGAGAAAGGGCCCCCTCTCCCCTCTTCCAAGGGCTGAGGTGACGGGGTGTCGTGCCAAGTGCAGGTACGTGCTTTTCTCCTTTGAGCAAAGCTTCTCTCATGTCAGTTTTTTATTCTAATTTATGTTCAGGTAAGACACAGTTCAAAGCTCAACAAGCATTTTGTTCTTTTTGTGCTTTCTTGAGAAAAATGTGTGGACGGGTCCATCTCAAGTCTGTTGTGTAACTGGAGTGCTGCTCCACCGTCCCAAGAACGGGACTCATGTCACCTGCCTTCAGGTCAGCTCTGTTCTTATCTTCATCTGTGGTGGTCGTCCAGACTCCCTTTTAATCAGCAGAGAAAACAGCACTTCAGCTTTACCACCTAATGACCTCCTTCAGACCGCTGCCAAAGGATGAGATGAGCTGCCTCCAAGGAGCACTTCTTTCCCTCAGACGACTACTGGAGGCGCTCAAAGACACAGATTTAAATGGGAACCCATGGCTTAAACTCCATCCAGAACAAAAGGAGATGACAGATTTACCGGGACAAAAGAACTCCTCATGGGGCACTAATAGCACAAATATATCATTGGTTCTGGTGGAAAGGCACTAAACAGTTGTAGACACTAATTGAGGAAAAAAATATCAATCTATGCCTAAGTTAAAAATAAAAAAAATAAATAAAGTTTAATGAGTTTTAACTCAACAGGAAGTTGGAGAATTATGGGATATTTTGATTTTAGACTCATTACAAGCTGCAAAGTGATTTGACAAAACATGCTAAATTTCCCAAAAGACCATACTTTTAATTAATTTAAAATCATAAGCCAATTAACATATTTCATATTAAACACCCATACAATTAATTTTGTAGTCAGAGATGATGTATGGTATTTAGGGAAAGGAAAATAAAAGTGAGATTTCTTGTAGATAAATAGGAACTTGATTCACTTCGGCACAAAACTCACAAGGAACGTGATGAACACCTTTTCAGGTGCAAGACTCAGCTTTGTCTTAGTGGAGTCAGCATGGGGGAGAAAAGTGGCCACATATTCCTGGTTTTAAGGGAGGCAAGTGAGCAAATGCTTCTCCGGACCCAGCAGGACACAGTACCTGGGTCTAGGCTGTGCCTACACAATGATGGGACAACTTTGTTAGCAATGAGCTGGGTCATGCACAGGAGAGGCAACGCTGTGGTCCTTCCCTGTGGGTTTCTAAACCTGAATGGGTCCTGAAGACCCCATTAGAGCTGGGTGGAGAACAGGGTATCAGGCTGATGAATCTACCTAAGTGGGCAAACAGCTGGGATGGAAAACACTTTTGTAATGAAAATATTGGTTTAACTTTGTCATTTTAATCAAAATATCAATTTGGGGATAATACTTGAGGACAATGAATAAACATGCTTGTTCAGAGAAGACATTCAGAACAACTTTTCCTTTTCTGAGAAAAAAAATATTTGCATTTCTCTTCGCCTGTTTTACCAAAATAAATCATATTCTTATGGGAGATTTTCTTGCCTGGTGCTTTGTAGTTAGCCTGTGGCTATAAAACCATTCTGACAACGAATTTTCCATCTGCTCCAACATTTCTTTAATGTTTTCTGATGATATGGGCCCTGTTCTGCCCTCCTATAAACCTCATGCCACTCCCTTCCAGAATAAACTTCCACAGAAGGTTTGAGGGGCTACCAATATCTTGATGGAGATTTTAAAAATCATCATCATCTGAATGCTGTCTTCCTCTATCTATTCACCTCGCCAAAGTGGGATCTGGGTCCTGCTGATCCACAGACGGTACCCAAGCATGTCTCGGAGGTCTGCCTCCCGTGCCGGCATGGCCCGATGAACCAGACAATGTGAACTCTCCCACAGCTTCAACATTTGGAAACCAAAAATTCCCTTTGTGAACATGTCCCGTACTTGTCAGTGGGAGCACAGCTCTCCTCTGGCTGCCTGGACTTATTCTGCCCCATCCACCTCAAAATGGTTTTGGTGGCTGCCTGCAGCATCTTGGCTCACGAGGAGATAACTCTGTTTTGCTGTTTTCCTCAAAACTTCAGAGCCGGCAAAGGGCGTCATATTTCTTTCAATATGCCCTAGTTTCAGGGAGAGAGGCTCATTTCTGTCTGTAGATCAAAGTTACACCAGCTCAACAGTGCTGTGTAGCATTGCTGCAGGGGCTGGCTAGGGCGTATTTTTACTGGAGAGCTTTTTACCTAGGATTCGTGCCCAAATGTCTCAGTATGTAAAGTTAGCTGTGAACCGATGAACTCTCTCTGGGTGTGGAGCTGAAGAAAAAGACAGCCAGGTAAGAGGACTTATCTCTCTGGGCCTCACCTCGTGGCAGGTTTTAGGTGACTCTCCCAGGATCTCCCAAGGATGATTTGTGTGCATCTTGCTCTTTCTTTCTCTGATGGACAGGTGTTTATGTTCTTATTTTTCAGCTTAAGCAGGGAGAAATGGAAGATGCCTGAAGCAACAGTTCATGTTTTCCAGGTCGTTAGAAAACCAATCAGAGAGGGGATGAAGCTTTGGGTGATACTTCTCACTGACATCAGAGAAGGAGGGCATGGCCTGCCCTATCCAAGTACAAAGAATTCTTCATATGGGGGAAGGAGGACTAAATATAAGGATTGGGAGGAAAAAAAGAAGATCAAATAAGCTTTAAAAACCTGCATGTGTATGATCTCAGATGTCTTCTAACAATAACATGTTATTGCTCATCATTATTGCAAGGCAGAATTAAAACTGATTTAGTACTTCAACCGTGCATTTCTGGACAACGGCATGCCAGCATTTCTTCTACATGTAGCAAGAAACTGTGAATTTCTGGATTTATATAATAGTTTGGAGGGCAATGAAAAATCCCTAAGTTGCAGTTTACCTGCCGTTCCTGCTGTGAGCTATCATAAGCCTAACCCCATCTAATCACAGCTTTCATTTCTGAGGACATCAGTTTGTGTTGGGCTCCGGACTTAGCACTGAAATTGCTATAAGCTGGTATTTTAATGGGGCTTCTTGGCTGTTTTTAGAAGGCTACAGGAGAGCAAGCACAGAAGAGATTGTAAGGAGAAAGGGAGCTTTTTAAGCAGTCCTGATAACAGAAGCTGTGTCCTGTGTGTCCATGGGCTACGGGAGAGCTTCTGGTCACCAAGATAAAGCTCTTGCTACGCAGAAGCCTTGCACAGAGGCTGGGCCAGCACGTCCCGAGGCTCTGGGTTGTGCTGCTGCATGGGTAGGTGAATGTACAGCCAGAAGGAAGGCTACCATCTTCATTCCACCCTGAAATCCTCGCCCCTCATTGGGAAAGGTAGGGTATGGGGTCTGTGCCCCTACATTGCCTGGATATGGGGGACATGTGGAGATGGCTCAGCTGTTGGCAGATGGTTTTGCACAGCCAGGGCCTCTCTTTCTCTGCCCAGGTTCCTCTCCAAGGGTCCCAGCCCAACAACTTGCTGTAAACCAACATGGGAAGGGCCTTTAGGCTCTTTTCTCCAGGCAGGAGGACTGGGCGGTTTGTGGGGCAACACCCAGGTGTGCAGATTCACCTCACCCAGGGATGGGCATTGAAGACAGGCATCCTTTATAGGGACTTGTTTGACCTGTGTCCCTCCTCCGGCTGCAGCGAGGGCCCAGAGCAACCAGCTCCCAATCTTGGATGCCAAGAGACAGCAGGGATTAAGCCTGACTCTGCTGCTACAGTCATTTGTTACTTGTTACTGTTACTGTTTGTTTCTTTGGGAATTGCCTCACTTATTCTAAATAATTTAAAATTTTGTACACAAAACCTAATCAAGAACCCAAATTATCTCCTTTTTAAGCGTGGGAAGATATGCAGAATCAGCCTGAAATCATTTCGAAAATAATAAAAGCAGATTCAGTGACAGACCAAAAAGCATAGTGAGTACAGCTGTGAGCTGGTCTAGGTTTATCTCAGCTACTGAAAAGAAGACAAAAGGTACTGGTATATCTCATATTTAATTTTTTAAACTAACAACTTGGTTGCCTGCAGTTTCAGGAAAATAATGAATATTCTGCTTCAGCTGCTGAACCAAAAAATTCAGAAGAAAAATGGCACATATCATACTGAAACAAAATTGGTGCTGTTTCCTTTTAAGCGGGATGAACAACCCCTTTAAAAAACACTATTTTTAGTCAACTAAAATTTACCATCGACATGAAATGAAACGTTTGTCTCCTTTTCAGAACTTAGTCCTCCTGCTCAATCTTTTTCCTTCAGTGTGGAGCCAAATTTCAGAGCATGTCTTGTCACTTTAAAATGTATTTTGCCCCTACAAACTTCAGGTTTCTGGTACTTTCACTACTTGTTAAAACAACAACAATAAAGTATGAACACGTTTTTAAGGTGACTTGGGCCATCATGACCCCGCTACCCAAGTGCCGTCACCTGTGTGCTCGGATGGACACACCAGAGCAGCACAGGGCAAGCCTTGCGGAGCTTGGCTTTCATTTAAAATCAAGAGCTTCAGGCTGTGAAGTGACAGCTGCCCGCAGATAAAGGTCTCATCCTGACTCGGCGGGAACAGCCGCTGCAGGGACTGGGAGAGCTGGGTCAGAGTAACCTGGCAGGCCACACGGCCCCGTCCCGCGGGGCCACGTCTCCAGTTCGGCACCGCGCCGCCGCCGCGCGCAAATGAATTAAGGAGGGAGGTGGTGACAAATCGAGTTATCTCTGACATGCCAATTGTCTGAATTATGTGTCCCTTCCCCAGAATGCAGCCCATAATCACAGCAATTATACATGACAATCATTAATAATTGCATTTCACTTCAATCAATTTTTACTAAAATATAGCCTTTGTGCCAGGTTTCAGTTAATTTTTCCTACATATGTGTCTCAGACATTTGCAATATTCTTGTGTGAAGATCAATCAGGACGAACGACAAGATGACACGCTAAATTTCTTGGGGGAGCCAATTTTTAATTAATTGTTATTCATAAACTAATTATTGGATTACAAATGAGTTCTTGGGAAATTCATTAGCCCTCGGAAGCTGCATGTCAGCCATTTGCAGAACGATATGAGTCTGCTTTTCTTCATAAGACACTAAATCCATGCCTTGAAATGTAAAACTTTCTTTTTCCTGAAGCTCTGGGGCGCTGGCAAGGTCATCTACCATCCTCCCTCTGTGAAATGCTAGCATTTCTTTTGCCTCAAACTCAGTTTAAAAGCAGTTTTGAGAGACAATTTTCTTACAGAACTGAATGAAGAGGGGAATGAATATCTACAAGTTTATGTTCAGGAGCAACTCCAGGAGAAATCTGCTGTACAACACTTGCAAGGAGCCAAGAAAAATGGACATTGCTTTTAGCTTCCACTTCTTTTTTGTGGTGAGTACGACACCCACCCACAGCCCCTGGCTGCATACCTAGCAAGTGTGCTGGCTGGGTCTCTTCTGTTCAAGCAGCAGCATTTCCTTACGACACGCGTGGCCCAGCCTGCATACAGCCACTGCCTGCCACCCCTGTGCCTCCCTGTGCACGAGCACCTCGGCGGTGGTGTGCAAGAGAGCCTGGGAGAGAGAAGGAAAAGGAAAACTGAGCTCCCACATCCTCCCTGGCGCAGACATCCTGGGATTAATGGTTATTGGCTGCTATTTCTCCCCATAGCTGAAAGGATCTTGTTTAAAAGGCCCTGACGATGAATGCACTGCTGCAGAGAATTGCAGGAAGGATCCTCCCCAAGAGCAGCTGCTGGTGCATGCTGTTCCCGAGGCTGTGAGAGCGTTGCCAAGTGCCCCAGCTCTGCTTGCCAGAGTGGCTTTTAAAGCCTGGTCCATCTTTATCAATTCTGCCACCAGTGATGCCTGCACTGCCCCTGTTTTCTGCAGAAGTAAAAAGCTGTGGGAGCTCTCCCTGCGAGCCGGCAGCAGTCACCCGGCTTTGCACACAGAGCAGTGCAGGGGCTGTCTTAGTAATCCATCTGCCCTGTGAAAGTGTCTCTTCCTGTGCCCCAGAGCAAAGAAATCTGCTCCAGATGTTGCAGGAGGACACATTGCCCTTTGCCATGTCCCTCAGCCTGGCTGTGGGGGAAGGCTGCACAGAAGCTCCTGTTTTCTTTGCAGGGTATTGCAAAGAGGCGATGGCCGCAGGAGGAGCAGAGGAGACGTCTGTACATCTCCCGGGACACGGGCAGAACGGAGGCCCAAGGCTGTGCTGAGCAGTGCAGCTTTTCCTCTTGCTCAGAGAAGTGCCGCTGACCATCTGCAGCAGCACCTATAGCCAGCTTGTCCCCGGGAGGAGGAAGGGTGGTCAAGGGCAACCCACTGGATGGTGTTTTGTCCAAGGTGACCCAAAACTCTGCCAACCCCAGAGATTCCATTATCAAGTCCAGTAGGGACCAAGATGGGCCACGCTGCCCTTCAGCAGAGGGAGAGCTGATGGTCTGTGGTAGGGAGGGCGATACTTGTGACAGCAGGGGTGCCGGGCTAGCAGGAGATGCACGGAGCAGGAGCACTTTGAACAAAATGCTACTCCAAATAAATAACAAGCCTGTCTTCTGTCATAAGGCAGGGTTGTCTCTGTGGAGAAACAGTGCTGCACTAAACTTTGTGCCTGCAACATGGGGATTCAGGGAAGGCATTTTTGGGGGGAAATCAGCTAACATGGACTGAATTTTGACTCTGAGGGAAGAGGGTACAACACAATTTCCTTGGAGAGCTAGTACTGATGTTCTGACTGCTAACAAGGACTGTTGTGCAGGAGCTGTGGTCACACACTTCGATCTGCTCTTGGCACACGAGCATTGCTTCATTCCAATAAAACTTGCCGCTCCCATTTTGAGTGCTGTGTTATGGCAAACACAAGTGAATCCAAAGTCCAGGACACTGCTTCTGTTGTAGCAAACCTTCTGTACTGCAGATGTTTGTCAATGGGTGAAAATATGGGATCTCAGCTGGATCTCTTATAGAGTACAAGAGGAAATTTGGGAGTATCAAATGGGCAGGGGGAAGAAGAGTGTTGCTTTCAGGGGACAGACTGTGTTGAACATCCACCAGCATAGGCACGTCCAGCAGCCAGGCACTGTGCCAGGGCCAGGACTCAGCTGTGAGCATGCTCCTCAAAGTCCCAGGTCTGGCTCTGTCCTGGGTCTGCTCATCCCATCGTCTCTAATTTAAGCCCTCTGTTGCTATACTGGTAACTGTATGAAGGTAAGAAAACACAGAAGGGAGCTGGGAATAGAGGGGCAGAGCCCTCTCCTCCCTCTAAAGAAGATTCTCTGAATTTGATTTGTTTGGGTTTGGGTTTGTCTGGTTTTTTTTGTCTGTCTCCATCATTTTATCCTTTTACCAACTCTCATGCTCTCTCTCCACCTTCCAAGACTTTGCCTTACTGCTAGATACTGGCATCTGCAGGTCAGATAAACCTACATCATTTTCATTAAAAAAAAAAGAGAGAAGAAATGTTGATGTTACACTGACTTGGAATCTGGATCCTTGTGCAAATGCCTCTGGTGAGGCCTCTCTGTAGCATTGCCTTGGCTCTAGGCGCTAAGTGGAGCCTCGTGTGGGGAGGAGGCTGCCCTAGTGCATCATGCAGTGAAACCGGCCCGTTGCAGCTCAGCTGCTCTGTGCTTTCCTGCTTAGCAGCCTGTCCTCAGTCAGGGGTATTAATTGTTTTCAAATATGTAAGAAATTTGTGTTCTTGCCACAGGTTATAGTCAATTTTATTAAGTACTATCAATTCCTGCCTGAGTGCTACTGCAGAGATGCCTCTGACTTGTGTTTTTTAACTGAGAGGGTTTGAAGATGTGACTTTGCCTGAAACCCTGGAAAAAAGTGATTGTTTGAAACACAGATATCTCATGTCACTTTTCAATGTGGCAATACATTTGGAAATTCAAACATGCCAGGATGGATAATCTGAAGAAAGCTTTTCAAAGCCCTTCCAGACAAAACTAGAGAAATAGATGTCAAAGGTTCTATTACAAGGAAAATCGCAGTTCAAGCTGAAATCAAAAGTTGCTATCAGTGCTCCTGAAATGAATGAAAAATGCCCTTGTTTATCCTACTGAATTTTGCAGAAGCAGCAAAAATTTGTGTACACTGCAAACCTCTGTTATTTGTCAGCTATCACAAAACCAAGCACTTAATGGATGGGAAGGCAGAGCTAGCATTTCTAATCAAGTTCCTCAGATGTTCAGAGGAGGGAACTGTTGACTTTGGTGCATCTGTGAATGCATTGGGGGTCCAGACACTGCCTGCTTCTGGTCAGCGAACCGACTGCTCTGTCCATGGGCCCACCCTGGCAGCCCACACATTTCCTTGCCAGGTGATGGAAATCCAGCAGGAAAATGGGACGTCAGCAGGAAGCAACACCAGCAGCTTCTCTGCAAGAAGCCTGCACCCCTTCCCAGAATAAGAAGATGTCAGAAACTAAACACAAGCCCAGATCCATGCTCTCCTGACCACAGAAGCTGGACCTGTGACCCCACCTGCAATAATTGCTGCATTCCTGGGAGGTCCATAGGAGCTGTATGTGGAAGGTAGCGTTGGTCTGATGTAATGACAGCACCCCAGTGCACAAATCGCATCACTGTGGAAATACTCTGATGCTACTATGTCAGATTATTTTTTTTCTGTGGTCAGTTCCAGATCCTTTGTCTCAGGTGTGATGCATTGGAAACGAACAGTCAGGTATGGGTGAAGAATGGAGCCCAGGCTTGGGACAGTGGAAGAAGATGGGACAACAGATCATCTGATGACACTCCCTGGGGTACCAGGAGGCAGGAGTGGGGCATGAAAATGAAATATACCTAGATCACATGGGGATTGCCATCCTCCTTCCCCCAGCTCAGGCTTATGCTGACAGCTGAGAAGCTGTTGGAAGGAATTACCCTTACCAGGGACATCCCTTCTATCTCTGGATACAATGGACTCAGGAGCATTTCAATAACCTGAGTCATTTTCCACTGCAAAGAGAACACTCCACCTCACTCTTCAGGGTCTGGACAACCCTTTCAGCAGTGCATACCTCCTCTGCTGATGTCTGCATGGGGACCAGTACAATCTGACCCACTGTGCTAAGAAAAACAGGGGCAAGTCTCCCCTGTGTCGGGCTTAATCAGGAAAACCGCAAAACACTTGGCCCTTTAAAGAATGAAACAAAGACTTTGCCTCCCTGGAGGTGCTGCTTCTTTTGCATATTCTAACGCAATTGCCTTTCCAGCCCTGAGCAATCCCTGCAGTCTCACCACGTGCCTTGTAAGCAGAGGCAGCCAACATGGTGAAAAGCACGTTCTGCTTTCCCAGCCTCAATCCCTCGCGCTTTCATCTCAGCTTCACTCCCTAAGGATGTTGCCTGTGCTTTACTACTGGCCTGCAGTCAGACAGCCGCCACCAAGGCTCCTGCCAGGTACCTACATCTGGCTCCATCTCCGCAGTCACCTGCCTTAGTTGTGCTCCTGGGACCAGCTGTGGGCCCGCTCCTCTCTGCTTCCCAGCCTGCGCACCCTGACTGCAGCCTGCTCTCTTTTGCGGGATCATCTGGAAAACACAGTGGTCCCCAAGCCACAGGTCACTGCCTAGTCTGATATCTTTTGAAAGTTTAGACTCCTTGGGCTTTCATAAGGTCTCACTAGCAGGATTTGGGATCTGCGCCATTTGACTTTGCCTGTCTGAGTTCCTCCCCTTCCCCTTTCAGGCCAGAAGTTTGATGTGCGTATTGATCCTGGAGAAGAACCTCAGGGGGTTTGGAAAGGTGCTGCTATGAGTTGTACCCACTCTGGCCCTGGACCTCCTGCCAGTTGGATACTGCTGGAGCATCATCTCCCAGATGTAACACCATGGGAGTCTTTGCAGTTGTGTGTTGATTTGAGATGAGGAGACTTCAGGTCACCCAGCCAGCCCCTGTCCCCTCCAGCCTGGCTTCAATGCAGGCAAAAGGGACAATAGTAACTCCCTTTGACCAATGGGACTGAGGCCCAGAGATATCACAAGTATATATTACAAAGCCAGGAATTAATCCCAGATATCCTGAGTCCTCAGAAACCTACTAAGAAGTCTTTTAAAAAGACCCAGCACAGCAAAAAGTGCAGATTGTACAAGTAATTAATGCATTTGAAAGACACTCGGAGACACAAAAATGAGATTCATATACAAGGACACCTCTGGGCCCAGGGAGACATAGGTACTGCCAGGGTAAGGTTCATCCTACCTTACATACCTCTGTTAGGGCTGGATGAGCCATCCCCGCACATGGTACAAGCCTTTCTTTAGACTGTGGGCAGACGCTACACAGTGAGCTTGGGCTACCTGCAATAGTGTTGGAATGGCAAAGCCGAACTCACCAAGCACCAGAATTACAAATTCTGTCACTGCAGGCATTCAGGCTAGTAAAGGGCAAGTGTCCAAAAGTGGGGTTGAGTGAATCTCAGTGGATACCAGTATCAATGATTATGAGCCCCAAGCTTCCTGCTGCCCCACCTCTGCTGCTCCTTACTGGCCGGAGCACCAGGCAGCTACATAATTTGGGTGCGGAAAGAGGAAAGATGGCTCAAACACATGAAGGATTTAGCAGAGCCTCGGACCAATGTCTCTTTAACACATGCACACACAGACACACACGTATGCACACAGGTCATTTACCAGCAGGAGCAAATCTCTCCCCCCTCAGCCCCGCCTTTCACCCAATCCCAGGAGCTTTCCTAGGGACACATCGCCCCAGGACCTCCACAACAGACCCGTGGAGTATCAGGAGTTTGTGAGCTCAGCCCACCAGCAATGCCTGTTCTGGTTTGGCCGTATCCTGCCACGTGGGATGCTCCTGTTGAAACTCAGAGCCCAAAAGGCACTGTCAGCACTAACTAGAAAGGAGGGCTCCCTGCTGCGAACAACCTGCCTGCAAACTGATGTCTCTCCCAAACTGCTAAGAAATGAGGAGTTTGTCACAAAACATATGTTGGTAGTTTCACTCTTAATTATGTGCTGCAAGTCTCTGCTCTAAGGGCTTTCAGAAGGGTGGGGGCACCCCAGCAAGCCCAACCCCGCAAGCAGGAAAGCACTATGTGAGGCACTGCAGTCCCAAAGCCCTGCGCAGAGGAGTAACTAGCAACAAGCATAGCTCTGGAGATGGAAACTCGGAAAACACAGACACCTCTAGCAACTGCCCTGAGCAAAGCTGGCAGCACTGAACAGCTCTGCTGTACCCTTCCTATAGCGGGGAGAGAAGGAGCGAAAGAGGGAGTGAGTGGGGTGAAAGGGAATTGATGCAAAGGAGAAAGGGGTTGTGAGCCAGAGGAAGGAAAAAAAAGACAAAAAGGCATAAAGGGAGACACTGGCCATCATCGCACGTTTCTGAGAAATTTTGGGGCACCAGCAGGCATGCACAAGTTTGCCAGCAGCAAGGTGGTACATGAGAGCAATTCCTCCATGCCATGGCGTGCTGGGATGAGCCAAACACCAGGGCAGTGAGCAACGAGCTCCACAAGAGATGGGACCAAGGCCTAACTGAATTAAACTAAATGTGGGCTTGTCCTTTGCTAGATGTCAGAGAGTCTCCTTAGTAGAAGACAAGATGGGGGAGGAGTAAATGCTCCGGTGTCCAGCACGGGGCTGAGCTGGCACAGCAGTGCTGTGCTGAGCTGGGACCCTCACAGGGTCTCTCTGCCCCTCTGGGATGCACATCCCCACTGAGACCTTCAGGTCCATGGTATCTATGAAACTTCCACGCCACTGCCAGTTGTGGTTGAACCTGCTTCTGGGTACCAAGGTGAATACCAAGGCAATTGGAAACAAAGGATGCCTGGGCAGGATGAAGACACATGAGTGGCAGCATCAGCCTCATTTCCTGGGGAAACCCAGCTCGAGAAGGAACATTTTTATCTCCTTCCTCTTCATTTTAATGTTCCCCTCCCTATCCTGGTGATGCTGCCTTGCATTCTGTCACACACATGAACATGATAAAAGGAGATGACATTCATATCCTAGCACTCCCTAGAAAGTCCTTCAGAAGGGGTTGGATTGTCACTAGCTGGAGCTGGGGACACAGGGACCTGCCGAGCCCAGCAGTCGACACAGGGCAACATAATTGGTTGGAAAAACCCTTAAGTATTTCTTTTTCCTAGAAGATACCTCTATGGGAAAAACTCCTTCTGACTAACTGGAAAATGCTTTAATTTCAGCCTCAATGCCTTGCACCTTAAATACAATTATAAGATATTTTTACGTTAAACTTTCTGGAGTTTCTGAGGTAGAAAGGCAAACAGCCGAACAGAAGAGTGTGTGACAGCAAAAACGTACAAAACCTCTGAAGACATTCACCACTGAGGCTGTCCAACTCCGCCAGCTCAATACCTACATCAGCATACTCATTCCTTGCCTTGGTGCTCTCTTAACTCTTACCCACCAGAGGCTGTTTCCCAGACAAAGCTGGTCCCTGAGCAGGGAGAGAAACAGCAGTTTTTGTGTGTGATTTATTGTTTCGGATCTTCCTGCACAAACAGCTGACTACAAGGAGAAATGACCAACTACTTCTTTGTTGTGTAACTTCTGTTGTGTGCCTGTCTGTCCCTGGACAAGGCGACCTGTGTTTCAAAGGAGCTAGGCTGATGATGCCTGCCTGACCCATGGAAGGTAACTGACCCAGCACTCAAATCCAGCTCCGGACAAAGCTGTTCATTTCACAAAGTTTCACATCTCTCTGTCTCTGCAGGACGTGCTCTGCTCTTTTGGTCCTGGCCCCCAAGCAGATGATCTCCAATGCCTGCTCTCTCTGAGAACTGGATTTAGCCCTTCCCTTAATGACGGGCACCCTCTTTGAGCTGATGCGCAGGGAGCTGCTGGGAGGGAGGCACCGGTTTTGTTCACTGCAGCCTGGGAGATCTCCTGGCCCTGCTCAGACTAGCCCTAAGACCCTGATGCTACCAGGACAGCTGTCAGTCAGAGGGAACCTCTTGTGCCTCTCTCAGTTTCTTGGACTGAGACCTTTCTGGTGACATCTGCTGCCAGGTGTCTCCATGCTCAGCCTTACAGTGGGTTGTCATGAAATTTTCTCACCCCACAAATATGTCTTTCAGTTTTTGTTCCTCCGCAGAGGTTCTACAGAGTCCCAGCTCACCCAGTGTTGGGTGACATCAAGCCGTGTTTAACCCTCTGCATCTCTGAATTTCTACATGAGCACTCCCAGTTTTGGGTGAAGCTGATGAGAGGGGCGGTAGTTCCTGGTCCCCATTAACACTTGCAGTGTCCTCCAGGAACTTGTTGTGGTCAGAAGGCCGCCTGCTTGTCCCCCCCAGCATGCAGAAAGCCCCCAGTAGCCCAAACATCAGTAAAGTCTCATCCCTTTCCAGGTATGTGCAATAATCCCAATCGTTCCTGGTGCCTCCAGGGTTAAACTCAAACCAAAAGATCACCCATGCTGAAACTTGTACAGTCCTGCTGGTTCTTTGGCTTTATAACTGTGATTAGATTGAGACACTGAGATCATATTGATTTTGGCTGTTAGCAGAGCTGTCATTAGGTTAAAAGAGGCTTGAGCAATGGAGGGGAGCAGAGGTGACTGCTTCCTCCCAGCACCATTTAATAACTGAATTTTGGAGAAGGGTGTCAGCTCCTGCCTCCAAAAGGGAGGGATGTATTACACCAGCATGATTTCACACAGATGTAGCAATGTTTAATGAATTGACCATGATTTGTTCCTCCCTGTTTTGGGAAACGTTTTGTTTCAAAAATGGAGATTGATGCCTGAAGCTGAGACCGCTCGCTCACATTGCTGGAGCACCTTTCAGCAGGCACTCAGCAGCCATGGAGGGAAGCTCTGGGGGGCAGGGAGGGTGACCGGGGCAGTCACAGCGACTGTGCTGAGGAGGCTGAGGTTATGACGGTGGAGGTGCAGACCTGATCTCCTTGCCTGCCCTAGTCACGCCAAGTGCAGAGCCACGCTAGCACGTTAGCACGCTGCAGTGTGCAAGACACCCTGGCGGGTGGGCAAGAGGCGGGACAGCAGCGGGTTAGAGTCCTGCAGTGCAGCGCGAACATCCCTCCGGAGGGAGAAGGCTTAGCTCAAGGCACAGGCAAAACAACCTGTTCTGGTCATGAAGACCTTCTAAACAAAACTTTTAGAGAAGAGCTGCCAGTGGTAGCTCAGGAGATGTAACTGCCTTCTTTTTTTCCTCACAAAAATTAAAGGACAAACAGCAACAGCAGGAAAAGAAAGAAAGAAAAAAAAACTCAACAAAAAAACCCACTTCATTGCAATTAACCTTGGTGCTTTGTATTCTCTCCTACAGCAATGAATTTTAGCCAGATTTCAAAACAAAACGGTGAGTCTGGAAGAAGTTCGAATGAAAGTATTTGCCTTTAACTTGGGCTGTTTCTTCTGTCTCTCTTTCCTTCTATTTTTTTTTTTCCCACAGCTGAAACTATTTTCTGATTCACAGAAAGTTCTGAAACTGCATTTTTTAAGCACATCAACTATTTGTCAGGGAAAAAAAACCCAAACCAACCACAAAACCAATGCAAAAAAATCACCCAGCTGTCTGTCTCACATTCTGTTATTCACCCCCTACCTGAGCTTGTCCGATCTGAGACAGCTTTTTTTCATACAAAGTAAAAAGTGGTTAATATCACACAGGGTTTCTGTCACCAAGTGCTTAGATCATCTGAAGGACAGATTTTACCCTATGGGCCATGCAGCTTGCTGCTCAGGACATGGGAACTGTTTTTAATCCGGCTTAGGCAGTGACCGGTGCATTTGAAGAGCGAGGGCTCGTGGTGACCCAGGCTGGGATCCCAGGGCATTCCCATCACTCTGAGCCTGCTGCTCAACCCAGCTGGTGCTGGGCTGAAACTCACCCTCAGAGTGAGATGTAAAGGGTGCTCACACACCTGCTGGTCCCTCTGGAGACCATCCCCCTTGTGAGAGATGCTGCTGCCGACTCACACGCCAGCCAAGTCCACCGGGCAAACAAGGGTGTGCAGACCGGCCGTGCACTGCGGGGAGCAACCAGCTGCAGGCAGGGTGTGCCGGGGCAGAGGGAGGTGTGTGATTGTGCTTCTGTTGGCAAAGCCTTCCCAAAGCGAGGGATTAAAACCCTTCTTACCTTTAGAGGGGAAAACCAGCCTCTGAGACGGGAGTGCAGGGAAGGACAATCCCACTGGGCAGCGTCTCTTTAACCTGAGTTTGTGGAGCATCATTAACGCCAGTACTGGAAGCTGCAATTGATTCTCACACTTCCCTCATACACCTGATGCTAAACCTGCCTGCAAAAACTAATTTCTGTCTCAATGAAGGGCTTTGAGGAGCCTTGTGATGGATGTCGGAACACTCCGGCACATCAATAGCCACTGCTGCTCCTGCAATACAGAAATAAATGATAAGCAGACAGAAAGCCAGGAGGGAAGCAATCTTGCAGTCTCTGCTGGTGTCTTTAACTCCTTCAGAAGTGCAGTGGAACAGGATCAATCTTTCCTGCTGCATAAGTCTACAGAGAGGAAAGAACAACAGTTGATAAAATGGGTATTTTTTTGACATACCTGATCTATGTATTAGCAGTATCCAGGGACCAAGCCCGTGGCACTGCCCTACTTTAGTGTCCTACGAACCCAAGAAAGCCCTGCTCTGGCTAAGCAGCGGGGTCTGGAGTGCAGGGCCTGGGAAGATGTCTCTGTTTTAAGCAGTTCTGTTCTGAAAGGCATTGGGGACAGATAGAGCCAGGATCTCACAATGGATTTTTTTATAAGCACCTGTCTCAGTGTTGCCAGTGTTTAGGAAGACACATATAGAAACATAAAGAGTCAGAACACATTGCAGAAGAAAGTGAGCAGAATTAGAAAATATGGATGAAAATACTTATGTAAATGAAGCTTTCAGCCCTGTCAAGAAACTCACCACGACACTCATTTATTACTTTATTAAGACAGCAGATGGCAAACTGCTAATGAATGTGAAAGACATAAAGAATTTTTATAAACAAACAGAAAGATGCTAGAGGAAGCTAGAAGAGAACAGCTGGGTTTGGCAACAAAGCCATGCAGACTCGCACATAAACCCACTGTGGCCGGCAGGACTAGAGGTGAGGCTGCAAAAGCTCACACCAGGAAGGAACCTGAAGGTGTTTGGTATTGGCGGCTCCCAAAGGAGGCTGCCAAGGTTTGCCATCAGTGCCCAGACTCTACTGGGTGTGAAGGTGAGCAGGACTAGGGAAGTGGCTGAGATCATGCACTGACGATCTGCATGAGATACTGCCAGGGAGAATGAGGCAAACCAGACTGGGGATTAGAAAGGGGATTTGAATCAACCTCTTTTCCCAAACCACACAAAGCATTTGAAAGGTCGTGAATGATGGAAAGAGCTTGAGTGCAGCTGAAATCCAGCCCTCAGGCAGCTCTGCTCCGTGCTTTACGCACTGTACCCCACCCAGGCAGAGCCTGAGTGGTGATGCAGACACAGACGACATGAAAGGTGCCCCCAAAGCCACCTCGGCAGGGCAGTGCCGGAGCCGGAATGGGACATGCCCTCCTGGCTCCCAGCCCTGGGGCTCATCTCCAACCAGGTCCCTCCCACAGCACTTCCAGTCCCAGCATCTGTGCAAGGACACGGCCAGTCCCAGCAGCTGTGCAAGGATGGCATTGCTCCTCAGGTTGGCCTCTCAGTGCAGTTTTTCAGATACAGTCACCTGTAGTAATAGGCATATTAGGCACCACTTCTCTACATAAGGAAAACTCTAAAAACCTCTGAGGATCCTCAAGTCCTAGCCTACAGTGCAGATTTCCCTCTTTTGACCAGTTGGTCTGTTGCTTTAACACCAGCTTCCATGACCAGGTTATGCAGAGGCGTATGATGGACACTGTGCAGACCAAACAGCACTATAACCCTGCATGAAAATCTGCCACAGATCTCCTTCCTGGAGAATATGGTCCATAAAAATCTTCAGAAAAATGAGTCCTCTCCTTTTCAACTGCTGCTAAAATCAGAAAAGCAGGCAGGCCATTGTAGCCAAATGAAACTTTCCTATTCAGAGGATAACCCCAGGGGAGGCTGGATGGCTTTGTTTATTGCTAATACGATTTTGTCTCCATAACAGGTATAAAAGGTCTCAAAATACTGATCTGAAGGAAAGAAGCATGACACGTTTCAAAATATGCCCTTTAAAATATGCCCATCTTTAAACCACATGTAACAGCTGCAATGCTAAGGGATGCCAGGGGAGAGTTTACATGACTTTTCTCTAGACTTCCAAGACACCGTGTGGTATCATGAGGCAGATGAAAATAGAGCACTTTTTGTTATAGTACCAGCAACACTTTAAGACGAGATGCAAATTAGAGAAAGATCATAATCAACAACATCAGAAGCCAAAAGCCACAACTACAGAAGCTGCAAGACTAAATGGAGATGGAGATTATGTTGAGAATAACGGAATCCTTAGCTTAAGAGAAAAAACACTACAGGGAGTTGGTAACTATAAGATGCCCACAAACCTCTGTAGGAGGAGCAGCTCCAAACAGGAACGCGAAGACCTGTAGCACATCAGGAACCTTAACCATGTCCTGTGGGAATGCCAGAAAATGCAGATTTACTGGAGAAGTATGAGTCATCGTCGCAACAAATTTCTGAAAGGTAACTGAGGAGCTCACCACCACAGGTTACTGCTGAAGATAAGCCCATAAAGGGTGTAGGTCTAAGGGAATAGAAGGATTGAAATGAATCTTCCCTTCTAAGCTGTTTGGTGCTTTGCTCTTTATCGCTGCAATTTTTGCCCCTTTCTCTGTAGTGGCTGATCACAGCCATGGCAGAGGAAAGCTGTCAGAAAAGAGAGGTATCACGGTGGCTTTAACTACCCAAGTACATGTATGTGACACATGTCAACAACAGAGCTGACTGCCAATGTTTTCTCCTCCGTTCTTGGAGACATACAGGCACACCCAGGGCATGAAAGAGCCTGCTCTCGCGGGAGGTTGAACTGGAGCCTGGAGCAGCTCATGCAGATGTTGCTGATCCTCAGGGAGGAACCTCAGTTGGGGGGACCATGCATGGCAGCTCAGGAGCTGGCTCAGGAACCTGCACATGCTTTCTGGTCCCCTGTGCAAATTAGAAAATAAAAAGCCATTCAAGAACCAGTCATTGAGTAACTGAGGAATACAGGAAGGCAAGCAGGTGGAGAAGTAGGCCTTTCATGCACTATAACAAGCTAATCTGATGTCTCATTGCTTGACTTGACATTTATTACTGGAAAGCTCAGCTTGTTTTTTTTTACCATCACTGAGTCCTCTCTCATAATTTCTTCAGATTTCTTCCTGTCAGGTCACTTCACCATTTCTTTGAAATAAAGACAGCCTTGTAAATAAACAATAGCCGAGACGCTTCCCAGTGAGATAAGACAAGCCCTGTCAGGAAAAGAAATGAGGATTTGGTGCAGAGTCAACAAGAAGCATGTCTTTTGTTGGAATTGCTAACTAAGAGTAATTAACTTCCTGATGAGCTGCAGGATCTTAAGAACTGATTGGAGTTATAGACTAATAATTATTCATGAGAAATTAAAAGACACTAGTTACGGGGAACTGAATGCATTAAAAGAATTTTAAAAGCTCACTGAAGCAAACACATCCGTGATCCAAGGCTACAAATGAATTGTCAGATTGACTGCTTCTGGGCAGGGCGCTGGTGGGGAGTGGAGGGAAACCAGCTCCCCTAACTTCGTATTGCTGAGTGAGGCAGCTGGCCTCAGGGAACTGCCAGCCTCTGGAGGGAGAGCGGTGCAGCCCACCCCACGTCAGAACTGTCCTATGAAACTTCTGCTCACCAAGAGGGATATTGTAGAAGCTAGGAGGTGAATCCCATGAGTGGTTTAGGAAACTACTGGTCTTCGATGGGGAAATTCCTTCATCTCCCTGATATGCCACTGTGCACAGAGACTGGGGTGAAGGAGTGGAGGCAAGAGCCAACATCTTTGCTGGGATCGTTAGCCACATACTCCGCAGACACAGACTAGCTTTGGAAAGACAGTGCTTGCAGGTAGCGTGCGTATCAGGACAGTCACAGTCTCGGGATGGAGCAGGCTCTGGAGAACAAGGAGAATGTGTATCTCACAAACTGAAATGATCCTTACGGACACAAGACCCTTCTAGAAAGCCCTGCAACACTGTGTCCTGGACTCAGCCTGGTCAAAACTGTGATAGGGGCTAATGCCCCTTTAGTCTGACTCAGTGCAGCAGCACCAGGGACAAACAGTGCTTTTGTTTGCCAGACACCATCTGAAAGCACTTTCCCACCCCATCAGATTGTCTAATGCAAGAGAAGTGCGGTTCACAAGGTGAACTGGTGTTGGTTGAGGAGCCATCAGTAAGTGGCTTTCACTGTTTGGGCTTCACCTTCCCATGGGGGAGGCGGTTCAGAGCTCGTATCAGATTTTAGTCAGGTTTTCTTCTAACCCTAATCTGGGCCAAACGTTCCCCTGTGTGGGCCCTGACCTGCTGCTTTCAGAGGGACAGCCCATTGATCATGGTCTCCAAGTCGCCAAAATACCTCTTCAGTCTTTCATCATTCTGTGCTGCTTTGGCGATCGGATTTGGCTCCACCAGGATAAAACCAAGTGATGTCTGCGATCGCTTCGGACTCAGACATACAGCAGAGCACACCATGTTATGTGAATACAAAATTAAACCTTTAAGGGAAGAATATAAATCTGGAGTTCTTATAATGAAACAAATTTGAGGCTGCCTGGTTCCTTTTTGACTCTTCAAGCTGATGAAAAATGGTGCTGCCCTTATATCTTAATTTTCCTTTTAACTGGGATTTGGTGGACTTGTGGTATGATATTCCCAGCCAGTTTAGTAGAAAAATGAAAGCGCAAAACTATGGCTTGGAGACGGGGACAGCCATGGAAATATGACTGCGAGATGGGAAATTTCTGCAAATCATGATTGTTTGAAGCATCCTGAGTTTGCAGTATCTGCCTGGTGCCATGCCAGAGTGAGTCTGGCTGCACTTCCCAGTGCAGTCCCCAGGCTGGACAGTCAGTACAACAGCTGGGATTTTCCTCCTAATTCCATTGCAGGGTCCAGTTCCTTATGCCCAGATGTTGCCTGTAGCTAACTTCTCCCACCAGCAGTCACGGGACCCTTTGCTTCAGAGATGAGGAGCCCCAGAATGTGTTGGCACAACAGTAACATCCACCACACGTGTGTGTCATGGTGGTACAACCAGGCCACTCCTCATGCTGGACGACACACCCAGCCTGGGAGGAGGGATGGGATGACTGCTTTTCATTCCCACAGGCACATCTCCATGCCTGGGACCAGGCACACTGCAGCAGGGAGAGAACCTGCTGCAGAAACCCCCCTGGGTTGACTCCTACTGGTATGCTCCTTTGATGTCTCTCTCCCCAGGTACCTAATCTTCTCCCTGTGAAGCCTTATGCGTCCTTGCAGTGCCTTTCTCCAGGGAATGCAGACTTTCCAAACAAGCCGTGTCAAGGGGACCTGTGCTGGATGCACTCCCTCGGTGATGCCCTTTATCTGAACAACCATCATGGTTTCAGCTGGGGTCATACTTTGGGACCCTGTGACGCCCTGATGGTTTCTTTCAGAAGATGAAAGCAGTCATGGCTCAGAGCTTACAGCCACCCTTGAACATGCCACAGCTCTGTTCAATGCAGGAAAATAGCCAAAGTTTAATTTATCCTTCAGCAATTTATCCTTAATCACAAGTAGCTTCCCTTTTTATCCAGAACAAGTAAGTCTGGACTGCCCCTAAACTGTTACTACTGCCCCGGCACTTTGAGAAGGTTTTTGGCTTTCTCACAATCAGGATTCTCACATCTGCTGCTTTCAGAGAATTGCAGCATGGTTGGGAATTCCATACATTTGGCCTTAATTACAACATTGCAAATTAAAGGCTAATCAACAGCCGCATGCCAAAGTCTCCGGGACTCCTGCAGCTCTGAATGGATCCAGGCACATCAGAATTGCCTATACTTGTTCCTTGCAGAAGGTCTGCCTGATCATTATTTAGCCATTGCCAGTGAAAGGCAGGCCAAAGGCAGACTTTTGGGCAGGAGTCTAACAGGAGCACTGGCGAGTACAGTGGCTGAATCCCCTGGCAGCATCATGGCACATGCTGCGTGCTGCTCTGCACCTCTGTCAGTTTGACAAGCCCTTTGGCAGGTCCAGGTTTTCACATAAAGTGTCAGATGTAAAAAGAAAACATTAATTTGGAAGGTACTGACCTAACAACACAGTCAGGGCATTTCTAGTACTTGTGCCACTCACCCAGGGAAATGAGTCAGCACAGAAGAAGAAATGCATATAAGCATATATGCAACAGACCAGAACTTGGTCTCTTAAAGGTGAGCTGGTCAGACAAATACCCAGCTGCATCCCCTACATCTCTCTGACACATCACATCCTTATTTTGTAAATAGACACCTGGCAGTGAGAGAGAAGGTAAGTTTGTCTGACTCTTCCAGCCTTGGATCAGCTCACTGGGAATACTGCTAAACAGGAGGGTTTAAACTGGCTCTTAATCATATCAAGCAGAAAGTGTGTCAGTCTAAATCAATACGACTGACTTTTGGATGTACAGGCAGCCTCTGCTCTGTGCTAGATGGCTCCATTCAGTCTTGAACACACTAATATCCCTGCACAAGGGAACACATAAGAAATGTGATGAAACAATTGTGTAAACCAGCTGTAAGGAGTCTTCTGCTCTTTTTTTTTTTTTTTTTTTTTGTGCCAGGGATGTCTGTTTAATGCTCCTTACTCTGCTTACCAGTCAAGAGAAAACAGCTGAGGAAGAAAGGATAATCAGAAGCAACTGTCAGCACTGTTCTCCTGTTTGGTCTTTCCTTCCTAAAACAGCAGCCCTGGGACCCAGTAGGAACTAGGGCCTTTCGCTAGGAGCCATGGGCAATCGAGGAACCCTAGTGCTGCAAGACACCACTGGAAGGGTCAACCATATGCCCAGAGACACTCGCTCCTGTTACGTAAAAAGCCAGGAGAGCCTGAAGAACCAACTGTTCTGTACATTCTTCCTTGTCCTCCCCATCACAGCCTTTCACTACAGGGGCTGGCAGCTGGAGCTGTTGCAAGGTGCGCATCGCTCTCCAGCACCGCTCCCTACTCTTCGCATCCACCTCTTACACGTCAGTGGCAATGGAGCCTCACAGCTGTCCCCATGCAGCGAGTCATGAGAGTCCTGCTCCGGTGAATGCATGAACCAGGTGTGTGATGGCAGGGCCAACCACAAACACAGAGGCGAGAATAATCCTGGAGCCTGCCCTCCCTGAGGTGCCTGTTCCCCGGCTCTGCTGGTCTCCCCAGCTGCCATCTGTTCTGCCCCTGGCATCATGCAAATCTTCTTGCTCCTCCCATCACCTCCTTCTCCTCTCTCTCCTTCCACGTTTATTGTCTCTAAGATGACCAGTGATAACTGTACACAGTCCCTGTCCTTCCATGGCTTCTCCTCTGACCGTTATCCCTAACATTGCAGATTATGCTGTTTGAAAACTGCACTGTGCTAAGTACTGTCAGAAACCCCCTCTGGTTACTACAGGCCAGCTCTTCACTGTGAAACCTCCTGCCCTGCCAACGATAACACTCGTGCTGGCAACCCTTACACCAGCCTACAGTGCTGCACGCTGTATTCCCCATTCCTTCCCTCTGAGTGCAGGTGAAGATGTTGAATTTCTGCCCCAGAACCCATCTGCCCACCTGAAGGTCAGGCAGGCATGCCCAGAAAGAGCTGGGTCCACCTTGGAAATAACTAAATAGTATTATCGCTCTCTATTGGGAAGGAGGAAAGTAAATGGAGATATGGTGACACTGAATATATAACGTAAAAGTGGTTAGTTTTGTCAGATTGCTCGATAACAAAATGCTAATAAAAACCCAAACAAACAGGAAATTCAATTGCAGTCCCATGATATTCTGCAGATGTGTATTGAACTGGAATTTTTATAAACTGAAAGGTATCTCTGTTACCAGAAATGTAAGTCTATATAACTAGAATGAAGTTCTGGAAATGTGATATTTATGACAAACAGAATGAAAAAATAAGGAAACTAGCATGCATTTTTTTCTTTCCTGAAGTATTTCAAAGAGCATGGTGGGCAGGTCCCTCAGAACCAGACAGCTGTTGCAGTGAGGTGAGTTATGAGCAAGGTATATAACTGCTGTGGTGTTTGGCAATGTTAAGGTAAAACCTACTCGGAACAACTTATTTATGACCCAACAGATTCTTTTAGCCCAGCTAGGAGTGCCAGCTAGTTCCTTGTTTTGAGGACATAGGATCAAAGGCCCTAAGGCATGCACATTCTTGATATTCTTTGCCATCTGGCTCCTCAAGCATTCACTGTCTCCTTGCAGGTCCAGGCTCAGACCCCACAGGCTGAGTGAAGGGGAGACAGACAACAAGGGCAGGAGAAGACTTTGAGGCCAGCATGTCTCAGACATCTTTCTGGGACAGGCAGATGTGACACTGGAGGTTAGAGGAGCCCCACATTTCTCTTGTGCAGCAGCTGGAGCCAGGCAGCCCTGGGGACACTTCAGAGTCAGCTGTACTGGTCCTTCCCCTGCTCAAGGGGTGAGCCTGTGCTGAGCTGGCCCACTTGGCTATGCAGGAAGGGACTGCAAAGTTAGTAAACGTGCCCTTGTGAGTGATGCTTATCCTCTATGACCCTTGTCAGCCATGGTTGCCATTTCCGTTCCCAAGCAATCTTTGTGCCAGACAGTTCCTCTGAGTACTCCATCCCCATTTTCTTGGCGTATACCAGCCTCTGGGTGTAGAAATCTCATGTCTTGCTGGGAACCAGAGAGATGTCTGCCTTCCTCCAGCTGTCCATTTATTTTGCAGTGAAGTGTTACAAACGCCACCAATTCATCAACAAGTCCATCTATGGGCAGATGCTTGTCCAAGTCTTCTCCTCTGCCTTTCACTCGCTTCCCCATACGTTCCCCATACACTCCCTTGTCATTTCTTCAGCTTCTTCTGTATGGATGATTTGGATACCTTGTCAAAAATTTTGAAAAGGATGACAGATTCTCACCTATAATTTAGTCTCCTTCTCATGCCTTCTCCAGCACGTCTTTGTTCTTTAAGCGATACTTCTGAGGGCCTCTACACTCCCCTTGACCCATCCTTATGTTGTATTTTCCCATTTGCAGCTCTTACTTCTTCCTTTGCATGTCTGATTCATGGATTATGCTCTGGAAAAACCTCACACAAATCTAAATGAGGCAAACCCCCAAGGGCATGCGATGCTATGGCTTCAGCCATATCCTCAAAACCAGCTAAGATGCAAGCCTGTTACGGGCTGGCAGCTGCGTAGATGAGCCAGTATGGAGGCCAGCTTAATATGTCGATAGAGAACATGGGCAGACTATGTGAAGGACTGTGTCAAGCAGTGTAGATGCACCTTAGGTCGACGCTTTCACCCTCCTCCAGACCCCTGTGGCTTTCATTGAGAGGAAAAGCAGGTCTATGAGAGCCTATGCACCACATCTGGGTTCAGACCTGATTATTTATTAGCTTGGTGAGGAGTGGCAGTGCTGCTAGAGTCTGGTAACACATCTCTCTTTGCCCATCAACTGGGAGGTGGGGAGCGAAAGGTCCATGGGTGTGTGGGGTAATGCCAACGCTCTGTAACACTGCCAGCTATGGGTGCTGCAGGTTCATTCTGGAAAATTAACGTTCTTGAAGTCCCTCACTGAAGATCTAAGCCTTTCCTGAGGGAACTAGCCACATCCTACTAGAGAAGGCAGATGAAGAGGTAGGTGGCAGATAAAGCTTCACTCCCACAGCTATCCATCTCCTTTTCTGGCTTGTTGTTTTGTTCTAAAAAGTTGATGGTTCTAAAGAAAGTTACTAGGGTGCCTCAGGTATAGTTGCAATTTGGAGAGGTGTACCCTCCATCATGATTAACACAACAGGACAGAAAACTGTAGACAATAATGTTTAAGAAAGAGACTGCCCGTGCATCCCAAGCAGAGAATGGACTTTCAGATTTCTACAAATTTCTGCAGAAACTCAGGGGCTTCTCAGCTTATCAGAGACTCGTCCCAGAACTGCTTGCACCACATAGCTAAAAAAGCTGGTGAACTCAACAATCAGTTACCTTCAGCTAGTTTGACCTCCTCAGTCTTGACCTTGAAGGCCAACAGTGGATTAGTGACTGCAGTACAGTGAAGTTTGAGGAGTCCTGTCTTCAGTTTCCTATAGTCCTATTTGGATTCTGTTCCCATTTCCTTCTGCTTAATCTTGACATAACACCTGAAACAACTATGCAAACTGCTTGGCATTGGGGAAAGATTTCATGTCCTGCCCAGTCATTATGTGAGACTGGAGATGAAACTCAACAGCTAAATTAAATCTGATGTTGATGATAGAAACAAAAAACATCTAATGAGTGCCTCAGCAGTCTTGTCACGCAGCCCTATCCCTTGGATTTGCATTGACAAAGGCTGCTGATGCCAGTGGCAGAAACCTGAGAAAAATCATTCAGACATGAGTTCAGTGTATAAACAAAATTGTCTTTCTCCTTCACAAACTAATTCCTTTAGAGCTTATGCATATGGGGATAAAGTTGAATTTGAATTAACAGAACATTATGGGAATAGCGACAAGAGGTCTGGTCCTCTGCAAAGAATACATTAACCAGATTCCATCACTCATTCGATTCTGTCTTGGGGGTCTCACATGCTCTTTTAATTTCTGTCCAGCTTCCATTCTTTTAGAGAGGTGTCTTTCCAAAATGCACTATTAATTAACTGCTCTATCCCAAAGCCCTTTCTGTGGGCCCACAAGCTTTAAATCAATGCAGCATCAAGAACTGCACTGTTCATCACAGGTCTTCTAGGCAATAGGTAAAAGGAGCATAAAGGAGCATCTATTTTTCTAGCTCTTGTGAATAGCGGGGTAGCTTAACAGCATGGTCTGGCAACGTTTTAACTGTTCAGCATCATGATTCTTTCACTCATGTATTCCAGGAAATGTTACTGGTGCCAATTGATCTAACTGGTGTCGTTTGGGGTGACTGTCCTCAGAAGAGACTGTGGGTGCTGGTAAGATATAAATGGTGCGTTGCCGGGGAAGACTTAGGTGTGTCATACTTTTTCAGCTAGCTCTCACTTTCCTATATTTGGGATATGGGTTTCGAATGCTCCTCCAGAGGGCCCTAATTCACACCTCGAGTGCTTAACCTTGAGCTCTGAATCACCCTGCTGTGCCAAGGGGCTCAATTTTCAAACACAGCAAAACTGAAAAGAGGATTGTCTAAGTCAATTCACCATATCTGGCCGGTACCTCCTGTTTTAATCTTCATTTGAACATTAGCTTTGGTAGCATCCTCCCAGAGCTGACGTACGCTCTGCTCTCAAAATATCCCCTTACATTCATCCAACAAATCTGGCCAAGGGCATGAGAAAGGATATATTTGTTCTTCCCATGTGCCTGAAGAGCAGCTCCAGATAGTACTGATGTGGGATTTTGGGGTTTTTTTAGTTTTTTTTTTTTTAGGAGAAACACTAGAAATGCAAAATCCAGACCTTATGGTGCCTTTAGCTCCTTCTAAAAGGCAGCTTCTCCAGACCACCTCACTCCACCTGTCCTGGATGCTTCCACTTGTAGGGGCAGGAGCAACACCTCAATAAATGTCAGTCAGCAGAAGCCACTCTGTATGAAAACTAGTCATAGAACAGGTCTTAGATGAACCGTCCTTCGTCTATGTAACCACATAACAGGGAATACCCAGTGCAGATTATACTAAGTATATTTTCAAACCCAGCACAAACATCAACACCTTCAACATTTCCTAACACCCTAGGCCAGTTTTGCACATGGGGTTTAATGGGAGCTGCTGTTCCCTGATTGGTGAGGATCCGTGTAGGAAACCAACTGGAAGAAGAAGCATTTTAACCCCAGGACCAACTTGTAACTCCCTGGAACAAAGAACTTTTTGAACTATGTGAGCTTTGCAAAAGAGGATCTGGCAGTCAGAGGAGGGAGCTCAGAGATAAGGAGGCATTTGTTTTACAGCTATATCCTTGGAGGACTGAGAGATTGATAAAAGGGAACCTCCTGTCTCAGCCAGGTCATAAAGTGCAAAGTCAATCAAAAACTGTGGTAACTAAGGAAAGGCAAAGACGGCAGGGGGACATCACGGCCATGGACTCCGTTCAGCACTCGGGAAACTTGCCCACCCCATCCTGTAAGGAGCATGGGTGCTAATGTACGTAGCTAGCGGGGATAGCGAGCCAACGGGCATCAGGCGAAACGTGATAAGGGGATGGGGTGGGGATCCCTTGAGCCTTTCTGAGGATTGTCTCAAATACTTCAAGATGCAAAATCCCGGGGGTCCATAGTGACATAAGAGGGGGAAGGCAAGTGACGTTGTGGGGACACTTTTGAACAAGTGTGCCCACCAACCAGACACCCACTGGAACCCGGACCTATGATCTCTCTCTCCACTCCCTCTCTCCTCTCTTCCCTCTTTCTTTTGTTCTTTCACCCTTTCTTAATAAGTAATTCAAGGCTTAATCTAATTAGGTAATGCAAGACTTAAGCTAAGAAGTAACTTTTAATTGTTGGGCTCCTGTCAATACAATTACAATTACACATAGTGAAAGTAATGATTGTGTATGGACTTTGAGTGTCGTTTCACCTCAGTTCCCACCAAGAGGAGTGGTGAATCTGGATCACCTCTCTCTCCTTCCCTGGCAGGACATGACAACCCGCCATTGGGATTTGGGAGCCTTCCAGCCTCACCCTGTGTTTAGCTGCCTCAGTGCAGCGGGCTCTGGCCCTTTGCACCGCTGCTGCTGCCCTGGTGCAATGTGCCACGGCTGAGGGGTGCCCACACAACAGAGAGCATATGGAGCTACTCTGCTTTCAACTTCAGCTGTGCTCTCTTGCGCTAACTTCCTTGTAAAGTCCCTGTGCAGATCAGTGCTGACACTGATGTCCCCAGTGGCCTTATCTAGCGTGAAGGCCCCCACGGCAGCCACTTCTCCTGATGTACCATTGGAATCTTTCTGCAGGGTGCTTTCAACCCAGTTCCCACACTGCTCTTCTTCCAGACTGGAGGTGGCCATGCGTTGTGGGGATACAAAACGACAGGGAGCCCCACTCTTCACCTGCTTTATCTTCAGTGTGCTCTCAGTGACTCCAGGAGGCAAACCAGGGTCTCATACCAGCAAGGGTGGCTCCACAGTGGCTCTGTGTTAGTCGAACAGCCTAAATGGAGCAGAACTGGGTGAAGATATCCGACCTGCTCCTGCAAGGCTGCTGGTTCAGTGCAGCAGTGAAGAGGGGGAAACAGCCATTTTTTATGTGAGTTTGTGCTCTTTTCTGTACCTTCTGCTGATGGCAGCTGAACTCCAAGTAAATGATGTCTCAGCCCAACAGCAGTTTGTCTCCATTGTGATGGGCCATCCCACAGACTGGCCACCGAAGGAGTTAAAATGCATACCTTTTCTGCAAAACACCTGGGAAAATGGACTCCATGGATCTGCCTCCCTCCCTTGTAAGCCCTGTCAGCTTCCTGCAGGGCCAAGAGGAACTTTTTATTGCCTTCCCTCATGTCCTGCAGCACAGACCCTGCTAGGAGGAAAGGCAATGCTGGCTACTCTGCTTTGTGCTCTTGAAACCTGCCTAAATCCTGTGATGATGCTGGAGTTGTGGTTGCTGCCAAGGTGTTGTGGTTCATCACCTGTCAGCAACTAAGCACCCCGCAGCTGCTCCCTCACTGCCCCCACCCCTGTGGGACGGGGGAGAGAATTGGAAGAGCAAAAGGAAAAAAAAAAACCAACACTTGTGGGTTGAGATAAAAACAGCTTAGTAATTAGAATAAAATAATGATGATAATATTGATTATGATAATAATAACAACAATGATAATAATAACAACAATGATAATATAATTAAAAGGAAAAGCGAAAAGGGGAAAAAAACCAGAAACACAAATGCTACAACTGTTCACCACCTGCTGACCAGCGCTGCCCGTCCCTGAGCTGTGATTGCTGCCTCCCTCCCCCAGCC
Organism: Phalacrocorax carbo; assembly: GCF_963921805.1. Classification (NCBI taxonomy): domain Eukaryota; kingdom Metazoa; phylum Chordata; class Aves; order Suliformes; family Phalacrocoracidae; genus Phalacrocorax; species Phalacrocorax carbo. The sequence continues at coordinate 12,743,622 of NC_087528.1, forward strand.
AGCCCCTCCCAGGTAACATACTGGGCATGGCGTTACATGATATGGAATATCCCCCTGGCCATTTTGGATCAGCTCTCTTGGCTGTGCCCCCTCCCCTCCCGGCTGCTCGTGCCCCCGGCAGAGCACGGGAAGCTGGGAAAGCCCTTGGCTAGTACAAGCACTGCCCAGCAACAACTAAACCATCAGTGTGTTTTCAGCATTGTTTTCATACCAAGTCCAAAGCACAGCACTGGGCCAACTGCAGTGAAGCAAATTAACTTTATCCCAGCTAAAACCATGACACAAGGTCATAACAGGAAGGCAGAGGCAGACCATCACAGTGCAGTCCGACATTCAGGCCCTTTAGTCTGTCTTTCAGGCCCCTTATTAGAAGAGAAACTGTAGAAGTCCAGAAAGGCTCTCAGACCCCAAAGCCTACAGGTGAGATCTAATCTATTTGAAAACTGAACCCCCTTTGAAGTCTGCATACAGCAACAACTTGTAGACCATGGTGCTGTGACTGCAGCCTCATACCTCCAAGTGGTCAGACAGCTCCAGGACAGCTCTGTCACATCTGCTCAGGGAAATCTCATCTCACAGTGAGTCCACTGCAACAGCTGGAAATCTAGGAAAGTCACCCAAAGCAGGCAAGGACAGTTGTCCTCTGCAAGTAAAAGTGTGGGAGATCCCTCTTTTTCACACCCAGATGAATTCAGCATTCACACAGCCAGTTCTGCTTGGAGGGGAAAGAAGAGAATACAGTTAGTGGATGAAAGAAACATGAGTGTTTTTCTACAGGCAAGATAAGCTAAAGACATAATATTTCTGGAAAAATAGCAGACCAGAGCTCAGTGAAAAGCAGAAAAAATGGGTTCAGATACAGAGAATCACATTCATTTCAGGAGAGGCTGGGAACGTGAACAAAGTCTATTTTGCTTTTGTACATGCTAGGGCTGCGTTCACATTGGTACCCAATATCTTTTTCCTGAGGACCACCACCCCTGTGCCTTCAGCTCATTGGAGTCATCCTGCATAAGGCAGCTGGTAGGACTGTTGAAGCTTATCTGGGTTACAGACACCTCTGGAAGAGCCACCCTGTTGCAGCGATGGACAGGAAAGAAACAAACAACCTGCACCACATTTTGTCTCCAGGTTCCTTTCACAGTTTGCATTAGTCCAACAACAAACACTGAATTTTGAGTGGCACTGCTCCTGTTTCATCCAAACCAGCTGCAGTCCCCGAAGTTCCCCAGATAATTCAGAAAGCCAATGAAGAGTCTGACTTTGTTCAGAAATATAAGTGAGCTGTATCTCTAATATGGAACATTCAGCTTGCTCAAATAACTACTCTCACCCTCACCCAACAGGGCAAGTCTCACTCACTGAGTAACGAACCATAGCAGTGAACAGAACTACTGACTGATGCCCCTTTGCAGCCTGCCTGGATCTCCTGCGGTTGCAGAGCAGTGCATGGACCTTGACTGACTGTCCTGGACCCAGCGGGAGAGGCAGTCTTGCTGGCCAACAAGTCTGACACATGGTCCCGCTGGCTGTGCTGTCAGTGGGTTCTGGTGTTTGCAGAATCCTCTGCATGCAGGAGCCCTCCCTAACAGTGCTCTCCAAGCTGGGATTCAAGCCCTGCTCCAGCCTCTTTTTCTGTAGCATTTATGCAAGCTCTCTGTTTACCCTTGCAGAGGTCACCTTCTTCTTGTGTTCCAAGACCCTTTTGGCTTTGATAACTTGCTACTAGCACTGACAGTGTATTTGACTTTCTGGGACTGGATAAAACCACCCTTAAAGCAGGGTTTAAATCAATAGGATGGGATAGGGCAAAGGCAGGAACAGAAGTAATTGGACAATCATAAGGGTGGAAGTGAGACAGACAGATTTCCCAGAGGAGCTAGCGAAGAGTAATACATGTGTAGGTTTACAAAAGAGCTCCTGTAAATGGAGATAACAGATGTGGTGCTGAATATAGCCTCTGTCAGTGCAGTATAATTGGGATGTTCAATGGCTTCATGAAAATACGTGGACTCCTAATTGCTATAGCACCTGTACTCCTCGCCTAGCACAAAGCTCCAAACCTTCAAGGAGATCAAAAAAAGGCTGAAAGTTTCCTGGCTTGCAGACAGCTTCTTTTTTCAGCTCCCCTGGGAAAGTGCGCAGTGACAACTTGGACCAGCCCCAGCAAGTCCACTTGGAAACTGCTCACCATTTTTCTGTGGGAAGCAAGCAGGAGATCACGCTAGGTCCTGCAAAATGCGCAGAGAGGTTGCATTTTACTTATTCCAGTTGGTCAAGGCAGCAGCTCCTGAGGAAGGACTCTCTATGCTGAGAACAGAGTGAAATGATCTCACTTAGCCTGGATTGCCCATGTCTCCGTGGGCTTCTCTGGGCAGTGGGGATTGACTGCTCCCTTTCGATGCCACCTGCCTGGCTGCTGCGGTGGTTCCAAACCTCTTGCAATCACGTAGCTCAGAGAGAGCTCCTACCATGTGAAAATCTGTCCCATGTGCCTTGTGTTCAGTCAGGCCACACACAGTCCTTGTGATTCCTGTACTCAGCAGTGCTCTGGAAGTCATGCTCCAACACGTAAGACTTCACAGTGAGTCCCACAGAGAACTCGTGGTTCCAACCAAGTGTCGGTTTGGGGCTGGGAGACCCTACTAACCTCGCTGTCTACCAGCTGTGCTCGGGTTGGCACACTGCTGATATATATAAAGATACTTGGGTGCCCTCACACTGTGCTGCCAACCCTCTGGCATTGCATGGTCGAGTGCGTGGCACAGGTCTCCCCACCGCCCAGTCCTCACCCCCCAGGGCTGAGGGGCTTGGTGCCTTTCTCGGGAGGATGTCTTAAAACCCCAGCTCCCAAAGTACCAGTGCAATCCTTCCTATTTTCTCTCACATGACCGGTGAGAGTACTTGGTGTACTTTCTGGGGTGGGATCCCTGTTTTCTTTTTTTTTTCTCCTTTCGCTTTTCCTTATTTCCAGCAAAGCCTTGAAGACCTCTGTGACAGAAAACTTTCCAAGGAGAGCTTTCCCTTCTCAATATCTCTGGTTCTTTACCTCAGCCACATCATTTTTGTTTGTTTGTTTTCCTTCGCGGACCATCCTCTGCTGACCTTGCTGTATTCTCCAGCCATTGGTGACACTCATTATTTCTGGATGCAAAAATTTGAAAGAAAAAAAAGCTCTTTCAAGTTGCACAGGCTGGGCTACCTTGTCACTAATCTGAGGGGGAAAAAAAAACCAGCAACAACCAAAGCCTCCCCACACATGTCTCTGAGCAGCTTGAAAGAGACAGGGCTTCTGTGATGTTGGCAATACAGTGCAGCTCTGCAGGGGAAACACAGCTACTTGCAGCAGAGGTTTTAGAGGTGCAAGCTGCAAACAAAAATGAGCCTGCTTTAACGAGTTACTTCAATTTCCTTAAACTTTATTTGCTATAATCCCCTCTAATGAGTTACTTCTCCTCAACAGAATAAGGGTTACAGATAATGTTTCAGCTCTTGGTTCATCCCATAAATGAAGTAAAATATGTGAGCTTAAAGGTATGTACAATGTGGGTCTGCTTATGAGAAGCACTTTCTGGCATGCTAGAGCTGCCCTATTGTGGGTATCAACCCCACCAGCTCGCTGCAATGTCCCTCAGCAGATCCCAGTCTTCCCAGTAGGAAGAAAGTCCTGGAGCTCTGCCTGTCTATTCACCCTGCTACACTGGTACCGGTTGAAGGTCGTTGATGGGGATGTGGCAGAGGACGTTGCTGAAGACGTGACTGTGAAGCACTGTAGTGGAAGCACCAGTCAGGCAGTGTGTGTTATCCTGCTTTGGGGCAAGATGAAGCGCTCATGCCTGGGTGACTGCTTCTGCTGCCACAAGCCCATGAGCTGGCGCAGGGATCACCCGGGAGGAGAGGGATTGCCATAGCGCTGCTCCTGCACCACCTGGGCTACCACGCTCAAAGATTTAATCCCACGTAAGTGTGCATCCAGATTAAAGAAGAGGCAGGGCTAAATCTTGCTTTCAGCCTTCAAAGCATATGAATATTTTAGATGGATCCTGACTTCAGCACCCCATGCATGTCCAGCTAGAAGAGGTTTACTAAGCCTTTAAGGCTCTTCATAAGCCTTTTCTCTTATAACTGCTTTCAGGATCCAAAGTATCTGCCAAGCATACTGTGCAGAACCCCTCTCCACACCCACACATAGACTGGCATTTCATTTCAAGCTATGCTAATCCATAGCACTTCCTGCAGTCCTGCAGTGTTCAGTAATATTTTATTTACTGTAGGATTTAACCTTTTGTAGCTTGAAAGGTGTCCTCTTGAGAAAGTGATGCTTCTTTAATGCCAAACAGACATGGTTGCCTTTAGGCTCTACAGAAATATTCTTGCAAAGCTTAAGACTTTTCCACTTCTATCAGCTTCTGTTTCTTGGTGTTTCATGTGTCAGGTCATTACGTTAGGCCTGGTGGGTTCTTCTTTTTGTTTTAATTAATTACAGTCCCTGAAGGATGTTTCTTAGATTTACACACTAGCTTTGGATGGGGTTTTATGGCTCTGTTTGGATGAGGTGAAGCCAAGACGACATAAAACATAAACTATTCTGGGCAAGACTATTAAACTATTTTTTTTTCTTCATTAGATTAGGTTCTTTCCATAGATTGGCTCTCTAAGACATCTCAGCTTAGAAGGCCTCCATAGCTCCATGGATGCGATAACCAGCCCAGTGCTCAGACGGGCCTTGGGCTATCCCAAATTGGTACCACAAATGCCTGCCAAAAAAGCACCTCTCATCAACTGCATGTGCTGATTGCAGTAGTCAGTCACTCAGCATGGTCAGCGTGGCCCCAACAGCCAAAGGAACACGTTTTTGTAGAGAACAGAAAATGCAGATAGAATGGAAATAACCTGTGAGGAGTGAGGCCAGGGCCAAGGCACAGGGCACCAGGTGCTCATGTGTGTTGCTGAGAAATGAACCCAGCTTTGGGGGGGATGACTCTTCTTGGTTCCTCGCCTGCCTATCTGTGCTGTTCAAGAACATGAGAGGCCAAATCTGGCTCCTGCCTGGTAAATTCAATGGGATGGGGCAGTATCTGAGAGCAACACCACAGCTTCGTGGCTCTCTGGAGATCTTGTGAGGGAAAGGAAATGGTCACTGTTTGAAACAACCTGAAGGGGTGACAACATTCAATGAGAAACCACACCATAGCCCTCAAGCTTCTCACTCAGCTTGGCATCCATGGGAAATCAGATTTACATCGTGGATGTTCGTGGCCACTAGACATGGGCATTTTCCCATCAGGCACACCTTTGTACCTACTGCTCTGCTGGTGTTGCTGCTCATAAAACCCTTCTCCGCAGAGGAGCTGGGCATTCCTGGCATTGCTGCTTTGCTTGGCAGAGTGGCACCATCTCCACCTCCAGAAGGTCCTCTGCCTACAGTGGAAGAGATGGTTTTGCTACAGGCCTGCCCAAGAGCTTGACCCTAATCAACTTCTTGGAAGAAACAGAGAGATATGAATCCCTGGCGTTACTGCAGAGAGCTGAGACCAGAGTCGCCCCAGGAACTGCCAAGGATTCAGAGCAATGTCACACAATACTAAACCCGAACTCTGGGCTGAGAGCAGCAATGGACCACTCAGTCCTCTGAGGCTTCATGGCAGGTTCCCAAGCTCTCTTTATAGAGGGAAACTAGAAAGGGGCTTCTTTCAGGGGTCCTGTAGCCAGAGGAGGATAGTCAAATTGGCACCCCATTGTCTTATATCTGTGCTTCTCATCCCTGGCTCAAGCCTCAGAGGGGTTAATGCCCCACTTCAGCTCAGGAAGACACTTTCAGCATGCTTTTTCAATTGGTTTAATTCCTCTGAGAGTATCAGGTGTCCATGGCACCTGCATAATTTATAAAATTCCTCCCTGCCTTCCAGCGGAGGGGGAAGATATTTCTGAGGGTCTGAAAGGTTATGCCACCCTCCCCCTCTCAGGTCATCTGAAAAAAAACAAGCGACTTTGATATACAGCTTTGTGTTTTCCTCTTGAATGACACTCCAATGTCAAGGCAGAGCATATATGCTTCCAGAAACAGCTTTTGTCTGGTCTTACTACTCCCTTGCCCTTTACAGAGCATTCTGGTCTGGGGTAGAGTTGTAGGAGGCTCCTGCAGGTACCATTTTACTTCTTAAATATTTTAAAGCTGAATGATTTTATTTTAATTTATTTTCTTTCAGTCCCTTCATGAAGGAGAATACTTTGTACAAATAGCAAAGCTGAAAGCTGCCTTGGCATAAGGAGTCTCTCCACATCTCTGTGGCATGCATTCCTCCTCGGTCTTGGCGAGGCAGCGGGAAGGAGGGAGCCTGGAGGGCCCTCTCTCCTTGTGCTGCTGGCTCTCTGGGCTTCGACGGGGTAAAACCCAGTGACAACAGCCTATCTTGGGGAATCTGAGCCTGTATCCAGACTAAAAGCTCATGGAAGCCAGGAACAGCTAAGCACTGTCTGGCAATTGCCCGTACCATCTGATCAGTACAATGCTTTGTGGCACGGTTTCGAGCTGTGCTAACCAGGACTCTCCCAGGCGGTGCTCAGGGATGGCTCAGGGGTTAGCGTGGACCAGGGACCATTCGCACCGGGCTTTTTGCATTTACCTGCCTCTTGCTGTGGAGTTCAGTGTTACAAGTTACATCAATGTCAGGGATGGAAAGAGTCCTGGGTGTGTTTAATATCCAATACAGTCACACCACAGTCATCTATTGAGGTTGCAGTTCTGAAAAGTGCAATGGTTAGTCATTCGGAAGCCCCCCTCCCACCAGAGAAGGCCTGTGTGTAGGGGTCTGAGAAATCCGCACAAGGACAGCATATTTCAACATCAGATCTTTCTCATTACTAACCCAATCACCAAGAAGCAAGACAGCAACAGTGTAATGCAGAACAAAACCAAGAGAAATGTTGTTTCATAGCTGCATGCAACACGCTCCATGTATTTTCACTGCTGTTATGGTATCTGATGCATATAAATTAAATATTTTAAAAAACACCAAAATGTAGAGTACTATTTCTCCATTTTCAGCACTCATTATAAACAAACACTATACTAGACACACCACACAGCCCCCTCCGGCTTACACACATTCATCAAAACGCTAACGTGTGGATATTCATGTGACAGCCACGACTTACAGTAGTTTGGTGCTTATAATTAGAGCTTTCCAGGCATGTTTCAGTACAATTGGGCAGCTTATGGAAATTTCCTGGAAAAGGTGAAAGTACATTAAAAAATTGAGTAATGGTGGTGGTTGGCAGAAGAGGGTCCTACATGGACCCCCTGAAAGCCTGTACAGGCAAGTGATGAGTAGCAGAGTGTCACTGAGTATGTGAACCTGCTCCAAATCACAGAGTGAGCAGAGACCGGGACATTCCCCTCGGATTCCTTTAGCTGTTAAGAGTGGGGTTTTTTTAATGTAGTCAGGCACACAAAGTTGTAAATAAGCACCCAGTAGGATTTTTGCAGCAGTCACTTGTCATTTTGTAATGTAAGTGTAAGGCAAGAGTAAGGTGCCTGAATACAGAATCTGGCTTTATGTTCCTAGGTGTTTACAGACCAAATCCCAATAGATGCCTACCTACTCTGTTAGATACCTAGATATACTTTTCTCCCCTGGAATCAGTTTAAACATGAGCCTCTGCTAGTCCATAGAGGTGCACTTTGGGTTTCTCAAGGAGTCCCGGCAGGCAGCAGCAGCACTGGGAGGGAAACCTTGAAGTTTCTGTAAAGCAGCACTCCCTGTGATTCCCGTAAGGAGTGTGTCTGTGTCTCCTCTGAAGGCATAATAACTGACTGGTACAGTAACAGCTGAAAGTTCTGGCATTGTAATAGTCAAGTTATATGCAAAATGCATGCATAGTCATTACTCATCAATTAATCTAAATAATTGACTATTTCAGAAGTATCTGCCTCTTCTGCAGCTGCTTCATTTGCTGATCTATTGTTCTGCGGGCACATATTAGAAATATTTGTGAAATGCATAAAATATTTAGCATTTGAGGATTGCACGAGTAAATATGCTTTTTATCCAAATGCTCCAGAAGGAATTAATTAACACCATAGCCTCAAAGAAGAGAGCTGTTCATAAATCATTGCTACTAAACCAGCCTGTTCTGGTTGCTGGAACAAAATAGTTAGTGGTCTTATTTGCACAGCCACAGATGAGTCTTCCAGCCCCCTGTATGATCAAAGAAGGAGCTTAATAAATATATTGCTTGAGAAAAGAAATCCATGCAGTTTACACTCCAACATGACTCGGAGTGCATGTTTTTCATGTTAACAAAGCAAAAATCTTCATCCTTAGTGAGACTGAGTCTAAAATATATAGTTTGTGAGTATCCCACTCTCTTTAAGAGCAACGGGCTGGTTCTGTAGGCACACGTACAAGGTTTAATCGTGCCAATAGCCCCATTAAGTACATTCTATTGTAGCATGCTTACTCTCTGATTTATAGGGTGTATCTTCCATTTTTATTTTGGTAATCCAAATCTCTGAGAGGACTTTAAACAATAACAAAATAATTAATAGCAATTACACCAATTAGACTAAAGCACGCACAGCTTAGCTGGGTGAGAAGCCCCTCACGCCTGGCCTGTTTTATGCAGAGGCACATCGAGGGGTTGCACAGCCCAGCCAAATCCATTCCCCTGGCTGTTCACGGCAGAGCCAACGGCAGACATGAGCCCTCCACCACCTCCAGCCCACCTTGGTCCCCTGGACCATGCTGCTGTGCTGGGAGAAGACGCAAATACCTGGCAGGACTCTATAGGGGGAGAGGCACTCTCTGGGCTGGTGGATTAGGCAACATTCATTAGAAGGGTTCATTAGAAGGGAGCAGTGATTATGGCCTCAGTGACTCCATGCTGATAAATACTATCATAGGGAACATGTGTCACCATGGCACTGAGCCCTGGGACTAACACGGTGCATCTCATTTCACTCAGGGCTCTAACATCCCTCACACAGGGGAACAAGGGCTTTCCACCCTCTAATGCCTCCTGCAGGCAAGAAGCACCCGATGGCATTTTCCCTCCAGACAGAGCTAGGGAACAGCTGTGTAACCGAAATAACAACTGTAATCTAAAAAGCTTGTTTTCCTTTTCTTTTTGTTGTCCTTTGTCTGGTGGGAGGGACAAGCAATGCCAACAGCTTTCCAGATGACCTAACATCCATCATAGGATCTCCAGGGTTGCTCACTGCCAAGCACCATCAGGAGTGCAACATCACCTCCCTTTGACCCAGCATTTTGAGCCACCCCTCTTTGTCATGCAAAAAAAGCAGTAACTTCTTGCCTTTCCAGGATGCTCTCCCTTTCTTCCTTCACCTGTGCTTTTGCAGATGTTTTACTGTTGCCCAAGCATCAAGGCAACTTTAGCACCCATGCTTTCCTCCTGCATTAATCAGAATAAGGTTTAGCCCAGATAGCAGCAGAAGTGTCTTCCAGGCAGTAAGTTCATGGCACAGCAAAGGTGCATCAAACGTGAGCACTCAGCAGACATCTGAGGGGTCTCAAGCTCTTTCCAGGCCTAGATTTATCATCTGGACTCTTCCTAAGCCTTGCTTTGAAAGGGGTGGAGTGGTACCACCTGAGTAGGGAAGATGGGCTTTCAGCAGCATGGAGGTCTTCCTCTACCTCAACTTAGATTGAAAACTGGTGTCACAAACTTCATTCCCTTTTTTTTTTTTTTTTTTTTTTGAGTGGCCAAAGGGGTTCAGGGTGTTCACAACTTCACTTTTAATCCTGACTCTTCTCCTGACTCTGTGCTCTTAGCCAGGCTGCTGTTGGGGTCTTCTCCGCTGTGGGTGGCTTGTTTAGAGCACCAGCAAGGCTACTGCAGGGCCTGGTTCATGGGGAGTATTTCAGAATAATGATACTTACTTGGAAGAAGGTTAAATGGTTATGATTAAGCTTATCATATTATAATTTTATTTTTCTAACATCCATCTTATCATTCCAACCACTATGTGATTACAAGATTTTCATCCTTGTTTTGCAGATGTTTTGGATAAGATTTATGGGAAAATGGACCTATTAGAGCTTGTTGACTGGTAATACCAGAGCCCTTCCTGACTGCAGAAAAAATCAGTCTATTGTAAACGCAGTCCCTAGCACAGCCCTTCCAAGTATCATGGGGAGGGACATCAAGCAAGGAAACGATCACAGGTTCAGCGCAGTCTGTGATGGGAAGACGTTACCAACTGCCATCATTAAAACAACAAAAAAGGAAGAATATCTTTTTTCCAAGCAAATAAATCCCTGAAAAGGAGGATATTGCAATTTCTGAAGAACTTCAATGTGTATTTTAAAATCAGATTTGGGAATCCAGCCATCTGTCCAAATATTGAAATTCATCAACTGTTTCAAGTGGGAGTTCGTCAGGCAAAAACATCAGATGGAGCTTCCATGCCTGCTGTGTTACTGGGCTTGGGTTACAGCCAAACACCATTGACACAGTTTTCTTGCTGCAAATCATCTCTGAGTGTGAGCAAAATACAGCTGCCAGTTTGGCACAATCACATGTCATGTGAAGCTACCTCAGGTGATAACAGTATTGTCCATGAGTGGATGGAGACAGAAGAAAGAAGAAATATTCCCAGGTCACACAGAAGTTTGCTGCTTCCTTCCATATCCCTCAGTGAAGGGCTGAAGAACCTCAAAAATACTGTGGGTCTTGCAAGGCACACCTCATTGACACGTCATTGTGTCTTCTTCCAGTGTCACCAGCAAAGCTTTTATTTTTTTTTCTTTTACAAGTATTGCTGGTATTTCAAGGTAAGGAAAATAATTAAACTAGGTTAGGGAGAAAAGTCAGCACAGACACCTTTGTGAGAGGCCTCAGCAGCGTAGAGAACAAAATGCTTTCTGTTGCTACTTCGTACCACCAGCTTTTAGAAAGTGTAGTTCTGCTCTGGAAAGGTTGCTTCCCTCTCAGCTGGATCCAAGTTTTCAAAGCCACAACTATGGTTGGCACTGATTGATTACCACAGGCTTTGACCCAGAAACTGGTCAATTATTTTTACAGACTGATCCAAATATGCAGTCTGCAGGAATTGCAGGAGAGAAGAGCCCAGGCCCGCAGGAGCATGGGTGGAGATGTTCATATTATCACCATTGTCATGAAGGGACAGATTCAGCCCAGGCTAAGGAGCGCTGGCTGAGTAGCTAAGGTGTCAAACTGCAGCTCTGGAGGAGGGATGTGTGCTGCTGCACCCAGCAGAAGGCAAAGGATGAATAAGATCAAGGCCTGGCGGGACACAGCTTTTGCAAGTGATGAGATTTCGGCCAGGTCCAGAGATCATCTTTGAAGAAACTCCTTCCTTCCTGGGTCTGTCACCCCTTCAGCACCCTTCAAATGGCTGTGCCCCAGGTCCTGGTGTAGAAAGACTTGTGAGAAGGCATGGAGACATGCATCTGCCTCGTACTCCCCAGGCATGGCTGTTGTACGCTGACATGTTGATTTCACTCAAGACTTCTGGTCTCCAAGATTTGAGAGATGATTTTGGTCAAAGCTACAGAGGATGGTTTTGTAGGATGTAGTGGATAACTAACAGATGAGGAAATCAAGCCTGGGACCTGCAATGCTCCTGTCCTTCATAAAAGCCTGGCTCTGTGGCATCCATCCATTCTGATATTTCTGACCAAAAGACTTGGAGAAAGACCAAAAGAGTCATTGGAAGAAGCAAGGCAGCATGTGACAGGACTGGGAAGTGTCCTTTGCAGGGAGCTCTCCTAAAGGAGCTGACCAGGAGTTTCTGATGGCAAATTAGGCAGGGTGTGAAATCCGTACACCTTCCAGTTGGGAGGAGCGCACACTGTTGCTCTGCACAAATAGCTGCCACACTGGGAGGCTACCACCTGGGGCTTTCCACGTGCTTGGTTCCAAGAGATAGTACTCCCTAGCTGGGTTTAATTCCAGCGGTTCGATTTGCACTGATAAACTCAATCTCTCTGAGAAAACCATGTGCTGTAACTGTGAGCCAGGGCTGTTCTGCTGTGCCAGCACACTGTACCTCACTTAACCACTGCAGCTGGTGTGGGGAAAAGCGAGTCCTCTTGAGTATCTTCTGCACATGGTGGGGACCTCCAGGTTATAACCACACAATGAGGTCCCCTGGCAAGTCACCCCCTGGCTGGACCCGTTCTGCTGGGCATAGGAGGTCACAGTGCTGAAGCGGGACCGTGGCCCTCCACCATCCACCACGATGTGCAAAACAGAGGCAACAGCCAGCAGTGGGTGAAGTCTGACAAATGGAGCTGCCAGCTGCACTGTGCCATGCATAGAAACCCAAACGGCATTCCTGTACATCCAGGACCCCTCTGACCAGTCAGAAGAGCTTTCTGGGGAGCCATGAGCTCCCTACAGGCTTTCCCCATACCGCAGATGGGTGAGGATTACTGAAATACACCCCAAATTGCAGCTAAGAGTGACTTTTGCTTTTCCACTTTTCTCTGCCCAACAGGACTCACTCTTCTTGCCTGCATCCTCTAGATTTGGCTTTGTTTGTTTTGTTCATAAACTTGAAGTAAAAGGCTCTTTTTAAAAAAAATTTTCTTTTTTTACTCTGAGGATTTGGGAAGTTTATAACATTTTAAACCTCTCTATAATCTCATAAATATAAATGACAATATTGTGAAGAGTCAAAAAGATGCAGACAAAGTAAGATCATTAAATCTGGGACTTGTAACGTATAATGCGTTCTTTCATCTGAGACTCTGATGCAGAGTCACTTCCTGCATTTTCTCTCTAATGGAGAAATGGGGATGACAAAAATTATATGCCCTCAATTCTAGTTTTGTGCAGTACCAAATACCCAGATGAACATGTGTTCTTAAGGGAACTGCATATTCTTAAGGTTTGGACGAGGTCTGACTAGGGCATGCGGTAAGATTAGCAGATGAGCCTTTAGTGTCACAGTTACAAGGAACAGCTGGCGACAGAGAAGCAACAGCAGGATCTAGCAATGGATTTCATCCAGTGATTTAACCAGTGTTTGGAAAGCCTCTTCACACCAATATTTCTTCTCTGTGTTTTCTCTCTTTTTTATAAGGAAAATCTTCACTGCAGCACAGCCCTGAAAAAGATCACCCAGTGAAGGCACTGTGTCAGTCCTTGGAAGTGCTCGAGTTCCACTAGGCAAAGCCCCAGCTGACCTGCTGCTGCTGGAGATAGTCCTGCTCTGAGAGGAAGAACGGAATGGAGAGCTCCAGAGGGCCCTTTCCACCAGCACTTCTATAATTTTTGCAGGGCAAACCAGGAAACTCTATAAATACCATATCTTCTTAGCCCTATGAACTTCTCTGAAGCAGGAGCTAAAATAGATTCAGGTATCAGCCAACAATTTATTGCCTGTAGCATCTCACCTCTCCAGTGAGCATGACCTGTAAGGTGCTGTGTGCTTCCTCTGCTATGAATCAGGCTTCTGTGGCACATAAGAGGCAAATGTAGCCTGACTCTTCCCTCTTTGACCAGCTCTGTTTTGTTTTTTCTTATGCAGAGCAGTTGTCAGATTCATTTTGGGGATTTACCCTTCCTGCTCTGGAAACTTGCACAGGAATGGAGCAAAAAGCCAAGCGTGCCTCTGGCTCTCTGCACAAGACAAGATCAGAGCTTTCCACGGCAGCTTGGAGAAACAGATCTGAAGCAGAAAACAGAAATTATGTTTCCTCTTTTCACTGTACTCTTGACATATCTCAGTGTACCCTACCAGCAGCTAGACAGAGGAACAAGGCTCCAGGGCACAACCACTAGCCAGCTGAGGTGGAGGTAGGATCCCAGCCTGGCTTGAGCTGGAAATCTCAAAGGACCTTGCTTTTGGAAATTAACCTGGCATTAGAACCAAACTGAAGATGGAGTCACTGCGTATCATCTACCCAGTGAGAGCCCTTGCCCAGACAGCAATCAACCTGTCCTCAGCAGCCCGAGCATGCACTTCTCTTATTCCCCCAGAGCTGGCCAGCTGCTGAGCCCTGTGGACTTCTAGGGGAACAATGTGGGATCATAGAATCATTAAGGCTGGAAAAGACCTCTAGGATATAATGCCAGGTGTGGAAGATGCTTGTCCTAGGACTGACCCTTCTCACAATGTCCTCAGGCAGGCTCACCTCGACAGCAAACTACAGCGATGAGGAGGTCCTTCGCAGGCCCCATGCAGGCAATGTTCGCTGCGTTTCAGCAACAGGGCTGGTTCTATTTCCCATGTCCAGCCTATCTCAGTGTTCCTGGCTGTGAAGGCGATGGCTTGGAGAGCTGGGGCTTTAGTTTTACTTCTGAGAACAGGGTGGAAGAACCTCAGCATATTTGGATGGAGTGACCAGAGCAAAGACCCGGGTGAAGGTTTTTCTTTTGGGGTGGGCTTTCATCAGTATGATCCCAGTGACGTGACTTTATGTAGCTCAAGCTTAGATGTTTGGGTCTGAGCTGCTCTATCTCATCTTCCTTTACAAAAGGAGGAGAAGGAAGAAGAAGAACAATTCAAATGAGAGACTTTCACCACTATCTTAGGCACATAGGCAGTGCAATGACCACCCATTATTGGTTCTGTACAAGTGGAACTTAGATGAACTGGCTCTCAATTTTGCATGTTGTCAGAGAAACTGGCCTTCCTCTGCTGATTTTATGTACTTCTGGAGGTCAAATTGACCAACACTGGGCAGACGGGAGCAGACGAAGCAGACACAAGGTTAAGCATTCAAGGTAGAAGACCTAGATTCCACCAGATGAAACACAAATGCTGGTGAAATGAAGTCTTGATGAAAAGCTGTAATTTCATACACAGAAGTACTTACTTCATGGGGCAATTGGTATTTAGAATAAATTGCTAGGATACTTTCCAATCTAATTACACCCCAAAACGCCATGGAATGCTTAGGGTAATCATGATCAAATACTGCCAAGCTGGTTTAGATCATTAAAGAAAATATTTGGTTGCCAGAAATACATTATTGAGTAGACATATGTGCACTGAACTCAGGCCATAAAAGCCATATTCATTTTTCACAGAGTGGTGCTCTGTAATATGCCTACTCATATTACTGTACAAATAAAGGGTTTGCATTGACTTATAAAGTCCTGCAGCCTTTGATATTGCACATTAATTAAAAATGTTCCATTCACAAGACAGGAAGGCAAAAGTCTTTGCAGGAATTTCAACAGATCTTTCTGCAATTTTAGCAACAGATGCAGCGGGGTCTGGCTGGGGCACCCCTCTGGGGCACTGCGAGCCCAGCGCAGCGCTGCCTGGGAGAGGCAGGTGAATGCCGACGCAACAGCTTGCATGGGGGTCATCCAAAACTGCCGCTGTGTAAGCAGTGCTGCCTTTAGTAGACTGATTCTGTGCTCAAATACTGTGTAAACCTAGGTCATTTTGACCACAAAAAATTGCGGGTACTGCTTACTGACATCCCAGATATGTGATGCTCCTGTGCTTCTGGGAGAGGTCACAATTTGTCACTTCTTCTCAGGGAGTGACAGGTCTCCCTACAATTTTTTAAAAGATTATGTTAAAAATAAGTCGCACTTCGCAGTGGTGATGAGTAGTCAAATATAATATCAGGGACCTAGAACCAGCATTGCTAATCTAACACCGTCCCTAACTGAAAGTGCGCAGAGGCCCAGAGGAGTTTCTGGAGAAAGAATTATTCAGTTTCCCCTTTTAAATACTTGGCTTGGAAATGCAAGGTCTACATTTATACTAGTCTCATGGGAACCTGTTGCTGATAGTACAAGCTCTTTGAAGCTGTATGTGGTGCAGCAGCAAGCTAAGGAGTCTTACAAGGAAAGAAAGGGATAAACTAGAAAATGAAGATATTGATGAGTCCAAGGGGATGGCTCTCAAGCACAAGACAGCTCCGGAAATACCTGGCTAAATGAACATGTATCCATCAGGGCCAGGGAAAGTGATGTTCAGACAGAAGTCAATTCCCTGGCTCTCTGTCATGGCTGATTAAATCCTTCATTCCAAATCGTTGTTCTTTTTTGTATGAATTAAACCTGCGATCAGCAGGACATGGGAGGGTGCCACCAAAAGGACAGTTCATCTGCTCCAGAACATACAGATGTTGGATGTTCCACCCACAGGCCCTGCTGTTGTATATAAAAATAACCTACAACTCTGCTTCACACCTAAAAGAAGAAAGAAAGAAAAAAAAAAAAAAAGAGAAAAAGAGAAAAAAGGAAAAAAAGGGGAAGGGAGGGAAAGAGGGGAAGGGAAAAAAGGAAAAAAGAAAAAACAGGAAAAAAAAGAATAAGAAAGGTTTGCCTAAAAATGCCATTGCCAGCATATTAAGCATAAGACTACAACACAGTCTAAACACGGAGTTGCTGGCCCAAGTTAGACCCCAAGTGTTTTTCTCCTTCTAGTTTTGTTAAAGCAAGACATTGGGCTTGATCTTTCCTTCTGCCCTGTGGGGAGAGACAGATGAGGCCTCAAGTCACAAGCCAAGCTACATGAGCAGAGGAAAAAAGTAGACACTGCTGTTAAAATAGCTGTCCCAGAGGTTTGAATCACAGATACTTGGGAGGCCATAAAATGGTTTATAAATATTAATCTCTGGATAGGTGCTTATGCAAATAACTCTGACTCCATGGAGTTACACTAATCCTTGGAAACAGAGTCCTTGTTACTCATTCGTCATTATTTTCCCATTAAAAGAGATTCCCTCATCCGATGCATCACATCTGGTCTCTGCTCAGGAACCACCAGCAGAGGAGGGAAGTCTATCACTCCCACCTGTACTGTGCTTGACATTTACCTCCTCCCTGAACCCCACCCTTATTTTTTAATTCATTTTCCTTGGTCTCTGAATAAACACAGAGAGTAGCTGCAGTTTGGAAAACTAAACGAGCCTGGCGGTAGCGTTGGTTTTCCTGGTGCTACTCCCTTCCCAGAACAATGACATCCCTCCACGCAGATCTGCCCTCCACCCTAATCTGCCCTCCCTCTTAATGCAGCGAATGGGCACTCCAGGCTGGGAGCCACAGGGACGTTTCCAGATTGTCTCTGTCCTGTGTCACAGCACCTAGTGCAGAGGGGCAGAGGCACACCGAAGTTGGGTAGCAGATGGGAGGCAGGGTGGGAAGGAGCTTTGCTGCAAGACCGTCTCTTTGCCAACCTCCCAGAGCCCAGGACAAGCAGCTGCTCTGACTCCTGCTCTGGCAATGTCTCATGAAGAGAGCTAGGTCAGGAGGAGGCACATATCAGGCTTTTGAGTGCTTTCTTGTCAAGCAGCAAAGACTCTAAAATCATGTCAGAAAGCCAGAGGCAGAGAACGCAGCTCCAAGAGCAGCACTGCTGCTTGCCCCTGCAGAAATGAACTGCTCCTGTGCTGGAGCCTCCCACGGCCTCCTTCGGAAGCTCCATGGGGAGGTGACCAGTACCAAGCCCTACAGGGATGGGGAAGGTGACCTGTGAAGGCCAGCTTGTCCTCCAAAATGCCCACCTAGATGCTCTGGATAAAGGAGGACTTCACATGAGGCAGAGAAAACTCTGCCAGCCCTCCTGAGCTCTACCTTGGCTGCGTGCTTTTAGATAACCCCCACACTTAGTTGCCTGCTCCTGGCTGTAGCTAGCAGGATGTCACCTGTGCCTGGCAGCACAAGTATTAAACAGGGTGGGGGTACGGGTTAGGTGTTCGCCAGCCCTGAACAGATCCAGTGAGCAAATATGTTAATTTAAAAAATAATGCAAGCAGAGTGCGGTAAAGATTTGTGGAGCTCATTAATGTTTGAAAACAGCTTTGACATCTGTGCTTTATTCAGATGAGGCTTTACCATTCAGTGCCTGGGAAAGAAAACACAGTAAGTAAAAGGCTTTCAAGTTTTCCCAGAGAGCCCGTGCTTGGGAGCAGGATCATCCCTGCATTATTTTAAAGACCCTGAAACTTCTTTATGTAACTTTTACGAATACCTCTAGACACGGTAGTTAATAGCATGTCCTTGCAGAGTAGTGTGAAATTGTATTTTGTGTTACTGAGTCTCTCTTAGAGTAATTAGCTTCAACACAATGCATCTGATTCAGGTTTTATGATAAAAATATAGTTTCTGAGACATAAATTTTCACTTAATTACCCAATACTCACATAGGTGTTGCTATTCATGTTTGTACAAGCCTGCATTACTCACAATTAGCATCCACTGCTGAAGCCACCGACAACGGCGATTTTATGATCATACAAGAGGGACAGATTTCCTCCTCTTCCCATACAACCGTGGCACTTACAGCATGTTTCATTGCTTGCAAGGAGTCTGAATTCTTATAAGTACGTGAGTAGGTTATGTCAAGAGTGTGAACTGTTGTCTGTGTGAAGGAGACCTTATTACAGGTTTATATTTACCCAACTAAAAGCAGGTCCTCATTAGGCTACAGACAACACAACATCCTGCCATCAGCTTGTTGGTGCAGCTTGTGCAGTTTAATTAGACAAGTCCTGAAGAGGAAATCGAAATGCCAAGGAAAAGTGCCTGACCTGCTAGAGTTCAGCTTGAGGCCCGGACAGAAATCCTGCTGTAAAACAGGTCTGTAGAAATTTGACAGAAATTAACTCTTTTGAGAAGCAGATGACATTTGCCACAGTACAGGGGCAAGAGGCAGGAGCTCCCAGCAGGTTTGAAGTGCAGCCCTGCAGATGTTTTTGGCCAGCTCACCAGTACAGCCCTGTGGAGCCTCTCCTAGTCCAGCCAGATGTCCCGGCAGACCTGGAGCTTTCAACCACCATAGAACGTGTCTCAGAGGCTGAACTCTTATTTTGCTATCGCTACAGCTTAGAAATGTGAAATATTCATACGGACGAGAGTGAGACTAAATTATGACATCCCTGTGAAACGATATTGAAGAACAACGGCAAGTTGAACCCGAGCCCCCAGCGTGCCCTGGCAGCCCCGAGGGCCAGCCGTGCCCTGGGGGGCACCGAGCCCTGCATCGCAGCCGGGCGAGGGGGGGGATTGTCCCGCTCTGCCCCGCGCTGGGGCGGCCTCACCCCGAGCGCTGTGGGCAGTGTTGGGCGCCGCAGGACATTGGGGGTATAAAGGTACTGGGGAGTGTCCAGAGGAGGCTGGAGTTGGGGAAGGGTTTAGAGGGGAAACCGTGCGAGGAGCGGCTGAAGTCCCTGGGTTTGTTCAGCTGGAGCAGAGGAGGCCGAGGGCAGCCTCATGGCGCTCTGCAGCCCCCTCCCAAGGGCAGGAGGAGGGGCAGGGCTGGTCTCTGCTCTCTGGTGCCCAACGCCAGGACCCGAGGGAATGGCAGGGAGATGTGCCAGGGGAGGGTGAGGCTGGGCATTAGGAGAAGGTCCTTCCCCCCGAGGGTGGTGGAGCCCTGGAACAGGCTCCCCAGGGAGGCATCACGGCACCAGCCTGGCGATGTTCCAGAAGCCCTTGGCCAAGGCCCTCAGAGACACGGTGTGAATTTGGGGTGTCCTGTGCAGGGGCAGGAGTTGGACTCGATGGTCCTTGTGGGTCCCTCCCAGCTCAGGGCATTCCGTGGTTCTATGATTCTATGACTTTTCCCACACACCCCAGTTTCTGAGTCACTGCTTTGTCAGGCACCAGCCTCTGGCTTCACAAAGACAGGAGTACCGTCCAGGTACTGCGCTTCTCCGCAGCTGACACAAGACAAACACTGATCTTATTTTTTGCCCCTGCCTGGTTTGGAGATGCATTATTTTTAGAGGAGAAAAAGCCGTATTATCTTTTCATAGAATAAACCACTCCAAAGTATTTCAGTTAGACTATAACAACTCAGCGCACTTCACTGTTTTCAATAAGAAACATATTCACGCTGCCAAGGCAGAATACATTATTTCACCTTATCACCGTGACAAAACCTCTCATTTGAAATCGGACCTGAGATTATTTCACTGTTTTGGATAAATATCTTCTGGGATCTGTAGTGTGAGCGTATGAGGTGCTAACCTTTCCATATCAGATGCATTGCTGGGTGAGTTTCCACAATGTCCCAACACCCTTGTGATTCCCATGGTCTGCAGAGTCTCTGCTTTTGTGCAGACTTGGTTACACCACGGGAAATGCAGTGTGGTAAAACTGCCAGCCCCAGAGCAGAGAATGGGAGCCACCAATGGCAGCATCCCTTTAGCATAATTTTATTATGGACTCAAAAACCCAAAATACTTTTATTTGAGTTGAATCTACAGACAACAAACCTCACTACTGGCTTTCAACAAGAAAAAACCAAAACATATTTCAGCCCACTGAAAAATATCCTTCCATCCCATTGTGGGACATGCATGCCGATCTCCCCAGCGTGACTGCTGGGGACAATGCTACAGCAGTTTCGTTTGTGATGGATGTTAATGATGGGACTCCATGTGTTAGTGGATGGCATAGAAATGCTGCAGGGATGAGAAAGTGTCAAGCACCAGAATAGAAGACAGGGAAAACCTGTTACTGTGGGTGGAAGTGAGCATGGGGTGCAGCTCAGTGATACCCCTAATTTATCAAAGTTTTATTTTCAGGGTTTCATCAGCAGGAGCTGTCACACTTCCCCACACTATTTCAAGTAAACTTCATGTTTATGGAATATTTCTGTTGGAGGAGAGGGGGGTCTCCTATATAACTTCATTCCTGTCACTGTGTGAAGGATAATCTCACACTGTAAGAGGAAAGCAGAGCAAATGATGTGTGAGAAAATGTATTACCACACAAGAGAGATTTCCCTGCAAACAGGATCTTGCTGAGCAACACAGGTCCTGCAGAACATATCAGCTTGTGCATTGGGAGGTGCTAATAGCTTCTTGTGTAGCAGGGAGAGTTTTTGGCTTCTGCTGATGAGGGGCTGAGTAAATTTGGCAAAGGCTGGTTTTCCTTTGCTGTGAGGCCCCTACAGAGTGGGAACTGACAGTCTTAAAGTTACAACTCTGTAGAGAGCAGAGAGACTATATGTAGCCTATGCAGCAGGGCTGTGCTACGGGACTCCCTCATCCTGCATCCATCCATCCATCCATCCATCCATCCATCCATCCATCCATCCATCCATCCATCCATCAAAAAGGAATAAAACAAAACCTATGCCCAGGGTAAATCCCACTGTCCAAGGGACTGGCTTTGGCCACAGAGTTTTAAGGCAACTTCTGTTATGTTTCAGGTGTATTTTATCTCCCACAGATGATGGTCATCATCACTGGGCTCTGCGGCTACAGTTCCGGTATCCCCAGCACTCACCTCTACCCTTCTGACAACCACAGCTCTCATCATACTCTTGTTGCCTTGCTCTTTTTTGTCCAAGCCTACGAAGAGGCAATGAAGGAAGACCTCCATCTCCACAGTGCACCCACGTTGAATCAGGTTTCGCCAACGAGCACCTCAGCTGTGTTGTCTCCTGCTGTTTTCTTAGTCACCACCTGTTAATCTGACATGGGAAC
Source organism: Phalacrocorax carbo (assembly GCF_963921805.1). NCBI lineage: Eukaryota > Metazoa > Chordata > Aves > Suliformes > Phalacrocoracidae > Phalacrocorax > Phalacrocorax carbo. The sequence continues at coordinate 12,765,017 of NC_087528.1, forward strand.
CGGAGGAAATTGTCTTCCCTTGACGATGGCTCATTTAGTCTGTGGCTTTAGCTTGGCTTTTTAGGCCAAAACTGTGCACAAGCGTGAGTAGAACATTAGTAGTGTTGGGAGAGCTGGATTTGCCCTTTCTGCTTCCCTCTATTGCTGAATTCTTTAGAGATACTCTTTCTGGTTCAGCAATCGCTTCTAGAAATTATTAATCTTAAATGGCAACTAAGGTAGGATAAAAGGTACTTTCTAATGACTAGAGAAGAACTGAATTACTTTAGGACAAGTCACCTCCTTTTTAGTCATCTACCTTTAGGAAGAAATGCTTGAAAACAGTGCTTGCCTGTCCTTCAGCCCAGGGAAGCTGTTCAGTGTGCCTGCATCAGCAAGGAAGCCGCGCTCACTTTGTAGGATGAAGAAAAAGGTATCACTGTCGACTTCCAGAAGAGCTGTGGGGGCAGCAACAGCTGAATGTGCCGCCGGCAGGAGGTGGTTAGAGCTGGTCCTCGCAACTGCTGCGTACAGCGTGCATGTTGGGGCAGCCCTACAGCTGCTGCATGTGGTGCTGGGGTGAGACCCTGCCGCACGCCCGCTCCTGTTTGTCCGACCCACTGAACAGTCCCACTGCCCGCTTCAGCCAGCCGTTGCTGAAATTATTTCAATATTGCCTCCTGCCAGCACGTTGGTTTCAGCTTGTTTTCTTGGGCTGTTTGCTGTCATTCATGGCAACCAAAATCACACTGTCAGAGAGCTACTCGTGGTACTCAGAGCACTACCAGAGCAGGAGATACCCAAGAAGGGAGTTGCGTCACCTAGCATCAGGCTCTATAGAGGAGACATCTTCAGCTGAGCAGCTGTCCTGAAGGCCCCTTGCAGGCAACAGAGAGAGACACAGCCTCCTGAGGAGCAATTTATCTGTCTCTCAAAGGAATCACACCCCTAGGGGTGTGTCTCTTCTGACTTTAAGGCCACTTAAATAATTTTAATAATGAATCTTACTTCTGCTTGCAAATAATATCAATTCTTGGACGGACTTGCTTTCTGCTGCCAGGTTTTGTGGTGCAGGTTCTATGTTATTGCTCAAAAAGGGGGAGAATTTGCAGGCTGTGTTGATGTCTGGTCAGCACTGAGAATGAGGACAACTATGCCTGCGCAAGCTGCAGATGCTGAGGTCTCTGTGAACAGACTTGCCTGCAGGCTGTGTGACCTTTACCACAACCTCAAGAACACATGCAAAGAAAACAAGCTTTGCTTGAACCAGAACATCACAAAAAAAAACTCTGTGACAGAGGGGACTTAGGAAAACACTCTTTTCTGATGTCATCTGTCAACGAAATGTGTCCACACTAACATTCCCAGTGCTACATGTATTCCTGGATATCATCTAACTGCTCAAACATTTGTAGAAACAGTTCTCTGCTTCATAGTGAATCAAGCTCCAAACATTCATTTGCAAAACTGATGGAAGATCAGGTTTGTTTTTTAACAACCGCATCCCTCTCCCAGCGGGTAGAAGGTTCTCAGAGCTCAGCTGTTCCATCCACATCCAAGCAGGTATGAGAACAACCCGTGGTTCATGGTCAGGCTTGGGTCATGAGAGAGGAGACAGGGCTGTGCAGGTCAGGTGTACTGATGGGGGCAAGCTGTTTGCCAAAGCAAAAGAAGTTTTGGAGGCAGTAACTGAGGGTGCATTGCTCTTAGGCAGGCCAGGAGCTGTTCTGTGTATGTTAGTCTCTGGTCTGAGTAACGGTAGTAACAATTAATAATTGAATACTTGAATTATTGATAGCAATATTTAATAATTGAATAACTGAATTCTATGCATTCCTATAGAGGCTCTTGTCAGAGAAACTGGAAGTATTTTGCAAACATTAATGACTTAATGTCAGGATCTTTTGCAAAAATGAAACAAAATGTGGCAGGATCCAGGCTGGATTACCTTTGGAGTAGTGGTGGCATCAGTGGTGGGCCTTGCTGAGGAAGTTACCCACACATTGCCTTACTTTGGGGCAAGCTGGGGACCACAAGTCAAGTAAAGGCAGAATACCAGACTTAAAAACAATCTTCTGGTCTCTTTCCCTTTCTCATGGACCAGAAAACACCATTCTTAATTTCACCTACCTCTAATTTCTTTTTTGGTCAAATAATTTCTTTCCAAGACGCATGATCATCACTTCAGGTCAGGAAGAGAAGAAGAATTTGCCAGATCAGGATGTTTCTTGCCACTAGTTTCCTTGCCTGCCGATGGGGCAACACAGCTGGAGAACCAGTCCCGTGGGAAAATGTGAACATCCTCAGGCCTGTTCTCCACAGGGTGTAAGATTATCACGTGCCTGTTCCTGTTTTAGGTGCCTCTTACAAGTTAAGCGTGACTTTGAATGAGGTCAAGGCCCATCCTCTTCATCTAAGGCTTTAATGCTGATACCTTCCCTTTAAAACAATGGGTCCAAATATTATCTTTCAGACCTCTGCCCTTCCTCCACCCCTGCTGACATCCTTTAGATAAAGTTAGAAGAGAATCTCCTAGGTAGTGCCCTTCTTGTGCTCTTCCAGTTATGATCATTTCCACTTTCTCCATAGAAACTGCCTCAGCTGCAAAGCATCTCAAAGAGTCTCTCTACCATCTGTAATTGCTTCCTGTTCTTCTCATTCCTGCGATGGTCATATCTCTCTTTCCAAGGCTTTGACTATTTCTTTTGTGATTTCCAAGGATTATAAATGAGGCCATTTATTTTACACCACAGACAAGCTTCTGTTTTGAGTAGTAACAATCATAAGGATAGGCAGTAGCTGTTAGAGCGATTTTATTTTCTTTCTGAATAGCAAAAAGTTCTCATTCACCTCCATTTTTGACACTCGGGAAATATACTGCTCTTCAGAATTAAACTCATGTTACCAGCAAAGAATCAGAGGGCTAAAGGAGGGATTTCTAGCTACTGTGAAAACACATTTCACTGCTTCACATCAAAATAAACGACTTAGAAAATATTGCAGACCACTCTTTCTGTAGTACACGGGTTGGTATTGCTCTTGGTCAGCCACCACTGGCTCTCCCCAGATACTCAAGAAGGATTTTGCAACAACCTGTAGTTCCCTAGATCCTCCTTTGGCCATTCCTGACGACAGGTATGATGTTTGCCTTTTCCCAGATATAAGGAACCTCTCCCAATTGCAATTAACTTTCCAAGATGTTAGAGAAGAGCTTCATAATGACAGCAGCCTGACCTATCGACACCTTTGCATGCATCCCATGTGGCTCAAAGGACATATATATGTCTTAGGTGCTCTCTAACCGTTCATTCCTTAGCAGTGGGTAATGCTTCACTCCCACACTCTGCTAGCAGGGTGGGGAACTGAGAGGGGTTATGCTGAGCAAGGGGGACAGTCAGGGAAGGTGGCACATGCCTAACAGCTTGACTGGGACATAACTGTGCTGCCTGATATTCTCTCAAATGCCGCAGACGATTTCTAACCCTACGAAAATCCTGCCTTCACCTCACCTTTGTGAGCCAATTCAAATGTCACCAGAGTTCCAGAAGATGAGTCCCTCCTGCCGTGTCCAAATGGGAGCTCTGGCAGTGCAGCAAAGCGAAGGGAAGGCTGGGGGAGTGACCAGGTCAAGCCAACCATTGCAGTCTGGATGAATAACACAGTTCCTGCCATTCCTAACCCCTGGCACAAACTGTGCGTCTGCTGACGCCTGCTTGAACCAGAGAAAAGATACGGGATGTTTTAAAATCAGTCTGCATCTAGGTCAAAGGCATGAAATAAGCTTGGGTGAGTCTGCCCGATTAATAAGAAAAATTACTTTAGAAATATGTTTCCCGCTATCTGCATCTCTCTTTTTCCTCCTCTATCTTGGCTCATTACAAAACCTGGAAATAATTTTTTGCCAGAACAAGAGGCATTTTGCCAGCTGCTGACTAGTGCTGCTATGTCTTTTGGCCAGCAGACAGGGGTACTGGTGGACCTGGAATGCTGTTTGGGCTGAAGGCTGCCTCCGGTTTAAACCAGACCTGTAACCTGCACTGCCTCTCCTCAGGCTGGAGACTGGTGTCACGCTGAAACCCACCATCCTTAATGTGCTGCAAAACTTTGCATCTGTATCTCTCAGTCTAGTGCCTCCAGGAAATCTCGAGAACCCTCTGGGAAGAGAAAGCTGAGGAAGGTCAGTAGGAAGGGATTCCCAGCTGGAATAGGGCTATTGCTGGATCAGCTGGGTGTTGCTGGATCTGGCTAACTCTGGGCCAGGTCACCCTGGCTCTGTCTAACTGAGTCCAGAGATGAATCACACAGCCTCTTTGGGTAACCTCTTGCAGTTGTACTTGACACTCCTGAGCAAATGATTTTCCTGATGTCCATCCTGAATCTCCCCAGCCATAATATGTGCATACTGTACCTTTTCACACTGTTCACTACTATCAAGAAGCTTGAATTCTCTGCCTTTGTAATAACCCTTCAAGCAGTTGCAGGTTGCTATTAGATCACCGCACCCAATTGCAGAGACCAAAGACCTCATCTTCAAAAAAAATTCACCTGACAGCCTTTAATGACTATGCAAGTCCATTGATGGGCTCCAGCCTCAAAGCAAAGACTGTTCCCCCTGAGGTGCCTCAGAGAGAGTGGCTCTGTGCATGCAAGCTCTGCGTGCATGGGGTGCTGGAGTGAAAAGCACACTCATTGTTTACCTGTCGCCTGGCCAAGCCTCCAGTGCAGTGGAGAAGAGGATTTTTATCTAACTTCTCCTATGACATTCTTTCTGGTGCTATATTGACTTGAAGGAAGGCATGTCTTTCACCAAATCAATATGTAAACCTGTAAATTCCCCTCCACACACAAGCATACACATACACATCCCATTTTTCTGGTCTTGACACCCCCTGCATTTCCAGCCCTTTGGCAGGATAGGTCGACCTGGTAGCCCACCAGGATGAAACGTCCATTTTAGTCATTGCACAAAAAGGAAGCATAGACGGATGCTCAGAGTCATCCAGCGGATCCACAGCAAAGCAAATACTTGAACACCAGCCACCTTCCTCATGACTGACACCTTAAGGGCCTGATAAAACCAAGATGAGCTGGCCTTCCAGTGGGAAGAACTGATCCTTCAGACTCCCATTACAGCTGCCTACCGTGTGCTTACACTGGAAACACTTAATGCTCTGGTCTTAACTAGCTCCTGTTATTGGAAACTGCCATTCACTCTCTGCCTTTCATCTATAGGCTCATTGACCTTGTTAACATCTTGTCCACTTCACCTGGCGAGCAGCAAACCGGGGAGTTTTCACAGTGCAAAACCTACCTGCTCAGCAGATTTATTCTGAATTATATCAGACTTCAAAGAGCCTCTTGGTAGGATTCCTTCACCTTCTGCAGGAAGGATATTAAATTGTGTTGTTACAGTCAAAATGTTATTGTGAGCAAAAGGAAACACACCTTATATGTGGAGGAAAGAATTTATTGTTAATTTAAGTAATGTTTTAATAGTCTTATGGTCCAAATTATCTAATACAGAAAAGCCTCCTCAATAAAATGGTTACGCTTGTTATGCAAAAACTCCCTAGTACCAATGCCTGTTTTCTGGGGCTCCGTGCACACTTTCTGTGACCCTCAGGGTACTCAGAGGAGCCCTGGAGGAGGTTATGACAATTTACTGTTATCCAGAGCCCTTCACCAAGAGGAGTACAATGTTTATGGTAAGGATTTCTTCTTACTTAGGTCTACCTAAGTCTATTTTTACACATTTTCATATCACAGTCTGCTCTCTTTTCATTGACTTCCAGCTAAAGCCGCAGTAGCTTCCCCAAGTTCCCTAAACAAAAAGGGCTGTTGTCTGTTGTGCAAATGAGGGTTTGTTCGGGCTTTACCACAGAGGTAACCCAGGGTAGATGATAATCACAGCACTGTTATCAAAGATAAAATAACCTAAGACTAGCTCAGACCAGGATGAGTCCTGACCAGTTGTGAGACCTTATACTGCCAAGTCAATGCTCACTGGACTGCAAAACAAATCTCTGCATTGAAGTGATGGCTTTTTGAGTGAAGCATGCCAGGAGGATTTCAAGGTTGTCTCAGGACTGCTGTGCAGTGCCGGATACCTTTCATCACCCAAATACAGACAGTTCCAAGGTCCTGCTATTAGCAAGGAGAACTACCGGGGAGTGTCAGTGAAGGAGTGACAGCTCTGGTCTCACAGAAAGCTGGTGCCACATAAACATATCCAGTGAAACTCATCCTGAGAAGCTTTAGCAGACTAAAATCTGGGTTTTCCAAGGACCAGTGATTCAAGTTTACTCCAAAGGCTTTGGAGAACACTACAGTCAGACAGTGCTCAGCAACCCTTATAGACATTTCTCTGAGGACTTTCACAACTCTGGAAGCAGCTCAGAGCAAAATCTTCTTCCTCAAGGGTAAAAGGAGATGGAGCTGAAATCAGCCAGGGAGACCATAAAGGGCCTCTGATGGTGTTCAGTGATGCCCATACCCCATTCAGCTGATGCTGTGGGTACACCCTGAGAGAGCAGGTCCATGTCAAGCACGCTTCAGCATACAGTGACCAGCAGTTCTTCATGCCTGGGGTGGACTTACTCTGCAACCACTCCCCAGACCATGCCTCTTCTGCCACACCATCTTCTGTCAGTGCAGGGCATCCTTCACGTCAGCAAGCATTACCCAGGTCAATGCTGGAGGCACAATTCTGGGCCTCTCAGGTTTCTGCAAAATATCGTCTCCCAGTTTTCTTTTGCCCTTGGCAAATCAGGCGTCACATGCACAGAGCAGGCCAAACGGGCCTTCTTTGCCAGTGCTTCTTAGTGTCAGAGTGTCATGGGTATTGTCAGATCAGATCAAATGCACAGTCCCCCTAATTCTAACTCCTGAGCCCGGCAAAGACTGGCAGCAGGTGTTTTCTGCTCCTTCCAAAGCAGGTATTTCTTCCACCTTTTCTGTCTTGCTTCTGGATGCAGCCTGACCTGTTAATACCTGAGGAGATGAAATAAAAGCTCTGAAAGACACAGGGAGAAGGGGGATTTGCACACAGCTTTTCCCAGAATGTAACTCCTGGGCTGCTCGCACATTGCTCTTGGGCAGATTGTTATTTTCTCACATTTATGAAATCACTTGGTATAGAGTTTCTGTGAATAATTTCCCAGCTGCAGTTGTTGAGCAGTCTCTTAGAGGAAAACATCCCTTGTTCAAAACCCAAATTGATCTGGCTCGGAGCTGGTCATGTGGTTTGTTTTTATATCCTGAGGGGATGGGTTAAAAGCACATAGACTGATCCCTCGCTGCACATGCAGTGGTGAATGATGGATCATCCCTGACAGATATCCTTTAAAAACGTTTTGCAGAATGCTTCTATCAGGAATCCCTTTCTCCAGTCTGTCCTGGAAAGCAGGAGGGATCATGCTTGCGGGTGTCTTGGTCTGCATATGACACAGCTTCTACCACAGAGGTATGGTGCCCATGACTTGCCCAAAACGAAGTCCAACAGACAGAGTAATGAATTATAATTAGAGGCAACAAACACATCACTGACAGTGTGTTGGAGTGGGCCTCTTCCTCGCAGCAGATAAAGGGGGGCTTAAGAGGCCCAGATCCTGCAGGCCCGTGTAGATGCAGCTGTGCAGCTCCCACGTGGACCGCACAGGAGCTTCTGCTGGTTTTCACATGAAGACCATGGTGTCAGGGAAATAATGGGGCATGAAACAGGGACCTGTGTTCACAAGTAAGCTGAGCCTCTGCTTACAATTTATAAATAGGAAGTACAGACTGTTGCATCTGTGGGACCTGAGAATGCTGTTAGCTTGCTTTAGTGCCATGTCAAGTGCAGAGAAAGACTGAAAAAAGAAGGGAATAATCCCTTTGAAAAGAGTTATAAAGCTATTAAACACTTTTGAGCTCTTGTTCTTGAATGACTAGGTTTCTCATAATCTTCACACTGATGTGTTATTGCCACAACTGAACAAGAGTGCAGGAGTTAATATCATAAACACACACAGGGCATGGCACTGAGAGCTGCTCAGCAGGTGGTAATGAGACAAGGATTTCCTTGAGTCACCAGAGAGCTTTCCCTAAAGAAAGTCAAAATCAACCAGAGGAAGGAGGTCACAGTCATTTATCTGAATTTAATCCTGATGAAAACCCATGTCTCAACCTCAGCAGCGAAGTGGTGACAGCTGCAGGACCAAAACCTGCTTGGCTCTGGCAACACTCAGTCAAGGGCAGAAGCTGGCTTTGTAATTTCTTTGAATTACTTTTTCACCTGGGGCCTCATTCTAGCTGTTTCCTCTTTGGAGAGGATTCTTCAAGTAACATAAATACATGCTGCTGCCCGCAGCATCTCATCCTGTTGTCCATCTTGGTAAGCACAGTGAAGGAGACGAGGGTGAATGCTGGGGCTGCATTGGCTGCAAATCACAGTGACTCTCCGGAGAAATAGGAAGACTTGGCTCCATGGTGCAGCCTCTGCGCTTTGAGAGTATCCTCGGGTACCTAGACCTCAATGACTGAGGAAATATCAGTCTCTTCCCAGACGTGTTTGTCACCTGGTGTGACAGCAGGCAGTGCGTGTGGTCTAACTGGGCATGACCTTAAATCCAATTTCCATTCGCTGGGCTTCTGGAGGCTCTAAAGTCTGCTGTCACCTGACCCACTCGCTGCAGGCCGCTTGCGCTCTAGCTTGGTGACAAAGGGCTTTAAGGAAGGCCCCAGCCATTACATTTCCCTAATGGCTTCATCCACTGTTTATTCTCACCTTGTGCGGCAGCACTACTGTTCCCATCAGGTCTACAAAGGTGTTGCTGCGCCTGTCCTTGGCCTCTGGTTGGATACATGATTCGTATTAATAAATCCTGGAAAGCCATGCTGGTCACTTAAAATCAGATCAGTTCCAGCCTGGTTTCAGCACAACCCCCACCCCAAGCAGTTGTGTTTGCCCTGAGAAGGGGCAGTGATGGCAGGGACGGAGATGTCACTGCTGCCAGTGTCCCAGATGTCAAACCATGGCCATAGTAAATGAGGAATGAGAAAAAAAGCCAAGTGTGCCTGTTTGCTAGCTGGGTTGCCCATACATATTCAATTCCCGTTGGCACACCAGCCCAGGAATAATGGACGTTTGCACACGAGGGGCACAGGCAGGCAGAATCAGCAGCTAGATTGTGCCCTTCTAGCAGGATGATGAATTAGGGTGCTCTGCTGGTGCTGGTGAATACTGGACTCCTCTGCCATCCTGCAAACCTTCATCTGGAGCTATAGTGCGCTTTGTAGCCCTGTTTCAAAGGGTATGAGCAGCCCTGTGTAGAAGGACTTGGGGGTACTGGTAGATGAATAAAATGGATATGAACTGATAATGTGTGCTTGCAGCCCAGAAAGTCAATCACATCCTGGGCTGCATCAAAACAAGCGTGGCCAGCAGGTCGAGGGAGGTGATTCTGCCCCCTACTCTCCTCTGTAAGACCCCACCTGGAGCACTGCGTCCAGCTCTGGAGTCCCCAGCATAAGACAGCCATGGACCTGTTAGTGAGGGTCCAGAGGATGGCCATGAAAATGTTCCAAGGACTGCAACACCTCTCCTGTGAAGAAAGGCTGAGAGAATTTGTTCAGCCTGCAAAAGAGCAGACTTTGAGGAGACCTTATTTTGGCCTTTCACTATATAGAGGGGGCTTATAAGAAAAACAGAGAAAGGCTTTTTACCAGAGTCTGTAGTGGCTGGACAAGGGGCAACAGTTTTAAACTGAAAGAGGATAGACTTAGACTGGACATAAGGAAGAAATTTTTTTAAGATTAGGGTAGTGAGACTCTGCAACAGGACGCCCAGAGAAGCTGTGGCTGCCCCATCATTGGAAGTGTTCAAAGTCAGGCTGGATGGGACTTTGAACAGCCTGATTTAGTGAAAGGGGCGGGGGGGGACTAGATGATCTTCAAAGGGCCCTTGCAACCCAAACTGTTCTATGATTCTGTGATGTGACAGTTCTCCAAAGCACAGGGCAAGAAGCCAATAGCTTCAAAGAAGGAGCCCCACGAACACAAAAGGCCAGGGACTCTGGGGCAGGGCCTGGCCACTTCCATGCGGTAGGCGCTGCCAGACATGTGGCAGGGAGGAGGCCCCTTGTGTGACAGTGCTATTGTCTGCAGCAATAAATACCGGCAGCCCTGGTGCTCTAGTCCTTATGAGCAACCAGGTGATGATTGCAAACGCTGCTCTGGGAAGTTCAAGCCTTTCAATTTACTTGAAAGGTGACCCCAGGCAGACTGTTTGCTGTCAGCCGGAGTCCATACATACATTTGTACAGAAGCAGCACCAAGCTGCATCTCCGCATCCTCTGGTTAATAAAGGCAAAACAAAACACAAGCCTTTGCCCAGGGGTAACAGCAGGAAAGGCATTCAGACTGGGACTTTGAGCATCTCTGTCCTGTAGGACAAAGCCACTGAAGTCTGGATCTGTAGGTCATTGTCCAAAACTGACCAGTGGTGACTGAATGTGTTTTACACCCAACAAACTTTCAGTAGCCCTCAGGAAGCTATCTGTTTTCTTTCTGCTCAGGGCTTCCCATATGTGCAGGAAAACTTCCATTGCCATCAGGTACCTTTCTGCTGCAACTCACAGGGTCTTCCCTCTGTCTCGCTCTGCTGGACCTCTGTGCCTGCTCCAGAATTCCCTCCCATGCAGCGCGCTTGGCTTCTACCACTGCAGAACAGACGAAGTCCCCTTTGGAAGCCTTGGGCCTTCTGGCATTTGACTTTCCCAGAATTTGTCCTCAAATAACTATGGTATTGTTGCAATCTATCTGAAGGCAATTAGTAAAGAGGTGAAAGGTGACATTTGCCAAATAAATTAGTCATTATTAAAAAAAAAAAAGAAAGCAAACAGAAAAAATAAGTACAAACTCCAACAGTTGGTGCAAGTAATTACAGTGAAAAGTCAGGACTGCTTTTGCTGGGTGTATTTTTGAATATGTGCTGGCCTATCTTGACACAGCCATCTGTAGGGTCTGCCTCTCTGTGTCTTGGGGGACTCTGCACAGGCTCCAAAGAAAAGGAGCAAGCTGTCCTGAATTATTCCAGAGCTGCAATCTGCTACAGAGCTTCATCCATTATCTGGGAGAGCAGAAGTGGAAGCCCAAAATTACATCTCTAATGGATCCTGTTGTTAGTGTCTCATTTCTGGCTTCAGGAAAGGCAACTGGATTCTGGAGTATCTTGGAGTGATGGATAAATGACAAGCAATTTCATGAGCTAGAACTAAATTAATGTAAAAACGAGAAGCTAATTGGATTATATGCTTGTCAGGAGTCTTTTTTGCTGCACTGTCAGGATTGTTCAGAGATAAGGGCTGCTTTTCAGGGAAGCAAGTCAGAGCTGCAGAGACCAGCTTTTCTCTTCCTTTCCCAGTGGTGACAGGACCAACAGTGACAGTATCTCATATTTTCCCAGGTCTCTACTCCCCCTCTAACCCCCAACTTCAGTAAGGCACCTCCAGACACCACAAGACCAAGGAAAGGCATGGAGTTCCCAGGTCTTCAGAACAATGTTTATTGAAATCTGCCCTCATCTCCATTAAACACCTTGGCTCCCTCCAAAATCTGAGGGATTCGGTTTGGATCAGTGGATCAAGAAGACAGAGGGAGGCTTTTCACAGCAGTACATGGTGGGAGAAGGAGGAACTGCAGATATAGATTGAGATGAGACAATCACACAAGTTATAACAAGAACTTTAGAGGCAAAAAATCCATTAAAATCTGTGAAAATCTGTAAAAATGCTGCGATCAAGTCTGCCCTGCTCTTAGGCTTAGAGAATAGTGGCTCTTAGCAGTGTCACACTGGATTTACTTCAGTGTGACTAGATGAATTCAGCACCAGCCTGGTTGTCATTGACTAACCCCGTGATGTAGATATAGAATATGCCTGAAATAAGAATAACTGCTTTGTCTATAACTGATATAATCCCATTTTGTCAGACCAGGAATTCAGTCCTTGCTACTTACTTAAAAATGCAAAATAAAACACATGCTACATCACATGGAGCCTGGGCACTTTGTCCTAGGCAGCTCTGGACAGGGAGTCTCTTGTCTGCATTTCTATACTCACCTCCTCTGCACCTTTAAAGGACCCTCTCTTGGAACTGCATCTGAATGGCAGTGCCAGAGGAGCCTCTCCGTCTGTCAGATACTGTCCCCCACCCAAGATGCTCAGTGACAGGTCCCCTCCCTGAAGACACGGAGATCAGAGACCTGGTGGGAATTATGCTCTGGGTGTCCTTTCAGCCTGGCCTGCAAGGCACAAGTTGTTCAGCTCTGAGGCTTTGCTAGGAAAGGAAGATAGGAAAAATTAAATTGGTGTGTTGGAGAGGGAGTAGTGTCCTCCTTGTTGATCTGAAGCTTGGCCTGGTCTGTCCAAAGGGAGAGCGTATCATGTAAATGCAGCTGCCAGAGGATGGCAGTAGAACCAGTGTAGAAGCCCTGAGTCCACTGAAGTCCACAGAGCTGCTCTGTGTGCTGATATTCACCAAGAGGGGTGGAACAGCCCTCCAGACCTTCCTGAAACCAGAACCCTGGAGGACTCTCAAGTTCAGCGTGCTGCAGTTTTGGCCCGGAGAGCACACAGTCCCCTGTGCACCCCCGGTGCCCGGGAAGCAGGACAACACTGCCTGGAAGGTCACCCTGTCAGCAGCCTGGCAGAGCTGTTTCACCCAGAAGCAGCCTCAGAGCTGCTTTGTGAGACAGGTGACATGCTGGGACACAGCAGGGCCTGGGTCCCTCTTGGGGACGCTATTAGGATGTTGCTGCCCAGCAGTAATTTGGGGCCACCTCATGTCTTCTGTTGAGTGACCAATATGCAGAACATTTAGACTCAAGATACAGAAAATCCCACACTGCCACTGCAGTGGAGGGTGCATTCAGCAGGGGGAAGGCCCGGTGAAGCCCTGGGTCAAGGTATCGAAACACTTGGATGTAGGTGGAGCAAATAGTTTCTGTGCTCCGAAGCCTGGCAAGGCGGCAGGTGAATATCAGAAGAAAGGGATCCAGGACACTGATGCTTTGCAGACTGATTCAGACTGAAGATGCTTTGCTGCCATGGAGCTGGGAGGTCATAGATACAAGGAGATGCTGGTGGAGTGAGGGCATTTTGTTACAGCTGGCTCTGCAATCTGCTGCATCAGCTCTTTTTGTCTTTGCTTGTATATTTTGAGAGGCCTTCAGAGAAGGGATTGGGCCAATGTTAGAAAGGGGGAAGAGTACTCTATAGTGTGAAGTTCTGTATTGATTGAAGGATTTAATCTTGACTTTTTAGATATTTATTTTTGCCTGTTGTAATCAATTTTAATTAAAATCTCTTTGTGGATTTTTCCTCAGGTGGCTCTGTCATTTGGGTTTCAGGATGCTGTGTGTATTTTCTGATATTTAATCAGTTCTGTTCAGAGGCATTTTTTCCCTTTAAGATTGCCTTCACAATGGCCTGTGTTGTTCAGAAAAATACAAGTTTATTAAACAAACAGGGATCTCAGGGGACCAAAGAAATACTGCAGCTGCTGGCTATCATTTTCAAAGTGGACGTTTCCCAGAGCAGTTCATTGAAAATGCAGAGTGTGGGGTGAAAACCATCACTGTCATTTAAGAAGTACAATGTACAGCAGAGAAATTGAAGCCATTGATGCAGACAGGCTCAGCAGAAATGGGGGCACTAAAGCCCATTCATATCTGGAACTGTCCTCTGACTCACAGGTTTGAGTCCCAGCTCTGCCTCTACTGTGGGATCTGGCAGAGCATTGGCTAAAGACCTCGGTGCTTGCACAGAGTTTGTGCTGGAGACGCCTCCAGAAAGGAAGATTGAGAATGGAAACTGACTTTGCAGAATTATTGGGCCTCAGTCGATGGAGGAGCCGGGGAGAGTTGGCTGCGTTGTGGCGCATGTCCTCGGACATCGGCCCACAGGCTGGGAGCAGTGGGCTCTGTGCTGGGGACACTGGCGAGCACTTTCTCAATTCTCCAGACTCTGTTAGAGAAAAGACTGAATTTTGCTGTGATTCTGGCCTGGAAACCAGTTCAACCAACCCCGTACATGGTACCACTTCAACCGTGCAGCGCCGCGGTGTAGATTCCTGCTTTCCAGCAATGATCCTGCTTCTTTTCTTTAAGTCACAAGCAATTGCAATCAATGTTTGCTCACCCAGTCTTGGCACAGCCAAGGTGCAACAGCAGCTTTGAGGAATCTGTGGGGAAGGGTTCAACCCCAAGCAGAGTGACACAGCAAAACCAGAAGGGAGCAGGTGATGGGGGAGGCCCACGCAATGAGGGCCACGCCAGAAGAGGAGTCCCTGCACTTGAGCCTTTTCTTTTTCCTTCTGTTCAGCTACATCCAGAGTATGAAGCAGACAGGCAGAGGGGGAGATGGCCTCAACTTCTCTGGGTGTGCCCCTGTGTGTGCAGTGAGCTGCCAGCCCGGAGGCAGGCTTGGGGTGGATGAGAGCAGAGCAGGCTCCTCTGGACAGCAGGGGCTGATTCAGCCTGCAGTGCAGATGTGGCCAGCAAATCCTGTAGGGTCCATTCCCCAGATGCATTAAAGTCTGTGCGTTTCACACAGGAATTAGGTTCCCCGTGTCTGTTGGCTCTCACTGAAACACTTCCAGTTTGCTTTCAGACAGTGCACTGAGTTCTGGGGAAGTTTCGGAGTGGGTTTGGGGGTGCTCAGACCTCCCTCCATGGAGCGTGTGTGGGGCGAAGCCCTGTGTACTGTGCCTTTCCTCGTGCCTTTCCATGGCCCCTGGGATGTGCTTAAACTGCACAGAAATGCTCTGGGGGCTTCCATCGCGGGTCCCCTATTTTTGGAGGTGAAGGGAAGCTCTGAGCTCTGCTAAGGTGACTGATGTTCTGCACCTTCTGATGTATTCAAGTGCAGGTCCTGACCTTGTTTGTTTGCATTTTTCCTTTTAGTCCTGTTACAGAGTGAAATCAGATTGCTTGGTTTCATTTTAACTCACTTCTTACATGACAGCTCAACATAACCATTGATTACACATTTGCATTTTTTAAAAGGGATTAAAACTTTTTCTATTCATAAACCATATGGGTTTTGTTTGGCTTTGTTTAACAAAGCTTAAATTTGAAGCTGCAGACTACTCAGTGCCTTCCCACAGCATACGCAGGCAGCACATGTCCCTTGCTGACAGCTCAAGCAGATCAGATATTATTTGCCAAGAGATTATTCATCCGATATGCCCATTATTCACACAGTAATTTTCCTATTATTCATCAAATTCTACTAGCCTGCCAGCTGAATCCCAAACCTAGCAACTTTCATTGCTCTCCACTGACAAAGCAAACTAGCCCATCTCCATACATGACCTGTGGTCCGGTAAAGAAGGTGCCTGAACCACTGACAGCTCCACTAGCATCTCTAGAGACCTACATGGCAGGTCCCAGGGGACCAAGTCTATTGAAACAGCCTCACCCCAAGCTGTGCCCTCAGCTCTTGGCTTGCACCCCTCACCCCAGCGATGAAGATGGTGCTGTTGATGGATACAAGCTCAAAAGCACTCCTGCTCTAAGTGCCATAAGATGCCCTGCACTGTGGGCCACCACCCCGCTGTTCCCCTTGCAGGGCCCAGGTTCAACTCATGGTCCAGCTGCTACAGAAGAAATCCTTAGTGTGGGACCCTGGGGGATGTGGGGAGAGAAGCTCTCCACAGCTTGTCTTAGAAGCAAGCAATCACATTCCAGATGCTTCATGTAATTTATTCCATAAAATATTACTGGATATTAAACCTAACCTGATTTCCAAGGTTAAAGCACTTTTCTGGCAGTGGTTATTTTATTAACATTTTATTTTTTACATCTTAATTCTTAGATTTATTTCTTGATTCATTTAGGAACACAATTGTCATGCAGTTAATGAAATAAGTAATATTTTCTCATTCCAAGAAATCTCATTAAACTAATTAGCATGCTCCACTGGCAGATGAATCTGATTATACTCTATTAAATGTGTATGTTATTTATTTCTTTGCTTGCTAGGCCCTGTCTGCTCCCTCCCCATCTGAGGTTGAGGCAAGAATAAAGCAAGGATCTGTGTCCTCCTCGGAGAAGAGTCACAACTACCTGGTGTAAAGGGCAAGGTGACCAATGTCCACCCAGGTCAAGGGGAAACCTTCCTCTGCATCAGCGGGTGAGCATCTTTATTCCTGTGAGAGCGCACTGTTGCAGCCCATTACAGAAGCTCCCCCTATTTATTGTGAGAGGATGAAGAAACACAGTTCAGTGTTACCTGTCCAGCTCCTTGCTGTCTCTCCAGGTACCTTTTCTGGTGCCAGAGGTCCAAAGCAGGTTCTGGTTTTGGTGAGGGGCTCGCTTTCTAGGATTTTTCCAACGTGAGGACACTTGGTCCAATGTCACTTCTGACGGAAGGAACTGTTTGTGCCTGTCCTTCCTTGTGGGTCCTTGCATAAACCAGCACCAAATTAAGTGGAAGTATGTTGTTAAACTATGCAAAACCCTGTCTAGACACACTTATTCTGTTTGATTATAATTCAGCTGAGATCAGTTACTGACAGAGTGACATTAAATCAAACAGAAAAAATACCTGGATGCTGCTTCCTCCATCTGTAAATCGAAGGCAGTGAATCAATTCTGACAACCACTCATGGAGGGCTCAGACATCCTGAAATTTCATTTTGAGCTTCAGGTTCCCCCAAGGGCCAGTTTGCAAAGGGGGAGGCAGGACCCAGGCCGAGTTTCAGCTCATCTATTCGAATAAGTTGCAACTGCAACGAATGCATGAGACCAGCTTACGGCTGACCGCAGCACTGCATCTAACCCAAGTTCTTGTTTGACAGACCAAGCTCAGGGATTAAACCTACCTCTAACACAAAAATCAAACACTTGACAAACTGCTGGGTACTCTGGGATCCTGCCCAGGGTTTTGAACCCCTCTGTGGTATGTGGAATTGCAGAAATGGCTCTGTGCTTGGGGGGAGAGCTGGGTCCCCTCTGTAGTATCTCAAATCAAGGGAGAAAGATCTTTAGGTCCCAGCAGACGCATGCAGGAGGTCCAGCTTTGCACCCTGATGGCTTTGTGTCCCTTGACGTATCCTGTATTGTACACAAGGAAGGATCATAGACAACAATATAAGCAAAGACCCTGAAGAAAGCGCAGAGGCAGGGATGCTCGGTGGAAGAGCACACAACATCCTTTCCAGAGTTGTCCAAATTTTGGTCTGAACCAGATGCTTTTTAGCCTCTAAAACACAAGGAAATAAGGCAGAGCAGAAAACTGCATTCCTACTGCATTACTGGGAGATGTGACCAAAGACCTTTACATACCTACCATGAGAATAGCTTTAAGCTCTCTTAGAGGCCACACTGAGAAAGATTACAGCTCAAATCCCTTTCCTAAGGCAGTCTGAATTGTTGGTTTTCAGCACAATCCATACAGTACCTCCTGAACAGCAGCAGCCCGGGACAACCAACCTGCTCTACCTCTGCATCTGCTTAATTATCACCATCGCAGGGCCCCGACTATTCCAGAGCATCCTTTGCCAGTGCTTTAAGTCATGGGGTCACAGCTGACAATTTTGCCATTCCTGAAGTTGGAAAATGTCACCCCTGCCTGTGGAAATGATCAGCTCATTGGCTTCAGGTAAACTCGTACAACACTTTTTCATGGGAGCTGATAACCGGATTCCCCTTTCCCCCGCCTGCCAGCCTGGATGCGGTTCCTGGTGAGCAGTCATACGGCTCCTCTGGTCACTGTAAAGCACAGCCCACGGCATATTCAAGGTGAGGGGATCTTTCTGAAAACTCAGTCCACAGGAGGAGATGGGGATTGGGTACAGAGCAGCTCCTGTCAGCAAGCAGCTGAGAAATGTCGTTTGACAAGATTCTGAACTCATTTGATACAAAGCATGTCAGTCTGAATACAGAAAGGAAATCATCTCACACAGGTCAAATATTGTACCCACAACCCAATGGAAAACTGAATGTCTTTTCAGGAAAATGAAAACAGGTATTGGAGTCACATATCCCAGTGGAAAAGCATTTGACAGTAAATCCCTAAGCAGGTCCTGCAAGAGGCTTTGTGACTCCAGCCAGGGAAATGCCACAGAGGGAGCAAGCTCGTCCATGCACACACTTGACAGCACTGTCCTGCCCCACTCTGAAGCGTTTTACTGCTGGCCATTCCCGTTGGAAGTGTGGCTAACATCTGCTGCTGGATTTGAGTCCTGCATAAAGGAGTACAGTGGGCTTCATGCTTTCTTACCAGGAAAAAATAGGATGACATATAGAGCATTTAATCATGTTCTAAAGAGGCGTGAGGTGTGGGTGCCCCATTGAGCCCTCTGATGGGTACACTGAAAGGGGTGGGAGGGTGAGGGACCCTTTATTCCACACAAGGAAGGAACTGATGTTTACCAGGGGGCTTCATAATTAACTTTTTTCTCAGTGCAGCCGGTGAACGCACCGTACAGCTCACTTGTGAGGCCAGATGGAAACCACATGTGATTTTCTCCCAAGCAGAACACGTTCCTCCCTTTGGGTTTCATTAAAAGGTGAGTGATGTTCTTGCAGGCAATCAGTGTGGAGAGTAATGAGGCCCCAAGGAAGATATTTCCTGCAGGGCATTTTTTTTTTAAGCCAAAGCTCAAGGTTTTCCATTTATCAAGAAACTAAAAAGAGCTCTGGATTCCTGGTGACATGCTCTAACAGGGTTGCTGGCATTGAAGCACAGAGACCTAGGCAAGATGTCTCAAAGGGAAAGGATTATTCAGGCAGGTAGAGCAAGGAAAGAGCATTGGACAGTTATTCCGGGGGACATATATGTTTGCACCTAATTTCTGGTCCAGATTTTATTTTGTCTGACATTCAGCTCCTGGTTCTTGTCATACTTGTGCATGCTGGAGAGAAAGGTTTGTCATGACCTTTCATAGAAAAGGAGAGTTTTACTCACTGGAGTAGTGTCTTGGTTAGCCCTTGCAGGACTGGCTGAGACTTCTTGTCAAGAGCTGGATGATAATGTGCTCTACCTGAAAGCTAGAGCCTTGATTAAAAAATAAAGAAACAAAACCAGACACTTACAAAAAGTAGCAGAGGAACCCTGTCCTTCTAAGGAAAGTGTATCTGGTCAGTGGGGAAGGGTGCTATGCAAACACATCCTATCCCCCTGGGGAGACAGGATCTCCTCCAGATTCCTTCAAAGGCACCTATCACTGTCATGACGATATAGGAAATATTAGTACCTAATTAAAGATGGGTAGGTTATTGGGTGCTCAAGACACAGAAGTTAGGTTAAAGCATACACAGGCATGTCAAGGATAGACTTACCGCTCCATGCTAAGATATATACAGGGCACTTCCCCTCTTCAACATGCAAACACAAACAGTCCTTGCAGAGCTGTTACACCATTGGTGGTTGCATTGGAAAGATGTGCTGCCAGAATGAATAGTCTCCTTTCAGTCCCAGTTGCTCACACTTTGGGAACTGGCCACTGGAGTCCATGTGCAGATTCCTGAGAATGGATTTAAACCTTTGCTCTTGCTCCAGGACCACGACTCCAGGACTGGTGCCACCATGGAAAACATGAAGGCACACTTTAGAGTCACCACACTGGGTCTTATTGATTACTTCACCAGCAGTATACTTCACCAGGCCCATACTTCTGATTTCACAGAATCACGGAACCACAGAATGGCAGGGGTTGGAAGGGACCCCTGGAGCTCACCCCGTCCCACCCCTGCTGGAGCAGGCACCCCCAGAGCAGGGGCACAGGGCCGCGTCCAGGCGGGGGGTGAATGTCCCCAGGGAAGGGACCCCACAGCCTCTCTGGGCAGCCTGTGCCCCTGCTCAGGCACCCGCACAGGGAAGGGGTTTTTTCCCATACTTAAGTGGAACTTCCCGTGTTCCAGCTTGTGCCCGTGGCCCCTTGGCCTGGCGTTGGGCACCACTGAAAAGAGCCCGGCCCCATCCCCCTGACACCCGCCCTTCAGATATTTATAAGCACTGATGAGATCCCCCCTCAGCCTTCTCTTCTCCAGGCTGAACAAGCCCAGGTCTCTCAGCCTTTCCTCACCAGGGAGATGCTCCAGCCCCTGATCCCCTTGGCAGCTCTGCGCTGGCCTTGCTCCAGCAGTTCCCTCTCCTTCTTGAACTGGGGGGCCCAGACCTGGACGCAGCCCCCCAGATGTGGCCTCACTGGGGCAGAGCAGAGGGGGAGGAGAACCTCCCTCGCCCTGCTGCCCACACGCCTTTCCATGCACCCCAGGGCACCGCTGGCCCCCTTGGCCCCAAGGGCCCGGTGCTGGCTCAGGGTCACCTCGCTGCCCCCCAGCACCCCCAGGGCCTCTCAGCAGAGCCACTCCCCAGCAGGTCCCCCCCAGCCTGTGCTGGTGCGGGGGGTTGGTTGTTCCTCCCCAGGGGCAGGACCCGGCACTGGCTCTTGTTGAATTCCCTGAGGTTCCCCTGGGCCCAGCTCTCCAGCCTGCCCAGCCCTCGCTGGGTGCCAGCACAGCCCCTGGTGTATCAGCTGCTCCTCCCAGCTCAGCATCGTCAGCGAACTCGCTGAGGGGACGCTCTGTCCCTTCGCCCAGGTCATTGATGAACATGTTGAACAGGACTGGACCCAGCACAGACCCCTGGGGAACACCACTAGTTAAGGGCCTCTATCCAGACTCTGCCCCATTGATGATGACCCTCTGAGTTCTGTTGCTGAGTCAGTTCTCAATCCACCTCACTGTCCACTCATCCAACCCACACTTCCTTAGCTTGTCTGTAAGGATGCTGAACTTCCAAGTTCACAGCTTGGACAGAGGTCCAGGATCAGTTTTTCTTGGACAGTTCATAAAGCTCTTGTCCTTCAAATGCAATGGAGAGGTCTAGAATTGGTACTGGACCAGCAAGTACAAGGTTTAGCCAAAATTCACAGGTAAGAGTCTAGGAAAGGAAGAGACAGGCGTGAAAGAAGGTGGATAAGACAGTATGACCATATGGTTTAGATGGTGCACATTTGATTTTCAGTCAAGTGTGGCATTTGATACAACCCCTCCAGAAAGACAAGGGAGACCAAGGAGATAGCCCTGTAACTCTGGAGAAGATCACACCACAGTGAGTGGCATATGACACTCACAGGAGCGCGGGCTGCCTGTTGCCCACTAAGCCACTACCATTCATCTTTCCTGGGCAGGACAGAGGAAGCAGAACAGTGATGGGCATAAGTCACGCACCAGGGTGGATGCCTTCCAAGCACTGATCAGGGGAATATATGTATTCCTCAGCGAAACATATTATTTTCTACCAAAAGTCTCTTCTGACCTAAGGATTTTTTGGCAACAGATCTTCTTCTCTATCCTCTATAAATGTTTTATTATATTGGAGCTATGCAGAGGGTAACATTAAGGAGGGCGTGCATCTGTCTTATGATGTAAGGCATTGAAGTGCTTCTTGTTACAACGCTGACCATGAGGAGTCCTTGCTGTGCTGACGTAGAAGCTGTTTACTCTGATACACACTCCATCATCATCTGTCACTAATTAATCTACCATTACTGTAAAGTGTTAGTGATCCTTGCCCTGCCAAGATGTGTTTCTCCCTCAGCTACTCTTTAGCCAGTGTAAGCAGAATCATATTGGCACGGTGATTAAGGAGTATGAAGAGGAGACATTATCATCGCTGAATAATTTAATGAATGCACACTTAACATGAATTGTAGCTGTAAAATCAGCCTGGCTGCATGTCAGGAAAGAATTCTTTGTTATCACATTTATGGCTTCTTTACTGTTTTATGATAGCTCTAGGTAGGGCTATCATAAAGGCTTAAAAATATTATAATAATTCACCACGAAAAAGTCTCGTTAATGCAGATTTAGTGACACTTTTCCTGTGATGATTTCTACCTGTACAGATACAGACTTCTGAAAAAAGAATTAATGTAACCATGACCTCTACCTCACAGACCTCCCTGCTCCTGGAACAGGATGCAAATGGAGCTGTGGACTGACCATGACACAAAAAACGGCCAACTAGAGCTCTGCAAGGCATTCATTTTACAGTTCATTGATCAAACAAAAGCCAATTACACTATCAAATTATTCCCAGCCTGGCCAAAGTATGACAAATCCAAACAATTTTTTCTCTGCTAAGAAAGAAAAAAGAAAAGAAAAGAAAGGAAAAGAAAGGAAAAGAAAGGAAAAGAAAAGAAAAGAAAAGAAAAGAAAAGAAAAGAAAAGAAAAGAAAAGAAAAGAAAAGAAAAGAAAAGAAAAGAAAAGAAAAGAAAAGAAAAGAAAAGAAAAGAAAAGAAAAGAAAAGAAAAGAAAAGAAAAGAAAAGAAAAGAAAAGAAAAGAAAAGAAAAGAAAAGAAAAGAAAAGAAAAGAAAAGAAAAGAAAAGAAAAGAAAAGAAAAGAAAAGAAAAGAAAAGAAAAGAAAAAAGAGAAAAGAAAAGAAAGGGGGGGAGGGGAGAGGAGAGGAGAGGAGAGGAGAGGAGAGGAGAGGAGAGGAGAGGAGAGGAGAGGAGAGGAGAGGAGAGGAGAGGAGAAAAGGAGAAAAATTTCTGTGGCTCAGCCAATATTTTTGTCTCTTCTGGAATGAAACCATGAATTCAGGTTTTCCTTTTAAAACCTTGAACCTAAATCTATTCTGCAGATTGGATTAGCTCAAGATCCCAGCAGTCTTTTGTTGGCAGGGGAATCTGTAGGCAGCGAGGTAAAACATGATCTGGAGAGAGACGTTGGGAAGTATGCCAATGGCACGGAGCATCCTGTGGTGCTCTGGTGTCTTGTGCAGATTAGCAATGCTGGGCTAGCTTCTGCTGCCAATAACTGGCCTCAGAGAGCGCTCTTGCCCCAGGGAGGACATATTCTGAGACTGTCACCTCCAGCCTTAGTGCCATGTCCCAGCAGGACCACTCTTATGCACAGAGAGAGCTGTGATGCCTATGAGTCAACACTAGACAACCTCTCCAATCTTTTCATTAAAGTAGACTTCTCCTTTGAACATCAGAATCTGCTATGGGTGGTGAGTTCTTGAAATCCAGCTCTGGTGACCTCCACGCATACCTCAAATGTCTCTCAAATGATATGGCAGACTGTGTATCCTGGAATATCTATCATCTCACCTATCATCTGAGGTCCAACACTTCCCAGCAGGAAAGACCAGCCTCCTGATGTGGTGTCATACAGCAGAAAATTAAACCAGAACTCAGATATTAAGCAGGAGCTCATCCTAATTTAGCCATGTCCATGATGGTTAGTTCCCAAAGCTGAATTCATGCAGTTAATTCCACTCATCTGTCTTATCTCTCTTGCCCCACTTTACATACAGCTCATACAGCTGACTTTTCTTCCTGAGAGTTTTCCCAAACTGATGATGTTTTAGATCTGCCTATTTCTAGCTTTATATACACTAACAACTGTTTTCTTCTTGTCCACCTCATCAAATCAAAACCCCATATGCAAGGCTCAACTCCTTCCAAACCTTCTCCCCATGGATGGCCCCAGATGGTGTCTGACGATGAGCTGCAACTTTCCTCCACCCTTACCACACATGTGAATCCCTGAAGGTGATTGGGCAAATCAAGAGCTGCTACCAGCAGGCACTTCCCATGCATAATAAAGCACAGGAGGGTAGGAGGCTTCTTCTGTAACTATTGTCACAGAGCCCTCAGCACTGCTCGTGTGCAGCGGGCAGGAAAGCTGACAGCTCAGTGGCATGGAAACATTTTTTCTTGATTTGCAATACAGGCAGTATTCACTGCTGGGCTGTGTCTAGCATGGTATGTCAGTGAGAACACATGGGGCTCTTGTTAGCGCTAGGATGTCACCTGCCACATGGATTGGCTTTGTAAGCTGTTTGGAGGGAATGCAGTCATCTTTCTCGCCACTAGAAAGGGGTTGAGACCTAGGTGGTCCATGCAACAGGGACAGCTGCAGCAGTCTGGCCTCTGTACTCAGTCCTGAGGCAACGCCAGGGCTCTCATCAAGCAGAAGCCAACCAACTACTGTGTGTCTAGTCCTGGAGAAAAACCATCTCTCTTGTATCCTTCTCTGACAGGTGGAGCCCAATCTCTGCACTGGGTTAATTTCCCCAGCAGATCCAACACTGAAATAAAGCTCTAGCACTGCCTTTATTTCTGTCTTAGCAAACATCCTGCTGAGGAAGCCGCATCCTGGAAAACTGTGGGAGAAGCTGCTTCCTTTGCCCTACAGCTTTGGAAATTTCCAGAAAAATTTAAAAGCCTCTCCAAAATGCTTGGGGATTCCTCTGCACAGACAGCAGTGACCTTTTGAGTGATGGGGGCAAAGATAGCAACTGGATGCTGTGGAAAGCTTCCTGCAGGTTAAGAGCAGTAGCTCAGGGCTCTGCTTTAGCCCTTCTGTTGTCTCTAACTAGGATATTCAGCAAATATCTTTACTTGCCTCAGAAGACCTAAAGCAAATAAAGACTTAAGAAGAAAAGATTTAAAAGCCCTTGCCTTCTCATGTGCAGTTTCTTGGCATGACTGTCTGCTCATACTGAAGTTAGAGACCATCACCAGTTGGTTTTGGATTGTAATTTCTCCACTTTGATTGTCAGCTGGCTGCCTGGCTGTCGGCATCCTGATTATACACTGCTATTTGTGCTCACTGTGGTGTCACTCCATGGAACGTGACAGTGTGTTACCTTGCCCAGTTGGCCTGCATGGCTGGGGAACACAGCGACTGCCAGCTTACCTGGATGTGCCACTGCTCACACAGGAAAATGAACGAACTCAAGGGGAAAATTAGCCATTACCCCATGACGTCTTCCTTATGTCTCTGCTTCAGAGCCCTCTCAATGTGATACACTGCTCGCTAGCTTTATTGGGAATAAGTGGCTTGTCTTAGTGTCCCAGCCAACTGTTGTAGCAATGCAAACACATGCATAGACACCAGCTCTCTGAAAAATCTGGCAAGGACCCCGTACAAAGCAGCAGTGGACACAACAATGCCAGGTTTGTACAACTCCCTAAGAGCTGGATTTGCTTCTTCCCTGACGTCTTAGTTTATTAAGGTCTCTATTCAGTAAAGGCTGCAGCACGTTGCTCTGTATTAAGCATGAACAAAGGGACAGGTCTACAGTGACTGCAATAAATGCAGGAGTTTTGCCATGATGTGAAACCCTGTGGCTTTCAAACTGTTTTGCTGCAGCCTCCATGTCCACCAACATCCCCCACCCACCCACCCACCCCCCCAAAAAAAACCAACCTGGAGGAAAGTCTCATGGGAGGGAACACCCAGGAAACGTGATGAGCAGCATTTAATAGCCCAGATAAAGAGCTGGATGGACTCATTTGAATATCAATGTCACTGAAGTTACCTATATGAGGAGCCCTTTCTTGAAAATTTTGATGAAAGGTCTGATAACATCTAAAGGCTTGGGTTTTTTAATTCTTGCTTTTATCTGGGCAATCCAAATCTGTTAGAGAGCCAACCTATCCAGATCCTCCTGTGTCAGGCCAGTTCAAGGCTTTGGAACCTTCTGCTCATTATGTCAAGCCAGAAGTTGATAAAGATACTTTGTGAAGTTCCTCCTCCTTGGCCAAAGTGGAAATACTCAAAAGCCTATGGGATAGCCATAGTCGCAGCCATTAAACTGACTCCTCTGGGAAATATGGGAGGGCTGAGTTTGGGGTCAGCAGATGATCGGGAGCCAAGGTCAGATGGAAACCTGGTTTTGCATTTTGAACACGTTTAAGGAACCTGAGACTACAAGTTTTATTTGGATTTCTTCCAAGTATTTATGAGACTGAGAAAACCTTTAGAGAGTCTTCCATCACTAACAGGTTTTCAAGTGAATTAGCATGAACTCAAGGAGCAAAGACACTATATTCATAAAATTTAATAGCCCTTGTAATTAAAAATAGAAAAAAATACCAAAAAAAAAGAAAAGAAAAAAGAGAATAAGAGCACCCATATAAGTGAAAATGTTGCTCTGAATTGTTAGTCTGAATCAAACGCTAATGACCGGCAGTTGAGCTCCACTGACTTCAGCACACTTACTTAATGCGCAGTACCTGAGAGCTTGCTCTGCTTTGCCCTAAGGTGCTGCGCAAAGGAGCAGCAGGATCTCAGTAATGGCCAAACAGAAGCAAACTCAACCTACATCCTCTGCAGCCGGCAGTCCTCTGGGACACACTGTCCACCTGAACTTTTGAAGCATGCCGTGATAAATACAAGCATTAAGAGAGTGTAGCCACTTGACAACTGAGACTTTCATATCCTGCAGCTAACGTGGCAGGAGCTCAGGACAGCTATGCAATGACTGCACCTTCCCCTGTTCCTCACCACCCTAATTTAGTGAGCAGGGATTTTTTAAATCTAATATACATTGTAATTACAGTTTATTATTATCATTTATCAATAACTTTTCTCCATAAATCATCTTTGCAAAATCATCTTTACATCCTCCGAGCCTGAGAAGTTATGCAACTTCTGTAAGCCTCTGACAGGTAATTATACAGTGCTTTCAGATTTATTGCAATGGTAAAGAAACAATCAGATCTGACTTCCTTGAGGATTTTATAAAGAAAGGCATAGCTCAGGATAGCGCTAATTCTCACACAGGCCCTGGTCGCTTAGAAATCACTGTACCATAGAGCAGCTCTGCCATTTTCTCCAGTCCTCAGCTTCTGATCAGGCACAACCTTCTTGTGAGGCTTCCATTTCTCTTTGCAGAAGGGCAGGGCTTAGGCAGACAGCAGTACAACCTTGGTACCCATCAGTATTCACCCAAAGGTCTCAGCTCAAGACGGGTTCATTCATCTCTCCATGCCTCCATACCTATGGCAGATAGAAAGTCTTTGTACGAGGCGGAGGTGTGGAATGTCTCATTCTGCAAAGCTGCCTGGACCGTTGGGCTCAAGGACTGAGGTGCGTGCTCTACCTGGAGGCCAGGCATACGTGGAGTTCCCCAGGGGTCTTTCTTTTCCTGTTTAATATAACTATAAATGATTCGGAGGAAGAGACTCTCATCAGGTTTGCAGATGATGCCAACCATGAGGGAGGAGTCGATACCACCAGCAGCAGGGCCACTATTTAGAGGGACCTGGATGGGTTAGAGGAATGGGCCGACAGGAACCGCACGGAACAAAGGCAAAGTCCCGCACTTGGGGTACCGTGGCCCCTGCGCTGGTATGGGTGGGGGCTGACTGGACGGACAGCAGTTCTGCTATCTAGGAGCCGGGAGTCCACTTCATGCCGACAAAATGTTCCTTTCTTTACTTTTTGAGGCATTCTGCTTAAATATGGGTTTATATCACCACACCCTATACCCAAATGCTGTCAGAAGAAAAGGTTTGTGTCTTGATGAAGGAACAAGTTTCAATTAGAACTGGTGGGAACACGTGACAAAACACATTTCCATGAAAACTTACTGCTTAGTCGAAAGCCTGAATAGTCTGTGGATACATATCAGCTTTAGCATAGTTTTGGCAGAGGATTTCTGGGTTTCAAGGTTCCTTTAGTGAAAAAAACTCATCTTGAAACACCTTTTTTTTTCACTTTGCAAATGAATATTCAAGAAATTGGATCATCAAGATAATGTCCAAGGGTTTAGAGATTTTTTTTTCCCCTTTCATTATGATGTGAACTAAAATTTTGAAACACAGAACATTATCACAGAGCGTTGTTGCCCACTGGCTATTCCTAATTTCTCTGCTATTGAAACAAAGCAATTTGGCTGGTTTTCTCAGTGCAATCTGTGCTTTTAAAGGCAGGCAGAGAGAAGAAGCAATGTCTCCACACTGTTCAACTGCTCCTGATGTGCTGCTACCCTAAGAGGGCGAGGAGTACGGCTGCAGGGCCAACACGCTGGGCTGGGATCCCCAGTCATTTCTGGCTTTGCATTGGCATGTTACTGGTCAGAGGGCAGCCGCTTTCATTTTTCTCTACTGTGGGTCCCTGCCTGTAAAACACTACAGTGTGGAAAGGAGGAGCAATGTGGCTACTGAATGCAACAGAGGCACTCAGAAGGAGCAGACAGACACAGCTCATCCTCAGAGAAACACCTTAATGGGAACAACCACAGCACAAAGACCCACTGGGAATGATCCCACAAAACCTGCAACACAGACCAGGCTGTGCAGCACTTTCAGAAGACTGGGAAGCATGAGTCACATTCCACAAACCATGTGATCAGAAATCACTCTTTCGTGCTTCCAAAAATATTAACACTGCCCTGAATCTACCAGGCAAATTCTGCTTGCCCCGCTCCTTATCCATGCCAGGGAACTGCTGACTTCCCCAGGACTGCCGTAACTGCCTCCTCCCCCTCTTCTCCACCGCACCCCTGAGGCTAAAAGGAGGATGAGATGAAATGAAATGGGTAGGGAAAACCAAGAATTTCAATGAAGTTTGGAAGGTTTCTGTGAGATCTTGGCATGTCAGGGTGGTGTCACCAAACGCTGGACAGAGATGGAGAAATGGGGCCCTTAGCCAAGCTCCTTCAACTCTGAAGTATTTGTAGCCTTTTATAGAGAAGAATAAATCAAATCTCGCTTTCACAAATAGTCTTCCGTCACTCTAATTGCTCTGCATAATTTTGATTAACTTCAGCAGCATAGAAACTATCCATAAATTACAAAACATGCATCACCATCCCTAATAGCCTTCTTATAATTCACCAGAGGAGGCTGAATCACACCTTAAGACACCTACATTTATATGTCTACATGTAGATATCTACGTGATAGCAGGGTGCCAAACTCCCATAAAAGTTAAATTCAGGTTAAGTAACAAACTATAGTATCCAGTGCCCTTTGCGAGGGTATGTGAGATACCTGGATGGGGCTAGGAGATAGGGTTCCTATGACAGATCTGTACTGGGGAAGACGGATAGATTCGGTAAGTCGGGGAGATGAACTCTGACTCTGTGGTCTTATCAGAGCTTGCAAGGAGGACCCCAAGAGAAGGCCCCTCTCTGCTTTTCCCAGCACAGCATATGGCCTGAAACAGCTTCTCACCCACAAAACCTGCTCATTGGAGTTGGTTTCAGGAGTAAAGCATGAATAAATCCATGGTGGGCTTATAGCATTTAAAGTCAGCTTCCCTTAGTAAGAGCAATGCAGGCATGGCTATCTAGAACGGGGAATGATGTTTTCTTTTAGCACAACAGTCCTTAAACACAAAGGTCAGCTTTGTGATGACTGGTTTCAAGGCAATTTTCCTGCCCACTCACTATGCTTCATAGCCATTCCCTCATGGTACCCAAACAGAGAAAATTG
Organism: Phalacrocorax carbo; assembly: GCF_963921805.1. Taxonomy (NCBI): domain Eukaryota; kingdom Metazoa; phylum Chordata; class Aves; order Suliformes; family Phalacrocoracidae; genus Phalacrocorax; species Phalacrocorax carbo. The sequence continues at coordinate 12,794,226 of NC_087528.1, forward strand.
CACCTCACCTACCCCTCTCCTATTGCCTTGGCAACCTCTGGGAGAGTCACCAGTACATGACACCCATGGAGTGGAGGAGTGTTGCATCTCCTGGGCTGGCACATGTCCTCAGATGTACCTGCTGGCACCAGATCTATTACAGGCAGATCGTCTGGGTCAAAAATGTGTTTTCAGTAGGTGATGACCTCTGTTCCCTCCTCTCTGATGTCCACACAGTGGCACCTCATTCTCAGCCTGATGGAGGCCAAGCCCACTCCATCCTCATGGACTTTTCCTAAGCTTTTCCTAAGCTGCCACCTTACTGATGTAGATCACCTTACTGCTCTAGGTGACCCTCAAGCCTGGACCTGGAATGATCATAGCAGGTGGGATGTTTTCAGCATTTCTTTTGAAGTTACACTGCAGTGCATAGAAGAAATAAAGCCATAAAAGACGTCAGGCGAGTGTAAATACCCGGTAAGCCATTGTGGTGCCCAAATACTGCTAGAACTGTTGACACCCTTCCTTCCTGCATGTGACTGGCTTGTCATACACCTGCTTCTGTCACCACCAAGGTCCAGTTCTTCTAGTGTCACCCTAACCTCTGGACCAGCCTAGCTCTCAGTTACAGCTCCCAGCACACCCTCTCCTTGTTGCAGAAGTGAGCCTGGCCGGGCAAGTTAAGATCAGTGAAATGACCCTCCAGTATCACAGTTTTCCACAAGGATTTAGATTACCTTCCTGTAGACTTGTGATTTTGGATTTTCAGACTCAAGATGTAGATTGGTGGATTTTATCTAAAAAAAAAATAAAGTAGGATGCCATTAGAACCAGAGCTTCCCACAGAGATTTCTGGTAAGAAAGTTATTCTCTTTACATGAAAATAAAAAGAAAAAAAAGATAATGTGTTGTGTGAAACATTTCCCTGAGCTAATGGAGCGCTTTACAGAGGGCACACCCTACAGCCAGCACTTCATGCATATCACTTCATACTGGCCGCAGTCTGGCATTGTGCACACCCCAGATATCAGCTGCAATTTGCTTCTCTATTGGTCCTCAGCTTGCTCTAGCAACGAGGAGATGAGGAGATGATAGCTGATCAGTACAAGCACAGACCAGCCCTCCTGCAACGCCAATGGACTCTATATTATAAACCTAAGCAAACAAGGTGTAAGCAATACATCCACATATCCCAGGCAGAGGGGACTGTTCATATACAATCAGCTGATACAAGAAATACCCTGCACCATTCTTTTGGTGCTCAGACACCACTATTTAAGGAGACACTTCCTAATTTAAAGTGGTATTAGTGCAGGGCTGAAGACTTATATTTAGGATTCCTCACCAAATGTTCATGCTCCTCTACCAGGTATCTCGCTTGCTGTTTCTAACCTGTTCAAATGCAGCTTGCTGGTGTCTGTGGAAAATCTGTGAAGGAAATTTCCATGGAGTCCTGACAGTTTAGGCTCCTCACACATGTAAGGAATAGCTGTGCCGAGAAAGTCTAGTATGCAGAAACCTCAGGGGTATGTTGGATTTGCTGTGTGTGGGTCCCCAACGTGTTGTCTTAGCAGCACTGAGTGTGACACATACAGAGCAGGTTGGGTGTGGCGTCCGTGCCAAAGTCCCCACCACAGCCAACCTGGCAGGTCTGATGCCGTGTCACAGCTGCGGGCCGAGCTTACCTGGGGGTCTCCAAGCCCCCCCTGCATACGTGCTGCTTATATCCCAGGGTAAGCGAGGAGGTAATGGCACTAGTCAGAGCCTGCAGAGAGGCATTGGGATCTCCTGCTCCTCCAGCATCGGGATGAAGTGATAAAATAGCTGTATCTCCAAGGCAGGGTGCCCTGCTCCCCGGCTCCTGTAAGAGCCCTCCCTGTATCGACATGGGGAGTTTTTTACCTTTTGCTCCAGTTGCCGTTGGTGATGGTTTATTCCAGACTCCTCTCAGGATAACCTCATGGAAAGTAAGTTTCTTAATTCAAAAAGGAAGGTCTGTATGACTAGATTGAAATGATAAGCCCCAGGAGGAGAAAAAGAGCGATGGGCTTTACCATTCCACCTGAGCAGGAGCATGACTGTGCCTGCAATGTGCCAGGCCAGACAGGCAGAGCGAGCAGAGGATCTGAGTTAATCCATGGAGCCTGGGCTAATATCCTGGCTTGGTATGAAACTGAGCCAGGGTATGGGCGCTGTAAGGGGCTGTGGGAAACTAGGAAGAGAAGAAACTTGTCTTCAAGTTCTAATTAAATTTCCAATTCAAAATGCTTCTCTTAAAAGCTGTTCTGTAGTAGTGACTGTAGTATACTCAAATTCAGTATCTTTGTAGGAGGAAAGAAGCCAGCAAAGTCTGTTGCAATGTAAACACTGTATTTCAAGATGGGAACAACATAAAAATAATGACATTTTTTTAGAAGAAACTAAAAGGAACAGCCTAAGGGTAAAAAATATCTTGGTGGCATGAAAATTGTTTAAAGACAGCATGTGGAAGGCTCAGAGGAAACATATATCACTTAACAGGTACACCAAAAACAGCAAAATAGCCAAAAAGTGTTGAAGTTTTCAAAGACCAGGAAGTAGTAGACCTCTGGCAAGAGCCAAAAAGCGACTTTGAGGAGCAAGTAGCTAAAGGCATCATAAGCTACTAATAAATCCTTTTTAAATTCATGAAGAACAGAACACCAGCCAGAAAATGTAGCACCAATAGCTGACCAAGGTATAAAAGCTACTAGGAAGAGAAGGGCACAACATTAAAGCTAAATGGGGGTGCTTAGGGATGTGCTGACCCATCCTGGTGGCACATGAAAGAGAGGAGCCGTCTCAGACTTAGGAGTCAGAAAAAGAGGCTTTTGAACAACTCAGATAAATAGTAACAGATCAGAAGAGACTGGAGGAATTTACCTTAGAATTTGCTGAAACACTAACCATGAAGTGGAGCATCTTGCAAAAAAATTTCCTTGGAACAAGTGAAAAAGTCAGTAACAAGCACTATGTAATTTCCTTTTAAATTGTATGGCCCAGATGTGAGAAACTGCAGATCAGTGCACTTGATCTCCACTGCAGGCAGGCAGCAGAGATGATAATGAAGAACCGAATCAGCAGAGAAGTAGTAAACATGGCACAATGGTGAAGAGCTTCAATGCAGAGAAATGCATTGGAGGATTCTGGAGGAATCAATGAATAATCGAATAAGGACTGGGATTTTCAAGAAACTTTTAACAAGCTGCTTCACTGAAGCAATGGGATAAGAGGGAAATCTCTTGCATTGACTGAAAACTCATTAGAAGCGGAAGCAATGGGCTGGAATAAATGAAAGGAGGTCCCAGGGCTCTGTGCAACGACTTGGACTTTTCAGCATATTCATAACAGCTCGGGAGAAGGGACTGCGTAATAAAGGGCCGGAGTCTGCAGATACTTTATTATTCATGAAAGTAGAAAAGAAAATTTAGTGAAGGCAGTTGGAGAAGGACCTAATTGTACTGAATGACTGTGCAATAAAGTGGCATGTGTAATTCAAATAGCTACATAGAAAGTCATGCACTGGGGGAAAAGCAGGCTTAACTTTGCACACACAGCGATGGCCCTTGAACTACCTCCCAGCACTAAGGAAAGACAGTTGAACAGCTCAGGGCTCTACAGTGGGCCAAAAAAGCCCACTGGATGTACGGAACTATCCATAAAGGAAGAGAGAAAGAAATAGAAAGCACTATTTTGCCACTACATAAATCCAGAGTGCTCCCACATCTCGGTGCACGCTTCTGATTGCCTGGTCATGAAAAGGCACGGCAGAACTAAAAGCGGTTCAAAAGGGATGAGCAGGAGGGGTCCATGTTAGTAGTTAAGTCAAGCAGACCACAATTAAAATCTTAAAAAGAAAACAGACTAAGACTAAAATCCTAAAATGAGATGACTGAGGGGGAACGTGACAAGGGTCAATGAAATGAGGAAGTATATAGAGAAGTTCAATAGGAAAGAATCATTGAGTGTTTCTCAGCCTCCAGAGGTATGTTGTCTTCAAATTAAATAGACAGGCAGCAGGTTCAAAACAATTAAGAAACTATGATTAGTCATATAATGTGAAATTAACTGTGCAATGACATCATGCAATTAAGGGAGCATGATGCCATTGATGCTAACATATCCTCACATAAATATTTAACCAATGTGAACGTTTTAGCTATGTTCAGAGCATGAGCTCATTACCTCAGAGCGGGCGTGCCAGCCATCCACACCTCGCTCTGAGCGGCCTGAGGAGCCACAGTGGCCACTGGAAGCCAGACACATGTGTGGTGAGAAGGTTCCAGAGTCCAAAATATTTGTGGGGCGCATGGTCCTGTGCGGACGCCCAAGAGACACCCATATGCAACACCTGGCAGAAGCTGCCTGGCCTCAGTGCCTCTTTCTTCAGTTGGTGAACATCTGGTGAAGGGCTCAGTGTTGGTTTTCGGTTAAAAGTGTAGGTTTAATACAAAGCTCCTAGCATGGAGCATGCCTTCTTTCTGCACTGATGTGCTGGTTTTGGCTGGGGTAGTGTTAATTTTCTTCACAGTAGCCAGTATGGGGCATGTTTTGGATTTGTGCTGGAAACAGTGCTGAATATACAGAGATGTTTACGTTCCTGCTGAGCAGGGCTTACACTGAGTCAAGGCCTTTTCGGCCTCTCACCGAGTGGGCTGGGGGGGCACAAGGAGTTGGGGGGGACACAGCTGGGACAGCCGGCCCCAGCTGACCCCAGGGATGTCCCACACCGTATGGTGTCATGCTCAGCTTATAGAGCTGGGGGGAGGAGAAGGAAGGGGGGGACGTTTGGAGTGATGGTGTTTGTCTTCCCAAGTAACCATTAGGCATGATGGAGCCCTGCTGCCCTGGAGATGGCTGAGCACCCACCTGCTGGTGTTCAACCCATGAGTTTTCTCACTTTTACCCTTCCAATTGTCTCCTTCATCCCACCGGAGGGGAGTGAGCAAGGGGGTGTGTGGGGCTGAGCTGCCAGCCGGGGTTAAACCATGCTGTCCATGCTTGTGTGTGTTTGGCAAAACAGATGATCTGTTAGAGACAGAGCACAGCATTTCTGACTGAGTGCAGGGAAGATCTGATTCAGCAGGCATACTCTTAAATTAGCAGGCATTGGAGCCGGTTCAATACTCCATCTACCTCATTTATCTGGGAAGGCTCTTTTCTTCTTAATAGAGCATTTGTCCATTTTAGCAAGAAAAGCATCAAATTTATGCTGTGATGCGTTGGTTCTTCTGGATGACCGCCACACTTTAGTGGGAATGTCGGTAAATCACATTTCCATTTGTTGAGCAAGGCAACTTTTTGGATATGATAATCAGCTTGTTCCTCCCACACAGCATGTTCAGGAGGGAGGCAAAGCACTCTGGGGGAGACACAGCAACGTAACCTTGAGGCACACTGGGCAGTCAATGCACAGCACGGCTTGCTGAATGCACTGGTACCTACGTCACGCTGTTCCACCTGCCTAAGAGGAGGCAAAGCTGCCGCGCCTGGGTGGTGTGGAGTGGCATCTTGCCATGTGACAGCATCAAAAAGCAGGATGAGAGCTGGAAACTGGAAGCTATGTCCTGACAGAATCAGTCTAGAAATGAGGTCTAATGAGGCTAATTAATCAGCCAAAGTCTTGGCTTAGGCAGGCAATAAATCAGCTTCCACTTGAAGCCCTTTAGAAATAAGATGGTAAATGCCCTAAGAAAATTTCCTAACCTGGCTTCAAACGTCAGGGCCACAAGGCCAGGATAATGAAATGAGGGCTGGAGTGCCATCACCCTGTATTTCCAGGCTTGTTTTTCCATTTGACACTGCACTACTAGGAGAAAACCATTCCCTCCTTGATGCCTCAACTTAAAAAAAAATAATAACTGAGGACCCAGAAACCCAGGGAGCGTGCCGTAACAGACAAGTGGCAAAGCAATGAGCAAGTGAATCTCACCTGCTGGCTGACAAAGCCACAGCCTGGAGATGTGGGGATGAACCCCTGCCCTTTGTCAGCAAAGCAACAAGAGGCACTGCTATGGACCTGAATAACTTCAATAACTCAATTTTTTGCAGCATTTTATTTCAGAAATCTCACATTAGCTCCCACAGCAGCACTCTAGCATGGAGTAACGAGGTGTTTGCATATGGAAATGGGGGCAAAGGAGCAGAAAGGGCATTTTCCCTCCCTTTAGAGCAGCAATGGTTCTGACTGTGCTGCTCTCAACCATACCTGGCACTTGCATTTCAGGAGGGAAGCTGAAAACACAGAAAGGGTCGATAAAGAGCCATAAAAGGATGTAATTAATGGACAAAAAATGCTAGAATGATGTGAAGTGCTTAGTCTGTCTTCCTTTTAGTAAACAGACTGAAAGTTGTCTTGATGAAGAATGAAGTTACCTTATGGAGAGAAAACACTGAGTGCTAATGGGCTTTTTTTTTCTTGAAAGACAAAACCTGAATCCATTCCTGTAAGCTAAAGCCAGGCATATCCAAACTGCAAGCCAGGTACAGAGCCTCAGCAGCAAGAGAGACTTGGCGTGGAACAAGCTATGGACAAAGAGGGAAGTTGTCTTTGCTGATATCTTTAAATCACAGTGCCTTCTGGAAGATTACATCTCTGTAGGTAACTGGTGGCCACGGACCTAGGGTTAAGGCTGGCCCTCACTGTCAGTGTGGGCACAAGACAGGAAGGGCAGCAACAGACTCCCCAGTCCTCCTTCCTCAGGATGGATTTCAGCAGCAGGTGGACCTACGTGTAGGTGCATGCCCTCCTCTGAACCTCAGGCTCCCTGTTGGGGCAACGGGACAAATGCATCCCTTACCTTTGGTCTCTAAGTGCTCATTCATTCACCAAGCATTTGCTCTTTTAAGACAAGAAATACCACAGCCTTGCTGGCTGCCACTTGCTAATAATGCTTCTCTGGGCAGAAATCCACAGCACCCACCATCCCCAGCTGTCTCCACTGTCCCTCTGAATGCTGGCACCGTGAGAGCCCTTCCCAGAGGATGCTCACTGCTTGCTTTACAAATGCACCATCCGCTCTTCCCACTGCCGTCACTTCAGCGGCTCCTGCCTTCTGCGCTCCCCGTGTACCCGGAGCAGAGCTCTTTTCCCTGGGGGACTCTCCCTGCCCAGAGCATTCCCCAAGCCAGGGAGTGCTGGAGACCCGGATCACTGATAGCAGCCCTAGAGGAGCTACTGACCCCCTCAAGGGAAAAGAGGAAGGTAGAGGTCCATGAGGGTGATCTTGTGAGGGAATTTTGAACAGCACAGAACCTAAGGTAATTGTGGATTAAACTGCGCTAACTGCCTCGAAGGGGCTAGAAAGCTCCTGCTTAGGAAGAGGGATGGTCTCTTTGACATGTCTGGGCAGAGGATAAGCAGAAGGGGAGCTCCAGGCCAAAGGTGAAGACACTATCTTGGTAAGGCCAGGCTGTGTGAGAAAGCTGTGGTAGCTATGTGCTTGTCACCAGAGACCTCCAGGCCAAGCTAGACAAACATGGGTGGCCCTGGGAGAGCTGGTCTCATCCTGCCCTAATGACCTGCAGCACTTTCAAACTGGCAATTAATGCTCTCCATCAGCCAGCCCCTGTGCAGAGCAACGCAGATGGTGACAGCTGTCACTGGGCACACTGAAGAAAATGCTACAAAACCTTAAAATAAGGCAAAGCCTTCAGCTGAAGCTCCTAGTCCCCAGCAAACAGCAGCAGCAGCAGGGGTGGGGGGAGGTCTGTCCTTTGACACCAGTGCCTGGCCCTGACTGGCAGAAAATAGAAACCTCCTGAAATGGCTTTCATTGCCTGAACATTTTGCTCACTGACGTAATCAGCCAAAGCCATGGACGATCCCTGCCAGGGATTCTCAAGTCCATTTGGATGGCTGAATCAGCAGAGATGAACCAGGTCATAACATCATGACCCAGCACTAGTAAAGTGCATCATAAAAACTTCATTAACAGATATTTGGTGCCAATGCTGAGGCCTCTTCTACAACCTGCTGCAGAACAGCAGGCTTCTTGCTGAGCGAAGGAAGCAGGCAGGGTCCAGCCTGCAGCTCCCAGCTCTGGCAGGTAGCTTGCTCGGATGAGGTCTGGGCAAGACTTCTGGGACCTCACTTCTCTGCCAGGAGCCCCTCATGCAACCGTGGGCAGGCTTCCCCCTGCTCTGGCCAGTTTGAACCCATGGGGTCAGGGATGAAGTCCCTAGATCCCAGGACTGGGGTTCCTGCCCCATGCCCCATTGACCCCTTGGGCGATGGTGAGATGATGCCGTCACACTGGATCATTACACAGCCATGGGCAGTAACTCTGGTTTTGTTCCCACTGCTCCGACAGTGGCCCAGTACCTGCTCCCTGTTACTGGCTGGACTGAGTAAGTGCAGCTCTTGCCCCACCCAGCCCATGCACTTCCTAGCAAGGGGCAGGCTCTGTATCTGCTCTCATGTTGGCAAGCACCAAATGCAAAGTTGTACTTGGTTCTCCTCTCTGCTTGGAAAAGGTAAGATTGGGAAGAAGGTCTTCTGGGGAAGACTCAATTTTACCCTGTCCTGGAGATCCCGTGCAGGGCTAGGACCTGTTGGGTGTTCTTTGGCCCTCTGCACTGAGTTTGAAAGCAACCTGGGGAAGGGATTCCCTGTTATTCCCACATAGGAGGTAGTTTCTGACCATGTATCCCAAAAGGACCAGACTTCAGGAGAAGTAAAGAAAAGCTGCGAACCAAACATGCTTCATCAGAGTCTCTTTTCTGCAGGGCCACAGTGTACACCTCTATCACCAACCACAGCCGTCTCCCCGCCTGCCTTGGGACCCTGCCGCCCTAAAGCAGCCAGAGAAGCACTCAGTTCCTGTACACCAGGAGTTTAAGAGAAAATTATGGCTCAAACACTCTACAGACAGACAACAGAATAGTTCATTGTCTTTCACCCTCTGCTCTCTCTGCCTTGAACTTGCTCATTTTTCCAAGGCAAGGCTCTTCTGGCATAGCTGGGTCTCTGCACTATTGACCAGTGGGTATCGCCTGCCACCCTATGGAAGGTCTGAACTTCTGCAGCTCTGGGAGGTGAAGAGCACAAGCCCCACTGACCAGGCCCTCTGCGTGCTGGGGTCAGTGTGAGCACCCTGCACAGCTGTGGTTGGGTTCAGACCAAGTCTGCAGGCTCTGTCCCCTCCCAGATGCTCTGGTGGGGGAATGCGGGTCCTTGGAGCTGGTGAAAAGGAGGAGAGATTTGTATGGCAGAGAGGGCTTCCTCCACGATGGGGCCAGCCCCCAAGGACAGGGTCAGCCTGGGGGATAATTACACTTATCTAGACCGCCGGGGGGACAGCATGTGCTCACCAATCTGCTGTGTGCTTTGAGAGTGATAGTTTCGTTGGAGGTGTTTTGATGTTGGTGTCTCCAGGGAAGGCGGTATCTAAGCCCAGCTGAGTCCCTGGCTCCAGTCCTTGCTATAGCATCAGTCCGTCTCCTAAAGCACTCTCCCATAAGGGTTCCTCTGCTCTTCATCTCCTGATAGAGTGGGAAAGAGTAGGAGGAAGGGGCATGCATGACACAGGCCAGCAGAAGTGACACAGCCAGAGTGGGATGAGCTCTCCTACAATCTCAGTGGTGCTCAGTGCTGGGAGAAGAGAGGATTTTTGGCTCTGGCCAAGCCAGGAATGTGATTTGGCATAACCATAAAAACACAAGGCCCATTGCATGGGACAGGTTTCTGTGTATTTCGTACTGATGTCTCGTAGGCCTCTGTCTGCTGTCTGTTGGTGTCATGAGCAATGCCTCCTGGCCATTCACAGAGACGCTGGGCTAGATATTGCTAGTCCTGAGGGGATGTTTGCAACTGATTTTTCTTCCCCTCTGGGAACTGGCCACTGGCATCCCTGCATTAGCACCTCCATACCAGTCTGTAGGAACAGCTACAAGAAGGCTTGCTCTAGCCCACCTATTTAGCACAGCATTTTGCTATTCAGTCTTCACTGCAAAGGTGCCATTAAGTACTAATCTTCTTCCTGTCCTCTCCCAGCTGAGCAGAGACTGTGTTTTACTTTTTTTCCCTTCTTTAACCATGTAAACAGTCAGGAGCAGTTGCCACTTGTGCTTGTTAGGGATGGGAAGCCATCCTTCCATCCTGCAGCAAGACCATGTGCATTAATGATTCCCTAGCTAGTTCAGGGCACGTTCTGCATAATGAAATCAGGTTGCTGGGATGCTCGGCATACACATGCACACACAATTTCATTAGCTGTTGGGTATAAAATGGCAACATGCCCTCAAAAATACAAATCTTGGAACTTTAAAAACATGAGAGAATTTTTCAATTCTGCATTAAGAAAGCCTCAGATGTTTGGATCATGCTTCCTTGCTGTTCATGGCCAAAGAACTGTATCACACCCCACTTTCAACAGCTTCTGGCCCTTGGGATCTCTCTGGGACCCTAGAGAAATCCTCTTCATCCTTTCTGGAACCAGCAGTACCAGTAGGTCTGGGCGGAGCACAGTTGCTTTCCTGGGGTTTCAGGTGTCTTTTGAAAGCCTGCTGTGGAAGCAAAGGGACAGAGGGGTGAGCTGACATGCCAAGAACTCCAACAAGTTGATGTGGGACCTCCACAAAGACAAACCATCCCCAGACACTACATGTGCTATCTCCTGCACGCATTCCCATCATGAGAGCTAAATTCCAGAGGTTTGTCCAAACTCTGGGGAGCCAGATGGCTGGCACTGCAATAGGTGTGCTGATCAGGGCCCTGAATGAACCATCGTCTCCCCTCCCAGGGGTCTGCCTGCTGTCCTTAAGGTCGGCTCTGACTTACAGTGCAGCTGTGAGAACTTGCACCAGGCTGCTGGGAAAACAGCTGTATGAAAAGTCTCCAAGAGCAGCCTCATAGGCTGGTCCCTGCTTTTGGTGTCCCTTTGCCTGTGGCCCTCACCTGGGCTATGTTTCTGAGTACTCTGCTGATGCCCAACCTGCTCACCTGCCTTCCAGGCTTTACGCCAGACCAGCTTTACCACTATGGACTTGCCTGGCAATCACTGGGCTCTCGGCTGACCCCAGTTCCTGTCACCAGGGATGCTCTCTTGCCTGGTTTGGACACTGGGATGGCATCCTCCCTGGTGAGGACACGGTCCTGCCTGCCGGACTCAGCACCCCTTTCCCTGAGAAGCAGCCTGCTCTTCTGTCCCTGCCAGCGCCCATTCTGCTCACAGAGGGCAGAAGGGAGGAAGAGGAGGTTGTGGCTTTCTCCCAGCTGGTAGGGCAGGAGGAGGAGAGGATGTAGCTTTTCTGCAGCTTTTCCACAGCTTTGTCCCAGACTGTAGGCTACCCCAGTTCAGGTAGCTGCAAGGAAGTCTGGGAAGCAATGTGCCTCCTCCCATCTGTCTGGGGGGAGCCTCGCAGCCATCACAGTGGGTGTTTTTTGCAGATGGGCAGTCTGCTGTACTGTCCTAGCCAGCACCAGTTTGGAAGCAGTCCTCTGCACAGATTTCTCATGGGAAAGCCTCCTACATGCCAAGTAAGGCAGGGTCTTGGGGAAAAAATGGGTACAGCAGTGATGTGAAATACCAGGGAGACCCTTGCCAGGCTGCACACCCATGGCAGCGTGCAGCCCGACGTAGCTCTGTGTTTTGCTTGGTTCTGAGAGGTGACTTTGCAGACATCTTTGACTCTTTTAATAGAGCTTTCTTTGTGCATAATAACAAATAGCATGAGAGTGAGGTAAACATTAACTTGCTTACAGTATTTATGACCATTATTTACAGCAGCTCTGCACAGCCACAAGGAGACAGCATGTGTGACAGATGCACAGTGCTTTCCGCTGTGCTTTGTCAATAGTAAACTTACTTTTGAATTATGTGTTTTTCCTGCAAGAGAGCAAGCGATTCATATTCATTTCAGTCCACGTTAACCTTTGGTGGCCTCTGCCCAAAATGCACACAGGAGGCTGCAGCTGGCAATCGTGTCCTTTTCCTGCAGTGAAGCTATGGTTAATTAGTCCAAAGTTACCTCCCTGCCCTACTTTGGAAGTGACATTTACTCCTCAAGTCTCCCTGGCTGCTGAGCTTTAGCTCTAATTAATTTCCTTGCTGCTCACAACGGCCCGTGCTCCACGCAGCGACTGCCAGCTTCCATTGTTGGGGGAGCCTTCGCCACCCGCTGAGCCCTTCCTGCACAGCAAAGACGCAGCCATCCTCTCTCCTTCCAATAATAGAGGTGCTATTAATTGGCCTGACTCCCTTTGCCCCTTCCAGAAGATGTTTCTTCACCATCTGCAAAGCTTGAAGCAATGGCAAATGTTAACATCCAATTGATGAAGCAATGGGAGTTTCCTCCAGGATGCTGCTTAGACAGGAGCTGCTGGCTAACAGAGCCAGGCAGCAGCCATCAAGCACAAGAGACTCGCTTACACTTCCTGATCTGCCAGAGAAATGCCTAAAAATCCTCAGCCATGACTACTTCTAATTGCTGAATGTATCAGAGCAAAGCAGTCGTGACCACCTTGCTGCTACACATCTCAGGAGGAAGGAGAACTAAGGGTCTGACAAGCAAAATCCCTTGTAGTACAGGGCAGACCCTGGAGAGGGTCCCAGACCTTCAGAAGTCAAATCAAGTGATTCATCCACTAACGTGTGCTCCCTGCCTTTAAAGCTCTCTGCAGCGTTTGGGGCTGTTATCATGTCCTGAAGATAAAAAGCAGGGAAATCAAATTTCCAGTGAAGGGAAATGAATGTTCCTCCTCTAAAAGAGCCTGAGCTTCCTGCATCAAATCCATCAGTACTTATTTTACTGTCTGTGGATGCGCTCTCTGCCATGCATACTTGGCCCTCTATTTGGCTGTCTTGCAGGTGTGTTGGCTTACATTTTATAGATGGTTGGAGGTATTTTATGGGAAGAGAGAGGGAATCTCCTACAAGTTTTGAGCAGCGGATGAACAAAAGCATCCACTAAATCATCTGTAAGGCAGGAGGGAAGCGTGTAGCAAACACCTTCATAAATCCGCGGGGCTGTCACGCTCCACTACAGCAAACATGTCATGTGTTTTCTTAAGTAACTTACGCCTTTGTTTCTGTGGGCTGCATCTTTAAATCTCGACTGCCTCTGTTAGAAACTCCTGGATTCCCAGCTGCCTTGAGCCTGCAGAGCATGTGAAGCTGGGGAGGAGCAAGCCCCACGTAAGGAAGAAGTCTCTGGCTGGAGCAGCCCCGGTTGCTTCTCTTCTGCTGACTACAGCCGACGGCGCTGTGCATGCCTGAGCCTTAATTACCTCCCAGACATCAGAGCCCTGTTTAGTGGGGAGTTGTGCAACCAGCTCAGATACCTCCTAATGGGGGAAGGGATCGTGCATGGGGAGCAGGAGCAAGGGGGTCATCTCCTCCGGCGCAGCCTCCCTGGGCAGGAGGAGCCCCAGTGGAGCCCAGGCACCTTGCCCACGGACGCCTGCCAGTGACAGAGGCCATCTCCTTCTGCAGGATTTGCAGGCAAATCCATGAAACAAATGAGTACTTAGAATAGGATATAGAAAAGATTTAGTAATCCAGGTCTGAATATCATAAGTTGAAGCAGCCAAATGCCCAATGCTCTACTTGATATTTGGGGTTCCCTGTGAATTAGGAGAAGATAGGCAAATGATTCAATAAGCTTGATAATTTGGCTAGTTAATACAGCGACTGACACTGACCTCTACAAAGTGTGAAAATTCTGTGCCTGGCACAGATTTTCCGCTTTGGGAAGCTGGACCTGTGGCTGGGATGACTAGCTGGGTGTCAGGACTGCTTGTGAGTGTGCCCATCTCCGTATCGCTTGGGGTGGGTTCAGGGAAGGGGATCTGCAGGGAGGAGACCCCCCATCTCATGCCTGCTTCACCCTGTCACAGGAATGCCCAGTGGTGACCTGGTCTGCCCCGAGCCTCAGCTCTCCCTGTTTCTCCTCAGATAAAAGGAAGCTCTCAGATAGAAACAGACAGTTACTCAGGGAAGTTATTGTTCTCTAAAAGCTACACTTTCAGGTCACTTGAAACCAGTCACAAATACAGGTCAGGCTTTTCAAACAACTGTGTCAACAAAAAAAAAAACCCAAACCCACAACACCTCCAAACAAACAAAAAAACATCCCTGCAAAAGAAGAGGAAAACTTAAAAGCTTAAAATATATTAAATATTTTGCTTAAAACAAAATATTTTTCCACTTGAAATTTTCCTGAATTAATTCTTTAAAGATGTTTTAAAAGCCCAAGCTAAAAATAAATTAAAAAAATAATTCTGGAGATTTCAGGTTCAAATGGCCTGAAATTCGGGCATAGAGATAGAAATATCTTTTTCAACAGTCAGCACACCTAAACCAGTCCACTTACAGCCGTACTGCCAGCTAAAACTCATATTACCCTGTGCATTCCCGCCTGGAGCTGCATCCTGCAGTCCAGGCCTGGGTCCCTCTGCAGAGACACTGTGCTGGGGTGGTGGCTGGAGCTCCAAGTCCTCCACAGCCCCATGAGTAGCTATGGCTTCCAGGAGGCACCACGACACATCAGACACACATTGACACCAGCCTGGTTTGGCAACATTTCATTTTAAATCTCTCACAGTGGGAAAATCTGCGAAATGAACTTTTCTCCCAGCAGACTTCCCGTGAGGCAGGACCCTGCTGGGGACGCTCTGTCGCAGCATCTCAGCCAGATGCTCCCGGGGGACTTGAGGTTTGCCCCTCTCCTGCGACCTGGCTCCACCGAGAAGCCATGGGAACTTCTGGGAGGGAGCAGCTGGGGTGGAGAAGGGCAGGTCACTTTTGAGGAGGGAGTCTGCAGTCTTTGTGCCCCATCCAGAGAAAACCTGTCCTGTGGTGCTGCTTACCTCTTTCCAAGGACAAAACCTTCCACCTTGCGCTGTCGTGTGCACTGGAGGAGTTGTGGCTCTCCTGCTTCCTTCCGCCACCCGCTGCTTCCCCATGTTTCGGATGGTCTCTGGAGGTGTCAGGAGCAGCGTCATATCCAGAGCTACCACCAAAGATACCAAGGATAGACAGCAGGACCTCCCTTATGAGAAACCCCTTCAAGCAAAGGAATGAAATGAAAGGTGGGAGCTCCTTGCAGCCACTCCTGTCCCCACTTCTCATTCACCATCTCCAGCCCCACTGCAAACCACCTCCCTCCAGTGGTGCGAGACCTGTCCGCCACAAGTAGCTGCGTGGCCGTGTTGTGATGTGGGGCTGGAGCAGGGGGCCAAGCCACCTGGCAGTGCGAAGCTGAAGCTCCCCAAGCCGTGGCAGGCGTGTGGGTTTCTCCCTCCGCCTGCTCCTGCAGCGAGGAGGAGAGGGGCAGGCTCCATTGTGCTGACTCCCACACCACTGAGCCAGCCTGCAGCCATTCTTTTTCCTGCTGACGCTGCTTCCTATGGAAACAATTTAGTGCTAATAAGCTCCATTTATAATAGTAAGAAATGGTTCGGTGGAATAATTGTCACTAAATACCATTCATGGCTTTGTTGCTTTTCCTGCATGTTGCTAATTATTCTGCATCTGAAATAGCACCCAGAGAAACCACTGAATAGGGTCCTCAGTGCTCTGAGGGGCTGAGGCAGAGTACGATTAGAAATATCAAGGCCCTATTCCACCAGACAATGCTTTTCTTACTGTACGTGTTTCTACAAAATCATAGCCTTTGCAAACGCTGGGGAAATGCAGCGTCCTCCACTGAACCTCAGGGTCCCAGCAACAATTTATGAGCAAGCTCCTGCCAAAGGGGCAGTGCTGCGCAGCGGAAGAAGAGCATGTGGACAAACTGCCCCTCCGACAAATGCTAGAGCAGAGGGAGTGGGAATGAGGAGGGAGGGTTTTTCTGTGTTGAGGGTCTCACAGGAAGGGACAGCATGGCTCAGATCCCTTAATCCTGCAGAAGTTCATGGTGGAGTCCCAGGCAGGAGCAGATGCAGGGTCCTTGGTGGCACATGGTTGCTCTGAACTCGCGTCCTTTTCCTAAACGCACTTGGCAGCACAATGGTCTGTTCTGGAAGCTGCGCTGCCAGGCGCTGCCAGGCGCTGACTCTCTGAGTCAGAGACGGAAGGATAACGTCAGTTCCCTGTTGTTTAGGAAGCTTGGGGTGAGGACCCAGGCATGTTCTCCCAACCATCCCTCTTGGAGAAAGGCAGCTTAGCGGCTGGGAAATCAGATCCATCAGATCCATACTGCGCCATTAGCAGTAACATAACCTCAGAGACTTTACTTACAGCATCAGGTCTGGATCTGGACTCTTGATAACATTCTAGCTCAGAAGCTGCAATTTCCACGTGGTGGGCGAGGTTGCCATCAAATAGAAAGCAGCGCACTTTGCCCTGCCTGACTTTATAATGCAATGGCATCCTCTAGCACAAAATGCTGATTTGGTTTGACTGACCTACCAACGAGCCGACCAAAGCAAAGACAGGTAGTTGCAGTGCAAGTTGAGGCAAGTAGCTTGCACCTGTGCCAGTGAGAAATACACCGGCCGGTTGTGTTAGTCCTGAAGCTCCTGCCAGTGGTGGGACGAGCTAGCTGTGCAAAACAAACAAAAAATCCCCAAAACCCAAAAGGGGAACACTGGTGTGTCTTACAGCCAGACTCTGTAGCTCTGTTTGTCCTAAAATCACTTGGTAAAGGTGTGATTGCATTATGATTGATACAGCATCATGCCCTGTAGCTGGAGCTGAATGCCACTGTTACGAGTACATCACTCATTTTTAATTTCCTTTCCACGTAGGAGACTGAATTGTCTTTTCATTGTTCCACCCCAGAACTAAGGGCGAAGGCTCAATCCCTCTCCCCATGTGTAACAACTTTGCTACAAATGAGAACTTTGCGCTGAAGGAAACCAAACGTGTAACACGCCTTTTTACACACCAGCCACACCAAGTTCCAGCTAAATATTGTCAATCCACCCTATTGAACTGCTTTCCTCAATTACTCTAGCTGCTTTGGAAAGCGCTAACAAGCCTGAGTGAAGTCTTGCAGGGCTTCGCCTAGATGAAGCATCATGAGCTAAGGAGTGCCTGGCCATTGGCAACCACTGGAAAAGAGCTCCAGAAAGCCCCAGCACCATCACCCAAAATTAAAAAAACCCCCAGAGCACCTTGCACGACCCAGGCACCCTGAATTCCTCTGTTTCAGCAGCATCACCCCGTGATAGCAGAGCAATTCCGGAAAGCCTCCTGGGCTGCTATGTCCAGCAGTGACAGCCCTGAGGCTCTCGGTCCGGCTACTGCTCTGCGTGGCAGAGCCTCTCTGCAAGGCAGAGCCTGAGCTGCGCCCACAGGCCCCGATGAGCACCGGGTAGCAGTCCCAATAAGGCAACGCAAGGTCCCTACTGTCACTGCCCAGCACTGTCCACGAGCACGTCCGGTTCCTCCCACTGCCTGTAAATCAAGGAAAACAGGTGATTACCCAAGATCCGAACTGTGAGCGTGTCCCCGAACTCTGACCCCTTACTGCTCATGTATATTCAATTTTTTATTATTATTTTTATTTTTTATTTAACAGCTTGACACAAGCAGAAGTGTCGTGGTCTCTGAGACCACAACTTTCAACTGGCGACTTTCTTCAGAATAAGATTAGGCAAGAGATTTATCTAATTACCACGAAGCGGATGCATACCCTATTAGGGGCTATAAGAATTGAAAAAGAACATCACTGTGACTTTCCCTATGCTGGCATTTTTAACAGGAGAAGTGTTTGTTCAGAGGCAATTATAAGTTGTAAGCTGTGTGAAGTTCCTGTAAACTTTTAAATTATAACCTTTAAAAATATGATAAAATTACTTCATTTTTAAATTAAGACTAGTGTTCCACTTCACTTAATGCATTTATCAATAGGTCACAATCTGTAGCCGTGTCACGTGTTCTACAGAAAGGTATCACTTAATTTTCTCCCCAGGTGAGGTTTTTTGCAAACACATCACTTTTTAACCTTCAGTTTGCGGCACAGAGGTACTGGGCACTGAGCGATGGCGCGAATGCAGGACAGCAAGGGACAAAGGGCAGGCACCACAGCACACTCCAGTTGTCTGACAGCATGCAGAAAATAAGACATTTTTAAAGTGATTTTTATCAGCTGGGTCTCACTTCAGACCAAGTGCAGTAGCTAACGTCTTCTCATCACACCTGTGGCCACCTAATTACGGAACTTTCCCCAGGAAAAGAGAAGCTGCTGCTTTAAAAACAGGGACTCGATGGGAACCTGTCTATCTTCTGAGAAATGCAACACAAGAGCAGTGTGAGCTCGGCAGCAATGTTTAACAAGAGTTTGAAGGAACGTTGTCTTTACAGACTACCTACATGGATGTTTTCCTATTCTCCCCGGCCCTGGTCTGCAGTCCAGGCTTAAACAAATCCAAGATCTCTAAATGACTGACAAAACTGGCAGCACTGTGGTCGTGGGACTCTGATTTCTAAGTGGTTTCAAGAGTCGTTTACTGTTTATCCTTTCAATAGTGCCCAGTTGAAAGAGCAGCCAAGTAAGCAGTAGAAAATACTGTGCTGTAAGAACAGGGCATGTCCAGCTCCTGCTGGCACCTTGGCATGGCTTAAATAAGGCCTGATTTCGGTGTAGAGTGTCTAAGACACCGGAAGGTGGAGGTGGGGAGCGCAGTCTCAGGGCCCTGACCGCACACCTAGCATTCAGGAGTTCAGCCGGTTGTGCCCGGGGTAGCTCACTGGGAGCTGTCTGAGAAGCTTGGACCCCTTTGAGAAAAATCTAGACCAGGTTGGCTCCAAAACCCCAGCAGGGTCTCTCTCTCTCCTTGCAGGAGCTGCTTTCAAGCTGAGGCTCTCATGATGTCAACTTGGTTGGTCCCAGTTTGACCTTTGACTTTCCTTGTCATTGTGGACTTTCCTGGTGAGCACGGGCGTGTGACTGATCCTGGATACTCTTTCCAAACCTGATCCTGATCCCAACTTGCTGACTCAACTTCCCAGTTTGTCCTCATACCCTTCTCATCCCTATGGTCTTTTCTGGCAATCTGGACTCTTGGCTGAATGTAGCTACCATCACTGGACCTACTTTGGTCACTTTTTTGCTCAGTACTGTGGGAAAGACCCATGTGTTGGTGAAAGCACTGCTCCTGTTAGATTTGTTCAGCCCCTGCCTCTCCTTCCCCTGTGGAGCAGCCTGCCTTGCTGCTCCCTGGCAAACAGAGTCTTTAGACCCCAGACAACACACAGGTTGAGCTGTGGGTTTACCATGATCCATAAAATTAATCAAGAGACGCTGACCTGCCAAGAGACTGGGCTGGTCTGTTGGGCAGGACTCACGCTGAGCAGTGGCAGAAAGGAAAAAGGAGAGACAGAAATTGATACAGAGCTGATATTTCCCCACCCACAGCAGGAAGCCTGGGAAGCCCCGTTGCAAAGCTCTTTTCTGGGCTATGTTACACATCAGCAGAATAAACCCTCCATAGAGGCCATCTGCCCTAAAGCCGACTCCACCAGTGAAATCACTGTGTAACCAGTACAACCACCCCTGCAGGAGGTCTGGTACCAGCCTGGGGTCTGTGCTGGGGGCACCTCCCAGCGTCCCCCTGTCTTCTCAGCCCGTAGCCCACATCCCACAAGCCAGGGAGTACAACGCACCTTAAACACACCCCAGACTGTCCCTACCTGGTGAAATGTCCCTCATGGGCTGCTTTTTTTCCTAGGCCTGCACAACTACAATGGAGCTTGAGCACTGGAAATTGAAATCACTGCCTTGTACATCCCACCCATGGTCAGAGGGGTTATCCCGTCAGTCCCTCAGGCACAGGGGATTCAAGTGGGACCTAAGGTTTGCGCCTCAGCTATGCTGCCAAAAACATTTGCCATTTGAGTTGCAAGCTCTCATCAGTTTAAGGAGCTGAGAAACCAGGTCCTGGCCCAGCTTCAGTGTGCACTTACTGGTGAGGAAACAGATCACTTCCAAGTTGTAACTACGCATCACTATGGTAACCTTATAATTGACATTTCTGGGGTATTATAGAGTCTGAAAGTCATAAACTTAATGAAAGTATGTTTTTATTGCACTTCAGCTTCATCTCTGATTAAATCAAATTTGCATAATGGAAAGTTATTACATTTCCATGTTTCTAATTTCCCTTTTTTTTCCCTCCTTTTTACTTCTTTTGCCAAGTGTGACTAAGGTTTTGTTTGTAGCGAAAGCTGTTGAAGGTCGCCTAAGCCATGGCTTCGCTGAAAAATGTTTTTAATAATTTGTGTCAGAGGAGCCCAGGAAGTGAACCCCCGAGAACCAGCTACGTTGTGGCTCTTTGAAATGCCTCTCTTTCTTCCCAGTAATGAGAGAACTGCAGTGTCTGTATGTTATTAAGTGGTTGTTGCAAGAGAGAGGTGCTGGAAGCACTGTGAAAGGTAATTTATCAAGGAGAGATGAAGTGTACTGCTCTTCTCCAGCCTTGCCTCTGTGCCACCTTTGCAAAGCATTTTAAGCACCATGTGTGTTTTTATTTTCAATAAACAAAAGCTCACTTCTCTGCCACCAAGTAAACGATAACATGTTCCTTGCTGGATTGAGTGATGACCGTTCCCAAATGCAGGTTAAGCAGGACGGCCCTGGGAGAAGATTTGTTTTCCTTGTCTTCTCCAGGACCGTGGAACAAGCTGTTCTCCAGGCAAAACAGCCACTGCGCAGGTCCCCGGTGCCAGAGAGCCAGGCGCGCTGAGGGTCTGAGCTGGTTTTGTTTCACAGTGGGTCAAATGTCTCACAATGTTTCACAATTATTGCAAAGCACAGGGTTGACCCATGTAGGCTACAAGAGTTCAAGGGCACCATTTCGAATCTGGGTTCTCCAAGTGAAGTTGCAGAATTTGCGTGTGTGAAGGCAGAGAGCTCCAGCTCCTTCCTGGGCTGTGACTATGGGGATCGGTGCCTGTCCTCTGTGGCTGATGCAACACGGTGGGATGGGGAACAGGTGGAGCCAGGTCTCCTCCACTGTTCAGGCCATGATTCTTGAGGTGCTCTCCTCCTGAAAAATGCCTCAAGCATTGCTGCTGCTGCTGCTGCTGAGGGCAGGAAGGAACACCTCCAAACAGCTGAGCAGCACTGCTCCCCAGAAAAGGACTGGAGGTGAAGAACAGCTCTCAGCTCCTGGAAGGACATCATTTACTGCTCTGCTAACGATCCAGAACTATGTAGTGCACCAACCAACAGAGCTCTGGCCTGGGACTTAGGGACCAGACATCCTGCTCCCAGCCAGCACGCTCCCATCAGTGGGATGCCCCATCATATTTTCTGTTGTTAGCACAGTGATGCTGCAAATTCTGCGCTCTGTTCTGCACTGTGTATCAACGGGACACAAGGAAGTAGTAGAAGGGCATTTGGACCTTTCAGAACCTTGAATTCAAGTCATGCTCATCCTTCCCAACCTCCAGCATATTGTTTCAAGGGCAGGATTAGGCGAGCTTGAGGGGAGAAGTAAAGGTACCAAGTGGCCAAGCATCATCTCCTTCTTAATTCTCACTAGTGTCTTATGCACAGAAGAGCCCTGTCCCAGGGCTGATCTGCAGGATTGTGAGCTGGTGTCTTGGAGCTTGGGCCACGTCATGCAGAACTCCACCTCACTGCCACCTTCTTGTCCTTCGGGGGCTCTTTGGCTTTGCTGCCTGGACCTGCCACGCAGCACAGAGCACAGCCAGCGCATTCACTGCAACGTGGCCCCACTCCTGCTGTGGCACAACTTCTCACGAGTTTTCCTGTGGAAACCTTCACCTCGAGAGAAGATAACCGAGCCATTTGGTCCGGGGTTAAATGCAATTAGCAGGTCAAATGCTTGGAAGGCAGCAAGAAATGTATGTCTGGAGCTGCCCAAGTCAATGAACTGCCCTGAGCCAGTGCCGCTTGGTCCTCAGTGATGCCCAAGCCTGAGCAGCTAAGCTGAGGTCTCGTGCTCTGACCTGTGGCCTGGCAAATGCTGTCATTTCTGCCACAGTCAAACGGCTCCTGACAGGTCTTTATTTACTGGCACCAGAGGTGAGGCCCTTTTAATGGCCTCTTGGAGAGAACTGCTCTCCCTGACGAGGCAAGCTGCAGTACGTTCCCTGGGTCTCCTAGAATTGTCACTCTGCTGCTGTTTCATTAACCCAGGGCATGTTGGTTTCTATGCATATGCAAATGAACTTGGGCTTCGTGCAGGCACCTGGGAGCCTGCTGTCTCAGGCTGAAACAAGCCAAGTGCTCCTCATACTTGCCTCAACTTGTCTGCCTGTGCAGGTGTCTTCCCAAGCACGTGTGGCAACTAGAGGGTGGCTGGTCCTGTGTGTCCCAGCCTAGTGATGTTTAGGCCCTTTCCTGAGGACAACATAGCAGGTTCACAGCCTGTCTGCAGATCCTGTCTCTGCATGAGGCCAAGGAAAAGGCAAGAGCAATGCTGCCAACCACCCACCCAGTTCGTGGTGGGAAATGACACTCTCTCCTGTGTGGGGACAGAGAGGTCCTACCGCGGCCACCTCCTGCAGGTTGGACCATCTGCCCCAGTGCTGCCCAGCCATGCTGCCAGACCTGCCTGCAAACTGCCGGAGGGTGAGGGATCCCTGGATATCATCTCTGCTCTTGGGCCAACAGCTGCAAACTGTGCTCACTACCCAATTTTCCTGCCCTGAATATTCTCCCTTCTCCTCATGCTGTTCTCCCCATCATTTGTCCTCACCAGAAATACTGAAACATACTTTTGCTAGGAGCAGTCTTATGATTTCTGCCATTCTCCTGCAAAATACTTCCCTATAGGTGGTATTTGCTCATCAGAGAGTTGTGGGATGAGCTGCTCGGGGAAAGGTCTCAACCCTTGGACATGTTAGTTTTTCAATCGCTCACCCCAGTGGAAACTACAGACATTTAGGGTTTGAGAATTTATCTGGAATCCAGCCATGTATTTTTATATTGCTCAGATGTATTTTTGTATTGCTCAGTGAATAGAAAGATTCTTTGAGCTTTCTTTATATTTTTTTTTCCCGAGAAAACAGTCAGAATCTGTTAAAAAATACAGCCAAAAATCCAATTTTTCTTTTCTTAATGGGATAATTTTGACAGCCCTCATCATGAAGCAATAAAAGCTCCAGGGATTTTGGGTAGCGGGGCTAGCAACACTAATGAAAATAAACAGGAATTTCCAGCAACCTTTAACTAAAGTCCCATCCTGGAGGGCAGGAGAAAGAAAGCCTCATCACAGAAATGGGGAGGTAAAAGGCTGCTTAATTATTGAGCAGGCCAGCCCTAAGGACACATAATATGTTGTATATTACTGGCCATCTTACCCAAAGGCTGTTCCAGACCCCGCCGTGTTCACCACGTGGCTTGCGTAGGCATCAGGAGGTTTGCACCTCCCCAGAGCTGCGCAAGCACAAACGCCTTTTCCCTATTCTCCCCTCAAAGGCGGCTCTGCGTGGTGTGTGCATCTGTTTGGGCACATCCCAGGCCTGTCCCTTACAGCCCCACGGCAGGTCCACGCCATCCCTCCCTGTGCAGCCCTGTGCTTGGGAAGCACCAAACCTGGAGCCTACATCCCGGGCGCTGAAAAGTCCAGGTCAGCACAGCATTGCGGGGGTCACTTTACTTTCCACTTTCCTCCTGCTACAACCCGCTGGCTCAGCTTGCTTCCAGGTCTGAGGTACTCTCCCAGTTTGTGATTTTGAAACTACGGTGTCCTCCTGACTCTCCCAGTCAACTCATTCTGCAGCTGCCACTTAATCTCCCTTTTCCTCGTTCCCCAGAGTAGGGCGAAGGAGCTGGTGTCTGAACCTCTCCTGCCTCCTGCTGCTCTCGCTCCCTTGTTTACCTGTTTTGGTTAAAAATAAAGCATCTTGTCTCCTTCTCACACTTTACTCCTTCCTCTCTTTGGCACCTGCACACCTGAGGAAGACTGATACAATTGCAGTGAACGTAAAAGAAGTTAGACTTCAGCATTCTTTACCCATCTGGTAGAAAACTGCCTCGTGTATCAGAGTCAGGCTTGCAAGGCAGACAGCAGCTGGACCTCAGCAACCCACACAATGGCCATGGAAAGACAGGCCTTAAGCCCACTGGAAAATCACCGCCTCATTTCTGTGTGTGCTGGAGATGATTTCACCTTTCTCCTGGGTTGACTGCTGTACATGCAACTCTCCCTTTTAGGAAGAAGGTAAAAAGGGCTTGTACAGTCCTTTGCTGCATAAAGCAGGATAGAGGAGGACCGTAACACACACTTCCCCAAACGTCACTCGGCCAGCTCACTGAAAGGTGGCCAGCAGAAAAGATGATACTGGTGGCCACACGTACGCTTCGCACTGCATCCGTGAGTACGCGTGGCAGGAATATTATGCTGCATAAATGTCGTGAGAAGGAGTGGAAAGGGAATTTTCTGGGTACTACCAGAGATGAGCTTGTTTGCCCTCAGGCAGAGAGGGTCCTGCTCCAAAGCACCAAATCCTTGGAGAACACCAAAGTCAGTGCCCTTTTCTCACAGTTTCCCTCTCAGGAAAAATGAAAGAAAAATGGTTAGGCTTTCTGTGAAATTTCTGGCCCCTGCTCCAAAGCACAGGAGGGCTGGAATTATTCAAAGAATGTCTCCAGTGTTTCTTGTCTTAACAAAATCAGGCCTTTTCCCTTCAGCTCAGTCTCAGAAAGAGCTAAGGTGCATGGATGAAACACGGCAGAATGGTTCAGCCTGTGCCAGAACCCTGACAGGGAAAACGTCGGCCCCAAAGGTTCAAATCTGACAGAGGAGCAAGGAGCTGAATGCAGGGTTGTGTAAAGCAGAGCACTGGCAGCCCTGAATTTCCACTCTTACTGGTCTCTCCTGTCATATTGACACACTTCCAGTTCAGCGCATGCTGGAGTGCAGCCCGGAGGGATGCTTTTGCCACAGATGGAGGGCAAATTCAAGCTCCCCGCGGGATTTGCCAGGCTCTGAATCCTGGATCGGCTGAACAGCTTTGCTGTCAGCACTGTGCCATTGTCCACGGCGAGAAATCCCCTTTCTCGGGGACCCAGGCCGGAGTCCAGCGACGGAGGGCAGAAAGCCACAGCAGAAACAGCCTGAGCTCGCAGGTGAGCAGGGCTGGTCAGCGGCACTCTGGGCTGGATGCAGCTCTGTGTTTTAGCAAAAGGAAGGCTCACAAATTGTTCACCCTGAGCACTGTCCTGGGGGGCTGCCCTGGGCCAGACTATGGCCTCCTGCTGGCTTTGGCCTCTACATGGACCTCCACAGTTGGTGGTGCTGGGCAAGTCATGTCACCAGCCTGTATGACCTCCTATCTGAAGGGGGTGGCACTGGTCCTGTCCTGGGCAGGTGACTCTATTTTGTAGTAGAGGACCTGACTTGGACAAGGCACCAAGCTTGGAGGGGGAGGGTCTGCACCCTCACAAGGACCCTTGAGGGGAGAAGCTCCTCCCGAACAGGCTCCACAAATGTGATCTTGTGGAAATCCCACACCAAATGCGACAGAGAAGGTATGGGGTCAAGAAGATGAGGAAAGCATAAAAAGGGGAAGAAAAAGGCAGTGGCCTGGGCTGAGGAATAAAATTCATGGGGGCATTTTAGACCTCTCCAGGGACTGTGCCCAAGCATCACCCACGAGGGAGGCTGGGGTGCCAGCTCCTGTGTTTCTGTGCCGTGGGCAGCATTGTACTGGAACTATGGACAGCCTCTCATCAGATGCATTCCCACCCAGCCCTTCCTGGGAACAACACTCCTCCAGAATGCAGCAGAGCCTTGCTGAGGACATGGTGGGAATAGCAGATGAACCCTCCCTGCTGGTATTCCCCCCTCCTGACCATTAACAGCCTCATTTCTCCCTCAGTAAGGCAGCATGTTCTGTCACATCCAGTGGAGCATAGAGGCACAGGCTTTCCTGAGGACAGTGTGTCTCATCCCACCCTTGCTTAACTAGGGGCTGAGGCCCATGAAGCGGCAGTAAATGATGTGCTGTGGGGGCCAAGTCAGCCGGGCAGGCTGCCGTTTGCTCACAGCGGAGTGTGACAGCAATTGCTTCAGTCATAAAAATGAAAATCAATAAAACTGGAGCAACTAAGAAACTGAGGCTTTTGCCTCATAGAGCAGGGCAAATCAGGCACTGGATTAACATCCTGCAGGGGAGAGGGCAGTGTTACTGGGAAGGCTTTAATAGTCCCCGTGGAGCCCAGCAGAGGGCTGGAGCCAGGGCTATCATTCCTTTGGCAAGCACTGGTGTCACTCACCAAGGGAGTTAAGACCAGCTACAGAACCAGTGTCAGCAAGGAGACAGCATCCCCACGGAGTCAACCTACATGGCATCCCCAGAGCTCTGCCTTGCTTGTACCGCACTCAGCATAATGAGACCAAAGCTTCTGTCCTGAGGTAGGAAGGACCGCTCTCTGTGAAGGGTCCTGGGCAGATCGCACTGCCCCAAAGCATTCAGCCTGCAGCATCACATCAATCCCAGGCTTTGCTCCGACGTGGGCCCTGAGACACAGTGCTAGGAGGCAGGAGGAGGGCTGGCTGCCCTGCCAAGACTACTGCACGGATCATTTGTCAGCCAGTCCCGCTGAGGGCCTTGGCCCTGCTCACTAATAGAGAAGAAATTCTGAATCTGAAATGAAAAGTGGTGAGAACAAATTATATTTCTTCACCCATTGTGTGTTGCTAATAATAGGTGGAGAGATCTCCCATTTATAACCAAGAATCCAAACAGTAATTGCCTTGCCTGGTCCAGCCCACTTCTAATACTCCTGGGCAGCTGATTGCTATTTCTTACGGTCTTTTCTAACAATAATGATAAAAGAGCTGAAAACGGTTTGGCACAAAGTACCTGCCACTCCCATAAGTGCCAGTCCTAGGTGCAGGACTGAGAGTCAAGAATCTTTGTTGAAATCTCTGTTGCCATCCAGTTCCATGCTGGATGCTCTGACCACTGAGGCCATGACAGCTGCACGTGACCTGCAGCAAGTGAGCGCCTGGCACCAGGGGACAGGAATGTGACACTGCTGACACAGCGCCGTGCAGATTCCCACAGCCTCTGGAGCAGCCCTTGGCTGACTTCAAGCTCCAGAGATTTATCAGGAGTGTCACATGAAAATATAAGACCAGAAGGAGGATTCAGCTACTGAGTCAGGGCAGGCTCATGCATCTGAGATGCTGTGGAGTATCACCTGCTGCTGTACCAGGAGAGTGTGGACCCTTACAGGTGTCATTTTGTATCCAACAGCCCTGTGTACCAGTCCTTGGACACCCAGGGTGTCTCAAACAGTGCCAGACATCTGTTTGGGTGACCGAATCCACCCCTAGGCGTCAGGATTTTTGTTTCTTCTTGCCATTACTGAGGGGTGTTACAAGCTCACCATCTCCCACAGAGCCTCTAACACATGTCATGGGAAGAAGAGACTGGCCCAGAACTGCCAAATGTTAAGGCATCCCATGTTGCTTCCCAGAGGAGAAAACCTGTTCCTAGAGCCCATGCAAGGCTGGGTCTACGGTGCTATAATTCTTTTTTGCGCCAGGGACCTGGAAATGACCTCTTACACCAGACAGATTTTAGGATAAGGATGAAGAAAAAACATACCTATTATGCTCCATGTCCTAGGAAAGGAGTGATGAGATTCAGGCACTGATTTACAGAGATAAAAAGCAGTTGTGCTTACATTTTCTTATATCACAGATCAGTTCCCAGAAGTTTCTTTCTGCTCCATCCATCTAGCTGTCAGGATGCTTACACAGCCCACTGGCTGGGATCCAATACTTGCACTAAACTTTCATCTCTGGTGCTATTTTCATTGATGAGGACAGTGATTTGGACACACCGTATCTCTGTGTATCTTATCTTTTCCTAGGACTCTGCCCTGATTCATGTTCTGTGGCTGTGGAGGAGCCGGGCATCCAGACTTTTTGTTCTTCCTACAGAGCAGTTGAATTCCAGCAGTTCTCTTCAGATATGCTGATGCCCATGGGTAAGCAAGAGTTATCTCCCATCTAGATAGTAAACAGAAGCTGGTAGGAAGACTCCTCATGCTTAACTACAAACACATCAGTGGCTCTCCGGAGGGAAACCTTGGCTCTCAGACAGGTGGAGGTGTATATAGGAACAGTGCTTAACAAACTTTTGTGAGTGCTAAGGCATGTAACACAAAGACATCCAACCCATCTGAGGGTGATGGCGTGTTTGGGAAGGGCCGCAACACAGAACTGGACTTTTAGGAGCAGTCTTTTGCTGCAGGCAGTTTCCTTCACTTGCTTATCATGAAGAGCAGCGGTCGGAAAATATCTGTCACATTTGTGACCGACCAGAATTGAGGCAATGCATGAAATTGGTCTCAATTTGCTGGAAAGGCATTTGGTGATGTAGAAATGCTCTACCTGGCTCTTTGGGGAGGGATTCAGTCACCCACATGTGATGATGCCAACAGCTGTCTGAGACTTCTGCACAGGGCAACCAGATGTGACACAGCATCAGCAGGAAGACCAATGGGATGATGACTGGAGGATCTCTGCTATCGTTGAATACCCGCAGGGCCTAAAACAACAGTAGTCATCCCTGTTTGGCTAAAATATGATGGAAGCTTTAGAAAAGTGGCACTGAAACCAAAGAAGCAAAAAAGGAAAAATCCAAGAAAGCTAGAATTTAAAAAAGCAGGGAATTTTCTTCACAGATTATTCTTAAATAGACCCTTTTTGATTACCACATGACACAAAACAACCTTCTGACATCCTTCCAGAAACAAGATCTCTGTCCTTCTCTGCCCTCCAGCGCAGAGGAGTGCTAACAACCATCATGCTCAATGCCTGGTAAAGCCAGGAAAAATGGGTTAACCTCTGGGTGGACGCTTTGGTGAAGCCTGGGCAACCACTGCTGGCCATCCCAGCCAGGGACAGGTTAAATTCTGTGCAGCTGATGGATTCACATTAAATATGTTGTGTTACCAAAGAAGCTCTTTCAAATCCGGATTTCTGTGTATTTTTAAAGGATCCTTTAAGAGTTAAATAAAAGAGTGACTAGTGCCTTTTAAATAAAATAAACCTTTACCATAATACTTTTTCCCAAGTAAGTGCTAGTGTATGCTAATGCCATTTTATTGTCTTCAAGGTTTGGGAAGTGAGTATTTGGAGTGTGGCGTTTTAAAATATCTACTGAGCCTAAATCCACTATTGACCAGAGGCTGGATTACCAACGGGGCTGAAATTGCTTTGCATTCTCCCAAAGGGCATGCAGGCTTCTCTTTGTTGCTGTAAGGGAGTGGATGGTAGTGGTGCTCAGACGTGGAGAGGTTACATTGTCTGCGAGACAACCCATGGGAGGCAAACAAGAAGCAATCAATCTTATTTTCTGAAGAAGATTCAATAGAGGTTCAGCATCCCGAAATACTGGGTGCTGCGTTATCTCTAGAAACTCTGGAAACTCTGGCCCTTTCTGGGTGATGCCGCCTCACCACACCAGCTGGAACTGGGGCTGCTCTCTCCTCTCTTGCTCAAGGGAATTCACACAGGCCAAGACTACGGGCTTCTGCTCTTTGTAAAAGTGGCTGATCCTTACCAGAGTCCTCCTCTCATCACTGAGGGTGCAGAGACCTTCTCCGTATCAGCTCTCTATCAAGAAGCGACACCTAGACCTTGGTCTTTCAAGCCATGCATGTCTCCTCTGGCATGAGCCGGAGAAGTGGTTTCAGTGGGTTTCAGGTCTCAGTGTTGGCAAGACCGCATACTCGCAGAGACTCTTCTCATTCGGCAGGGCTGTGGGATCTCACCTTCACTGCTATTTGCTGCTTAATGTACAGCCACACAAACGAAAAGTTACAGTCCTCCTTGGTCAATAACCTCATGCATAGATTATATGTGGGTTGTGGTTTATTTCAACCTGCACAGCTCTCTACAAGCAGTCTGTGACTAGCTGGTCACTTTTGCTGTGCGATCATCCCAGGCATGACTTGGGGTTTTCTAAGAAAGCTGTGGGTATTTGGTGGTATTTGTCCCTGCAGCTGCCTTGCTCCTAAGAACAGCACCATGCCGATGGCACACGCATCGCACGTCCCACCCAAGTGACACCAGGAGGGAGCCCTCAGCCCTCTGGTCTTCAGACGCACCGGGCTGTGCTGCAGGTGCTTTGCTTTTTCCTCAGACTGAAGCTATCTTGTTTGGTAAAAGCTCTGCTTCTGGCTTCATGCCCTGGTTTCAGATGGGCAATGTGAATGAGAAGGAAGTCAAGCTGTTGAGAGGGTCACCAAGCCCTCCTCACCTCTTGCCAGTTGTGAATGAGCTGTGACACACCACCAGCTCTGCCTTTCTGCTTAGGAAACAGGACCTGGAACCAGATCGGTGGGATCTGAGTTACACGGGAGAAGTTCAGGTTCAGGGCTGGCTGTCCTGGAGGCCTGCTGGTTTGCTACCATGGTTCAGAGACACTTCTGGTTCAGGATTTCTTAAGAGCCTTAAGAAACGTGCTTAAGAAAAGGCCTTGGCCTTTTGGTCACACGGCTCAGTGAGTGTGTCCCTGAGCAGCAGACTGCAGACACAGCCTTGAGAAGGACATCTTAGTGCATTGTCTCAGCACCCTCATACACCAAAGGGTCTTTTTGTTCCATTTGCAGTACCTTGAGAGCAAGGTTTTGAAAGTATCTTCCTACAACATGCAATGCAAAGCTTCCTCCACCTGCTGCTGCGCCTACGTGTCTCCATGGTCATCTCCCACAGCTGATTGCCCACTAGTGAAGAAAAACCACAGCATCAGCCATAGGCAAAAGAACAATATGAAAAGGCACGTTATATAGCTGTTGACTGAGAGGAAATGGGGATTTCCAAGGACAACAGTCACTTTCCAGGCTGGGGAGGTGTTTGCCTATGTGGGTGCAGTGAACAGACGGGGCTGTCCAAAGTAGACAAGGAAACCCTTGCTGTGGTGGGACCGGTGCCCGACATCAGCGGTTCCCATCCTGCCATCCCGCTGAGACTGGAGGGGGTCCAAGGCACCTGGATCGCACTGCCACCAGGAGATGAAAGGCAGAGTGTGTGAAGCACCAGATAGAAGGGATGGAGAGGGACCAAACACTAGGGAGCTCTCCGGGAAGGGAAGCTGTAATCCCTTGGCTGCTTGACAGGGACCTGCCAATTTTGCAGCAAGCAATGTTTCCAGCAGAGTTGGATAGGATTGTCCCAGATAACCTGGTTTTCACCAGAAAATTCCCATTTATCTGCCTTTTTGCAAGAATATGAGCCTGGACACCCCTTGCTGAGGAAGAGCTGTTGCCTCCTCCTTGAAGGAGCATTCCCCAGAGACTTGAGTTGTAGGGAAGAGCAGATGTGCTTAAAGGATTGAATATTTATGGATCCACAGTGGAAAATCTCCAGCAGGAGGCTCGGGAGCCTTACTCAAGTACACTGTGATGGGGCATGCTCTAGGGTGCAGGAGGATGGTGGGGCTGGGGTTGCACACCCTCAGACTGGCTAAATATCCCATTCCGGGGAGCAGGTCCCACTGCCTCTGTCAGCTTTGGATACCAGCAGGACTTGCTAGTAAAAACCTTACAGAGCAGGGACGTAAAGCCCTTGATGCATCAAAGCTGTTCACATGAAGGACAATATTTTCTGCTCAGGTCCAGCACCGTGAGCAGCTCAGAGAGGAGCATCAGGGGGAGCTTGTTCCTCTGAGGTGTGCCAGCATGACAGGAAAAGCGGGCACTCTATGGCAGTGGCAGCCTCACGGCTACTGGCAGATACCTGAGGAGGGAGACCTCTGCTCCCCAGGATTTGTGGGGTGCTGGGCACCTGTAGCCAACATTGCAGAGGATTTAAGGGGATGTCTGGGTGTGCCTCAGTTTCCCCACTCATTTCTTAGAAGGCATCTGGAGCATCTTCCTTATGAGGAAAGGCTGAGAGACCTGGGCTTGTTCAGCCTGGAGAAGAGAAGGCTGAGGGGGGATCTCATCAGTGCTTATAAATATCTGAAGGGCGGGTGTCAGGAGGATGGGGCCGGGCTCTTTTCAGCGGTGCCCAACGCCAGGCCAAGGGGCCACGGGCACAAGCTGGAACACGGGAAGCTCCCCCTGAACATGAGGACAAACCCCTTCCCTGTGCGGGTGCCCGAGCAGGGGCACAGGCTGCCCAGAGAGGCTGTGGGGTCCCTTCCCTGGAGACATTCACCCCCCGCCTGGACGCGGCCCTGTGCCCCTGCTCTGGGGGTGCCTGCTCCAGCAGGGGTGGGACGGGGTGAGCTCCAGAGGGCCCTGCCAACCCCCACTGCTCTGGGATTCTGTGACTGTGGCGAGACGAGCCCACGGGTCCCGGTGCTGAGGGTCCTGCCGTGCTGAGGGTTCAGGGGAGGAGGCAGCTGAGGAGCGCAGCTGAGCGGACACAGTGACAGGGGGCTGAGCATCCAGCTGCTGTTCAGGTCACCCTCTGTAGTCCCCTGTCCCCAGAGGCTCTTCACCCACTCTCGGCTCCGCGCCGGTACAGGGCTGGTGGGGACGGTTTTGTCCGGTCGGCTCCTAAAGTGCGGGGGGGGGGGGCGGGGAGGGGGGGGGGGAGGAGAGGGGGGCCCAGCCTGGGGGGCTGGGGTGGAGGCAGGCAGCGGCAGGGGCTCCGGGCCGGGTTCGGCGTCGGCTCCGTGCGGGCTCCGTGCGGGGCTCCGTGCGGGGCTCCGTGCGGGCTCCCTGCGGGGCTCCGTGCGGGGCTCCGTGCGGGCTCCCTGCGGGCTCCGTGCGGGCTCCGTGCGGGCTCCGTGCGGGGCTCCGTGCGGGCTCCCTGCGGGGCTCCGTGCGGGCTCCGTGCGGGCTCCCTGTGGGCTCCGTGCGGGGCTCCGTGCGGGCTCCCTGCGGGGCTCCGTGCGGGCTCCCTGCGGGGCTCCGTGCGGGGCTCCGTGCGGGCTCCGTGCGGGCTCCGTGCGGGCTCCCTGCGGGGCTCCGTGCGGGCTCCCTGAGGGCTCCCTGCGGGGCTCCGTGCGGGGCTCCGTGCGGGCTCCGTGCGGGCTCCGTGCGGGCTCCGTGCGGGGCTCCGTGCGGGCTCCGTGCGGGCTCCCTGCGGGCTCCGTGCGGGGCTCCGTGCGGGGCTCCGTGCGGGCTCCCTGAGGGCTCCCTGCGGGCTCCGTGCGGGGCTCCGTGCGGGCTCCGTGCGGGCTCCCTGCGGGCTCCGTGCGGGGCTCCGTGCGGGGCTCCGTGCGGGCTCCGCGCCGCCCTGGCGGTGTGTTCCTGCCCTCTAGCGGTGCCCGCTGCCGGCCGCCGCCTCCCGCTCCAGGCGCTGCTCCGAGCCGCCGCCGTCCCACCCCGCTCCCACCCGCTCCCATCCGCTCCCATCGCGCTCCCACCCCGCTCCCATCGCGCTCCCACCCCGCTCCCATCGCGCTCCCACCCCGCTCCCATCGCGCTCCCACCCCGCTCCCACCCACTCCCATCGCGCTCCCACCCACTCCCACCCACTCCCATCGCGCTCCCACCCCGCTCCCATCGCGCTCCCACCCCGCTCCCATTGCGCTCCCACCCCGCTCCCACCCACTCCCATCGCGCTCCCACCCCGCTCCCATTGCGCTCCCACCCACTCCCATCGCGCTCCCACTCGCTCCCATCCTGCTCCCATCTCGCTCTCACCCGCCCCTAGACGGATCCCATCCCGCTCCCACCCGCTCCAGCCTGCTCCCACCGCTCCAATCTGCTCCCATCCCTCTCCCACTCGCTCCCACCCGCCCCTAGACGGATCCCATCCCGCTCCCACCCGCTCCAATCTGCTCCCATCCCGCTCCCACCCCCTCCCAGCCCGCTCCCAGCCCGGAGGGACTGCCCAGATATCCCCATGGTCCCAGCACAGCCTCTGCTTCTCCTTCTCCAGCCAGCACTTAGAACACATCTCGGGAAAACTGCCTGTTCCTGCAGAGGAGCTGCCTCCTCCAGCCGTGTGGGAGGCTTTGTTTAAGAGCGGCAGGGGATAACCAGGGAGGCAGGCAGCCCCTGGAGACCCAGCTGGGCCCCTGGAGAATGGTGCTTAGCACAGGCTTCGCGCTGCGCTATGCTCGCGGCAGCTCATGGCTTATACGGCAGCTCACTGGGCGAGGGAAAAGCCGTATGGGCACTAGAGAGAACAGGAGATGAGAAGTCAGAAGACATGAGGGGGCCTCCAAGATCAGAGGTAGGTATCTTCACCTGTTCGCAGTGAAGCCCTGTGTATCATCCTCTGATTTTATCCACCCTTACGTAGTAGTAGGTACTGATAGTGGATCCCTGACTCCCAGCTTTGGAGGGATCCCAGCTTTGAAAGCTTTGTCCAGCCTAAATCACCCATGCCCCTGGCTGTGCACCTGCCAGACACAGGTACCTCCAAGAAGGATTTTCACCCCTGCAACAGAGGGTTGCAGACAACTGTCTGGGGATGCAAGTTCTTTCCTTCACCCATCAAGGGAGTCCTGGGCACCTGCTTCACCTAGATCTCCATCTGGATGAGCTGAGACCTTCTCAGGCATCCTGCAGGAGGAGATGCCCTAGCCCAGTGTGCGGGTTCTCACAGGTGTGCCTGGGGAATCAGTGGCACTGCAAACACCTGCAGCTTTCCAAAGGGACGGCTGAGCTGCTGCTACACTGTGAGAGGGGGAGGGTAGTACCTGGGAGACCAGCTCACCCCTCCCCCACGAGGCTGTCCTCCCAGGCCTTGTTGGTGCTCACAGAACGGGGATAGCTGAGATTGGTGCTCACGGAAGGGGGATAGCTGAGATTAGTGCTCGTGGCCCCACAAACTCTGCTCCCAGCTGTCCTACAGACTTACTTATCCTGAATTTAAAGGACGGTCCCACGCTCTTACCTCCTGGGCCAGTCCCAGGTGCTGTTCCTGTGTCCCTCCAGTTACTGCAGAGAATTAGGGCGGGGGCAAGGCAAAGCAGCCAGATCAAGTTATTTCAACGAGCTTTAGGTAGTGAGGATGTCCCTTTCTGGTCTGCTTTCCTCCACTGTGAGTGTGCTGGAGACTTGCTACCTGTGGACCCATCTGCGGGTCGTGCTGCAGCCGCTCACTGTGGTGTCTTGGGCTCTTCAGTGTGAGCAACAATGGGGGGGGGGGGGGGCTTTTGGTTTGGTATCTATCTGGATTGTTTGATTTCTTCTGCTCCTGGACTTGACAGCAGAAGGGACTTGTGGAGAAGAAAGGAAGATCCATTCTAGGTATCAAACATGGAGCAGAGTTGCTTTGCAGCTCCAGCTGCACCAACATTTGTCCACTTCACCATTTTTTCCTCTCAAAATAGGAAATTAGACGAAATGCACCATTAGACTAGATCTGGCACTGAGAGTGACAGCAAACGCCACAGTGCCATGCACCTGAGTGGAGAACAGGTATTTCATTCACAGAGAGGATTGAAAGAGGAGCTCTGGGAAATAATGGTTGAGCCTGGTTTTCAAAGAGGGCGTATCTCAGGAATTCTGACTGTAGTTTTCCTCCTCAAACCTCTCTGCTGAAAAAGATTGTCGGGACAATAAGTTTCATTCAGGAACAAGTGCTTCCTGGGCTGAATATATTATGCATAGAGCTAGTGTGCTGCCAGCATATGTACGTGCCACAAAGCCTAGCTGCGAGTGGATTGGAAATGGAAGCAACATGAATATAGCGATGCTGTATATGGTCTTCCTGTAAGGAGAGGCACTTTCAAAGATAAATGAATCCAGTACGTTAAAATATACAGTGAATTCAAAAAGAAACCAGAAGGAGGTAGAAAATAGATCATAGAGATATGAAGGAACAGCTGGAGTAAATTAAGTTAGGTAATTGGAGCAGGATAAGGTAGGTGAGCAGCAAAGCTGGAAGGAGCTATTCTTAGCACAAGCATTTACTCATCAACAAATGTAATCCTCCTTTTTGCTTGTGGGTGGCCTCTGAATGGTTTGCCATTTGGCTGAATCTGCTCGTTATTCAAAAGCCTGTGGCGACACTTGTATGGAGTGCGTCAGGCGATGTCTGGGAGGCCCTTGGGAGCGTGCTGGGGAAGCCGGGCGTTGCAGGGTCCTCCACTGGCAATGTGTCGGGGAGGAGGTAACAGCCCCATTGCGGCTGGATTCTGTGGTCTAGAGGACTGGTTTAGCTTTGCTGTGAGCCCAAAGGACCGGGGGCGATGATCCTTTTTTCCCTGTGTGTAGTTTAGCATCTCTTACATTTTCCAGGAGCTGTTGAGGACTCGTGGACTGTGATTCAACATAACCACCCAGGGATAGTAGCCTTGCCATAGCTGCTGAGGGCCAGGAGAGACCTGCTCTCCCCCAGCAAGGCTGGCTGCCGCTCAGAGTGGTGCCCTACAGCTCGGTCGCTCTGTGTCGAGTGCCAGAACCCCATGCAGGCAGAGCTGAAAGGGGAACTGGCCTGGTGGGGAGCTGAAGGCAAAGTTCCAGAGACAAGGCAGACACACAGCCTTCCCCTGAGCATGGGGGGAGGCCCATCACCCCTCCTGCCCCGGGCCCTGAGTGTCCCCCACAGGTGGGGGCTCTGACCTCCAGTGGTGAGGAGGGTGCAGGTCATGCTGAGGAAGAAGCGCTGGCTGTTTCTGCACCTGCATCGAACTCCACTGCAGGCATCGGCCATTGGCTTAAGAGACATGAAGAGCAGAGCTGTCCCACAGCTGCCATCAGCTGCTCATGCATGAAAAGAGTGCCATCTCCAGCTGGCGTCCACCTCTGCACGTGGTGGCATCAGCTTTCCAGAATGTTTCCCAATGCTGTGAATGACACCCTGGATGGACTACGCCAAAGAGCTCCTGGGCATTTACCCTGCCCTGTGGAGGCCCTGGGAAGTGTGCAGTGGCTAATTTGCATCTCTGTTGTGCCTGTTGTTGCTATGGCTGCACGTGAGGATGTGTCACTTGAGCACAAAGCATCCCCCTTCGGTTTCTGAAACAAAATCCAGAAGCTTCAGTCCTCCAAGAAAAGCGACTGACTCAGACATAACAACCATTTAGGCCAGTTAAGTCTCCTCCATTTGATATAAAATATCAATTAATATAAATCATCAAAATGAAATAGCATGCTCCAGCCTCTTCTTATCCCTCAACTGTAGAAGAAAATCCCAGCAAACAATTTAGAGTAAATACCTTCATTAAACACTTAAGTGAAGCAGTTAGGATTACAGCACGGCTGTGAACAGGGGAACAAACACGCCGATATAATCTCGTAACAGAACAAAGCAAGTGCCGACGGGACAAATCTGTGTGTGTATAGAAGGGAGCTCTCTAATAAAGAGCTGATAAGTAAATAATAACAGGGAGGGCTAATTAATGTATAAATACAGAGGCCTTCAAACTGTGCAGGGTTTGCGGTGATGATGTGGGCAGGGAGAGCGTGGAGCGCTGCTGGGGACAGAGCCCTGAGAGGCCACCAAGGCGTGGGAAGGCAGTGACCACCTCCAGCCAGCACGGCCACGGCTCCCTTGGCCCTCGCTCTCCCAGAGCCACCTTCCCCCGGCCGGGAGCGGATATTCCCCGTGACCATCCTACAATGCACGCAGCCCCATGGGTGCCTCCAACCCCTGACCGCTGGCACTGACTTGAACATTCAGGGTCGGCAGGAGGAAGGAGAGGGTGACTGCCTGGTGGCTTGGAGACGGTCAAAGCAGCCACGGCCGGGAGCCGCGAGCCGTGCAGGAAATTGCTGACCAAGCGGGAGCTCAATAAGGAGTAACTACCACAGGCCAGATACTCCTGAATTACACCACCTGAGCTTTGGCTCTGCATCTTAGAGTGTCAGCAGTCACCCCCCCCTCCCACAGCCCTTGCTGTGGCTTTCCCTTCTCAGCGCTGCTTGGTCAGAGCAAGGCCTGGCTAACAGGCCAGGTCCTCCTCTGGGCACTGGATGCATGATGGTGGATCCCTGGAGGTGGATGCATGACTTGACGCAGTTCCTGCGAGATGAAGGTGTTTTGTGCTGTGTTCAAGCAGAGCTGGAGACACTCACCTGTGTGTCTCCAGATCCCCGCTCCAGGACCCAGGTGTTTCCCACTTGCTAAGCCTGCATATGCTGATGTTGGGCCAGCAACGTTCTTGTGTTACTTGACTGCATTGCTATTTTTCAGCCTGTCCCAGCAACACTCCCTTTTTCTGGGAGGAGGAAGCATAGCTGCTGGTGGCAGGAGGAGCTCTCAGCTGGCCACTTCCAGGAGCCACAGGTACTCTGGGCACAGGGACGAGGGCCCTCAGTGGCACATCTGGTTTTATCTCAGCTATATTTTGCCCAGTTATGAACTGATGCAATTCCATCAGAGGTGCATCATCATGACCTTAACCTTGACCAGCACCAGCATCAACACCATTTCTGTGAAGCCTCCAATGGAGGCTACCCCAGCAAGATCTTGGTTCCTATAATGGTGCTTTAAGGAGAGCAAGAGACATCTCCCAGGGGGAAAGAGTGGTCTGTCCCTCAGCATTGTCTCCCCTGGGGTAAGGAGGCACCTCTTGCACACTTTGTGCTCTTCCACTCCACCCAAACCTGTCTCTGATCCAGTAGCGGGGCTTAAACCAGGATCTTTGCTGCTAAATACAAAGGGGAAAGTGGGCGGAGTGCTTGTGTATGCACTCACTACTGCTGCTCCTCTCCACATCCCTTAGCCCCCTCCTCCAGCCCCAGATGGACGGCAGCTGTGACACACGGACCCAGGGACAAGCTGCTGGCATGCAACTTTGAGCAAAATCAAATTACTATGTCTCCTGTTCCCTGAAGAATCCCTGAAAAATTAATGCACCTCCTTAAAACATAGATAGAGAAATAAATGCAGGTAGAGCAAGAATGACCTGGTGTGAGGCTGAAGATTGGGGATAAGTGGTGGAGAAAAAGTGTTCTGGGACTTAAAAGCAGAACTTGAAATGTATATATTTTGTTTGTTTTGCTGGAGAAAAATGAGGATAAAGAGACCATCATTATCCTGGAGTTAGTAAATCTAGAAAAGACCTAGTGGTTGTGCATCATGAAAAATCTGGTGGTTACTTTTGGGGGCGGGAAGGGAATAAAACAAACACATTGCTTGTGCTGATAGCATTTTGTCCCTGGAACTCGTCCCACAGTTGATCACTCTATCACAGTTAAGATTTACTCCAATAGCTTTTGTGTTTTATAACATTTACTAACAGTCTTGCTCTCCTTGTGAAAAACACGAGGAGTGGGCAGTGTCTATCAACACGCCTCATCCCCCTTTGGCCTGCGTAAAGTTCTGCTATCTTTCCAGAAAAAGGATTTGTCAGCAGAGGCCATAGCTTTTATTACTGTGACTGATAGACTGGAAACAAACGGTCAAGCCTTCAGATGAACAAGACTTTTAGCTGATCTGTCCTGTGACACGGGGTTTGTCAGGCCTGGGAGAGAAGAGCACTAAAATCTGAGGTGCAAAGATGCATTCGCCTGGGCCGTGGCCAAGATTTATCTCAGAACATCATGTCTAATGGCCTGTTCTCCCCATCCCCTTGTCTGGTCTCATTAAGAAGAACTAACAGCCTAAGGAAAATTCTCATCCGAAGAACTTAATTAAGGTGATGTTAGGGTTGTGAGCACCTAGAAATCATTTGCTATCTGCAAGTCTGGCTTTCAATTAACAGAAGCTGAGAGGGAGGGAAGCAGAGACATGAGAGAGCACAGAGCTGGAGGCTCCACTTTGGGACTCAGCCCAGAGTCATTGTGCTGAAACCAAAGTCAGGTGGAAAAGGCTGGGGGCACCTGGGTGACTCCAGGGTGAAGACCCCCAGCTCTCTGGGGAAAGGAGTCCAGACAC
The DNA here is from genome assembly GCF_963921805.1 of Phalacrocorax carbo. Taxonomy (NCBI): domain Eukaryota; kingdom Metazoa; phylum Chordata; class Aves; order Suliformes; family Phalacrocoracidae; genus Phalacrocorax; species Phalacrocorax carbo. The sequence continues at coordinate 12,833,839 of NC_087528.1, forward strand.
GGTTCTCAGGAGTTCCTGCTCTTTTCAAAACCAGTGCCTGAATGTCCCTTCTTGTCATAGGAGGAAAAGACACTCATTCTACAGAAAGTCTGCAAGCCCTCTAAAGGTGTTCAGCCTGCCTCTTGAGTATGAAATCCCCTGGCAATAAGGAGGACTGGCACATTAGAGAGCCATGGTACCAACAAACAAGCCTGGGATGTGTCTAGATAGCAGCCAGCTGCAGTTCCTAGGGAAAGAGGAGAATGAAAGCAGCAATACACAGTTCCTCGCATGCCTCCAGGCTTCAGGCAGGCTGAGTTTCAGAGATCTCCTCAGATGGGAGCTGCATTACTGTGTCTGATAGCCTTAGGAGTATTATTCTGCCATGGATTTGTCTGACAGCTTTTTAAATCCGTCTATATTTCTTGTGGCAACGAGTTCCCCACCAACGCAGTGTTCAATATATACTCCTATTTGGAGCCTGCCATGCTTAGGTAATTTTTTTTCCTGCTGGCTTTGCATCACAGAGCAAACCTCAGGACACCTCTGAAAATTTGAGTGCAAAGGACCCACTTTTCTACTAATAGGTTCAAGATTGGTCCTGGCTGGCTGAAACACCACGGAGTGTGAGGCGGGGGGAAGAATGCCTGTGTGCTGCCATTGGAGGATCAGCGGAGGTGTCGCACCCATCCCTGACAGCAGATCCTTTCCAGAACATCAGCTGGAGCCTCAGCAGGTCCAACGCATCCACATCAGTGCACTCCAAATTACAAGCCAAGAAATGTGGAGTCTTTCCAATTAGAAAATGAAAATACTAACAGGACGGCCAGAGCCTTGTCCCAAAGGCTGATGAAGGCCTCCACAGTTCAGAGGATTGTTCAGTGGTGGGAAATCATAGAATCATTAAGGTTGGAAAAGACCTCTAAGATCATCAAGTCCAACCATCAACCCAACACCCCAACACCTCCTAAACCAGGCCCTGAAGTGCCACATCTACATGTCTTTTAAATCCCCCCAGGGACGGTGACTCCCCCACCTCTCTGGGCAGCCTGTGCCAGGGCCTGACCGCTCTGGCAGGGAAGGCATTTTCCCTCACACCCAACCTAAACCTCCCCTGACGCAGCCTGAGGCCGTTCCCTCTCGTCCTGTCACTGGTGACTTGGGAGCAGAGACCAGCCCCCCCCTCACTCCAGCCCCTCTCAGGCAGCTGCAGAGAGCGAGAAGGGCTCCCCTCAGCCCCCCCTTCTCCAGGCTAAACCCCCCCAGCCCCCTCAGCCGCCCCCCAGCACACTTGTGCTCCAGACCCTGCCCCAGCCCCGCTGCCCTTCTCTGGACACGCTCCAGCCCCTCAAGGCCCTCCTTGTCCCGAGGGGCCCAAACCTGAGCCCAGCATTCGAGGTGGGGCCTCCCCAGTGCCGAGCACAGGGGCCCCATCCCTGCCCGGCTCCTGCTGGCCACCCCAGTGCTGACACAAGCCCGGGGGCTGGTGGCCTCCTTGGCCACCCGGGCACTGCTGGCTCATGCCCAGCCGGCTGTCAGCCAGCCCCCCCAGGGCCTTCTCCGCCGGGCACTTCCCAGCCCCTCTGCCCCGGGCCTGGGGCGCTGCCTGGGGTTGGTGCGACCCAAGGGCAGGACCCGGCCCTTGGCCTTGTTAAACCTCACACAGTTGACCTTGGCCCATCGATCCAGCCTGTCCAGGTCCCTCTGCAGAGCCTTCCTGCCCTCCAGCACATTGACACTCCTGCCCAGCTTGGTGTCACCTGCAAACTCACTGAGGGTGCACCTGATCCCCTCCTCCAGATCATTGATAAAGAAATCAAACAAGACCGTCCCCAACAGTGAGCCCTGGGGAACCCCACTCGTGACCAGCCGCCAACTGGACTTAGCTCCGATCACCACAACTCTCTGGGCTCGGCCAGCCAGTTTTTACCCAATGAAGAGTCCACCCATCCAAGCCATGAGCCACCAGCTTCTCTAGGAGGATGCTGTGGGAGAGTGTCAAAGGCTTTGCTGAAGTCCAGGTAGACAGCATCCACAGCCTTTCCCTCATCCACCAGGTGGGTCACCCTGTCATAGAAGATCAGGCTGGTGAAGGCGATCTGGCTGGCGATCTCCTGGTGATATCTTGTACAAAGACCTTTCCTCCAAGCCCCTCAAGAAGCTCCACCAATGTCTGCTCCCAGGGCTCAGCAGTGATCACAGCACCTCGCGTTCAGGACCTGCTGCCCTGGCTCAACCCTGCCTGCGGCTGTCCATTCCCCACCCCATCCCCAGTCAGTGCCCGCTTGCATGCTGCTCCTCCCAGACACGTGTCGATGGGTGCTTCATCTTCCTCCTTAGCTGTGGTCACGCCCCTGCCACAGGACTGTTGCACCATAGGTAGCCAAGAGTGTTCTCCCCTTTTCTACAAATTTTTACTATCCTTTTGTCTACTCTTTCCCATGATTTTTGACTGTCACCAACCCTGCTTTGCAGCTGCAAAGACCCAGCAAAGCTCCTCTGAATTCCACACAGCTCTCCTGGTTTACACCAGCTTCCACACAGCTGTATTTGCAATCTCAGTTTTTCCCATCTCTACTCGCAGATAAGTGTCTCTGGGGGAAATTTGGGTGCAATACCAGGTGGGGTGACACTGGTGTGACAGGCAAAGCTCCCATGAATCCCTGGTTCCCACCTCCTCCCACTTTGTTTAGGAAACATCAAAATGCCTTGGAAAGTTTCTGAGGCTGCTAAGAACTTAGATCTTTCCCTCACAGACAGAAAAGGGCTTCTTTGTTGTTGTTAAAAAACAGGACAACTGGGAAGATATCTTGACCCCTTTTCTGAGAAACCAAGTTGTAGAAAATGCATCTGAAACCCTACAAAGGAGAACAGGGTTTTCTTTTGTGATTTCATACTCAAGTTTCATCAGATTCATACAAGCAGCGGTGTTAAACGTGGAGTCTTGGCCAGACTCCAGCACAGGTAATTACGATTCTGCCGACCTAAATTTCTCCCCCGCTGTCAATTAAATGTGTTGTTCTTCTTTGCTTCCTGTCCTTGGTGAAGTGAAGGTGTCCTAAGCAGAGTGTGCTCTTTATCACGTGTTGCTCTCCTTCCCAGAGCTAGGCATGTTTAGTGAGACACAAAATGACCTCCATTGATCCCAGGGCTGTGATGCTACACTCCGTGGTCCTCCAACAGAAAGCTGCTACAGAGGTGCAAAGGGTAAGTATAGGATGAAGGCTGTGGAGCTGTAACTCGCTCTCATGTCCACCAAGGTAAAATCCAGCCCTACCTGCCTGGAAACATCATGCCAAACACACCAGGCACCTTCTCTGTAAGTCAAAAAGAAAGTGGCCAAAAGTCCTCAGTGTGGATTTTTGTTTTCATGCTCTGTGACACTTACTGGCAATAAGAGGAAAAGAGAAGGTGGTGCTGGAGGGAAAAAAAATGAGAGGAGAGGAGCTGAGTTTCTGGTAGATTCTGCCACCGTCTCCCAGCAATGAAGCAGCCTGTGCAAGGCAGCATTTAGGGTCTCTGTTCAGCTGCCAGCTTGCAGTGCCTGACTCACAGTGAATATTCCCACTCCTGGCACCCGTGGCCACTGCCAGCGACACAGACACACGCAGTCCTCACTAGACTCGAGTGGGGTCTGGGGCAGGGACACATGTGGCTTTTCTTCTCTCTTTTATTCTCCAGGGAAAAGAAGATGTCCCAGCACATCCAGAACACAACTGATCCAATCTCAAATCAAGTCATTTCTGGAGGGGCCTCTCTTTCTGCAGTGACATAAAGCGATGCTTGCTCTAAGCACAAACCTGTAGCTGCCTGAGCTGGCCCTGGTATATCAGGTCTTGTGGAGACGGCTGTGCTGGGAGATGTGCCGTTGGCTGCAGCTGCCTCCTCCCCACCTGCATCACAGATGTATGTTCCTCATTTGTGTGTGCAGTGGGGACCACCTGGGAAGGCACAAAGCGGTGCTTTCCCCTTTGATGTGCTTAAGGAGTCATGGCAGTTTGCCATGTTCTTACAGCCCCTCAGCCCATCAAAGGGGCTACGCAGAAGCCCTTGCTGCAAAAAGCTTACCTCACCAGCCATGGCACAGGCTTGCAACGTGAATAATCCCAGCCTGTAAAGCTGCCTGCTGCAGTGGACAGGGCATGGAGGCTAATATTTAAGGGGTGCACACTTAATGCCATGTTAATGATCCATAGGGTTGCTTGTGAAGACCAGCTCCTAGCCCTAGCCCAAGTGTGGCTTGGAAAATGTTTCTAATAGAAGTTATATTAGTTTGTGACACCTGTAACATTGGAGCCCTGGACTACTTCTTCTGCATTTTCATGCAGTTCAAAACATTCCAGTGAAGTGAAAATATCCAGAGTGTTTCTTCTGGGGACATACAGAATGGACAAACATTCACCCAAAAAGAAATTCCCCAGCCCTGCTGCGGGGATGCTGCCTAAACAGGCAAAGTGGAGAGGCAGAGCTATCTGCATAACATCTCACAGGAGGCCAGTGGTGCAGTGTAGAGAAGCAGCCGTTCCTCCCGAACCCTTTTCCTGTAGTCTGAGAGTCTCTGCCGTACTGAGGTTGTTGACACCCTATTGAAATAAACAGCCATGAAGAGACAGGCAAGATACTGGCTACCAGGTGGCTTCTAGTCACCCCACACCCACTCCCCCATATGTCATGCCAGAACCTGAAAGCAGCATCTCCGTGCTCCCAAGGCAGGAGCTAAAACAATCAATACAATATGAAGGACTGTGGGCTCTCTCCTCGAATGAAGCCACTGGGAGAAGATACAGGGACTGTGCAGCCTGCCAGGCTCTGCAAAGGGTCACCCTGGGCCAGAGCTGGAGGAGTACAGCATCTGTGGCATCTGCTGCCCCATGAGGCTTTTGCATTTTTAAAGGCTTCCTCCTCCAGCAGAGCGAGTGAATTCCCAGCCTCCTGCCAGCCCTGGAGCCAGCCCTGCATTCCCTCTGCCTGGTGAGGATGCTCTGGGCCCTTGGCATGCTGATGCTCTCCAGAGCCCCCCAGGGCGACTGGAGATGCAGCCCCTGGAGCAGAGACTCGAAGCTGCTTCTGGTTCTCAGCCTCCCAGGTACTAAAGGTCAGTCACCAACCCTTCCTGGCTCCAGGAGCCAGCACTGTGTCTGCTCCTCACACTGGACTCTGGGACCACTGGCTCCTCCCGTAGGGTCAAGACCTGGATGGCCTGTGGTTATTCACTGCTGAAAGCAACGTGGGGAACAAGCACGGTCAGCACAACGGCTGAGCAGCACAGCAAGACATGGAGGAAAGGACTTCTCTCTGCCTTGTCCCACTGCCCTGTGCCTCATGCTGAGATCAGTGCACCCCCAACCAGCGGCTGGCTGAGAATCCCCTCACCTTCTCAGCTCCCACCCGGCTCCCTTCCCTGTTCCCCATCTCTGGCTGCCAGCCTCCTCCTGCTCCTACACCCTGGGGATGGCAGAGACCTCCTTAGGCTGGACACTGCTGAGGAGATCCCCATACCCTCTACAGCCTAAAAATACCCTTTTCTGGACAGTCTTTTAGGAATCGCTGTTTTGCTGCCATACTCCATCCGCTCATCTGCTGCAGTAAATTCAAGATTTTCTTGATCCCCACCTGCAAGGTCCTACATTTATTTGCAAAGACCACCCTCCATGCTCTCCCCTTCACTCCCCATGAGCACCCCCCTTGCTCCTGAACAGAGAGGTGCTCTTCCATCGAAGGAGCAACCTTGCTCTTCGCTGTTGTTTATTTAAGTGTCTTCTTTGCTCACTGCTTTATTGTGCATGTGAGCCAAGAGCAGGAAGGTCACAGGCTTGCAGAAGAGCAACGCGCATGATTTGTGTCAGCGCAGGTATGACTGGCATTTGAGAGACACTGCCTCCTCTTTCTTCCCTTGCCAAGAGTTGGAGCCCTGTCGCCGAACGTGTGCCTGTCTTGCGCCTCACCCTGCTCTACATGGGCGAGCGCTGGAGCCCCACGCTCTTCCCAAGAAACCCAGTTCTTCCTTCCGTCTGGTGTGACTCTGGACTTGCCTCTCTGAAAGCGCCTCCAGGTTTAATTTTCTGCCTTTTACTGTTACCTGTAGGCAGGCCGTCACTCAGCGCCATGTGAGTGGCAGCCCTGAGCCCCACACTGTCACTGTGACATCTGGCTTTGTAGCGTAAAGATCCAGGTGGTGTAAATAAAGGAGCTGTCTGCCTTTACATCCCTATCAAAGCCACGGGCAGATGAATCAGAGGCCAGGCTGCAAATTCCTCTGAGCTTCACATCTGGGGTAAACCAAAGCTATTTCCTGGGAGAAAAATGTTCCGGGGTCCTTCTGTTCAGAGGCAACTCCCCTTTTGCTACAGGCCTGAGAAAGTCGGTCAAGCTCTGTGCCACTTCTCTGCACTCGGCAGCCCGGCGCAGGGAGGACGGGCAGTGCCTGCTGCCTGCCTGCACCAGCTCCTCCCCGCCCAGCCGCGGGTAGGGGGAACACGGCTCTCACTTTCCACATGCATGTAAGCCACAGGCCAAGGGAAATTTCAGTGTTCAAGAGCAGTTCTGAATTGAACGTGTTCTTTCTGCCTTTTCTGTAATTGTATCAATGAGGAAAAAAATGTAAATAGGAATTTTAATAAAAGTATAACGGTAACCAGATCTAATCTCTAACCTTTTGAAATATAAAGAAGCTGCTTTATCTGCTAGGAAGCACAATCTCTCCCCAGCAGTGATGGGAATTTGTGGGAGTTAAATTAACTGAAGCAGTGCTCCCCTCTTGCTCATTGAATGTAAGCGAAACATATTGAGGATTATTGCAAAGGGAGAATTAATAAAAACTGAGTGGGAAAGTTTCAAAGTCCAAGCAAGTTTGCTAACCGTTCCCCACGCACAGGCGCACGTGTACAGAGAGAGCAGCCGGTGTGTCACACCAGCTGGTTCTCTCTGCCCCCACTGAGAAACAGGGAGACGCAGCGTGCAGACCCCGTAGCAGGGCTTTGCGCTCTGAACAAGAGAGCTGCTGGAGTGGTTATTGCTTGGTGTCTCAGGATGATTACATCTACATACAGCTCTGCAAAAAAAAGCTTTCCGGAGCTTGGGTTTCTTGGCCCTTGAGCCCTGAATATGCGGATGGCACCCGGTCTCCCAACCACCTCTCCTTTGCACGTTATGGTCTGCTTATTGTGGGATGTGCCCATTCACCAGTGCTTCAGAGCAATGGACTTTCGGAAACAAGGTGCAAACACGGCTCGGTACCCTGGTGGTGTCCCTCTGCTGAGGGGCTCCTGGACCTGTGTGGCTTTTGTGGAGCAAGCTAGAACAAAACCAGCGCAGGTTAGCCCAGATCTTGTGCGGGTTAGCTGTAGCGGGGGAGTTAGGCAGACGGGAGTGTCTTCAATGCTAAATAAATGGCAATGAGAGGGGACGGGGTGTTATTTGCATCCTGGGAGAGCAGCAGGGGCAGGGCAAGACCAGTGACCCTAGGTGTTAACCCCGGGTGACCCTATGGTCCGCATGGTCTGTCCCATGACTGCAGAGTACCAAACGGAGCACAGAGAGGTATCGATCAAACACCCTGATTGCTCCTGTGCTATCAGTGCCAGTATGACCAGTTCCACCAGTCAGTAGCCTGGTATCAAAGCTGGGACTCCTCTTGTTTCCAAAGGATCCCAGATTATCTCTTATTACTGTGCTGAACTCCTCTGTGCTGTTGGCCACATTGTTCATGAATCCTTCACCTTTCCATTTTGGGTTTCTATTACGACAGGGTCCAATTTCTTGCCATCAGGTTTCTCTCTCTCAACCCTCTCTTCCAGCAGCTGGCCAGGTGGGTTCAGAGGATTAAACTGTAGCCTAGGTTTATACTGTCAGTAATGGTACAACTCTGAATGATGCTCACTAAATTTGTTCATCATAAGGGTGAATGCTCACAGCTGCACAGCCACTTTGAAATGAAACATGGTGAAAAACGCCCTTGAACCGTGTGAGTATTCCTGCAAACACCACCACAATTTACTGGTGTTGCAGGTCTTGGATTTGTGCTCACTTCTACAGGCACACATCCTGCAAAATGTGCAGGGAGTGAAAGGGAATTTCAAATAAAAACCTGGTAAGCATGCACTACACATTCCCACCCAGAGCAACACAGCAAATGCAGCTTTCCTTTCATTCCCAGTCCTTCCCTGATACCATTTCTGGTGAAATTAACCCAGTTTTCTGAAGCATTTTGATGTCCACAGGACCAGAAGTCCGGACAGAGCATGCTTCTTCCAGTACATCTCTGCCCAGCCCTGCTGCACAGCTGGGGATGATGCCTGCCCTCTCCTGGACTGCTCTGAGAGCTGCTGCACTGGCTGCAGACAGCAGCAATTGGACTCCTGGCATGTGCTTTTGGCTGGCTAAAAAAAAAGAAGTGGCAGCAGGACAAAGATTTAAGGAAAAGAGTCCCCATTAACCCCAGGGGATGTAATAAAGGCACCCTGCCTAAGCAGCAGTGCCTGCCTTCAGCACGCCAGACCTGTTCGTCCCACTGCCCCTGCTCAGTATTTTGGAACTGCTCACGTGCGTGGCAAAGATTACCCAGGTCCGCTCTGCAAGAGGTGCTCCCATCCCTCATTCTGTTCTGAATTTTGCAAGCCTCGGGTTCAGCTTTCTTTGGTCTCTCTCTCAGCCTTGGAAAAAAAATCTTAATTTCAGAGTGCTCTGAGTTCTGTTCAAAGGACTTTTGAGTTGTCCCATTTTCCAGGCATTCACCTGGCCCATGAATGACTGGCCTGAACTAGTTCATCCCTGGGGATTTTAGAAAAGGTGTAAAATTCACCTGTAAAGAGAAACAGAGGGACTTACAGAGACGGGGGCAGGATATGCTGTACCATTTGAAAGCATTGTCATGCCTAACTCATTTGCCTTATGCAGAAATCTGCCCTACTGACATACTGGCTGCAAAGAGGGGGATTGAACACTGGGTAGGCTGTTCTCCTGAACAGCCTGTCTGTCTTTTATCAGGTCACTGTGTGAGCCCTGCACTTGCTCTTGTGCTGCTCAATCTTATGCAAAAATGGTAGGCAGTGTCCCTTTTGGCCAGCTCTTCCCATATTGCCTATTGCTGCCACCTTTCAATGTGCCCCACAATACTTCCTCACCTGAGCTGCTTCATCCACTGCAAGGAAGAGGAAGGCTTGTTGTCTTGCTCCTCTCTGCTTCTGGGTTCGTGCTGGCCTGGTGCTCTGAGAGTAGGGAACAAGGGGAAGCTCTTGTGGCAGGGCCCCTGTGTGACGGTGCCTCCCCAGAGGTGTGATGGCATGGCTATCTCTTAGGCTGACCAGCTGGGTAGGAAGATGACCATGGATCATGCTTCCCATCTAGACTGGAGACTGAAAATCATGGAAATATGAAGATCATGGATATGTAAGTCCCGCTACAAAGGACACAGTTACTGTTAGGTCAGGAAGAGTCTCTGCAGCTGCTTGGATTTGGAGGCATCTCAGCCTCTGCTCCTCCCATGGTCTCATTACAGTTACCCCCTTCAGAGGCAGCGATGAGAGGTTTCCAGGCAAAGCCCTGCCAGGGAAGGTACAATATTACTGTTCATATGAAAGCTGGGTCACATCACATCAGCAGCTGAGTGCGGGACCACAGGGAAACCCCCCGGGGCAGAGTGTTCATTAATGGTGAGGAACCAAGCAGTGGGTTCTGCTGCCCAGCTGTTTTAAGCAGGCATCCACAAGAGGATGGTTGATGCACACACCTGGAGCAGCCAGACACAAGGTCCTTCAGCCTTCCCAGCGCACGCTGCCTCTGGCAGCAGGCTCCAGGGAGGCTCCAGTGCCTTGGGTACAGCTGTTTCTCCTTGACACCAGACTTCATCTCTCAACCTGTGAGCTGGACAGCAGGAACTGCCTCTAGCTGCAACACAGGGAAAGAGAGAGACAGTCCTCCAGCACGAGTCCCACTGCCGCAGCCACACAACTGATGGAGTCTGGGCCAATATTCCTGCCCCTTCTCCTCCTGCGCGCTCTGACTCAGCCGCAGGGCTCAGCAGGACGGGAACAGCCCCAGCAGTTGCCTTCCATGTGACACCCACTGTAACTGCCTCAGACTTTGGTTTTTTTTCCCAGGATTGTAGTTTCTCCTTAAAGAGCTATTGCAAATCCATGCAGTACAGCCTCCCTCGGTCTCTGTGTACTGACTACAAAGCTACCCTGATAGGCTGGGCATAAAATACAAGAATCCAATTGTTTTGACAATTGCAGGCTCCATTTTAGCACCCTTCTAGTCCCATAATACCTACAGCCTGGCCTACTTCTGCTGAGCAGCTCTGTTTTCTATCCTATCCTGTCCTGTCCTGTCCTGTCCTACCCCTTCTCTCTAGAATCTCACACTGTGCCCATCACTGTAGCTTCTGTGCATGCTTCAGAAGTACAGTAAGCAGTGTGTCTGCCCCCTCTTCAGGAAGTACTCATGCAGTTAAGCATTTTATTTAGTACGTTCTGTTTTGCCTTCTGTGTTTATGCTAATGAAAACCCTGGAGCAGTAGCAAGGAGGCAATGATCTTTAACTACTGGTAGGAGGTCATTCTGGGTACCTGACTAGCCACGTAACCTGCCAAGAGGGAAGAGAGACTCATTACTGATCAGAAGTGATAGAAGGTCTGAATTGTGACCTCTGCAATGGAAAAACTAAAATAAGCAGAGAATGCAATGGCAACCCGAACCTACAGAAGGTGCACACTGGTTGTGCATGTGACCTTTCCTCCGAGCAGGCTGAACCTGCTTTGTGAAACATTCAGCTGCTTCCCCTGCTCAGCATCAGCTCTGCCTTGCTCAAGCCCAGCTGAACCACCTCTTCATCCCTAACAGGCTGTTGAATGGTTTAGAAAAGCAAGAGAAATTCTTTCCCTGAAAGAAATCCTGGCTTTATCTGTCAAATGCTCGGGTTATGTTTAAGACGTAGTACTTAATGCCTAAGGTCTGATTTTACCATTTGTGAGTTGATGTATTTCCAGGGTCTCTACTGAAGTGCAAGACTGCAGAGAAGCTGCTGAAAGGTGACCTTAAAGGGCCCTCCCAAATAGGGTGATATTGTCAGTGGAGCAGGGAGATCTCTCCAGGATTGATGTTCAGTTCCATGGTGGGTGGTGGGCACCCAGAGCTGTGTGAATGACTGGTAGTAACACAAAGGCTTCGGAAACACAAGTGACAGCAGAAAAGAAGGTTGACAGAGAAATGCTCTTGGTCTGTAGCATAGCCACAGAGGCAGCTGCGAGCGATTTGTTGTGTTCAGCTTGCATGTCCCAGTGATACTGTATGACCCTCATGCTCCGGCTTCCATCCTCTTTGCTCTTTCAGTGTAGATATCAGAAAATCAAGGATACTGATGCATGCTGCTTAGGTCCCTAGGATGATACTAGAACCTGATCACACAAGGTGACGGCTCGCTGCTCCATGGCTGTGGAAATATGGGCTGAATTTGCTGGAGCCCAAGAGTCTTCAGGTTTGCAACTAGAAAAGGGGTTTTTGTTTATGTGGTAGTAGCTGGGAGTACCATAACCACGGCTTTCCCGAGACGCTGTCAGCCCAAGACATCTGGGTTGTTCCAAGTTTTAAGATAGGGTCTGAAGCCTTCCTGCAAGGATGAGACAGATGTGTGGGACAGGTAGCGATGAACTGTTACAGTCCTGGGTGGTCTGTGAGAAAATGATGTCTGGGGTCACACAATCTTCCGAGCTATGGCAGGCTCCAAATATATCCTTCTGCGTCATTTCAGTGTCTGGTTTGTACTGTTACATTTATTCATCCAGATAAAGCTGTCATAGCTGAAGAACCACCCTTGGATGAGATGTGTGGAGAAAAGAAAATCACCTGTTTACATCACCTCAAGGTTGTCTGAGCCTGTGCTGTGCTTGGTAGCCTGGGTGAAGTGGGTATGGACACTGGGCTTGTTGACTTACAGAGGCAGGAGGCCATCTCGGTAGAGGAAGCTACCCAAGTGCCTCACCATGTGGCTGGGCTTGGAGGCAGGCCTGTGATCATCAACACCAATGTTAATATCCCTCATTTCATGTTATCATCTGCATCCAGCCTGCGGCTAGGTAATGACTGTGCAAGGTGTTGGATGCATGCAGTCTGGTTCTTCCATCTGCTTCTCTGCTGACTTGGACAGTTTCTCCTGGCTCAGAGTGCTTGGTGATGAAGTGCCTTGAGCTGTGGGACAATTTGAATGGAAGAGTGACTGCTGACTTTGCCAGATCCCATGGGAATGTCAGATCTGTTGGACACTGGTGGAGCAGTGCCTGGCTAGGTGCTGGGAAGCAAAGGAGAAGTCTGCCCTTGTGTTAGTAAGACAGGTTGGTGCCATAACGATAATGGATATAACAACAGTGACAGTAATGATATGTAAAAGAAAAGCTCTCACTGGTTTCCCTTCTGTGCACACACAGCCAGATAAAGGAAACTAACCACCGATACCCAGTATGGGGGCAAGATACCTGCATCAGTCCTGTACTACACTTAACTGGCACGCTGCCCTTCATGGACTGAGAAACTCCCAGCCTGTAGCAAAGTCCCAGCCTGCAGTGACAAAGGTAGAAAGCAAGCCAAAGCAATTTAAAATGTCTTTCCCAAAGTGGTGGGCAGGGCTTGAGGAACCATTGCACAGTAGATACCAGTAAAGGAGAAGCCCTTGCTGAGGTCTCTGCATTCCTTCCCTCTGCCTGGATCCCCAGGGGATGCCACATATTGCAGTGAATAGTTAGAGGGTTTCCCTTGTGCTAGATTTTCTGTTACTATCAAGAAGGCATCACCAGATTTCACAAAGTGCAGAGACACTACCAGGTGAATTCTTTTTGGGTGAAGCATGTCTCTATCAGCTAAGAAGGGACCACAAGAATGACCTCAGAGCTGGCTTTCTGCATGCAGATCTTCTTCCACTCATGGAGGAAGGAGCAAGATACCTCTGGCACCCCACACCAGTGTTTGCTCTGTAAGTGTGTTTTAGAGTTCAAACCAGGAGGAAAAGGAAAAGCAGCAGAAAACAAAGGTATGAGATGTGCAGGCATCAGTACTGACCTCCTACACACCACAGAGCATTACGGGAGGAACTTGGTGGGTCTGGCCGGTCAGTTTTGTGTCAGAGCTTCTTCCACCAGGAGAAGACACTGAGCCTATGTCCATCTACCTGACCACAGGACCTTGGAGTTTGCAGAGGTGCAGTGGCAAAAGTATTTTCTGAAGCCTCCTCTGTAAGCAGGCCTGGGTAAATAATGAGGAATCAATCATTTGCTGGAGAAGTTTCTTTGTCTTCTGTTTACAGATGGCCCACATGGACATTTCAAGTGAGTGCATTGATGAACTGCCTAGCCAAAGCTCTCGCTTGTGAGATGTCAGTGAACTCGCAGAACCTCTCCCAGGAGCGCTTGGCTGTCCGGTCTGGTGACACCTCCTGCTGCTGACATTGCTGCAGGCAGCAGCAGCATCTTGATCCCCCAAGTTGCATAGGTGGGTGAGTTTTCTGGAAAACCACGTACACATTTGTCAACAGCCTAGCAGTCTCCTTCCCCTGACTGAGACAGAAAACAGAGGCTTAAGTGCTGAGAATGCCCCAAAGACAGACACATACGTCACTGCTGTAGGACATCATGAGCCTGTGACATTCACTGCCACAGTGGCTGGATGGATAGGAGAATGAGAAAGAAGCAAGATGTTCCCATGGGTAAAGATAATCACAGTCCCTCAAACCATACAAAACCATATAAAACACAGAATTCTCTCAGGTGCCAGAGAATAAAAACCACTGAAAGCTGGTGAAACATCCCTTTTCTGAGCTAGTTTCTTGCCCCTTCCTTTGAAGCAGCTGCTCAGGAAAGTACATAAGAAGCTGATCACATCTGGCACTGCCCACACTGCTGCGTGTGAGTCCCCTGCTGTCTCAGAGGCTGTTGTTACTGCACTTGCTCCCCTCACTTTTCCTGGTCTGCTTTCATTCACTGTCTGTCTTGTATCTGGGACTAAGCAGCCTTCTGCTAAAAACAAACTCAGGTTCCACCCTGTACGTTTGCTACATTCATAAAGCAAGCCCATATCTGGTCAGGCAAGAAAGAATTCAGCTTCATAGAAATAATCCCCCAAACTCCTATTATTAGCTTTTTGTAGCTACATTAATTTTAGAAGAAAAATTAGGTCCAAAGTGCCGGGCTCATTTTAATAAAGATTCACGGTCACAATTTAATCCCTTGATGAGGAAGAATCAGCTTTTGAGCACACCAGACTCATTACAAACTCCTCACAAAGTCATCAGAGTCCAAGAAGTGGTGGCAGGGAAAACAGGCTAAAGGTGAACGATTCTGCGTACGAATTAGATTAAACAGAAGTTACTGAACCTGCACTTCCCTTCACTGCCAGCGGCCGCGGCATTTCCAGGAGAGAGATGAAAGCACCCAGCAGAGAAGATAAACAAGAAAACAGCTCTCAAACAGGCACGCTGATAAAAACAGCCTGGGGAGGATGGGACTTGAGATAAAAGAGAAAGTGCTGGAGATTTTGTAGTGACTTCCAGGTGGCGATGAAGTCGGGGAGTGGAGCTGTCATCAGAGTGATCTTTCCTGAGCACCGTCGGGTGTGGAGCAGAGGAATATTCTTCTGCAAGTGTCTCGGCCGTTGTCCTTTCCTTCTGCAGCCAGCAACGCAGCTGCAAGCCCCAGGGAAGTCCCAGAAACCTGACTTTTCTTCTCAGTGACTGTTTCCTTGTTCCCACATTTGCTTTAGCTCTTTCCATCCCGTTATTTTGGCTCTGGGCAAGGCAATGGGATTATACAGGAGATCCATGGAGGCTTTGTCCTTTAACATGCTTGTTGGTGTTGATAATTTGAGCAGGAGGAGGCAGAGGCACCTGGATATTTCATCATTACCTTGGTCTGATATGGCCAGAGCGGTATCACAGAAGCATGTGGCGTCCAAGTCTCAGCCAGTGCTGGAGGCTGCGCAGACACACTAAAAAAAGACAAATCTCAGAGCCCAGATATTCTGTGGGGCAGAATACTTAACACTTAGTGCTCTTCTCCAGAGAGATATTGTTTTGTTAGACTTCTTCTGTGCCCTTGTAACATTTGGCATAAGGACAGAAGAGCATCAAGAGTTTATGTCTCAAGAACTATGGATCTCGTCCCTGAGGACTGCCTTCAGCAGGTAGCCTTGCCCACATGGGAAGGGATGCTGGGGTTTCTCTGGAGTAGTAGCTCCCCTCCCCAAAGCAGTGCCTCTGCAGAGACCTCTGTTCCTGTATAAGTGTGCAGGGAACAACCAGATGAGCAGAAGATCCAGATTATTACATCCTGATGCCTCCTACACTTTGCGAAGCACCTACCTTGGAGAAGCAGGGACAGTGTCTCAAGGCACCTCAGGGCTGAAGATGTTTGCTGTGGTGATTTTGATGAAGCCGTGCTGGGGAGGTGGAAGGCCCACAGTGTTTGGAGGTGGCCTCCCAACATCAGCCAAATCTGCTTTACAACCTTTGATGTAAGGCTTTGGAGGACACCTATGATGGGAGCATATTCCCCAAAGGGAGGACAGATGAGCTGGGCTTGCAGTAATCAGGGTTCAGAAGGGTACATGCATTAAACCAGCTCCAAATGCCATCTGGGTGGTCACATGCCACACTGGTCTTAGGCTGTCACCTCTGCCTCACTTTTGAGTCTGGGGTCAGGCACTGCTGAGGCCTGGGGACCCCACGGTGTTGATTTACCAGCGAGACCTGGGCACATCCCTTAAACACAGCACTCCTAGGGCCCCTGCTGAGTGGTTCTTCTTGAGGAATGAAGCAACTGTCTGATCTCCCCAGGTGTCCCTCAGCCTCAGAGCAGCTTTAGGTGGTAGAGCTAAAGCTTTCTTTGCCAACCTCACAGTCCATGGGGTCTCCTAAGAGAGTTATAAAATGCCACCAGCCATGAGCTGTGGGCGTTCAAGCCTAGGTATCTTGAGGAAATGATTCACAGGGTGGGAGGTACAGGGGAGGGGATTTTCAGGGGTGGTTTCTCCTTTCTCTCCACTGCTCTCTTCCCCCTCCAGCACCGTCCCCACTCCCCTGAAAAATGCTTGCCTACAGCTACAGGGCATCACTTCACTTCCCATCTTCACATGCTCTTCTTTGCTGTGATTCCTCTCTGTCCTCTGTGTGTCCTTACAGCTGGCAATGTCTTGTATGTCTTCAGGAAATGTTTGTAAAGGCTTTAGTTTAGTTTGCAATGGGACACGGGGGAAGCACCAGGACTTTGAGGAAATTCTAGCATGGGGGCCCAGTGGCTCACAGCAGTGAAACCGTCTGCGCCTGCAAGAAGCTTGCTCAAAGCTGCCTTAGACAAACATGTGGTGGCTGTGCCTGGGTCACTGGGTATGGCCAGCCCGGGGCATTGCCAGCCCATCCCTACAGCACCCCAGGGTTGCCCTGGAGCAGAAGCAGTCTGAAGAAGTGGGGGGTGTATCAGGCAGGTTGGGGTGGAGGATGTCTTCTTCTTCACCCTGAGCATAATAGCTGAGCCCTTGCAGCAGGGACCTGGGAGTCAGCCAGGCTCGGCACACCTTCCCACACAGGTGCCAACAGCCCCAGGCTGGTGCAACAATCACTGTGGAGCCTGGGAGGCACGTCCCTGTGCAGGGGGTGGCAGGGCAGCGCGGGCAGCACAGCCCTGGTGGGCAGCATGGCCTGACAGCCCTGGGGGCATCGTCTGCCCACCACAAGGTTGTGCTGCAGACATGGCCCTGGGATGGGTAACTCCTGGAGAGGCAAGGGAGCTCTCTCCCTGAGCTGCCTGGGGCAGACCTGCTCAGACACCCAGGCAACATTAACCCCAGGAGGCAACACGTGTCTCTGGGGTCCCTGACCCAAACAACTTGTGGACATTTATAGGGCCTGCTCACACCCATCCCTAAGGATCATACCTCCCCCACACACTGCGATAGGGAACATACCACTGCGTATGTCCAGAGGGTGCCTAACACTCATACAACACCTATAGGGTCTACGTAGCCCTCAAACATCCATAGGGACCATATTCCTTTCACACACCCATCCACAAACTCATGCACACCTATAGGAACCGCACCCAGTGGACGCACTGCTGGGGACCATACAGACTGCAGATCTATAGCCATCAGAGCCCCCCACGCCCCTGTAAGCCCTGTCGTCCCATGCGTGCCTACAGGGACGGCGCAGACAGCTGACTCAGTGGGACCGCATCCCCACCGAGCGGTACAGGGGCCGTACCCCCCCCACACACCTATAGGGACCACAGCCCTGCCCACCTCTGTAGGGCCCATCCATCACCCCATGCACCGCACCTCGCACCGCACGGGGAACCACGCCCCCCGCCCCCCGCTGTAGGGACCCTTCCCACGGCCAGCGCCGGCAGCCGGGCGGCGCAGCCCGAGCCCTCCCGGGCCGCCGGGGCGCGGTGCCCCGGGGCGGGCCGGGGGGTGCGGGGGGGGCTCCGGCCCGCGGCGTGTTGGCGAAGCGGCGCCCCGCGTGCGGTGACGCCGGCCCGGAGTGATGTCAGGAGCGGGCCCGGTGGCGGTGGGCGGGCCTTAAACCGGAGCGCCCGGCGCGGCTCGGCTCGGCGCCCGCCCCTGCTCCTCCGCGCCCGGCTCCGCGCCGCTCCGCCCCCGCCTCGGCGAGGAGCGCGGGCAGCCCGCCGGCGCCGCGGCCCCGCTGCAGTCCCGCTCCGGCATGGTAAGGCCGTGGGCGGGGGGCGGGCGGGCGGGGGCGGGCCGGGGTGCCCGGGGCGCGGCGCGCTCTCACCCTCTCCCCGTCTCTCGCAGCCCCTCGCCGGAGGAGCACCGGCCGGTACGGGACCCCGCCGCTTCGAGCCCCGCTCCGCCGGGCTCCGCCGCTCGCTGCGCGCCGGCATGAAGCGCCCGGCGCCGGGCAGCCGCCGCTGAGGAGCCGCGCGGCGGCAGCGGGACCCCCCCCGCGCCCCCCCCCCCCCCCCCCCGCCCCTCCATGGGGCAGCGCCGCGGCTGCTGAGCCCCGCGCCGCCGCCCGCCGCCCCCTCCCCGCGCCGCGCCCCGCCGCGCCCCGCGGCCCCCGCCTCGCCCCGCCATGGGGCCGCGGCACCTGCTGCTGCCGCTGCTCCTGCTCTCCCTGCAGCTCCTGGCCCTGCTGCTGGCCGCGCAGGCGGCCGGGCCCCCCCGCGCCAAGGGCAACCGGACCCAGGGGGCGGCGGCGCCGCGGCGGACCCCGAAACCGGGCAAGGAGCTCCTCAACCAGACGCTGGCGGGCCCGGGGGCTGCCGCCCCCACGGCGCTGCCCGGGCGCGGCAGGGGCGCGGGCGGCGGCAGGACGCCCCCCGGCGGCGGGGGCGGCGGCGGGGGCTCGGCCCCGGCGCACGAGACGTGCTGGGGGTACTACGACGTGAGCGGGCAGTGGGACAAGGAGTTCGAGTGCAACAACAGCCTTACGGGCTTCCGCTACTGCTGCGGCACCTGCTTCTACCGCTTCTGCTGCAACAAGCGCGCCGAGAAACTCAACCAGAGCCTGTGCCGCAACTACAAGAGCCCCGAGTGGGCCCACCCCACCACCGCCAGCGGCGCGCTGCCCGCCGACGGCAGCAACGGCGCCGACGGGGACGCCAACAAGTACGACCCGGACAAGGACAGCACCAACGCCACCGTCTACATCTCGTGCGGGGCCATCGCCTTCGTGCTCATCGCCGGCGTCTTCGCCAAGGTGGCCTACGACAAGGCGCGGCGCCCGCCCCGGGAGATGAACATACACAGGTGCGATCCTCCCCCTGCGTCCAGCACCCCTTATGTCTAGGGACACCCTCTTCTCCAAAGGTTCCTCCTTTGCACCGCCTCTCCGAGTGTTTCCCCTTTGCGCCATCTGTCCAAAGGTTTCCCCGTTGCGCTGCCCATCCAAGGCATCCTCCTTCCAGCCACCCATCCAAGGGCTTCCCATCTGTGCAGCCCATCCAGGAGTTTCCCCATTGCGTGACCCATCCAAGAATTCCACCTTTGGACTGGCTGTCCAAGAGTTCCCCTTTTGCACCACTGTCCGAGGGTTCCCCCACTGCACTACCTGTCCAAGGATTCCCCCGCGAACTACCTGTTCAAGTCCGTATCCTTTGCACCGGCTGTGCATAAGCTTCCCCTTTGTGAGGATTTCCCCTTTGCAACGGCCGTCTAAGGGCTCCCCTTTCGAGTCACCTGGGCAAATGATCTTCCGTTGCGCTATCGCTTTGAGGGGTCCCCCCTTGAACCACTCATCCGAGGGTTTTCTCCTCTGCGCGGGCTGTCCAAGAGTTCCCTCTTTGCACCACCCGTCAAAGGAAATTCCCTTTCCACCGTCCATCCGAGGGTTCCCCCTTTGCACGGTCTGCCCAGGGACAACCACACCCCTTGGACCACCCCTCCCGACCCCCTCCCAGCTACCCACCCAGGGACCCCTCCTTGCGCCCTCTCGGCCCTCCCACCCTCAGGGCAGAGCTGTGGGACCTCTCCCCTCCCCCTCCGCCCACCCTCTCCACGGCGCGGCCCCGGCGAGTGGGGGCAGCCGCACGGACAGCCGCACGGACAGCCGCACGGACAGCCGCACGGACAGCCGCACGGACAGCTCCGCGCAGCCCCGCGCTGCCGAGCGCTCGTCCCGCCCCGCGGCGCGGAGCCGCCTGCCCCCGCGCTGCCCCCGCACCCCCCGCGGGCCCCGGGGCAGCAGAGGCGCTCAGGACCCCGCGGGTCCCGCCCGGCCGGGCCCGGCCAGGGAGAAGTTCCAAAAGTGTGAAGGGAAGGGCTCTGCGTCCTCCCGGCGCGTGCCTTTGCCGAGTGGTTGCGAGGGGCGTTCGGGAAAGCAGTGGTACCGGGCAGCGTTCTTCTCGCTTTTTTAATTTCTTTCCCCTCTAGATCCAGATAACTCAAGCTAGTGGCGTGTCCCCTCCGGCTGGCTGTTAGGGACGGAGTTTGACATCCTTTCCTCCGTGGTTTTACACATTGCTGTTTTAACAGCCTTAATAAGAGAAAAGAATCTTGACGTGTCAGAGAAAATCCTGTTTCAAAGCCAAAGCTCAGGCTTCCGTAGCAATTCTCCTTTTGGCCAAGTGCACGTAATCTCTCAGTTTGTGTTTATTTTCTGGTGAAAAAGGTCCCTCCAAATGACGTGTGCGCCTTGTGTGCGACGAATCCAAGAGGTTCCCGTGTCTGAACATACAGATTGGTGAGGAGCTTCTTTATAAGAACAGTTGTGAGCATGAGTGGGGAAAGCCATCAACTCTGGCAGATAAAGCTTCATAAGAATTATTTTAATTTAGACATTTTAATCAAAACAATTAAAACCATTCACCGTATTTTTAAGGCTGAACTTTAATCACAGTCAACAGAGCCTGGGGGAAGAAACTGTAGCTTTTTACAAAGAAAAAGAGATGAGTGACGCAGTTTTTATTTATTTCGGAAGACGTGTTTTGTTCAGACTCCTCCCTTTGTAAGACGAGGTCCCCGGGGGTGCTGGCCGGCGCGGGCCGCTGTCCTCAATGAGGCCAAAAAGTAATGCTGGTTTAGACTTGCTGAAGGTCTGGCCCATGTATCCCACCCCCAAACCCCCCTGCCCCTGGCCTCTGCCTTTGCAAGAAAATAACTTCACGGTGTTAAAACCTTTGTAATACCTTTCAGGTCACTCGTGTCTGTGTAGCAAAGGGTCCTGGCAGTAGCTTGGTCAGAAAATAGACTCTTTTAAGTATTTTCTTCACTAAGGGCTAGTTCCCCAGCTGCCCAGGTCTTTTGGCTTCGAGGCAACTTTGTCTGGATCTTATCTCCACACTAAATTTGGAAATCTGATTTGGATGCCCATATGTCACTCGCTGTAGCTCCAGTGTGCTACGGGGCTGGATCCTACACCCTTTGATATCAGAGGCGATGTTGCCAGACTTGTCTGAATTATTCCTGATGTTTTCATTTCTTTGATGCTTGCTTTTCTTTATTTAGATAAGTTCTGGTGAAATGATTCACCTCTGTGTGGAAGTATGAATGGCAGATTGAGTGCTTGGAAAGCTTGACTTTCAGAGCATTTTAAGGAGTTGATTGACTTCTATAATAAGGTAGCTGGTAAAAGATTATACCTTTCAGAGCTGTGTTACCTGAACTTGCTCAACATTGCATGATGGCTTCAATATTATGAAGTGCATCTCCAGCGGAAAGGGTCTGCATCGGTCTGAGGCAACATGCTATCGGCGCTCTAGCAGAATGTAAATAGGAGGAGTGGAGTGGTTTGTCTTTCTTTGTCTCTGAGAACTGCTGCTGAGTAACAGGGAAGGAGACAACCGGAACGTAGCCAGATCTTTCTATGTGTCTGAGGTTGTGTCAATTGGAGTCAAGTGTATCTTCCAGAATAATTCACTGTTGTGATGACAAGCGCGTTAAATCTCAGTGTGCATCTCACCAAAACCTCGGGGACGAGGAGAGCAACGGTGTAAACAGAAATCATGACAGTGGGCTAGAAACAGCCCATTGCGAGCAGTATCCCACACCCAGAGGAGATGAAGCAGGACTTCCCTGCACCTCTCCATAAGCAAGATCGCGCTTCAAATTTTATTTCATCATAAAAGGTCGGCTAGCAGTGCCGTGTGTAGCTGTTATTTCTTTGCTAAGTTCGCATCCAGCTTTTACAGAAAATCCTTATTAACTCTGTTAGAAAGAACATTTTGATGGAGGCAGGGCTCATTTTATGTCTTTTGATAGAAAGGAGGGCTTACAAATTCACAGGAGAACTGTCACTCTCATGTGAAATGAAAGGCTGTCTGTGCACTGAGATACGCGTGTGCGTCTCGGAGATGAAAATCCGGTCTTGTTTTCAGGCACTACCACGCACCTTTAAAGCAGAGGCACTGCTGTGATTCTGGGCTGAGCAGCGCCAGTAGCTGGTACTTAAGTTTATTTCTAAGAGCAGTAAGTGGAAGTGCTTTGAAAAACATGATCTAAAATATGCATATTTTACAGAAACGCTTGTAATGCTTTAAACTTAGCTGATTTTTTAATGATTATAGGATCTTTCAGCCTGACCATATATGAATACCTCTTGTCTGGATCTTGCTTTGGAGTTACACAGCCAGAACTAATGCATGCTGGGCTCCAGATAGAAACTGGGGCTGATTTCTGAGAGCTCTACCCAGCAGCGTTTTGTCTGCTGTTGCTCTCTGACTGCATTTGTGAGGATGGCTTGCTTTTGTTGGTTTGTCAGGGTGTTTTTGGGTTTTTTTGTCAAGCATTTCTTAAGAGGGCAGAGTATTGTCTTCAGTTCCAGTATGGGAATGAGTTAGGGAGTCTTTGACAGCGAACAAGGAACATCAGCTGTTTGTTTTCAGAGCTGGGTATGTTTTTTCTGCAGCGAGGAGGGGTGACCCAGAATATTCTCTTGCCGTGGCCGTGACCCTGAATCCCCATACTACGGTGCATAAATAATTCACTGCTAGTAGTATCGCTCTGTGACCCCTGTTTAGCCCTCAGCAACAGTAACCATTGCACTCTCTGCTGAGTTAGGGATGCACAAATTGGAAACTGTTTATAGTTCCCAGCTAGGGCTTGAAATGCTACCAATTGCTTGCCGCATGGGCGGCCGAAGCCCTCGCTTGCAAGCCAGAGGGAGACAGGGGCAGCGATAGCCCTGGGGCAGTGGTGGAAGCCCAGCTGTTCTCGTGGAGCTGCTGAGAAGCAGCGCTGGGATTTTTCCCAGGAAACTAGCTCTGTATCCTCCTAACAGACCGCCTTCTGTAACTGTCCTTGCATGGACTGTGTCCGACGAGTGTTGTGGCTTTTGAAAGGGAGAAGGGAAACAAGCACCTTCTGCTCAGAGCACATCAGATCACCCTACTCCTAAGGCATCTTTCTTGCTACAAAGAGGAAAGATATTTGTGCTACTCTCTTCTTTCATCTCTGCCTTTGCATCCTCTGCTCTGTGAATAACAACAGTGACTGGTTTTATAAACGAACATCCTTTTCCCGTGTGGAGGCCACAGTTAAATTGATCCATTTCTTGCCATTTTTACTCTATGGCTCTGAATTTCAACAGGAATCAGAGGCAATGGATCTCTTTGTCCACAGACCCGGGAAGGCTGCATGCACTGCTTTGCATGATGCTAACTTAAAATACAGGAGGTTCTGCCTTCCTGCAGGCTGCATCTCACCACAGCTCCTGGGTCCTGTTGGTGCTACGGGGGTCACTGGAGGGTAGCGACTTTCAGCCCGTTTTGCTAAGAACAGAGCTTGTGAAACCTACCTATCTCTAGATTTAGGTTTTCAAATTGTGAGCACAGCTGGCTTATTCAGATCTGCTCTCCGCTGGCGTGCGTTGCTTCTGCCAAGCAATCAAACTTCATACCTCCCCAGGGCAGGGAGAGAGTGCTACGAACACACACCTGGCCATAGGGATATACAGAATATTTTCTTTCTTGGATGCCATCACTGCTTTCTTTTCATTGATTTGTTTTTATGCCCTGCTTTTTTTTTCACTCCACTCTCCCATTCATCTGACTCACTCATGTGCCTTTCGTCTGCTCCTTGCCCTGCTTTGTGTTGTTTATTCCTGGTGGTTTCTGAGTCCCTTCTCTAAAGTGTCCTGTCCCTCCCATAGTGCACTGAATATAGATCCAAAAGTACGTGTCAGACTTGATTAAGGTAAACCAGAAAAAAAAAAGCACAATCTTGTGGCCTCAGAGAAGTTACTCAGGGTTGGTTCTTCCGTTTCAAACCAATACTGCAGCTCAGTGTAGTTGGGATAACTCCCGTGCAGGGAGAAGACCTGAACCTTGTCCTGTTGCGCCGATGAATTGCCCACTCCCGGGCAGCCAAATCAAGGCAAGGATGTATGCACGTGCCTGTACAAAACATTTTTCCTTTTGCTTCACTCGCTTGTACTGGGAAAGCTTCAGCCTGAAGCTCTGGACACAGTTTGGTGACTGGTTTTTGCCATGCTTTCCGCTCTGAATCTATTTTACAAAGAGACTGGCTTTGGTCACAGCACAGAGGCAGCCTGGCTACAGACTTCCACTGCCTGCTTCTGAGTCTTCTCCTTTCTTTTTGGACTTCTGCCAGTGAGAGAGGCAACTCTCAGAAACCATGCTACCTTCACCAAATCATTTCAGTGTCTCTGATTCCCATTTATTTGATATTTTTCTGCTTTCTAATTAGCTTTTTCTGTTAGTAACCCTCCATCATAAGGTGTCAAGGGAATCCAGTCTCGCTCTGAAATTCTATTTCTTTCAGTTTTGTAATCTTTTATATCCTTAACTAACAGTTGATCTGTGTGTCTTTGGAGATCAGATGCCTTTTAAAATGTCTGTTTCACATAAGAAGATCTGAACCTTATCAGGAAAATGAGATCATGGTGCTTCTTTGCTTGCCTTTGCCCCTACTCACATGGGCAATCTGTATTTCCTTAGATCTGTGAGGACTCTATTGCATGGAGGTCTCAAATGCCTCATTACCCAGACAGATAAGCCTGGAATTCTTTCACAATAAATATTTTGCTGTAGTTCAGCTCTTGCCCCAACCTCCTTTGTTGCAATAATAGGGCTCTTCAGAGAAAGTACAGGTTTCTTCAATAAGTTTGAAGTCCCTTAATTGTGCTCACAACGTAGGATTTGGTGCAAAATAGATACCTTGTGCCTGAAACCACTTCTGTGTGCACTCACGTGTTTTTCAAAGCACTGCATATCCACCAAGTGCTGCTACTGGCTTTGTGCATGCAGATACACAAGCACAAACAATAGCAGACTAAAAAAAAAACCCCTGTACCAGCTGAGCGCTTAGCATCCTTCCTGCAGCCTTTCATGCCTGTGAAATACCTTGCAAGACCTGCTGTTTTTGTTTTGTCTTCCCCGATCCAGACCAGCGCTGAGTTCCCTCCCCGGACAGTAACACCGCGCTCCCAGTTCTTCCCAGCACCCGTGCTTGCTCCTCTGGCCGCGTCCCTTCTGCAGAGCCCCGCTGTTGCTCGGGCCGCAGAGGGGGATGCGGGGGGCTGCTGGGCCGGCCGGCGCCGGGGAGGGCCGGCTGCCGCGGCGGGGAGCAGCGCCGGCAGCGCCGCAGGTGGCAGCCCGCTCTCCGGCGTGGGTGAGCGCTGCGCCCCCGGCGGCGCCGGGGGACGGGGCTCCTGCAGGCACCAGCTTCCTCCTGCCGCTCTCCGCCCCTCGGCAGCCCGATAACGGTTTGGAGGTAGGTCTCGTCCCTTGCTGCCCTGGCCGCTGTGTGCTCAGTGTAACAGCTGGCTGCGAATAAAGGTCGGTTGGAAAGATTTATGTTAACTTTTTAATTTCAAAACCTTTATCTAAACAGTTTCTTTCTCCTTGGACCGGCTGTATCGCTATTCAAAGGAACTAGTGTTACCTGTTGTGAGTTTAGTGACCGTAGTAAATTCCTTGCCCGCATCACAGCAATAGTAAGAGACTTATTCAGTCTGTATATTAGTGTTAGATGTGAACGTACTTGTGTAAGACATGCAGTTTAAGCACTGCTGGTATTTACTGCTCCTGATATATAGCCTAAAGAACCTGTCCGAAAAACAAGAGCTTTACTTTCCAGTTGCTGATTCCACCTCACGATATAAAGGCAGGGGAGATGATGAGCTCACAGCGACAGTTGTTTTCATGTCGATTTGTCAGTGCAGTGCATGTACTACTTGCATTTCAGCTGAAATATTTTCCGCATCCAGGCATTCATACAATGGGTGTGTATCTATAGTGTAACTACATCACCTATGTCTTAGTTTTGAGTTCACCACGAAGAGTGAGTCAGGAAAACTGCCAGCCTCATTCCGCTGTCATAATCTGGGGTAACCATATGGTCCTTAGTACATCCGTAATTAAGCTTTCAGTAAAATTTGTCGTTAAAGCCGGACTAAATTCCAGGAGCTTCACAAATAATTTTGGTATTTTGCATCAGGATTTTTCAGAAGACATCTGACTTTTCCTTGTAGTATTTATTCTTTCTTAAAAATATTTCCTCACTTGTGCTAGGTGCAGGTGCAGAAATACTCTGCTTTTGGAAGGGTGTCCTAATGCTTAGCCTTCTTCCCTTTTTAACTCCATGGGTGCATTCACCTATTCTTGTACACACACCCCCACACACAGACAGGTGTCCACCACACACCCATTCAGGTTCTGTGAAAAACTATTTCCAGCATTCCTCCCCAGAAACCCTGCTCTGAAGCACCAGCTGCTTTTGTTTCTGGCAGCTGCAGAGACCAGTTATGCCTTTTGCTGACCTGGGACCGGTGTGTCTCTAGTACACTGCTGAGCCCCTGCACTTTCAGACTCAAGATCTACTTTGGCAGTGGCTTCCACGGAAAGGAGGCTGCCTCCCGGAGGGGTTTGCTGGCAGCAGCATCCCTGTGTTTCCCTCCGTGTATCGGTTTGCAGTGGTGTTTGAGTAATCAATTAAAGCCCCATCCTTCTGGTTGTAAGACCAGAGCACGGTCAGAGAGTGTGGCCAGGCACATGCCCTGGGGGTGACGCCAAGGAGGCAGCAGAGATGGGGAAGCTGATGAAAGGCGGTGTACGCTTGCCTTCCTGTCTGCTGTTCACAGCTAGCACGGGGGAATGACACGGGCAAGCAGCACGCAGCCGGCAGAAAGCGCAGTGTGGGAGCCTGTCTGGTAGGATAGCACAGACCCAGCTCTGTGTGGTCAGCGTTTGAAGTGCCACAGAACATGCAGCAGGTCTGGGGAGAGGCACCAAACCAAACCATGAATAATGCATGGCCGTGTTCTGCGTGACTTCCCGGTGACGGAAATCCCGCTGCCTTGGGGAGACCTGTCCCTTCCAGGTGAGCTGGCTCCACGGCTGGATAAATCACCTCTCTCAGCCTAACTGCCTCTTTCTTTCTGGGTTAGTAAGGGAGCATAGGGGAGGCTTTAACCTTACTCTTTTTTTAAAGACTTGTAGTGAAATCCTGGCTGTCCTGAAGTCGATTGGAGTTCTGCCACAAACTCCATCACAGCTATGCTTTTAGCAGGCTTTTAGCTCAACAAGACACTGCTCTTTTTATTATCCTCTGCCATATCCATTTGGTCATTCTTTTTCCATTCTTCCCCAAATTCACAGAGACTTGGAATAGGCAATTCTGTTTTCTAACACCCTGTACATGAGGTATGCAAGGGGGGATTTTCAGAAGACAACCGAGTGAAGTTTTGCATGTGTACGACCTGCACTACTGGAAATAGTCAGCTCTTCCCATCTCCTTTTCCTGTTCAGCATCCACAGACCTCTCTGCTCCAATCTTATTTCCCATAGGCCACAGCCCAGCCTGTTGGAGCTGCCAGCAAAGCTCACCTTGTCTTCAGTAGAAGGGATACCTGTGCCCACACTCATGCTACCAGTTAGTGTTGAAAATCTGTGGACAGCGGGGAAAACAGGACACTGCTTTCAAAAAAGACTGTGGTGAAGGAGAGCTCTCCTCCAGCCTGCCGTGCCCTCGTTGGTAATTAAGGCAGCAGGTCTCGGCTGGGTTGGTGGGTGGCAGGGTGTGCTAAGGCGAGCTGGTCCTTCGCGGCCCCTGCAACTTCACATTCTCTCTGGCCGCAAGGTCCCTTCAGCCTCTGCAGGCGAATGTTACTTCTGCACCGCACTCCCTCCTATCACACTTTCCGATGTGTCGAGAGCTCGTTGCAGAGGCAAATACCGATGTGTTGCAAACTCACTTCTTAAACCAGACGTCCCTTTCTGTTTCAGCTCTTTGCTTCTCCCTGCCTCCCCAGGGTCTGTGTGTTTCTCCTCTCTAGCCCAAGAGGAGAGGGTCAAGTGTGGACTGGGGATATGCCCATCAAATACAGTCCATAAAGTCCTTGCCAGCCCTGGGGCACTGACAGGAGTTCTGCATTTCCACAGATAGGCGCTGAAAAAAACTGACAAGCAGCCAGGGATACCTGGGATGTGTTTATTCAGCTGGGTCTTCCTTGGTCAGTGAAAGGGGGCAATAGGCAGGGAAACTGTGGGCTCTGGTCCCAGCCCTGGCTCAAGCTTTCTCAGCGATATCAAGCAAGTCCTTCCTCCCTCAGTCCACAGAACACATAAGAGCAAGGGGTTTCTCCCCATGGGCGCAAGAGACAAGCAAATCACCGAGCTGGAACTGCTGCGGTCGGGAAGCTAAGGCACCGGTAGTGGCTGTGGAGGATGGGAGTGTTTCATGGTGTGAAAGTTACTGTAGGAAGAGCCACTTACAGAAATGGACCTGGAGCGCTGTCAGCCTGGGTCTGCTGTCAGTGGCATTGCCTAGCCTGAAGAAACCCCACTGGAGCCATTGCTTTGGTCTGGGTCTAGAAGGATCAGGATCAGCTCCCTAGTGGGGGTTCTCTCTGCTGTGCTTTGAGCCCATTTCCTTATGGTGCTTGGGGCTGGACCCTCCAGTGGGACAACCTGGTTTGGCCACACAAATGCTACAGAATCACAGAACTGCTGAGGTTTGGAGGCACCTCTGGAGATCAACCAGTCTGGACTCCAAGCAGGGCCAGCTCGAGCAGCTTGCCCAGGACTGTGGCCAGTTGGGTTTTGAATGTCATCAAGGATGGAGACTCTGTGGCCTGCTGGGACACTCTTTCAGTGTTCAAATACTCTCAGTGTAAAGACTTTCTTCTTGGGCTTAAGTGGAATTTCCTGTGTTTCAGTTTGTGCCCATTGCCTCTTGTCTTGTCACTGGACACTGCTGAGAAGGGCCTGGCTCCGTCTGCTTTACACCCTCCTGTCAGTTTTTGATACACATTGGTAAGATTGAACACCTCCAGGGATAAGATCCCCCTGAGCTTTTTCTTCTGTAGGCTGAACAGTCCCCACTGTCTCAGACTCTCCCCCACATAAGAGATGCTCTAACCCCTTAAACATTTTTGTGACCCTTCCATGATGTGCATGAGGAGCCCAGCGCTGGACACGGCACTCCAGATATGCCTCACTAGTGATATGTAGAGAGAAAGGATCACCTCCCTCAGGCCTGAAAATTCATTACTATTATTTACTTCCCTATTGCACAAAGACGCTCCTCTCTCCCCTCCCACATCTCCATCTCAGTCTCCCAGGACTGAGCGATGAATACCCTCCACATATCTGCTGGACTTCCCACCCTGCCTGGTCTTTACCTGGGTTTGTTCCTGTGTGTTTCCTCCATTTATACCGCTCTGCTCACATTGTCCGTGTTCTGTTTTGGTTTTCTGTCACTCCCTGCCATTGCCCCTCTCCCACCTTGCCTTGCCTTCACTCTCTTTTCTCTGTAGCAGAGTCTGTTGGTTAAATCTTTCAACATCAGGGCCCCAGCTATGCCCAACCTTGCTACCCTACTGCTTACACCCATCCCTTTTGGCCCTTTGTATTTCCAACAAGACTTGTTTGTTTGCTTTTTCCTTTTGAAAGTGGCCACAACCGCTTCTTTGTATTAGAGTCCCCGTGTTCATCCCATTGTGTTTTTTCCAAAGTACTCACCTAGTCCAGAGTTGCGTGAAAACCTTCCCTGCTGATGTACCTGAGAGTAGGACCTGACCTGCTCTGCCTTGGGATGTTCTGCCGTGCAAGACATCAGTAGGTTTTTTCTCCCGTGCTGTTAGTCCAGCACTGGTCTGGAACAACATCCCTGATGTCAGTATGTCTATTCTGGGTTTACACGGAAAGAGGCTTTAGTGTTCTCACATAAATGACGTTAATGAAAAAGCTGCCATAAATCATTATCTCAGGATGTGATTGTACAGTTACGCAGTTCTGGCTACTCCATCCGCTGCCACAGGTAACACGTTCCAGTGGGTGAGGTTTGTTTTCCTGAGATAAGAGATATGTCGTCACAGGAAGATTTCTGAAGTGTCTCATAGCCTGGTGCAGGTGATTAGGCTGCTGTTGACATCGGGGGGACTAATTGTGCCCAAATGGCTGCACACGCAAGACCCAAATATTTCGAGTGGCTCTGTTACCCTGCTTGAAGCTTTTTGCAGTGGACAATTAGACAGCTGTACCCGAGAGACTAATACCGATCAAATCCTTCCTCAGTTAAGTGAGACTGACCTCCCACCAGTGTGGGACTCAGCCCTCTGTGCTTTATGGAAATAAACTGGACCACACACAGCGATATGATTGAATTGGCAAGGAACTGACCAGTTTGATCCAAGTTTGACTTTCTCCTCCACCTATAATGTTTTGTTCTGCTGGTGCTGAACAGTCTTTTTTCTCTCTGTAGATATTAAAGAAGAGGACAAAGAGTGAGCACTCAGGACACGGTTTGGGGTGTTTAAGGCATGAGAAGATTCAGCATTGCTGAACCCACATCGTTTCAGTCCCATACACTTATGAGCTAGGTCTGCTTTTGATAGTTTTGTTCAGTTTATCTTATGTATAGCCTGACACGGCAGGCTTCCCTTTTCTGACTATCACCTGTGATTTCCCCACTTCTTCTGAAAGTAAGAGTCTCCTCCCTTCCATGTGGCTGGTGCCCGACTAGAAACCATTGCCTTGTTATGTGTGACCAACAACAGAGAGTAGCTCTTATTAGTATTCCTTCAGGATGAAAACCAAAGGGATTAATTTGTTCTTACCGTATGAGTTGTATTTTTGTTTGTGGTAAGGGCCAATAAGTTCAAGTCCTGGCTGTAACCAAGGAACAACCAAGCATAGTTTTATGAAAAACTGTTCACAAAGTGAAATATTACCTTGGACACATGGTTGTGTCCTCGTGGCGGGAAGCAGGCTCAGGGTTTGGCTCTCAGGTAGACAATGACTGAGGGGATGAGGCACTTCTCACCAGCTCCGATTGTTCCAGGGTGTATTCGCTTTAGTTGCCTCAATTATTTTTAGTGAATGGAGGTAAACATGCAGGAGGTAGGGAAGCTGGGTTCTTAGGACTGGAACAAACCCCATTCAGAGAGTAATAATAGTAGGAGAAAGGACAACAGTATCAGGAGAAAGAAGCTGACTGGCAGTGTAAGTTGGTCCTAGACTCAGAATTGTAGCAGAATTTAGGCTGGAAAGGACCTGGAAGTCCCTCGTCCTGCCATCTGCCTAAAGCAAGGCCAACTTCAATGGTAGAAGAGGTTGTTCAGGGCCTTATAAGCTGAATTCTAAGACCTCCAAGGATGGAGATCCCTCAGCCTCTCTGGGTCCCTGTTTCAGTGTTTTGGTGTCCCACTGTGACTTTTTTTCTTACAATCAAGTGGAACTGCCCTTGTTGCAACATGTGCTGATTGCCTCTTTTCTTCTTCGCCTTACACCTCCAGGAACAGCCTTGCTCTGTCTCCTTTGCAGCTCCCCATTAATGGGATAAGTCCTCTCTTTGTCAGGTTAAACAAACTTGGCTTGGGGCAGAGGGGCTGGGAAGTGCCCGGCGGAGAAGGCCCTGGGGGGGCTGGCTGACAGCCGGCTGGGCATGAGCCAGCAGTGCCCGGGTGGCCAAGGAGGCCACCAGCCCCCGGGCTTGTGTCAGCACTGGTGTGGCCAGCAGGAGCCGGGCAGGGATGGGGCCCCTGTGCTCGGCCCTGGGGAGGCCCCACCTCGAATGCTGGGCTCAGGTTTGGGCCCCTCGGGACAAGAAGGGCCTTGAGGGGCTGGAGCGTGTCCAGAGAAGGGCAGCGGGGCTGGGGCAGGGTCTGGAGCACAAGTGTGCTGGGGGGCGGCTGAGGGGGCTTGGGGGGGGGTTTAGCCTGGAGAAGAGGGGGCTGAGGGGAGCCCTTCTCGCTCTCTGCAGCTGCCTGAGAGGGGCTGGAGTGAGGGGGGGGCTGGTCTCTGCTCCCAAGTCACCAGTGACAGGACGAGAGGGAACGGCCTCAGGCTGCGTCAGGGCAGGTTTAGGTTGGAGATGAGGGAAAATGCCTTCCCTGCCAGAGGGGTCAGGGATTGGCACAGGCTGCCCAGGGAGGTGGGGGAGTCACCGTCCCTGGGGGGGTTTAAAAGACATGTAGACGTGTCACTTCAGGGCATGGTTTAGGAGGCCTGGGGCTGTTGAGTTGATGGTTGGACTTGATGATCCTAGAGGTCTTTTCCAACCTTAATGATTCTATGATTCTATGAAAATCAGCTCTGGGGAGAACTGGTTTGTACTGTTCCATTTCCATCCCACCGGTACCTCCAGCTCCACTTCCTCACCTTTGAATTTGTTGTACTGCCTCTGTGTACCTCATCCTACACAGCCCCTTCTGTGTGTACACCAGACCCCGACCTGACCTTTCCTGCCCAGCTGGCTCTGTTTTACTAAGCTAAGAGGTATATAGTGTTTTCGTGTTTTATCCACACTGTCATCTTCCTCTGTGCGCTGAGTGATTGCACTCTTGACACTAAGAGTGTCTTCTACAAGTGTTCAAAATGAGCCCAAGCTGCTACGGGCTAGTAAATAATGGTCCTAATACAATCTCTGTGATTGAAAAATGACTCTTAGCATTTCTGTACTGCACATACCATTAAATGGTCATCTGATGCTTAATATATCTTGGAGATATGTACTAAGGGCTTAGTTCTGCCAACCTGCTGTCTTTAGAAAATGTGTTGTCGCCAATGGGGTTTACTTGATGCTGGTGCCAAACAGACTGAGCTCATTAGCTTCCCACATCCTCCCCATTCAGCAAGGTCTGTAACGCAGTGGGAAGGTATTTGCCTAGGAAAGCCATCAGGATTACTGGTGGTTGAATGAATCCTCTCCTCAGGAGGGAACCATGCAGTATCGCTTAGGGCAGGGACGTCAGGCCCCAGCCTCAGGTCCTTGTTCTGCCACTCATGGTCTGTACAACCTTGGGCAAGGGGCCAAAATTTCAAACATGTCCTGTAAGTTGGTGACCAGTTTAAGATACCTCAGGCATGATGGTAAAAGGCGGTGAGCACCCACAGATCTTTGTCAACCAATGAGAATTCAGCATCTTTTGGAGAACACCAAATAGCTGTTCCTCTTCTTCAGTGACGAATAGCCATAGGAGCAAACAAAAGGAGCCCTGACTTGGGACACGGATTAGTATCTATCTCTTATTGCTCTCACCTTCATCTCTCTCTGAGCCTATCTTAGCACAAAAAAAAAATCTGTGCTGTCATGTCCCTGCATGTGACAACCCCTTTACTCCATATGTATCAGTATGAGTGCACTTATCCATATCTTATGATTGGCTATAGCCTCTATGCCTGCTCTCTCTACAAACAATAAATAATCAAATAAGGTTAAAAATATTCACTACAGGGTGGCTGTAAACTAATGTAATCCTCTTCTGGAGCCTCTGAGATCTTCTAAGAGTTTCTGTTGTAGAGCACATTACTGTTGCAATTCATTATGCACAAGGATAGCAGTCTGAAGAGGAAATGATTTGGAAAATGGAAGGGACTTGGGTCCAAACTATTTCTCATATGAAAGACCAGAAATATGGCATTTAAGGAATGCTAGTAGATATGAGCAACACCAGCATCATTCTCATCAATATGCAATGAAGGAATTTCTCCTCCTTACATCTTTCTTGGTACTTGAGGTGACATTAGGCATATTCTCTCTGCCAAGAGAAAAGAACCTTTCAAACTCTATCATCTTTAAAATGCCGCTGTCCCTTATAATCCTTGCAAGCCACCCCCTTCCTCCTTTTCCTATGGCTCAAGAGAGAGCTTGTGGCTGCACTAGGAAAATCAGTGCATTTCACGCTGTAATTGTTCCACTGTGTCCATGATATTCACAGAGGAAAAAAGTCGTTGAGTATCCACTCATCCAAGGGGAAAACATTGGATTCAACTGAACTGTATGACATTTCTTTTTTTTGGGGAGGAATAGCAGGGAGACTTCAGTACCATTAAAGAAATCTCTAATGGACAAAAAGTTAAAGGTAGGCTAATGGCTGTGATGACATTAACCCATGAATACTGTTCAATCCTTTTCTTCTGGACTGCTGGTTCTCCTTCTAGAAACCCGCTCCCACCACTGCTGTGCCCTGAGCTTCTTAAAAAAACCAGCGATTTAAGGATTGTGGGGCTGGACTCCTAATCTGATTCAATCTTAAAGAAGTTTGGCTTGGGCAGGGCAGTTTTGGTGTAGCCTTTAGAAGGTCACAGTGCCTGACTCTTAGGGCTCTGCTGTGTTCAGTGCTTTGTGCTGTGGAGGGCGGTTCATCTGCACTGTCACTGTCAGCAAGGAAAATGATGGAGAGATAACATAACCCTGGGGTGAAGTGAATTAGTGGAAGCATATGAAAAACTAAACAATAGCCAGGCAAGCCTGTAAATACGTGAAGCAGACACACAAAAAGAAACTGAGCTTTTAAGCCTTTTTTTTAATTATTATTATTGTTGCCTTTCTCTGTTTATGGTAGAAATCCAACTACTGCTGGATTCACTGTGGAAGTGAAAATACAGAATGCCATTCTAGCTACTGTGTGAAAATACATTTTTTTTCCCTATTTCTCTTTCCGCAGGGCTCTGGCTGACATCTTAAGGCAGCAGGGACCAATCCCAATAGCACACTGTGAAAGAGAGACTATCTCGGCCATAGATACCTCCCCCAAAGAAAACACCCCAGTCAGGACATCTTCCAAAAACCATTACACCCCTGTGCGCACCGCCAAAAGTAACCCAGGTAAGTGCTGCTTTCCTGCTCTCTCTCTGCAGAAGTGCTTGTACCAGCAGTATGTGAGGCGTCAGCAGAACACCGCACTTCACAATAGTGCATTTTGTAAACCTGAAATTAGGACCGCAAATTACTTTAAAAGGCAATTGGATAAAGCAGAGGAGCACGAGGATCAGTGGTGATGATTCTTTAAGGTTTTTGCGGAACAGCGTGGCTGTTCTTTCTAGGCATTTTAGAAGTTCAGAGTCAGTGAGGGGTAAATTCAGCTTATACCCAAATGCTTGTTTTAAGCTTAGAACATTGTGTATTTCCAACAAAACACACATGCTACAAAGCATAATCGGGCTCTCTGCACACAGCAGCTGAGAAGAAAGAAATCCACATATTTGGGGCCACCTTACTCATTCAGGTGAACTATAGGCATGTGCCGAGAGGGAAGCGTGGAAGGTGACGGGGGGGTATCCCAGGGGCTTAAAGGCACTGGCCTGAGGTTCTTCAGGAGTGTTGGGTTGGGAATTGGGACATGCAATTTTTTTTTCAAGCTTCTGCCGGCTGGGTGAATTTGGTCAAATCATTTGACTGCTCTTTGCCTTGCTTCCGCCGTGGCACAGCCTCTTAGGTAAAGATACTCTTTGGATTTATTTAATGCTTCATATATTGATAATTGTCAAAACAATGTCTCGATGGTTGCTGACCACCTTAGTTAAGCGGGGTGTGGTAGACTCGCCGTCACTTGCCATCTCTCAGTTGCAACTGGACGCGTGCCTCAAAGATATGCCCTCATTCAGTCACAAGCGATTCAGCTTCATGTAGGAGGGTGGCATTTGCTGACCTGTGTCACACGGCGATCAGAGGAGGTTTTGCTAATGGTCCCTGCTGGGGAAACTTCTGAAAGAAGCTAGTAGGATCTCAGACTGCTCCACAACCTGCGGGGCTCGGTGTGCTCTGCTCTTTGTGGACAGGGCCCAATACTGAAGGCGGTGACTGTTTGGTTTCCGTTGCCTCATTGCGGTGACTATTCGAAGGGTTTTGCTGCAACATGCACCACCTTATGGAGACAGGACCAGGTGACCGTGTTCTCTGGAAGCCTCCCCTGCTGCTGGGAACACAGTCATTTCCTTGAGAACTAAAAAGGATTTCTTTGCTCTCTAATTTTCACTCAGAGGCCAGTGAACCCCGTAATTTGGTAAGCCAGAGAGTTACACCTGTGAAATAAAGTGTTGGGCTGGAGAATTGTACATGAGGTGAGTTGTCTGGAACAGGAGGGTGCTTCTTCATATCTGGGGCTTGGGACTGGCTCTTGAGAGGGTATGCGATTCTGCCCCAGGATAGAAATGCAAGAAATAAGGGTTTATGGCCAGCGAACAGGTATAGGCACCATCAGAGAACATCTCTGACTTATGATGAGATGAATCCCTCTCTGAAGACACCTTGTCTCTTCCTGTTGGCTCCCGTTGGTCATTCAGGGCAGGGAAGTCCTGAATGAAGACGCAGACGAAATTATCTGCTTGCAGCAGGAGAGATCAGCTGGATAGTGGAAGTCTGAATTGTCATGTTTAGGCACTCTCAAGACTGAGAAAAGGCAGATGGGAAGGTTTGTGAGGGGAATTGCTAATTGCAGTGTCCTTCTCTGGTGTCTGTTGGTAGCTGATGGCTCCAGTGGACATTTTGAAGAGTTACTACTGCATTAGCGGAGGTACACAAGGATGCAAGGACAGGAGCACAGGTATTGTGCGCGGGGTGCTAGTACAAATGGGCACACTACAAAGCGACAGTACCTGGTCAAGGAGCTGGACCAAGCTACTTGGTCCTTTACTGAGGACTGGGACACGAGGTGAGCAAGGCAAAATCGCTGGGAAGGAAAATTCTTGCTGTTAAAGGTGACGGTCTGTTCATTCAGCCTCTGCTTCTCTGTGTTTGCCCATATTGTGTGAAGGAGAAAAGCCATTAGAGTTCAGGTTTTCAGTACATTTCAGTGCAGAAACAGGCAGGCCACAGGAAAGAGGAGCCCACTAAAAGAAGATATTCACAAACCCAGCTACAAAGGAGAGGGACTTTATGTCCCGCACCGCCTTCCACAGCCGTTGGCAGCTGTAGGAGTAGCTGGTTACTTCTGCCTTGGGGCAGCCAATTGGACCGAATGCCACCCGAGCCCTTGCCAAAGCGGGAACAGAAAACTTCCTCTTGTGGCTTGCCCAAAAGAACTTGTTCCTGGCTCATTCTGTCCATTATTAACATGTCCTCATATATCATATGAGACAGAAACCTAATCACAAAAGATCATGAGCTCATAAAAGAGCTATACAGTTAATGTTTTTTTATACTGTTTCATTTGCAGAATAGGGCAATGCTCCATCATAACTGTACTCTGTTACCCAGCTAATCTTCAGATTATTGCAGTAATCAGGAAATTGTATAAGTGAATGCTAAAACCTTTTAGGCTGGGAGGGAAGTAAATGTTGGAAAACAAGAATGGGTTATAGGACATTAAACTAGAATAAAGCTGGTAAGCCCCGGTATGGAAGTGGAAGAGAGGTCACCATCCCTACTTGGTTTTTGGGGAGGAGGGGAAGAAAAGAAATAAAAAGAGGGGAATGAGGGACATCTGGGGGAAAAAACCAGAGGTAATAATATGTAGTAGCAGGGTCCAGGCAAATCACTGCTCACTCGTGCTGCAGTTTGGCTTGAGAAGACCACAGCTGTAGGGTTTTGCAGTGGGATCTGAAAAGCACCAGGTCTGCTGGCGGTGGTTTGCCTCAGGACTCCAGAGTCAGAGAGGTTAAGCAGCCAGAAAGGACTGTAGCTATTACATACAGGCTGGGATCGAGTTTTATATTTGTTTTACTTGGAACTTTTTTTTCCAAACTTATAACTAGAAGGGTGCCCTTAAGTCTTGCTAAATAAACCATAGCTTCATTTTTCCATTAGGCTTGCTTGGTGTCAGTGAACAAAACGACTGCGGGTGACACTGACAAATGGAGGTGGTCTGTGTCTGAGTCCAAACCAAGCGGCGTGTGCAGGTGCTGCTGAGGGCAAGCCTGTGGCACATGCCTTGCTGGGTGGTGCCTGTGTTTCCTCATGTCAGTAGGCAGAGGAGTCCATCTCGCACGTGCCAGCTGCTACCCGTCCTGCAAGCACTCAGGCAGCCCTCAGATGGACACGGGGTCACGGGGTGGGAACACACAGCTTCCTCCTGCAGTCCACCCAGCCACGGGCACTGCCTCCAGCTGTCGCAGGTGCCTGACGGAGACTTCAAGACCAAGGCAAAGTCCTCCGTGTATTTGCCCAGGCACTTCGCAGCGGGTGGTTTCAGAACTCTTTAAGCTCTGCAGTGGGACAGGAGGGCCTGGTGTTAGGTTTAGTCTGTACTTCTCTGTTGAGCTTTGAGATAGAAGAACCCAGGTCTAACAAGTGTTTGTTTAAGGGAAAAAGAGAAGTAGGTCTCTCTGTCCTAGACATGGACACAATTGTCATTCTTCTGACGAGGCAGGTGCTTTTCAAGAAGGCTACTGCTTCACAGTGGCCACCTTCCCCAGGCGGCGTGGGAGCCGGCCATTTATCGGAAGCAGAATACATTTCCCACGCTGCATTCTGCCGAGCTTGAGCGTCCCAGGTGTCTGAAGAGCATCTCTCCAGAGGTTATGGCCACTTCTGCTTTCCTCTGAGAATCAAACTCATTGTCCTTTTAGGATAGCAGGGGACAATTCACCTCCCCTTCCACTCACCCTCACCTCCACTGACATTTCTGTCCATTGTTTTTATACAGTGCTGCTGTTTTGGTAGTGGGAAGCTCTTTGCAGATAAGAAAAACTGAAAGCTGTGCCTTCAGATTGCTTGGGTGAGAGCACATCTCTCCAGCTATGCCCCACCTAATTAGTATGAGCTACAGCTCTCTGTAAACAGGAATGCTCCTCTAGCCCACACAGACCCCTTGTTCGTGTCACTTTTACTGTTGTAACAGGTAAAATATGATGAATCTGAGATTACAGGAAATCCATCTCATCCAGCCATCTATTGGCATTTTTAATGTCTCCATCACAGGAGCACCTTTAGGGGTGTTGGAAGGAAAACTCTAGCAGCATTTCCCCTGTCTTTTCTCCTCAGCCACATTATCTGTCCTGACATCTGCTGTGAAGGTCAGTGCCATTCATTTGTCCAGTGGATGGCCAGCAAACATAAGCAAGGGTGAGGGTAAGTGGGAGAAAGGTCAATAGTTCCTGAGGGCTTGAAAAATGTCAAACATAAGCAGCAATGTGCTCCCATAGAGGAAGGTGTTGCATTTGGAGTTTGAGCCAGAGGCAATCCTCCTGCAGTGTCCATGGGCAACTGATGTGTCAGAAGAGATGAGGGCAGTTCCTGTGACAGTGATGCTGATGGACATTACCATTAGGGAAAAAATTAATACTAGATTATCAGCTCAGATGACTACTTCCAATACCGTCCTTGGATATTTGAAGGCCTTCTGAAAGTCAGATGCCAGGGGTTGGTTTGCATTCACCCCAAAATGTGGCTGAGCAAAGCACCTGCAAGATTCAGCCCCCACAGAAATTGCCAGATGGGCGGTTTCTGACCGCCTTGGTGATAGAGGGGCAGCCACCTCGGGACTAACAGTCAGGGAGGGAGCTGACTTGTTAGCTTTCCAAACCGAGACCAAACCATAAAAGACTCCAAGAAAGAATTTGAAACAGATCTTTGGGTGGTGTAAATCAGTGTTGTACTATCACAGTGATGGGACATGGGCTTGGTTTAGGTAAATCCTTATGGGTCAGGGAGGCTTATGCCCCAGACTCACAGCTGGTACAAATCTATGATGCTCCAGAACAGCACTTGGTCTGGGTTGATCCTTTATTCTCTCAGTCTCATTCTGGCTCTTCCACGCTGGCTCTTTTTCATAGAATTCACCTTGACAGTAGTGCCAATGTGTGAGAGAGAGGATACTCAAGACCATTAGACTGATGTGGGAAGCTATGTGGGAGGGAATCTCTCCAAACACATTCAGGACAAGGATGTCCTTGCTGCCACTGTGCAATGCTTTCAGCAGCAAACAGTCCCCAGATGTCACCTACTTGAGCATGAGGCAGGTAGGTAAAATCTGTGCCTGGAAATATGCTGCTTCTGACTACCTCCAGGATCAGGATGCTGTAAGAGCAATGACAAGACTCTTTTTTTTTTTGTACTGGATGGAGAAAAGACACTGGCCTAGTTTTATATTCTTTTGGCCTCCTAATTCTCAGAATATCAAATTGCCTCACCACCAGAATACGCTGGTCTGAAACCAGCTCCAAGGGTGGCAGCGGAGAGCTGACCTCAGAGGTACATGGAGATAATTTTCAGGTGTGAAGTCTTCTGCTATTCACCTGCGCTAGGGATGGGGGTACCTGCAGGTGTGAAGAACAGCTTATTGACAGGATTACCACTTTGAATGCAGTGAACAACACAGGCTAGAGCTCTGATTAGCCTGATATATCTGGGGAAGGCTTTTAATAAGCCATTTGAGTCAGGATGTTCCAGAGATGTACGTATTCAAAGTGCTGTTTTCAGCAGTGCCTTCCACCCAGAGGCATATTCTGAGCTTGTTCTGAATGTGAACAAATGCAGGAGAGGCCTTTAATCTTTCTGGAAATTGTAGCTAACGTCTCTAGCCAAATACAGGCAGAGCAGCATGGGGAGTGCTTCCATCCTAATCATGGAGTAGGGGAGGAGATCACTGCACTTGGCCCTGCTCTCCCTGGGCTATGGGCTCAGCACAGCCTCTGGCCCTTTTCTGAAGGCCAGGGTGAGCCAGGGCCGTTACTTCTCAGATTTCCTCCAGGTTCTATATGCCTTATCCCTGTTCTTCCTTCTCCCTTTCCCCTCTCTCCTTTCCCCCAAGTCTCCAGCTGGTTCCTGCTTCAGATTGCTTCC
The DNA here is from genome assembly GCF_963921805.1 of Phalacrocorax carbo. Taxonomy (NCBI): domain Eukaryota; kingdom Metazoa; phylum Chordata; class Aves; order Suliformes; family Phalacrocoracidae; genus Phalacrocorax; species Phalacrocorax carbo. The sequence goes on from NC_087528.1 coordinate 12,874,215, forward strand.
TTTATTCATTCATTGAATTCTATAGCTTCTCCCCAAAATCCCCAGCAACTATTTGAATTAATTTACCGAGGATCAGTGTAGAAATGTATGTCAAAGGCGTTCAAATTCCCTGCTGCTTCACAGTTTGTGTTGTCATTTACAGCTGTTCAGGGGAATACAATGCAGGTGTAAAATGATCCCCCAGTCCCCGCAGTAGCTTTTTACAGCCCCTCTGCTCTGTTGTAAGAAACTAGTTAAGGTGCAGGCGAGTGAAGAATTAGGGAAACCACTTGGAAAACACCCAGAGAGTTCCAGAAACAGGGTTTTTCTTTTCTCTGTATTCTTGTTGTCATTCACTGACATTTGAAAAGAAACAGGACCAGCTTTGAAACCTCTAGGATCTGTAGAAGATAAGGTGATTCAATGCCATCTGTTTTTTCCTCCAAGCACACCCCTGCTACTGTTAGCCCCAATGCTTCCCACAGCTTTCCCTCCCAGGAAAATCCCAAATGGGTTAGTATGTTCTCTGAGCCATCAGAAAACATCAGATTTTTGTGTCTCAGAACATTCTGAGGGTAAGAGTTACTCAGTGCCCTGCCATCCAAACTGCCACTGCCAAAAGGGGGGGTCAGTCCAGCAGGGAGGGGGAGAGGGGGATGCCGCTGGAACTGGTGCCGGGTAGCTAAGATAAGACGCTAGCTGCTCTCTTCGGTGTGATGGATCTAGGTTCCTCACTTATTTAGGACCTATGTTAACCGGTACAGTGTTAGACATCATAGGTATTCACTCACCCCCAGTAACCTGGCTGATGCCCTTTAACTCCCACTCTCCGTGGCGTTGCCAGTCTCCATTTTGCAGGCAGGGAAATGGAGCAAGAGAGGGTAGGGGCCTTACTTCAAAAGGTACTTGGGTTAGTTACCATCTTCCCTTGATTTCAAAATAATGCCTAAAGCCTTGTAAATATCTGTGCCTGAGTGATTTTGCCCAGGTACTGAGGGAGCAGTTTTGCCCTGGGACCACCACATCCCCTTCAGGTCGGCACCTCTCAGAGGGGGTGTGTGCTGCAGTGTGTGCTTTAGTTCTCTGAACATGCAGGGGTGCTCCCTCCTGCATCTTCACATGGGCACAGACCTGACTAACAGCAAGTGAGAGCTTTTATGCATGCATTGGAAGGCAAAGACTTTGTCCCAAAATACTTGTAATCTAAGAAACACAGGAGAAGGGATGAGCTGGAAACCCAGGTGAATGAGCTACAGTGCAATGGGCTTAATTGCCCCGATTGCAAATGGATCTTTTTAATTGTTAAATATTGCTTTGCCTTTCTTAATCTTACTGTTTTGGACATCCAGCCTCCCTCTTCTGTTGCTGCCAGAGGTTAGGACCTGGTGCTGTGGAGATGCTTAATCGTGAGCAGCAGTAAGGGCTTAACACATGCTGCCCACTAATACTGACAAGTCCAGCCTGTGATCCCCGGCGCTGTCCTGGGCCACGCAGCCTCCGCCTCCCCTCAGTGATACTGGGGCTGCACCTATTTCTGCCTCTAGTTATTGGTTCATTCTGGTCTCCCGAGTGTTTTACTGAGCTGTAAAGTTTTAGGTTAATCTGTGAAAAAGAACCTTTGGGAAAACTATGCCCCACTAACAAGACACATGAGACAACAAAATATCCCTCACTGCAAATATATTTACCAATGAATTTACTGGAGAATAGAAAGCAACAACATTTCCAACAGTTTCTTGTGCTTCACGCCCAAATATCTCCCATGCCAGTGTTTCATGTGTTAAAACAGCTAACAAGTGACAAATTTGAAAAAATAATAAAATCTGACTGTTGTGGGGAAAAAAATGGGTAGGCGGAATGTGTGTGTACATGCACACATGCAAGTATAATGTCTTGATACTCACATGAACCACGTAGCCACGACAGAGTAGCAACTTCCAGAGCTATGGGATAAATATCAGGTGCCTGCTAGAAGTGCTTTGGTGGAATTTAGCATTCATTCAACAGAGCGCAGTCCCAGAACCACAAGGCCAGGCACGGCAGCGCTTATCATCCACAGCGATATCTAGAAACTGTAGGTTACTATGGTAACACCATTTTTCTTTTTTTCTAAGAGAGACTAATGCAAGTTGTGAGTAGGAGAGAGGATTAAGCATATAGATTTACTTTGAAACAAAGCCTCACAGTGAAACCCACCCCGCTAAAACAATACAACAAAACACATGCAGAATATGAAAATGAATTGGAGTGGGCTTTTCTGGCCCCGTGTTGCAGTGGAGAAGAGGCATTAATGTGGAAAAAGTCTGGGAGTCTAATGCAGGCGTGTAACCAGCCAGGGATCCGCGCCTTGCAGGGGCCAGCGCGGCTGTGCGCAAGCGCTGCAACCTGCTGAGTGGTGCCCGGGATCGCACTGCGCGGCAGCATCAGCTCCCTGTGCCCTGAGCCGCCTGCTTGGTGCACCCAAAGGAGTGGGACACGGGCCTCCTTCCAGAACTGGGCTCCGATGTCTGGACAGGGAGCTGCTGGAGAGAGGCCAGCGCAGAGCTGCCAAGGGGATCAGGGACTGGAGCATCTCCCTGGTGAGGAAAGGCTGAGAGACCTGGGCTGGTTCAGCCTGGAGAAGAGAAGGCTGAGGGGGATCTCATCAATGCCTATAAATACCTGAAGGGCGGGTGTCAGGGGGATGGGGCCGGGCTCTTTTCAGCGGTGCCCAACGCCAGGCCAAGGGGCCACGGGCACAAGCTGGAACACGGGAAGTTCCCCCTGAACATGAGGACAAACCCCTTCCCTGTGCGGGTGCCAGAGCAGGGGCACAGGCTGCCCAGAGAGGCTGTGGGGTCCCTTCCCTGGAGACATTCACCCCCCGCCTGGACGCGGCCCTGTGCCCCTGCTCTGGGTGTGCCTGCTCCAGCAGGGGTGGGACGGGGTGAGCTCCAGAGGGCCCTGCCAACCCCCACCAGTCTGGGATTCTGTGATTTGTAGCAGTTGCTGGGTTTAAGAGCAAATCCTGGGGCTGATGGGATTGCGGGGTCCCGGGGAGTGGGACTGATGGAAGCAAGAGTGTCACAGGAGCAGTGAGAAGGAGATATGGAGGATGGAGACTGTGTGTGTGTAGGAGGTCCAACCTGATACATTTGGATGCTTTCCCAATTCCTGAACGTGTGCAGCCGGATTGGGAATGGCAAAGAAATACTGTTCTCAAAACATACAAAAGCAGAAATAGGAACAATTTTGGAGCATAAAAGCTAAGGGGGGAGGCCAGTTCACGCTCTTGTCCTGTGTTGCTCATGCTAAAAAGTCTGGATTGAGTATGACAGGAAGGAACAATGTTTAAGCCAGGTGGTTCCCCTCACCCTGTGCTCTGTCCTCTCCCTCCAGATCTGGGAAAGGATCGGGAGCAGAGGGCCATTAGAGCAGGTGTCTGCTCTTCTGGAGATTTTGAAGTGCCGTGAGAAAGGGCAGGGCTGGGAAGATCCTCCTTTCCCCGGGCAGCACTGGGTGTCTGAGCTGAAGCTGTTGCCGTGCCATCTCCGCACTCACCGGCTACCCAGGCTCAGGTCCTCCGGGAGCACCAGGGACACTGGGCTGGGGCATTGGACGGGGGGCAATGCAAAGCTCGGCCCCAGGCACGGGAGGGCAGCAGGTCACCTGGGGCTTGAGGATGCAGTAGGCAAGGGGAATCATGCTCCTGGCTAGGCTTTGATTTCAGCCCTGACCTGTGTCTTGATTTGACTCTGCAAGCTTGCCCATTGCTCCTCTTGAGCTCCACTTTACAGGCAGTTGAGTCAGCCTCATGGCTCTTCTGCCTTTGAAGCAGAGGTCTCGGTCCTCTTCTTACATCCTCTGCCATGGCCACTGCCCTCTGCGCTGACTCTGGTGCTGTCACATTCTTCCATCAGCTGGTTTAACTCATTAACCCAGCAAAATCAGCTCAGGAAGATGTGATATGATGAAAGGTAGGGGTGCAATCAGGACCCTGGCTGAGAGGGATTACCTTGTTTAGGCAGTGCTTAATTTGTATCCACTGAGCTGTGCCCCATGTAACTGTAGACTTGAGTAGGAGTTTTAGAGGTTGCCTGTGAGCAAGCATGAAGGAGAGCCTGTGCTTAGATGCTCTGGGAGCTTGGTGTCCAACTGGGATTGACTATCAGCACCTTCAAGGCTACATGCACTTTGAGATGAAGTGGGCTGAGGTTCAGGCCAGCAGGTTTGGGGTCCTCCAGAATTCAAATTTGACACCATGGTGGCATTTTACAATCAAAACAATTCTGCCTGCAGTTAAGGTATTTTAGTTTTAAGCTGCTCAGGAGTTTTCTTGGGTTAAAAAACAGCTAAGCCCACTGTCTAACCAGCTGTTCTGTCCTGTACCATTCTGTAGCTGTACTGGGTGCTGTGGAAGGGGAGAATCATTTCTGTAGCAGGTTTGCTTCTCCCTGTTTGCCTCTGTGTGTCTTGCTAGATCAATTATTGTTTGTAAAATGCATTAGATCTTCAGATGAAAGGCAGAAACACAATGTTTTCTTCCATTAATCAGAGCACTTTACAGAAAACATCAATTTAAAATGTTAAAGCCAATTTGCAACTGGTATTGACAACAATTAAATTGGCCTCTAGAAGGTAATGCAACTAGTTGCTTTTGACACTGTGAAGAATGAAATCTTTATAAGGACATTCTACGTGTTGAGCTTCCCCCATTTCATGATTGCTGATCCTATCACACTCTGTAGAAGTGTAAACAGAAGTGAGGATCTGGAAGCAATACTCCATTAAGAATGTGCCATAATCAGTAAACTTCCCTTCCCCTATTGTTGGACCTCTGCCCAAATATTGCAACTCAATCTGTGCCCTGCTTTCATCACTATTAGCTTCCTTTCTTTGCTGCCCAGTTGACTTTGCTGACTTCAAAATTAAACAAAAAATGTGCTGAAACAAAGGTTCACTACTTTATTCCTGGCGTTATCACTAAGAACAGTAAACTCCACAGGTGACCACTGACCACAGCTTTCACAAAGAGCAGTGGCACACAGGCTCTGCAAAGCCCCTTTGTAATCTCTAAGCCTCGGCTTACAGATTGTGAGAATAAAGGTGACACTGAGAGGTCGTGGTTAACTTCTCATGAATCTGGCCTTGACTACGTAGCGAATAGCTCATGTGAATCCAGATGTGTAGCTTTTGGGGACCTTGCAAGACCCTGGCTAGGGGAAGTGGGAGCGTTTGCCAGCAGAAGATATTGCTCAAGTCTCTGAAAACCGAGTTGATTAGCGTTGTGTTTTAGGCACCTAAATCCTAAATGGCTTAGCCAGTTGTGTCTTACTGTCTTGTCTCCAGCTCTGCTTGACCAGAGCAAAGGGTTGAGGAAGAGCCTTCAGAGCTGCCTTTTCTTTCTTTCAGCAGTGTTTCTCTACATGAGGCAGCTTGGCTTCTCCTTCACAACACTCATATCCCCAGGGTATTCCCACCTTCTGGATATGCCAGGGGTGGTTTTGGGTGGCTTTCAGCGAGAGCTTTTTTCTAGATTGAAAGACAGCAGGGAGTTTTGGCTCATGTTAAAGACCTGAAGACAGCTTTTATTGTTGGCTCCAAACAGCTTTTATCATGAGTGCAGTTCCTCTTCCTTCGGGCACATCAGCCACCTGTGTGTGGCTTGGGAATTTAGTGGGTCTTGCGTCACTTCCTCTTCTCTGAAGCTTTATTACTTTCAGACCACCTTACTTGTTGCAGGTGTCTGAAAAGACCCCCATGTGGCTATTTATATGAGCATGCCCAAGAAGGAACGATGCCCTCCTCCATAAAAGGACAAATCTAACTATTCCTCCTGTTTGATTTAAAATATTTGAGGAGGAAGGAAAAGGCAGTACGTCTGTCACAATCTTGCGTACCATCAGAGAATTTAATGGAAAGATTCCTTCTGACCCTTGGGCTTGGGACAAGGCTCTGTACTGCAACGTTAGCAAACGTAGTTCACATGTCCTCAAATCCTTCTCAGGAAAATAATTCTAATATATGTGGATAGCCGTTTGCAGCTCTCTCCCCAAATCTGTCCCTGGGCTGTCAGCTGTGCCAACGCCTCTGTATTCTAGTGTTAAATCACTTCTGTGGCTAACTCTTGCTCTTTAAAACAAACCCCACGCAAGATACTCGATGGCTGCCAGTCACAGAGTGGTGCCCCAATGCTCGGAATGACCCCTCTGAAAGGCAGTAAGATAAATATTAATTCCTGAATCTGTGGCTTCCTACTCAACGTCTCCCAGCTGCAGTAAGGCAGCCTCTGTGGCATTTCCTTTCATTTCACATCTCTCCTCCCTGGATCCACAGCTTTTCCTATCGAGAAAGGATTTCTCAGCAAGCTCCGCAGGCCGGGTGCAGTTCTACTGCCTACCTCGTGCTTGCCAGAGGGACCTGAAATCCCAGCCGTTCCCAGGGCAATGCGCCAATGTACTGTTCGCACAGGCAGCCTGCACTCAGAATTCCACCCCCAATACATCCCATCCTCCTTGTAGCAAGCAGTGCTTATAGAACCTTAAAGGAAGGATCTTTGGGCAACTCTGCAAGGCATTTGTCTTTGTGATGGTTGGAGGATGCAGGAAAGGTGTGAAGATGTGTCCATGCTGTAGGTTAAGTGCAGATTGAGCAAACAGAAGTGCTGCAGGCTGTCTGAGATCATAGACAGTGAGTGTGGCATCCAGGTTGCACATCTCAGCAGAATAAGTTTTTCTAATAAATCCTACTTAAATATGAATATATTCAGCGATCGGGAAGTAGGGCGGGGGAGGGGAAGTTGAAAGAGCTCTTGATGCGCAGGCTACAGTCAGGTAGCCCCAGCAGCCTCCATCTCTGAAGTGTCCTTCTGCTGCCTTGGGGTTGGTCATTGTGGATCTCAGAGGTTTTTATTCCAAGTTTCCAGGTTTCTGATGCCCTCATTGCTGTGTGTGGGTCATCCTCCCTGATGAGCATCTAAGAGGCACAGGAATGACCCCAGAGGATTTCAAGTGTGACATGGCTGGAGGAGCTAAGGTGGAAGAGAAGCCTTCCTGTCACACCAACCTTACTGTCCTTTCTTTTTTGTCCTCAGACCCTCTGCTGTGGCAGAGGGCAGCACTAGGAGCTGGACTAAGCACTGCACTTACTCTCCACTTGCTTCCATTCTCCACTTGCCTAACATGATGCTGAGTGGGCTTGTCCATCAAAGGATTCAGGTGGATAAGTATGGGTTCTGATCAACGTTCTCATGACTTATGTGTGGGAGAGTTGTAGTGAGGGGTTAAACAAGCTGTCATGAGTTGTTGTGGTATAATCTGACATGGAAAAGAGTCACTGTATGGCACTATGGCTGTCACTTGACATCTATGAGATCACACAGGAGAACCTCCTGGCCTTCAGGAGACTGTCAGTAACTCAGGACAGTGCCTTGTGCCAGCCCTGAAGAGCCAACACCAACTCTCATATCCTCTGCAGGTAGCCTGTGGACGCTGTGAGGCTTTCCCCACAGGTAGGTGGGAGGTGCTGAAGTTGGATCGCTCCCATCTGAGCAGGGCAATAAGTTCTTGACTGATAAAAAAGGGAAAACAGCGCTGTCTGCCCATGGCTGGAAAGGTCAGGTAGTTGCCCCCCAGTCTAAGTCCTGCAGCTCTGTAGTCCCCAGCATGGCTGGTGGGGCTGGTCCATGCAGAGCTGGCCTGTGAAATTACCCACTGCTTTTGTCTGGAGATACAGGGAATGGCCACAGCAAATCATCCCTCAAGAGTCTTTTGCAAATACAGTTGCAACTTCCCAACCAAAAAGCGGTTGCTCCTCCAGGGATCCCAGCTTTTTGTATGAGGCAAAGATTCACACACCCAAAATAGGCACGAACCTTGATTTTGGAGAGTATCTTGGGAGATTTGTCACAGCCAAGACCTTCAGTTTGGTTTGGTTTAATAGTTCTTCAAGATTTGAGGAAAATCCAGGTTTTCCAACATTCAGATTCTGAGCCCGTTAGTCCATAGGTATCCCAGACTCTCTCCCTGGTTTATCTTTCTTTTTGTTCTCTGAAGTTACACCTATATTCTAGCTTTTTGGAAGGTCTGCATTATGCAACCTCTGCGAGCTCCATCCCAAGCAGCACAACCTCTGGTGGCCCCCCTGACTGATGGAGAAATGTGTGAGCTGTTGCATCCAGAAATAACTGGGCTTTCCTATTAGCAGTGGCATTATTTCTCTGGTCTGGAGGTGGGAGTTAAACTCTCCCACAATGACACGCTTCTCAGTGGTATATGGCTGAGAACATTACAAAGATTTCCACTGAAACCTGTGTCCCACTGGGCAGGTTTGCGGTAATCTTCAGGTCCTACTGTAACCTCCTTTCTAACATCTTCCCCATAATTATTTCACCTATGGATTATGAGCAGGATTTTTTTTTAATCCAGGCTAGCATTTTTTATTGATTTGAGCACATTTTCTTCTATCCAAGTTGTCAAACGGAATTTTCTCTCTCCACCTGACACTCAGTGCCACTTACACCCTTCTTTCTGCCTCCTCTGAAGAGCACAAAGCTTTTTGTGCCTTATTTCCCAGCAGTGTAACAGCTGCAGACTCCCTGGTACCCCTGCAGTGTCCAGTTGGACATCCCATACCAGAGTTCAAGTTCTGCTTTCTTTTAGCCAAGAGTCCTGGCAAAGCCATTTCTGTCAATCACGCCTGGCTATACCCCACGGCTCTTCAGCCCTGGCACACTCCTAATAGCGCTTATCTAATCATGTTTCTTCCACATGCCTCTTCATCCCCCTTTTGTGCGTTCTACATTTCGCTGCTGCTTCCTTATGTGCTGTTGCGTCAGCTCCTCTGTCTGTCCGTCTCCGTTTCTCCATTTTGGATGGACGCAATGTGAAAAATCAACGTTTTGTGCAGGATCCCCAGAATCTTCAGGCAGGATCAAACTGGGGTGTGCACCATGCTGAGCACCTGGCAGGTTCAAGGTCAATATGAGTGGAGAGCAAGGAATACATGTGCCTGAGGCAGGGCAAGTGATGAATGCCAGCATGGCTGATCTGGAGAAGTGAGCAACTGAGAAAATGATCCGCGCCCTCCTCCTTTCAGGTTATGCAGTTCAGCACCCAGAAGAGCAAGGGTTTTGCACTGTAGATTTAGTTCCTTCTCTGTAGGAGAACCCAATGATCTTGAGACATTTGGTCCTCCCATGCTTGGGCTTCTTCAGTGATCATGAGTCCAACGTGAAGAGCTGCTTTCCTGCCCTTGGTGCTCAGGGAGATCCTGTGGCAGCTCGGGGAGTGCTGGTTTTTCTGAACTCCTGTTCTTGCCTTTCTGCTGCCATACCGTGCAGACATGTCCACGTGTGTCCAGGCTCACAGGTGTATGCAACATCTTTAGGAGCTGGCAGACCCCGACTGCCTAGTTGCTCAGGTGGGGATTTAGTTCTGCTTGCACAGACATGGTCTAAGTGTCGTATTAAGTTACAGGGTGACACCTGTGAACATCAGTTTAACATAATTGTCAGAATGATACTTGGTGGAGCTAATGAAATATTTACCTTTGAGCAGCTGTAAGATCATTAATGTTTCACTGTCTGCTGCCAGCCAGTCCTTTCCTGATTTACGTTCTTGAATTGTTTATGAGGCTAATTGCACTGCCCTTCATAAATCAGGGACTCAGGCTTTTCTGGGGCACTTTCAATTAGCAGAAACTCCTCTGTCCTGCTGGTGACAGCACCCACGGCAAGAAACCAGGAGATGGAGGCTGGCACAAGCGCGAAGCCGTCACAGATTTCCCCCCATCCCACCCCCTGCGGTGTGTGCTGGGGTCTCTAATGACACCCTGCTGCATGACCGTCTCAGAGCACTGTGGCACTGGCATGGCGCTATGGCCAGGCTCACACCTTTTGGGCTCTCCATGCAGTTTGGAAGACACTGCCTGCATTCAAAGGGTGGTTCCTTTCACACTAGCACTTGTCTTGGCACCTCTTATAGCGTGTAAGTGCCTGACCGAGGGAGGCTGGCTTAGCTCAGGGGTAGGCAGGAGACACAAGGTGAAGTTGAGCCATTTGGAGAAGGTGAATCATCCCCACGAGAAGGATAAAGTGGGAAGGGAGGGCACGTCTTCCACTCAAGTGAGTGTCCATGTGCTTTTCAGCAATGCATTAAAGACTACAGCTAACTTTGGTTTGGGCTTGCATATATTTTTCTGCTCTCCCAGGAGGAAGCATGTGCAATGAAATGTCTGGCTTTTATAGGTTTGGGGATTCTTTTTTGCTTTTGCTCTTGGCTTTCTGTTGGTGAATTATATCAATTCCTTTACTATAGCTAAAGAAATAGATTTAAAAAAATCCTTCCTACTATCAGAGTTGCAGAGGCTCAAATCTGGAATTGCCCTTAGTTTTTCTTTCAAAGCTAGGATTGAGGGAACTCTCTCTCCCAGACAAGTGTTATGTGTGCTTCAGGAATCTCCCCTGTGCTAGATGAAAGGAGATTTTGCAACAGAAAAAATTTTATCTTTTTTCACATAATCTAATGTCTTGATCTGAAGGAGGGAAAATTTTTAGGCAGAGATTGCTAGAGAATTATGGCAGTGTGTATCTTCAAAATATGAGGGTACTCAGGGAAGGCAAAACGCCTGACATTTTAATCTTTGCACTGTTAATCTCCGTAGTGGGGGATGGACAGGAGATTTCCACAATCGGTGTAGGGGCTGTTTCTGATGATCTCCCTAAAACTGAAGAATCAGTGAAGTTTTGTATAAAATCTTACCAATGAAATAGTAAAAACTAATCTGGACTAGACAATATTCACTCAAGGGATTTTAAAGTAGAGCCTCTGAGTTACCCTGAAGTTCTGTCTAGCCATGTAATCAGCCTTCGCGTCAGGTGAGTGGAAGGTGGCAATGCTTGCCTTCAGAAAATTTTTAGAGATGATGCTGGGAATCTGAAAAACGAGCCGGCAGAGCAGGTGCACTGCGAGGGATTACAATAAGATGCAGCAGAGGAGTTGAGACGGCTTTTGTGAAAGGACGTCAGGCATTACGAGTCTGCCGGCGCCTCGTGAAGGAATCAATTGACGCGTGGATGGAAGTGTTTCTGTCAAGGCAGTGGAGTCATTTTTCTTTGGAAATTGTCAGGGAGGTTTTTCATCAACAATGCCTGGGAATACTATGGGATAAGAGGAAAGGTCTTCTCAAGAATTAATAACAGATTAAATGACAGAAAGCAATGGATGAGAACAAACGGTCATGTTTTGCACTGAGCGAATGATTAGAGTCCTAGAAGATCTGCTCTGGGACATGTGCTGCTCAGTGTATTTTTGAGTGATCTAGAAAAGATGTACAGTGAAGTGACAAAAGGTTGTAAGTGATGTGGAATTATTCTGAACTCTCAAATCGGAGGCTGACAGCAGGGACTTGACTGTATGAAGATAATAATCTAGTGAAAAGATTTCCAACATCAGCAAGAGGGAGGCCAGCAAGCTGTCCGATGGACAGGGAGCTAGCTGGGAACCCGGAACACCTAGCTGGGGTTTCATGTCTCTGTAGTACCTACTTCATCTTTGTAATTAGTTGTTTAAAATATGAAGTCTTGGAGAAAATCTGTTCTGTACTTGCAATGTTTTGGACTGACTCACTGGCTGGTCTCACCCTTCTAAGAATCCAGGACCGCTTCTATCAAGCAGGCTTCCTCTAAGATTTCTGGGTACTGAAGCTGATGGTCAGATTCATTCAAAGGCTAAAGGCATCTCCTGAAAAGCAATATGCTCCTGGAAGACTGAGAAACAAGGAGCACTGCATGAATCAGGGCTGTGCTGGGCAGGGTCCTCCTAGGAGGTGTGTATTGCAGCATCCCCGGTGCATACAGCACCCAAAAGGGCAGTCTTGGTTAGGCTGTTTACACTTCAAACATGCCTCGGACCACAGCCCTGTCCCCCCAGGCCTCCCCAGTGATCCTTCAAGGCAGCCAGCTCTGCAGTTACTCAGGGAAGCAGCTCCTGCTTATAAGGCACATTGCTCTCCTTGACCTATTTGCTCATTACCTCCACAAATGTGATTTTGATTAAGGAATTTTCCTAAGTAATTACTATGGCATTAGCAATTCAGCCAAATAGAAAATAGTCCAAAACGCAACGTGGCATGGTATCTGCCCTGAAGGCCAGCTTGCTGACTGCCAGCAGACTGTCAGGGAGGGAGAGCAAATGCCAGCACTGCAGGGCAGATGGACGAAGCTTTGTCCTGCCCACCGGCGCACAGGGTCCTCCGGGTCGTGTACCAGGTCTGTGTGTGGCTTCTGCTACTCTTCATCTTGCTCCCCCGGAGTTAGGGAGAGGCTCTGATGCCAACTGCAGATTCATGGGTTAAAACCACTCTTGCTTCCAGTTGCTTGTTAAAATTAAAACGCCTGATGAGCTCTTGTTTTGAGCAGCAGGAGGAAAGATAATACATCCCTTACAAAGATCCAAAAATCCAAGGAGATGGTTCAGTGGTGGCAGTTGCACATCCCAGCCTGGTTCACAAGGGACAGACCCACGTGTGTCACACCCCGGCCGATACCCCCTGCCCAGGGGCAGAGCGCATCTCCCAGACTGAGCTGCTGAACAGAGCCTGACTAGGAGGCTGCTAAAGCAGCCCCATGTTACAAGCTGACCCTGGCATCCTTCCACATCTGGCACTGCAATGATTTTACTGAGCCACCGCACACTTTCTTGTCCAGAGTTTGCCACCAAGGAAGTCTGACAGAGTTTTTCCTGACAGGAGACATCCAAAATCATGTGCAAGGCTGGCCCAGGACTAGAAAAAGGCAGGCTCAGAGTGACTCAGCCTAAGAAAATTATTATCCCCAAGTAAAACTGCTTGAAAAAGGGGCCAAATCTGAGCTCACTTTCAGTCAAGAAAGGCAGAAAAATAATGGTGTCACCTATAAGATCAAAACGACTGGCTGAATTCCTCTCTGTGAGAGTAACTACCTAGTAAACAAAGCCAGCACTCACTTTCTGCAAGCATCTGCCTTAGCCTTCAGCAGTTTTCTAATGCAGTTCTGGGGGAGCGCTGCCAAACAAAAAGGGACTCATTCCAAGGGTTCGGCAGTGAAAATATAAATATCTCGCTTGTTAATTTTGGGTGCCATAATCCATCAGTGTCTGTCTTGTGCAATTTACCTCCATGACATCTCCTGACAGCATGGGCAATCAAGCATTCCCATGCTAATGTGGAATAGGCAGGTGCTGGGGCATTTTTTCCAGCCGCCCATTAAGCCGAGCAGAAGGATGCGAGGGCGGTGGGATGGCCTGGGCGTGCGGAGACAGAAGGTACCCGGTGCAGTCACCGCTGTGGCTGGTCTTGTGCGATCAGAGGTGCAACCCATGAAAGGCACAGTGCACAAAGAGCTATGGGCATGCACGTCCCTGGCCAGCATGGCCTGATGGCTTGGCACAGTGGTCCAGAAAAGGGTCAGTCTTAAAAATGGAGACTGGCGTATCTTGCTGCACTGCAAAGGGAGGAGATCCCAACAGGCCAGAGAAAAAGGGGCTCCACTGTATGGAGAGAGAGCTTGCAGTCAGGTCTTTGAAGCAAAGGCAAAGCTGTGCAGTTGCTCACAGCAACTCATGAACTTGGGCTTATGACAATGTGGGTATAGAACAACTCCTCTGAGACCTGCATGGATCTCATAGGAGAAATCTGGTGCTGAAATCCCATGTTCCCACTTGTCTTAATGGATGTATGTCCATACTCTCAGGCTGCAGCTCAGGGAGGACAAGAGAGAGGCAAAGATATAATAGCTGTGTCACGTCACTCCTAAAAGAGCTTTTAGGTCTCTGGAGACAGAGCACCTATGATACCTCGGGATAAGCCAAGAGCCGTAGGCCTCCTGTCCTCCAACAACCTGCAGATGTTAAAAACTGTTCTTACCATCGGCCGTATAAGGCTCAGCACAGGGGCCCTTCACGGCCAGGCAGGACACCTCCCATGTTTTGCCTCCTTTCAGCACCCCTGAAGTGCTGACTCCTCCAGTTGCCTACACTTACTGATTCACTAGTATTTTGTTATTTTAGTAGAAGGCACTCATCTGTCTGTTCTCTCCAGCCTCTTCATTCAGCACCAGCATACATTAAAACACCTCCAGGAAGCTTTCCCAGTCCTTTCTCTTCTTCTCAGTAGCCTTTTAATTTACACTCATTTTCCTCTTCCTTAGTTACTAAGATTTTATTTACAACATCACCCTTGTCTTTTAGGCTTGGTTTTTTAGACCTTTGTTCCCATTCAGCTGTTTCCAGCCCAATCTGGATTGCTCTGCTTACATCTCTAAACCCTGTTGGAGCAACTAATGTCAAGCACGAAATGCATACGAAACGTCGGTGTTGCATTCAGCCTATTGGACTTGAGATCGCAAGTGCGTTACCAGCTCTCCATTGGGATACACACTGCACGTTCACATTAGCAATCAAAATACACAGCAGGCCTGGCAGCAAATTGCTTTGTGAAAACCACCTCCCACACTTGTAGAGTGGGGGATTCCTTTGGGATCTCTGCTTTGGGATCCTGGTAGGATCCCACTGCTAGAAAGCGTCTCGGCTACCGCAGCGTGAACCAATGCGTGGCTATGCCATGGTCACCATTGCTTGTCGGTACAAGCTGTCACAGTAAAGGATGAAGCCATCTTCAAGGGTCAGCTGCAGAGCAGTCTAAGTCCAGGAACTCAGGGAAGCGTGAAAATATAATCAGCTAATAATCAATAAAAGAATCTCTGATAATCACGCAGCAACCCTGTTATTCAAAAGCCATTTTTAGAGCATTTGACTTTCCCTCCAGGACAACCCTCCTAGCTTTTAAGTTATAATTTTAGTATTTCCAAGTACTTAATGATGGAGAGAACCGACATCCACAATTATGGGGAAACTGAGTCAAAAGGAGGTATGCAGTATTTCCCCAAAGCCAATTAGCCATCACGGAGTCAAGCCAGAAACAGTCGACAGGTCTGAGCCCTGGGTTGATCTCTGTCTTCCAGGAGGCACTGGGCTCAGAAGCAGCATGTTTACCTCTGTGCTTGCGTTATGTATGGGCTATTGCAGGTGGGCGAGTGACTGAGTGAACAGGATACTGAAAACACTGCGCAGGTCAACTCCCTTCAAAGGCAAGTTAGAAACAGCAATAGCTTTGGTGGGGGAAGTAGTGAGGGGTGCCGTGGAAGGGCCATCACTGGACTCGGAGTTTAGGCGATGACAGCAGGAGGCACTTGATGCTCAAGGAGCTTCACTGTTACACAAGCAATGGGTTTATTAGAAATGTGCACTGGCAGTTGCCTGCTGAGTTGGAGACAAGGGCAAGGGCAAGGACAACTGCTGATTGGGACAAAGGGGGATGGGAAGATGTGAAAAGACAACTAGGGGGATTCCCAGGAGGTCCCCGAAGGTAGCTACTACAGATGTCACCGGAAAATGAGAGGGTGATAAGATCCCAAATGCTTATCTGAGCATGATGTTCCCTCTCCAATTGATTTAAGAAAGGACCTAGACGCTTCAGCACTTCTGTAAACTTCAGCAGGCACCTATCTACACCTTTAGGCTTATGAAGTACCTACAAGAGCTTTTCCCAGTCTTTCCTAATGCCAGCAGGATTTGCCTCTTAAGTAATGACTTTTCTTTCTTAATTGAGGCTCAGTTTGAGACGTGAGTTTTTGAAGTTGTTGTTCCTAACTTCTTTCCTTCCAAATGAAAGCAGAGACCATAAATGACTACATTTAAGCGTGTGAAACAGAACAATTTGCATCCTTAGACTGTCTATTCCATATACCCATTTAGTTACTTACAATTATAAACAGAGAACTTCATAAATATTTATAAGGAAGCTCCCAAAGCCCAGCTGAGAAAATAAGTATTATCACCATTTACCAGTTGTCAAACTGAAGCACAGGTGGAGACACGACTTGTCCAACAAGACCAAGCAGGCTAACATCCCAGCCAAGTCCAGGCTGTCAGCTTTCCTTCCATCACAGCTGTCCCTGCTGCACCCCCTTCCATCATACACCCCTATTTAGCAGTGCCTCCACCCACTGTGCTCACATGGGTAAACAAACACTTTCTTCATAGCACTGACTTTAAATGTCGCCCTTGTAGGAAAAGTTTGAAGTGTCCTGGATTTGATGGCAAATCAGGATGGGGAGCATTTCTGTTATGTTTATTCTAGCCGACTGGGGAAAGTTAAATGGGTAAAGTTTTCCTGTCTAGGTCTTGAAGAAACTGGCAGCCATCAAATCCCCGTAGTGTTTGGGTCATTAGACAAAGGTTGAGAGTTGCCTCTCTCACCTCCAGAGTCTCCAATGTCCAAGAATCTCCTCTCTGACAGCCAAATTCAGAGCTCTAAGTCTGAACAGGTCAAAGGGGCTCCTGATGAAGTGGAGGGGAGTCGGCGACCTTGGAGATGGTTTCATCTGAGCTACCTTGAAATGAAGATGTTCTCTTCTTTTCCACTGAATGTAGGAACGAGTGACCAGGTGAAGACTTAGATGTCTTTGGGGCAAACTTAGGGCAAGTGAATGCTCTCTGTAGCAGACCGAACCTCGTGTATCTGACAGTAAATATAATGGGAGGTTTAATTCTTCAGCTAAGGGTGCTGAGCTGACCACTTCCTTGCTCCCTCCTGTGCCAGGCTCACTGAACCATTGCATAACTCAGCCTACTGGAGGCTCCTGGTTGGGTGGCATAACTGCTTTTGCACCACTCTTTCAGGACTTAAATCATGCCGTGAAAGTATCCCAGCTTTTCACCATCCAACCATTCCGATTTAACTCAACCAGAATCTTGTCTCCAGCTGAGAAGAACAAAGGGTTTCTCTCACGAGGTACCCCCACTTGGTACCTTCTCCCAGTTCACCGCTGGCGCTCGGCAGTGCAGGCGCTGCTGTAGCATGTAGCAACAGGGAAAAACCCCTGAGCCCAGACAGCCCAGGCACGGTTAGGGAGCGGGGCAATGCACCGAGGCTTCCCTCCCAAGGCACGGCAGGATGTGCAAGGAAGGCTTTCCATCCAGGCACATCTGGAGTTCCTAATAGCAAATTTGTTTTACCAGAGGCACCCACAGCAGCTGGCATCTGTCAAGCTATGGCGTTCATTTGGAAATGATAAACAGCTCCTGCTTTCCTTGAGGGCTAGATCTTCAGCATACAGATGGCTGGTCAGAGGGCTTACTTGCCTCATATATACTCCCTTCAAAGCTGCGTTAGATCACTCACCACAGCAGGTGACATTAGACAGCAGAGGCAAGACCTGGGCAAGGTGTTAGAGTTTGCCCTTTCGTAGGGTTCAGGCTGTAGTGAGAGCATCAGATCAGAAATGCAATAGAAACTGTGACTCTTCCTTCGTGATGACACTTTGGGATCCTTTGAAAATTGTCAGGTGTCTTTCTGGACTTCAAAGAGAGCTGTGCTGAATTTTGAGACGCTTGAATGAAAGCACAGAAGATCCAGAGGCTTGTGATGTACCTCAGTCCATGTTCCCATTATCACAGGTGTGAGGCACCTGTGGAGTTCAGTGTGCCAGCTTTGTATAAAGCTGAAAGAAATAAGGAAATACTGGAAACAGAGCTGATCCTGCTTGTGAAACTAAGAGAAATGCAGTGCCAGAATGGATTGCTAGAAGGAACTGCCAGTGTCTTTTAAAAAATCTATTGTTTCCTAAAGACAGAAGGAAATATTATCTCTGTGTCTGACATGTAATAGTTTTGGTCCAAACATCTACCTTAAATACAAGTGGTGCAGGCCTGCCATGAGCTTTAAAAAAAAGCCCAGTGTGTTAGACATGGATATTGAATTGCTTGACTCCTGGAAAAATACCTGCTCTCAGCTTGCTCCTACCAGCATGGAAAAATAAATCTCGAACAGCCTGATCTTCTGACCAACCCAAACCACTTCCACAGCCACAAAGCTCAGGATAAGAATGGGAAAGTTTGTGTTTTGGTGTATGACACTTCCCATGTCCTCTCAGTCTTGCCCTGTTCTGTTGATGATGCGCCTTTCACCGCTGTGAGCTGTAAGATGTCCCTTTCCCATGCCCGGTTCCCTTCAGGAGCTGCCCAGAGCAGTCTGTAACCTGGTATGAGTGGATCGAGGTGCTCCTGTTCAGGGGTTTTGGTTAAATTACACCCATCTCCCTGTCTTTCAAGCCTCCATCTCTTCTCTTTCTCTGTTCTCACGTTCTTCCTATGTTTCTCCATGCCCTTCATTCTGTCTTTCCTACTACTCCCTGGCTGTATGTTAGAAAGGGGAGGAGGGAATCATCCAGATCTGCTCTTTGATCTGCTGAGATCAAGTCTGAAAAGTCAGTGAAACTCCCTGACATTTTTTATGATCTAGGTCTGAAACTGAGCAAAGGTTGAAGGAAAGAGTTAGGAGAGAAGAGAACAGAAATCCAAGTCTCAGTACAGGCCGGGGGACACCACAGTGCCATCCTCGTTGGGCTCTGAGCCTAGGGACAGTGCCGTTTGGAGTAATCCCACCAGCACCAGTGGTTCACCTCTCCAGGTACATCCAGCTTTCCTCGTTGGGTCCATGTCGTTTAGGGTTCATTGCCTACGTTGAAGTTAACCGATTCCTGGAAGCAGAGTGCCCAAGGAGCGTGAGGTGCTTTGTCCCTGGGAAGGGAACATTTTTTCATTAGTATATCTGAGCGGCACACTTTGTTACTGGCTGATTTTCATTAAAGGACTAAGGCTCCCCAAGGACTCATCTCGTTCCTCCTGCAGTGGCAGGGGTGGGGAGCGTGCTGGGGCGCAGTCATCGCTGCACAACGTGTTGCAGTGGCTGCAGCAGTGCGGGGAAGGAAGCTGCCCACAGTTCCCTGCTATTTCTTTTCTTTTAAGGCATGATTGTTGTGATGATGGTGCCATATCTCCAGCTCTAACCACTTCATGCTTTGGGAGTTAATCAATGGCTTGCACCAACGGCGTATCAATATACAATATACAATCAATATACTATATATATATACACATATATACATATATATACACACACTATATATACACAATATATATACATATATATCAATATACATATATATATACACACAATATATACATATACAATATACAATATCAATATCAGTATAGAACGGCAGGGTCTGATCCTACAAAGCTTTGTGATATGTGTAAGCCAGGCTCACCCCTGCTCTCTCATCACTTACAGCTGAGCAGCATTCGTATCTTAAGGCCTGGATTACCCACTTCCATGTCTTTCCTCTCCTTAAAGTAATGTACGGAAATCTAGAGACACAGTTCAGCACACAAAAGCTCCCACCTGGAAGTGTGGAGGGCAGAGGATCTCCAGCAGTGTGTGGTCCCCATTAGCTATTGCCTTGGATTTAGAGCACTGCAGCCTTTTAGAGACAGCACAAGCTGCAGCTGTCCTCCACCATGCCATGTCATGGGTACGGGCAGGTGTATTTTCCAGGAGTACAGCTCACACATGATGATCACCATTTGTAGAGCAGTTAGGGCACCAGCCAACTTCCCTTCACACATGAGCTGCCAGGGTCTGAGGTACGGGCATGTCTGGTGATCCTCCTCCTGAGACACCTCTACTGTCGCAAAACCCCTGAGGGTCTGTGACAGAGCTACAGGCCAAATTAGGTTTCCCTGTCTGTATTCCCAGAGCACAGCGGGGCCACTGGCGCCTCCAGCCTGCTCAGATCTGCCCTCTGGTTTCATGTGTGTCTCTGGCAATGGCCAGCTTCTCCTTCACAGACAGATGTAAAGCGGCAGACAGATGATAATCTGCCCTCTTAGGAAGACAATTCCCCTGTCCCGTATTTAAATTTTACAAAACACAGGTTCTTCTATACTTCTAAAGTCTTTGGTTAGCATCCAATATCACCAGGATACTCTGGGACCCCAAGGGCAGGTTTCCTTAGCATTTCAGGCTTGTTGCGCTCTCCAAACCCCAGCTGCGGAGCACTGCGACATGCCTCTGCCAGCTCCTGCCCTTAGGTTGGACCAGAAGATCACAATCTCTCTAAAAGCAGCCGACAGATTTTTTTACATTTCTCAGTGTGCATTCTGAGTTTCCTTTTCAACACACCGATGCATTTAATGTTGACTTTCTCCAAATGAAGAAGACGAGGTTTCCTGCTCAAAAGAAGTTGTGACTTCAACAAGCTCTCCCCTAAAAATAGTATAAAAATAATAGATGTCCAGAGTGAGGTGTTTGGTTGGCCTGATAGATTCTCTTATTTTCTTTCTAGTGATCAAACAATTCATTTTTGTGCAATTTCAGCCCCAGCCTCCAGCCAGCTTTGCCTGAGACGTCCAAACCTAGAAGCCTGTGCTGAATTAAAGAGCTAGGTCTTCTTGATGGCTTCAGGTTCCTTTTTCCTTGTGGGTCAGGCACAGAGAGGCAAATCACACACATTCAGCAGCTGAATGTCACTTAAACCCAAAATCGATGCAGAAACCTTAGTTTTGAAATACCTTTTGGTTTTTTATTTTGGTGTTTTATTTTGCTCATGCTGCCAGTTCTGCGAGCATGGAGGGGATGTTGATCTGGGATGGTACAGCCTGGGTGTGGTTGCACGGTTCCCTACCCTCACATCTGTCTTTGTCCCTAGTCCTGTGTGTGGAGGAAGGCTGCCATACAAGGCTGTGGATTCCTCCAGGCAGGCTGCCTGGCTGCATATCACTTCTCTCCTACTTCGGGGGTCTAAGTTCCAGCTGCAGGCAGCTATAAAACGGGAGGAATTGCATTTGGCGTGTGGGCTACAGCAGCCCAGAAAAGCCACAGTACTGCACTAAGTAGAAAAAAAATGTCATGAGGACTAGTGACAGGACACAAATTACCACAAGCCACCTGAGAAATCTTTGTTTTCCTCCTAAAACATGCCATAACACTAGTGAAAAAATTTCCCCAACCAAATTGGAGTCCAAATTGCTTTCCCTCCCACAGCTTGTTCCTCTGTTTCAGCGCATACTCACTATCACTCAACTTTTTAAAAGCTGTTCAGCAAAACAGAGCAGGCACAAGCATGCCGACTCCTTAATCACAAGAGATCGTTGTTGGTCATTATCGTCACCACTGTCAGAGTTGTGTCAGAATTGTCATGTTCATTAGGTCAACAGCCATAAACATGTAAAACCAGCAAAGCAAACAAACAAACGAAACTAGGAAGCAGCAAAACAAATGTATAGCTCAGACAAGACAGTTTAAGGTACCATTAGCAATCGTTACCAAATCTAGCTTTTTAAATTAGTGTGTGATCACTCTTGTTTTTTAATCCACTCTGGTTTTTCTTCTCAGGCTTCCCAATTCGCCACATTCTCCCCACTTCATACCTCCCTCCTTGGATAGCCGGTTCATGACATTAAAATGTTGTGCACACATCTAAAACCCTTTCAAATACTGGAAAAGGCCAAACTGGTACATGCTGTGGGGTAAAATCAGAGATCTCCTCCATACCAAGGAAAAGCCAATGAACTGGGCTTTGGCTACAGAGTGAAAAACAGTGTAGGAAGCATTTTGCCAGCAGGAAATTGGTGTCGGTACTGTCATTGAGACCTGAGACCAAACTGTGTCAAAAGACTTTACAAAGTTGTGTCTTACTTTATTTCTCGTTTCTCATCACAATATTCACACGGGACCAAGCCCTTAGAGAGCACCTCGTTTTGCTCTCGAGCTCAGGAAGGACTCACTCATGCCCTCCTCCAGGGTGGCAGAATCAGCCTGTGCAGCAGCCGGGCCTCTCAGTCCCAAGCGCTCAGTGTCTCTGAGCAAATCCAGCACTTTGGTGCGTCAGGAGGCAGGATAATCCTGCACATCTGCCCGCGCAGGCTGTCTGGGAGCCACCCGCTGGCTGCAAACAGAGATAGTGGGTGAGTTGTGAAGCACCTCATACTCGTGGCTGTTTTCATAGCAGCTTCTAATCCTCTCTCATACAAATCTGGGAGTAGTTGCTGCAGCCTCTCCTGGACCATGTGGCTGTGCTTAAATAGCTCCGCAGGCGGCGTAGCTTGGGCCCCTCTGTTGGCTAAGCGATGATATTTGTGTGGGAACATACAGACCTGGCTATGCCTGGGCTTGCCTACTTCTCACCTCAGAAGTAGGATGGCAGCTCCTCTCACTGTGTCCAGCTGGCTGGGATAAGAGCAGCAGTGTTGCTGCAGCAGCATAAAGCTCCTGAAGCCTTGTGGGAGTTGAGAGAGATAGTTTATTCATAAATCAAAGGTGGTTTGGGGAGGCAGGTCTCCGTTTTGCAGTAAGACGGGGCTCTGAGTAACCCCCATCAGCTCCTCCATCAGACAAACGTTATCACTGGCAGTCAGAGACAGTCTGACGGGACTGATATTTGTGAGACAAATTACTCAGGCAGGAATGTGTTTGCTGCACACTACAGAAGTGCTGATGTTCTGCTCAGGCATCCTCACTCAGCAGGGAAGCCCTTTGTCTCTGCCACTGCCCTGAGGTGCTCATTAGCACGGGGACTCTTCTCAACCAGCTACTGCTAATGATCATTAAACAGGGCAGGGACAGGATGCTCCACCATGGCAGGGGCGGTCTCAAAGTGTTAAGCGTAGTCTCATGAGCTTCCTTGTCACCATCCCTGGAGCTGGTGTCTCCTGTGGCACCAGAGCAAGGGCTGGGCGCAAAGCCAGCTCCGGCACTGCTTCCCCTGACCCCTTGCTGCTCAGTCCCCAAGTGAGGATGCATTAAGCGTTTCCTAAGTAGAACAAGGCTTGTGTATTTGGTCTAAAAAGATCTTTTGTAGTATGTGGCAGGCTGCTAAGTACGAGTGCTTTAACCAGCTTGTTTAAGGTAAAATACTTGGACACATTTTCTTCCATTTCCAGTTATTTTAGGACTTGCCTGGATGGTGATGTTAGGGTAAGAATGTATGGCCCAGGAGATCCCTGTACGTGCACCCCTTCCTGCGTCCCCAATGCGCCTTCACAATAGGAGCCTACCAGTGTGGGAGCAGGGACACGTTCGCTGTCACCTTCCTGCCCACCGTCTCCCCTTTAAAGTCAGTCACTCAGCCTGTCCCTGGATCAGCGCAGCGGCCCAGGGGGCTGCAGGCACCCTTGCAAAGGAAACTGTCCCCTGCTGATGGGGGGTGGTACTCTCGGTGCCTCTGGCTTTCTGGACACCTTGGACCCCAGACCACCTGTCTTCCCACCATTTCAGAACCCAGCTCCATACAGATGTGCTGGCACATGGTGCCTGAACGTCAATGCTACTGAAGTACCTTAAAAGGCAGGATGCACCTGGAAAGGTCTGCACTATGTGCTTTCTCCAGCCTGGTGGCTACTCATATTATCATCTAATACCTTCAGCTGCGTGATTTTAAGCAGTTTCCAGGAGACTAACTGAATGATTTCTTGTGATCAAGCATTCTTATTTGCTCCAGTTCTTCCTCTCCCTTCTCTTCTTCACTTTGTTGTTTCTTCCCTTAGCCACTCTTTTATGTAATTCCACTACCTCTTTCTGAATAAGAGTTATTCCTATGCCATGGAGCAGAGATGGGCATGGCTGTGGTGACCAGACACTGGTGGAATTGTGCCATTTTGCAGAATTTCTGTTGAAGTTTGACCTAAGAGCCCCCACTCCTGAATCCCCTTCACATTTATCATCTTGGGTAACTCAGTTCTCCCACTGAGAACTGGGATATGTGGTCTAGGGCCTCCCAGACTCTGGGTCAAGCAAGCTCTGGCAGAGATCAGGAGCAAACACCTTTGTGTTCAGCTCCTTGGTGGATCCTTCTCCCATAGCCTGTTCTCCCTTTGTGGAAGCACACAGCTCCCAAGGGGATTAAAGAGCATCAGAATCAAGATCTGCTGCACAAGGCCAAGGGTGATGTGCAGACCTAATTTCACTGGAATGGTATCTGAGACAGATCTGAACAGCTCTACTAATACACATCCGACCCTTGCAAAGGCATTCAGATATCAAAGAATGTTTATCTCTAACCTTAAAGTTCCTACTGGAGACAATCACTGCTCAGTATTCTCCCTCCAGCTGAGAAGCAGCAGCCTCTACCTTCCCTTCTGCTAATACCCTTGAAGCATGTGTGCAGTGTGATCAGCCCTCCCTTTGCCCTTAATCACTTTCTCCCAGCCTATATAATTAAATTCCGTCAGGTATTGCATCTAATTTTTGAGGAGCTCCCAAAGAACAAAAGCCAGTTCAGTCACAGGCGAACAGAACAAATTAATTAGAAGGGGAATATCAGGCCCTCTCTAAATAGATCAGCAAATCTCCAGCAGAAGAAGCGTAGCTTGACTGGCTATGATGCTGTTCACTTCCTGAGCAGCTGCTCAGTTCCAGGGATTGCTACAGCGTTCAGAGACACAACATCACTAGAAAGTGGATTAGGCTTGGAGCAAACGATGCTAAAAGGCACTCCAGGGCACAATTTCAAAGCACAGCACAGGGAATTGGTGGCCTTGTGTCTCTCATTAACGACGGTACAAGTTGTGCCATTAGATTGCTTCACCGTACTTTGGGAATGTCTCCCTGTCATATTCCTGCATATCTAACCCCAATAAAAGTGGATGTTACTTGAGTGTAGAGCTCTGCATAGTGCTATTTACCAACATTCCTCCTAGCTATGGAGATCTTTACGAGTAAGCACTGGAATTATCGTATACAACCAGATCAAATACCCAGAAGCCACTCTTCATAAGCATTTAAACAAGCAAACAGACGGCACCGGCGTAACTTACAGCTACCTCTAGGAATCTGCAGTTTTCTGGAACTGTCAACAGAGCCTCCGTTATGCAGTGCAATGAGCATGCAGGTTTTGCTAGGAGCTACGGAAAGGTGCTCCACGCAGATAGCTGCGCACGTCCCAGGCTCCCGACGCGGAGTGGAGCGCACCAGCACAAGCAGAGCCTCCGTTCTTGAGTAACACACTGCTTTCGCCATTGGTGCAGGGCCAAGCAGATGAAACACAAACCCAAGAGAGATAAGGAGGAGCTTGGGGGGCAGAGGGATACAGACCGCTGAAACAATTCTTGTTAATTCAGTATAAATAAGAGGTTTTAAAAGTAAAAGCAGCCTCATGTATTCTGCCCTCACTCATAGCAGAAATGTCTGGTTGTTCATGTACCAGCAACTCTGCCAAACATTCACTTCCCTGGATTTTCCCTGCCAGAAGGCACCTGCTGAGCTTATGAGCTTTCTACCTGTGCCTGCACTGGGAAGCCCTGGATGTGCTGCCAAATGGTCAAGACGTGTCCAAGTGACCCCCTCCTGTACTGCTGGACATCGTTGTGGTCCTGCGATTTCAGTGCGACACTACTGATGACAGGAGCACAGCAGGAGGGATGAGATCCAGCAGTAGAGAGATTAATAAACAGGCAACTACTAATGATTCCCATATTGAATCCTCTGGCTCGCTCGCCTTCTGTTTTAAAGTAAAGAGAGCAGCAACAGAAGAGTTTCCTGATAGAGCCATATTAGACCAGGAGTCTCTAGGAACTTGCTGTCCTCCTTACGTGTAGTACACTGTACCATTTGCCACTCTACTTTCACACAGACTGTTTTTCTCTATAGCTTTAGAAGTGTGATTTAATCTAGAAAAGATCCAGGACAATGAGTTGATCTCTCTATAGCCACACTCAGAATAGACAGGAGCAGTTTAAGGGTCCGTCTTACATAGGTGAGGACTGCTTAATACCAGTGAGAAAATTATCTCTGAGGGTCCATTTGAGAAGACAGGATGGGGCTCAGAGGGCAGAGCATCTTTGAGGGGCAGGCTACATGCCTGTTTACACTCTGGGCAGACCTATCGCTTAGAACTTGGGAGCGGGAACGTTCACAGCCTGCTGTGAATTCTTGGGCTCAGCACGTAATCAGAGAGCGCCCGAAGCCATTTCCCTTTTCTCTTATACCTGGGAAAAGTGGAGTGCTTCATCACTCACGCCACTTGGTCAGCCACTTTGTCTCCTTCATAAATTCTCTTCATTTCTATTTCCAGTAAGATTCCTCAGTAAGTTGTGTGCTGTTGCATCTTTCAGATGAAGGTTTTCCCCCACCTTAACCAGAAGAAAACCCGAAGTTTTCTTTAATAACAAATTCCCATTCTTTAATGACAAACCTGTGTTTTCACATCATCTTTCTGTTCCTGGTGATAGGCCCAGGGTCTTCAGAAGGTGGCTAAGGCTAAGGCATACATGCAGTATTTCCTCTCCTTCTATCCTGTCTCCCAGAGATTTCCTGAGATCGTGTGCTTTGACTCAGCTCTTCAGAGTTCACTGAGGCAGCAGCAGGTACATACATTCCCTTTTACTGCCTTACCCAGAAGGAGAAATCAGTCGTCATCATCCTGTTCCCCTGAAAGTCATTGCACAGGTCTGCAGGCTGCAGTGTTAATGTACGTGTGGACAATGCGCTTCTAAAAATTCTGTTTGTTGAGAAGTAACTTCATAAGACAAATGCATTTGGGGACCGTATCTGAAGTTTTGTAGCTTCTTTATTCAAGAAGATTGTTGTAAATGCAGACATTTCAAAAATTTCTGAAGTTAATCTCTTCACATCAAAATAAAACTTCTGGTTTGAAGTCAGTTAAGCACACAAGCGTAAACCAGCTTCATTTAGTTATCTCAAGAGATGTTATTACTTGGAAATTAAGGGCTGAAGCTGCAGAAGTCCATGCAACACAAAATCCCAAGACAAGACTGAAAAGCCTTGCAGTTTGAGTCAAAGATCATGCTGTCTCTCTTATCCTCTGGAGAGTTTCCATTTTCAGCATTATTTTGTAACAACGTACTAATTTCCTTTGCAGAAGTGGGTGTATGGGGTCTTGGCATAATTTTCTGAGCACCTGTTGTAACAGAGCAGTAACATTTTCCTGCTGCTTCCACTTGCTAAATCAGATTAGAGAGAACTGGAAAAGCACTCGACACTTCCCTCAGGTTACTTTGCCATGTAGGTTATTGCTGCTGTTCCCATAGGGAGGCTGTGAAAGTGTGGTTCAAGAAAGAGGGACTGTGGGAAGTACAGCACACAAGAGAGGCCTTCACTGCATATCCGTGACTGGAAGCAGAGGTGCTTACTGTAATCTCCACGCTAGAGTGGGTAAAACCATCCATGTTGTTGAGTAAACGTCCATCCAGCTCCGACTTGTTCATACCCTGGCCACTGAAAGCAAGGCAAAACCCTCTAGAGAACGAATGTGAAAGGAAATTACATAAATAATTATATCAATTATGCAGTAATAATGCAGGAGCAGTGGCCCCAGGTTGGAATAGCACCCTGAATCAGGAGGACACCTACGCAAAAGCTTCTCTTTGAGCCCTTGCTTATTCACCACTGCAGATATTGCCACCAGTCCTCCATGATTTCTAATTCCTACATGAACCACCAGTGCATGCGAGTTGTCCTCAGGAAGCAGAGATTCATCCCTTTCTCTTAACACAGCAAGGTATCTGAGTCACGAGTACCTCCTGCACCCAGGTCACCTGAGGTGCCCTGGATTACCTGGAGTTACTTAAGGTCACTGGGGCCAACTGGAGCAGCTCAACCGCTTCTGTTGGTCAAGTCAATTAAAAGCAGAGCACAAGATGCATTTTGTGAAGCTATAACTTCCTAATTACACTAATTTATTGTGAGAACCTTAAAGGTATAAAAACTTCAGTGCTTAGTGCTGCACCGACACAGACTAAAATCCAACAGAGTTTTGATGAAAAATCAGGCAGTAGACACCCAGCCTCCTATGGAGACCTAAACTGGTCACAGCAAGTGAAGCTTTTAGCTCTGACAGCAAGTAAGAAATCCAGCTTGTGCGTAAGAAAGTGAGCACCCTTTGCCTCTGTGCTGTGTTACCTGCGACACGTCAGCAACGAGGGGCGGCGCAAGCAAAGAGCTAAGTGGGAGCGAGCGGTGAAGCACGGGGGTGCGCTGCCAGCAGGACTTCTGTGGGGCTGAGCTTTACGGAGCCAGCCTTTACCTGGGAGAACTCATGTGCTGTGAAATTTAACACTGTTACAGGGAAAGCAGCCAAGATATTTATGAGATAATTAATTAAAATGGTTTCTCTAAATGTGTCAACCAGAAGACTTCATGTGCATCTAAGCTGGCATTTTCTCCAGCTGGAAACTTCTGAATTTCTTCCATACTGATCTGGGAATTAGTACTGGGAGAAGGGAAACAGATTTATGACCACACTTCATAGATGAAGCGTTACACTTAAAATTCTACATAGCCAACGGGACTTCACCTCATATGTGGAGCTGGAAGTGTATTGTTAGTTATTTAATGTTTCAACACTCTAATCAAAACACAAGGAAGAGTTACAACAGTACTAGTGCTCATAGTTCAAATTAATACGGAAAGACTCATTTATTCTGCCCTTAAAATGGATATATAAACTTACTAATACTCACCTTGTGTCTCTGGTGTTGTGCTCGCTCTTCCCATGTCTCTCGGGGGGGGTCATCAGTTTGTCACCAGGGACAGCTTGGCTTTGTCAGGCTGTTGCCACAGGCTGGTCCCAGAGCAGAGCCAGCCCAGGGTAGGTGACGGACCCCGTGTTGCTATCACAGCTCAAACAAGCCAAAAGCAGCTCAGGTCCAGGCAAGCCCAGACCGGCTCCAAGACCCCGTGTTGTGGGTCAGTACAAACCCTGGGGATTTTAATTGGTAATAGCAAAAGTCATATTTATTGGGCTGCAACAACAACACCAGTTAGACACCTAAAGGCAAGCGCCTGGCCATCAGCAGAGCCACGGCATTTACACCAGCCACCACCAGGTCTGTGACGCTAAAGAAATGCTGTAGAGATGGTGGCTGGTTTGATGATGCATCTCCCACCGTCTGTTCTGTCACACCCCTGCAACTGCTCCCTGGAGATTTCTGCCAGGGAAGTGCTGGGTTTTCCTCTTTTCTTTTCTTTTCCTTTTTCTTTTTTACTGCGCTTAAGTAGGTGGAAACAGGGAGGATTGCCAAAGACTAGCCATCCTCCAACAGACCATGCACTGAAGCCTGAGAGATATGCAGGTCTTCCTCAGGCAGGCCTGGGTTTAAGTACAAATGAATACTTCTGGATATCACCAAATTCCCTTGGTTCAGAGATGTGTCATCCTGAAGCGATCTGGGGGCAAGTACACTCACTGTGTAATGTCAGCACTCACTTATTGGTGCAACATGGGTAAAGGAGGGACTCTAAGTCCCACCTGGCAGGGATCAGAAAAGCCATAGCCTGGTGTTTAGGTGCTTGGCAGGAAGGAAGAGGCATGGCCTTGAACGCTTGTTGGCAGGGAGAGAAATTAAAGCTGCTTCTTCGGAGAGCTGGGTGAGCAGGGTAACGGCTAAACCAGATAAAGCTGTATATACATTGCTGTGGAAACCTACAGCGTTTAATCGTGGCTGATATTCTCTGTATAGAATGGTTTAAATCAACCTGCAATAATTGTTTCCTGGCTACAGAATTCAGCAGGATGATAAAACAGTCCTCAGTCTCTACTATGTTTCTCCGAGAGGGTGTTATGTGGTAAGCGTGGATGTGTGAAGATTAGGGCTAAGTGAGCAGATTCATGGCCCGGTAAAAGAAACAGAAGGACACTTTTTCCCCTTCTCCTGAGTCATACAAAAACTTGAGCTCCTTCCGTATCACTAGCTGTACAATTATAGAGTGTGCTTAAGGATGCAGAAGAAAGATTAAGGGCCAATTTGTCATTCATTTTTGACAGCCTGAGCTGCAAGGATCCCCTTGATACATGGCTACCCTAGAGCACCTCTTTGGAAGGCGGCCATGCCTCCTGCTCTGCTCAGGTCTGGTGTAATATTAGCCCTGTGCGATGTCGGAGCTGTAATTTCACTGCTGCAAGTGCAGAGGTGCAACAGCACAGGTTCCCCCAATACTGATGGAAACAACTGGGCTTTTAAGAATCTGAGACTCCTCTGAATGGGAGTCCCAAGCCTGTTTGGTTTCTTATACATTTGGTGGTGGCTTTCTTGTACTCGCTGAGCACGTATTGCAACCGCATGAGCCTTCTATAGAGATATTAGCCAGCCGTGATTTGCTTGTGCTTTCACTGCGTTTTATGTGATGGCATTGCTGTAAATTGCACTTATTATGTCCTCGAGGGAAAAGCATCAGAGTCTCTTTTCCTTCCTTCTTTCCTTCCATGCAAAGGGGAACAGCTTCAGCGCGGGGAATGGGGAGTACAGTAACCAGGGAAGCCTCTCTGTGTGAGCCCCCCATCCCTGATTGCATAAAGGGGAATATACATGGGGTCTCTTCCCTCTGCTGTACTGCAGAGGAAAGGGGTGTCCTTCCTTGGCTTTTGGGGGCTTAAATGTTTGCTCTTTCTGGAGCTTCAGAGCATGCTTCAAGACATGCGGAACTCGGTACAGCTGTTCGTTGGTGAGAGGCAGGCCATGGGAGCAGAACATTTTCCTGCGGAAACCGGGTACTTCAGTAGGTTTTTCTGCTAACCAGCACATGCATTTGGAGCCTTGGAGAGGTGCCGTATTTTATCTTCCTGTCAACTGAGTCCTCTGTCTTTGAAAGCCTTTTTATTTATACGTCTGAACAGAATATGAACGCGTCACCGTATTCCTGTCATCCCTGACGCACATAGTTTGTGAGACCCTCTAGCCCGGCAGGCCTGTATTTTACTTTCAAAGAGTCTTTTTTTTTTTCAAGTTAAGAGAACCTAAAAGTGTTGTTTCCTGAAGCCTCTTACAGCTTGTTACAGCTTGCAGGGCGGTTGCAAAATCAAGGGCAGCTGCTGTAGTAAATGGAGTAACCAATTAACAAAAGGAGATGGTCCCTTGGCCACTTTTGAGGAAAACGAGCACAGCTTTTAGCTTCACTTTCTACACCTTTTCCAATGCCAGATATATGAGTACGACCTGGACTCACGCGGCTCACTGCACTGGATTTGGCTTGGTCTGCTGAGCAGTAAGTGGGCATATTTTTGGCAGGGTTGCTAGTTTGGACTGACACAAAGCCCGTGCCAGGGATCCGTTCCCCATTCTTGCGATGTTGTGGGAAGTCTTCCAGTATGCGTCATTTCCATGAAGTCCGGTTCCTGGCCAATAATTTTACTTGAGAGCTCCAGTATTCGGCTGTGAGCAGTAAGCTTTTACCCATCCTAGTTGAAAAGGCAGCTGGAAGGTGTCACGCAAATACACTCTAAAAGCTGATAATGCAGAAGTCACACTGAAATAAATAAAAGGAGAAAATAAGGATCTCCCAGTTTTCAAGCTGGAACAATCCTCTTGCTCTGTTTTGAACCCAAAGTTCCTCCTTGGCTTGGGGTGACACTGGCCTGAGTTTTTACCACATTTCTGATGCACTGGGCAGTCAGTTATGCAAGAGCCAGGTGCTTGCTGGAGCCCACGTCAGCTGGTGAAGGCAGCCCAGTGACACAGGAGTGCCTGGCTCACGGTGGGCAAGACTGGGCTCTGTCTGCTCGGGCGTTCTCGTTCAGAAACATCGCAGAAGCCCTGGGGACCTGTGGGGATCACAGAGACCCTGACCTAGAATACCATTCCTACTGTGCCGTGGACAGTGAGCCAGGCGAGGAGATGGACAAGGCCATCCCCTGGAATCCGTTTAGCGCAGGCTGTGGCCAGATGGCCCCGTGGGGACTGATTTAATCAGGGTCTCTGTGGTCAGTAGTCACATGTGATGGAGAGCAAGGGAGATGAAGCAGGGAAGGATATGACAAAGGCTTAGCATGACGAAAAAGGAGGTAAAAAAGAGGCAGTTATTTTGACAGGGGGAGAAATTATAGGTAGGTTGTCACATTATTAGGACAAGGCAAGTGGAACGCAGCTCTCCTTAGCCCACCAGTGTGATTTAAGGAATATCTGTAGGGCATAGAAAACTATTATTCCCCACACTGATTTGGACTACTTCTTGTCCATGTCTGGCTGCGCGATGCTGACAGCTCACCCTAAGCACCACTGAACTCATTCCAGTTGCTTTTTTTTGTACATTTGCACGTTCAGGACAGACAGTGATCCCAGAACTATGGTATTAAACCAGAAAAAACATACTGCAGTGGCCCTTACTGTGCCTTTATTCAGACAAATGTGAGAGGAGCCAGCTGGCATCTGTTGTTTGGGTTTTTTTTAAGAAAGAAAATGGTAATGTTTCAGTGACGTCATTTGGGTGTCCCTTCTTATCATTGTAATGTCTGTTAATCTGCACCCCATGCTGTGGCAAGACACCAAGATGCCCGACCTGTCTGCAAACACTTCCTTCGGTGGGGTAGCCCACAGCCATGTCTAATACCCACCAATTTCTGCAATTAGACTTTCCTCAAACTGAGATGGTTTGTGTGCTTGCTGGCTGCCCTCCGCAGCTCTGGCCCAAAGAATTCCTCATTTTGGGATCCATGCCTTCCCTTGCATCCAAAGATGATTGTATTTGATTGACAGGATAGACAGAGCAGCACAGAGCGGTCTGCCATGTGCTCAGCAAACACCTTAGTCGTTTTGGCAGCTCATGTCCTTTGTCTTGGTCTGTTGATATGTGTAAAATAGCTCCAGAATAATCTCTCCAGCAGAAGTGAGCAGCACCAGAGGCAGGTAGGCTGTGGTGTATTTCCCCCTGCCTCCCCCCATGAAAGGATTTTATTTTTCCACAAGAGACCTGTCTGAAAAAAATGTTTGTGCTCAGGAGTTTGGATGTGGTGACTCCTCTCTGGGTGTAGTTTTTTTTCCAAGGAAATTTGTGACAAGGGTGAGGTCAGACTCCAGAGTATATCATGCAAAAGGCTGTCCACGACAGTCCCTGTCTGCCCTTCTCAGGGTGATGTAATCCATACTCAGTAATAATGTTTCCAAGAGGTGGATAACAGCATTTTACTTCAGCTCTAATAATTCTGTTAAATCAGAGCTGGGGTTGTAATTGCTGTTTGTGACTGAGTTTGTTCCATATGCGTGTTATGCAGGATGCCATTGTAATGAAATGTTCCCTCTTTGAGCTGTATGCCCTAAAGAATATGCCTTCACTGTGTGGCAGGCCAAGCACTCATCTGCTCTCTGCCTCTGCCTCTGCTGTGCCTTATAACCAAAAGAGAGGGGAAAAAAAGTCATGTTTCTCCTTGTTTCAGTTTCTTCTGGAAATTTTAAGTTGTGTAAGCGTTAGCCTTCATTTGCTTTAGCAACACACAGCCTTGCTGGACTCCTGTTCATCTCTTTTAATGATAAAGCCTGCAAGCCTGGGTGTGTGTCCGAGGGTTTACATGCATTGGAGCACACGGATGTGAGTGTAAGCAAGAGCAGGGAGTGCGAGTGCAGGAAAAGCCTCTTCCAGGGAGCCAGACATGGTGCTGTGAAGCAGCATTTTAAATTTTATCCTAACCATGAGAAAGAGACCTTAGAGATGCAAAATCTCTAGAGAAGTACTGTATTAAAAGATAGCGTGTTCCGTGCCATGAGATCAGGTAGGTGGGTGGTTGCTTTGCTTTGGAAGCAGTGCATGCTGTGAGACTCCATCGTAATCAAATCTGGCTCCTGTACAATGCTTTTCATTCACAGACCACCCCGTGCTTTGCAGGAAGAGTAACTACCTTTACACACAGGGGCGCAAAGCAGCGTGGAGCGGACACAGCCGCTCTGCTGGGCTGCTCAGTGACCAGTTGAATGATGACACCGGTTGTGATCTTATGCAGCTACCAGCAAGCCCCAGAGGGAGTTAACGAGTGCTTGCTGGGTAGGACTCCTGGATATGGAGAACCAGCAGGCGGTGGCTAATTTCACCCAAAGCGTGAGCTGTAAAAGAGGGAAAGTGAGTGCTGGGAGGCTGAGAACATGAGTGTGCTGGGCTGTGCTGCTTTGCCTCGCTTGCGACACTGATCTGCTGCTCTTGCTCTATGTGTCTTCTCTGAGGTCTCGGGTGCTGCCTCTGGGACCTGAGTTTCAGCTCCCTGATGGCTGCAGCCCATGAAATATCTTGTGTGTGCTCCCAGGGAAATACAGCACCCAAAGGCAGCTTTGCTCTGATGTGATCTCACATGGGGGAGGAAGAGAGCAATGTGAATAGTGCCAGTACACAGCAGGTACCAGATAGCCATCAAACTCTTCCCACCTATTTACGAAGCAGATCTAGATCAGAGATCTCCTTTTTATTGTGGGCGTGGGGTTCTGCCACAGCTCTGTGCCTCCACCCTGTTCCCGCAGGGCAACCCTGCAAGGAGCCCCGCACCACGCCAGGGCTGGTGCAGCCCCCAGCAGCAGGAAGGGCTCAGGGAAACCTTGGCGGGTTTGAAAGAGAGGTCCTTTCTGTCTGGAATGGCAGGGTTGGTTTGGTTGGGTGCTGATCGGCAATAAAAATCCCCTAAGTCTGAAATAAAATGAAAAATCTGTCCATTTACACGTGTTTTTCAAGGAATTAGGCAATTTTTAACTCTCTCACCAAAGGGCGGAGGGAAAAACCCAGCTTCAGCCTACTAAAAGTGAACACCTTGGATAAGTTCCGGGGACTCCTTCTTAGTCCACAGGACAGGCATCTCCATCAGCAGCTCAGCTCAGCTCAGCTCAGCTCAGCTCAGCTCAGCTCATGGCTGAACCCCTTTTGGTAGGGCCAACCCCTGTCTGCCAGCTGTGGAAGGACTCCCAACAGCTGAAGGTAGGAAGGAGGAAAACAGCCAGAACAGAGAATGAACCAGGGATGTTTTCTGGTCTGGCATAGCCCTGTCTGCACTTCCACTGCTCTGCAGCCTGGTCTACTTACACTTGAGCTTCTTCAGCTCTGCTGTGGCTACTGGGCACATGCATTTTGGTAAGGTACAAGGAAGCATTCACTTCCAGTGTGAAAATTTCTCAGCCAAGAAGTGATTATGAAAAAGCCTGATTGAATAACCTGAGCTTGGCCCATCAGCAGCCCCCAAGGCACTTCTAAAAGTAAAAACCACGTACCAGCATTTTTACACTGTGAAGCCAAGAGAAATAATCACAAATGAGCAGGAATTAAAAAAAAAAAATATATAAGACAAATATAGCATTCTATAATGTATCTATAAAAAGGGAAAACTCATGCTACTTGAAGTCTACAAACTGAAGTTTCTCTTGGGAAAACATAACTCCTGTTCAAATGCTAATGACTTGTTATCACAGGAATGTTTTAACTACTGTGTACTATACGAAGTGGCAGAGCAAGGTTCAGAGAGCAAATAGCTGATGAACAATCTTCAATCTCCAGTAAATGTTTGCCTTTTTTTGCATATACTTCCCCTTCTTGATCTCTGTCTTAAACAGATTCTCCAAAGGGACATATAAAAGACAGATTATTTCAGCTAGAGGTAATAGCATGTATTTCATAGAATCATAGAATCATTAAGTTTGGAAAAGACCTCTAAGATCATCAAGTCCAACCCACAACCCAACACCCCCAGGCCTCCTAAACCAGGCCCTGAAGTGCCACATCTACATGTCTTTTAAATACCCCCAGGGATGGCGACTCCCCCACCTCCCTGGGCAGCCTGTGCCAGGGCCCGACCGCTCTGGCAGGGAAGGCATTTTCCCTCATCTCCAACCTAAACCTCCCCTGACGCAGCCTGGGGCCGTTCCCTCTCGCCCTGTCACTGGTGCCTTGGGAGCAGAGACCAGCCCCCCCCTCACTCCAGCCCCTCTCAGGCAGCTGCAGAGAGCGAGAAGGGCTCCCCTCAGCCCCCCCTTCTCCAGGCTAAACCCCCCCAGCCCCCCCAGCCGCCCCCCAGCACACTTGTGCTCCAGACCCTGCCCCAGCCCCGCTGCCCTTCTCTGGACACGCTCCAGCCCCTCAAGGCCCTTCTTGTCCCGAGGGGCCCAAACCTGAGCCCAGCATTCGAGGCGGGGCCTCCCCAGGGCCGAGCACAGGGGCCCCATCCCTGCCCGGCTCCTGCTGGCCACACCAGTGCTGACACAAGCCCAGGGGCTGGTGGCCTCCTTGGCCACCCGGGCACTGCTGGCTCATGCCCAGCCGGCTGTCAGCCAGCCCCCCCAGGGCCTTCTCCGCCGGGCACTTCCCAGCCCCTCTGCCCCAGGCCTGGGGCGCTGCCTGGGGTCGGTGTGACCCAAGGGCAGGACCTGGCGCCTTGTTAAACCTCACACAACTGGGCTCGGCCCATCGATCCAGCCTGTCCAGGTCCCTCTGCAGAGCCTTCCTGCCCTCGAGCACATTGACACTCCCGCCCAGCTTGGTGTCACCTGCAAACTCACTGAGGGTGCACCTGATCCCCTCCTCCAGATCATTGATAAAGAAATCAAACAAGACTGTCCCCAACAGTGAGCCCTGGGG
This sequence comes from Phalacrocorax carbo, assembly GCF_963921805.1. Classification (NCBI taxonomy): domain Eukaryota; kingdom Metazoa; phylum Chordata; class Aves; order Suliformes; family Phalacrocoracidae; genus Phalacrocorax; species Phalacrocorax carbo. Next base: position 12,910,380 of record NC_087528.1, read on the forward strand.
AACCCCACTCGTGACCAGCCGCCAACTGGATTTAGCTCCGATCACCACAACTCTCTGGGCTCAGCCAGCCAGATTTTTACCCAATGAAGAGTCCACCCATCCAAGCCATGAGCCACCAGCTTCTCTAGGAGGATGCTGTGGGAGAGTGTCAAAGGCTTTGCTGAAGTCCAGGTAGACGGCATCCACAGCCTTTCCCTCATCTACTAGGCAGGTCACCTGGTTATAGAAGGAGATCCAGTTGGTCAGGCAGGACCTGCCTTTCATGAAGTCATGCTGGCTGGGCCTGATCCCCTGGTTGTCCTGCACTTGCCTGGTGAGCACGCTCAAGATGAACCACTCCATAATCCTACCTGGCACTGAGGTCAGGCTGATAGGCCTGAAGTTCCCCAGATCCCCCTTACAGCCCTTTTTGTAGATGGGTGTCACATTGACAAGCCTCTAGTCGTCTGGGACCTCCCCTGTCACCCAAGACTGCTGATAAATGATGGAGAGTGGCTTGGCGAGCTCCTCTGCCAGCTCCCTCAGTACTCTTGTGCAGATCCCATCCAGCCCCATAGACTTGTGAGTGTCCAGGTGGAGCAGCAGGTCATAAACTGCTTCTTCCTCCTGGACGATGGGGGATTTGTTCTGCTCTCTGTCCCTGTCTTCCAGCTCAGAGGGCTGAATACCCCAGGGATAACTGGTGGGCCTATTGAAGACTGAGGCAAAGAAGGCATTAAGTACCTCAGCCTTTTCCTCATCCTTGGTGGGAATGTTCCCTTCCACATCCAATAGAGGATGGAGATTCTCTCTGATTCTCTTTTTGTTGTTAATGTATTTGTCAAAACATTTTTTGTTATCCCTTACAGCAGTGGCCAGGCTGAGCTCTAGCTGGGCCTTTGCTTGTCTAATTTTCTCTCTGCAAGACCTAATGAGGTCTCTGTATGCTTCTTGAGTTTCCTGCCCTTCTTCCAAAAGTGTTCAGCTCTCCTTTTTTTCCTGAGTGTCAGCAGAAGCTCCCTGTTCCGCCAGGCCAGTCATCTTCCCCGCCAGTTTGTCTTGCGGCACTTGGGGACAGCCTGCCTCTGCGCCTGCAAGGCTTCCTTCTTGAAGAAAGCCCAACCTTCCTGGACTCCTTTCCCCTTCAGGACTTCCTCCCAAGGGACTTTCCCAACCAATGCCCTGAACAGGCCAAAGCCTGACCTCTGGAAGGCCATGGTAGTGGTTCTGCTGACCCCTCTTCTTACTTCACCAGGAATCGAGAACTCAGTCATATCATGCTCACTAAGCCCAAGACAGCCTCCGACCACCACGTCTCCCACCAGTCCTTCTCTGTTTGTGAACAGCAGGTCAAGCGAGGCACCTCCCCCGGTAGGTTCACTTACCAGCTGTGTGAGGAAGTTATCTTCCACACACTCCAGGAACCTCCTAGACTGTTTCCTCTCTGCTGTGTTGTATTTCCAGCAGGCAGCTTGTAAGTTGAAGTCCCCCACGAGAACAAGGGCTAGTGATTATGACTTCTGCCAGCTGCTTGTAGAACACTTCATCTACCTCTTCATCTTGGTTGGGTGGTCTATAACAGACCCCCAGCAGGATATCTGCCTTGTTTGCCTTGCCCCTCATCCTTACCCATAAGCACTCGACCTTAGCATCACAATCGTTGAGCTCCGTACAATCGAAACACGCCCTAACATACAGAGCCACCCCACCCCCTCTCCTTCCTTGCCTATCATTTCTGAAGAGCTTATAGCCATCCATTGCAGCACTCCAGTCATGAGGGTCACCCCTCCATGTCTCTGATGGCGACTAAGTCATAGCTATCCCGCTGTGTTTCTTTTACCCTTGTTTAAAACAGTAAATTTGTGGCACTGACAGAGTGCCAGTCACCAGAGCAGCTGCCCCTGAGACCACAGAAACTGATGATATATGAGCAAAAATTGGCTTACTGGAAAGAAAAAATAAAGCACATTTTAGAAAAGTGATAGAGAAAAAGAAAGCGAATTGGGCATTGCAGCCACAAACCATCTCTGCAGGCTTCTCAGGCCAAGAACAAACATCTCATGAAACAAGAATAGCTTCCAGAGACTTGGTTGGAAAGCTCTGCCGCCCTTTTCCAGGGCCACAGCAGCCAGAGCTTGCACGAGCTATGTAGGAAGAAGAAAGAGCCTGTGATCATTCCTGTGGAAGCAGAAAATCCTTCTTTCTTTTTTTTTTCTTGAAACTCTTTTCTCAGCCAATTTATGGGTGGATGCCCTCGCATTTGATGGTTTTTGCTACCACCTTGCATTAGTAAGTAAGTAAGTAAGAAGAAAACTGTCTTGCTGCTAACACTTCCAAACCTGTAGAAACACTTTATATGTGTTTTGAGAAGTTTACAGGGAGCACTTGACTGACCTTGACCAGAAAAAATATGTGAGGGAAGAGAGTGGGATGCTTTTTCTATTAGATAAGAATAAACATTTGTTAGAAGTCTCAGCATCTTCTGCCTGCCATATGTGAGCCTCCTCTGAAGGTCTTCAATGTGCTCATGTGATGGCAAAGTCTGTGCTAGGCTCTCCTGGCCAGACAGTTGCTGGTGTCCTCCCTGAATGGGGAGTGGGGTTTGGAGCCTGCTCAGGTCCATTGCGGGGCAGAACAGTGGGACATTTTGGGACATTTTGGGACATTTAGACCTTGGGGGATGTTTACCCTCAGCCCACTCATATGCAAGGTGGACTCTGATGACAGGAGTAATGGCCTGCCAGCATACTGGGGTGAGGATGACTGGCTAAAAAGGAAAGAGGAAAACTCTGGAGACTGATGAGATTTCAAAGTCTCTGTTCCTATTAGTTTTTACAGTGTTGCCAGAGAGCCTGAAAGTGTATGAGAGCAAACGGCATTTGGTCTCAGTGTTTGAAAAATAGTGAGGGGCTGTAGCATCTGTCAGAGGCAATGCGAGCCAGCAGAACTCGGCCCCAGGCTGCATTTCCACCTGGATCCCTGATGCCCATTTGGCCCTCCCCATAGCTTCCTGACTCAGCTCTCCTGCTCGAGTGCCGTGCGCTGGACCATCTGCTGTGCTGGACTTCCAGCCACCGTGGCTCAGCAGAACAGTGATGCATCACGGCTTGTGCAGAAAGGCATGGTGAGGATGGTGGCTTAACATGGAGGGAGCTGAATTCCCAGCCCCTGAGGCTGCCTAACTTCCTTCCCCCTGCACCTAGATTATCTGTGCCTCTCTCTGAAATAAAAGGAATAGAAAAATTAACAACATGAAAAAGGGAGGATATGATAAAATGTATCTGAAAAATTATCTATGTCCTCATTTCAGGGCTTTGCGTGGTAACAGGGAGGCAGAAGGCCTTTTTCTTCTTTAATATATTAAAATATTTAAAAGCTGTGTCTCTCCTCAACCTGCTCTGTTGTCATGGACTGAGAGAGCTCCTAGGAAGTGTTCTGCAGAAAACTGTTGCACTTGAGAAGCTATCCAGGGAGGCCAGGCAAGGACCAGGGCAAATCAAAGCTACAAGACAAAGTTTGCTGTCATACTGGTAACGGGGACCTGGGTCCAGCCTGGACAAGAGTGATATTTGCACCTTTGCTTTTCTGCTGAGACAAAATCTCTACCAAGGGGACATGAATGCTGTCAGGAGTCTGGCTGGAATGGGAAGAATCAAAGCCACATCTCTTCTGATTTCCTTTAGCTCCTTAGTTGAAGGTTTGAATGAGACCAGTTCCTTGGGAGTGCTGCTGTTAGCAAACCTGAATCCGAGCCAGCGATGATCAAATTTCCCGGAGACTGGGGCGTTTGGTTTGGAACGTTAGTGGTTCCTCTATCAGAATCCGTTCATTCCTTGGCAGTTATGAAAATATGCCATTGTTCTTCTTCGCAAATCTTTGCCAATAAAGCAATAAGACTTTGATGCTGCTATAGCTGTTATGTTCTGTTATACCTTCTGCTTGCCATTAATAATATAACCACGTCGTGGGGCCTTGGTACTCATATATGGGGGTGACAGTAGGGCTGTACATCATATATGTGTATATATAGATACACACACACACACTGAATAAATGTTTCTTTGTTTTCTTTTCCTTGGCAGGTCACTATGGAAAGGATATTTATCGAAGTGGAGGGCCAGATCTCCATAATTTCATCTCCTCCGGGTTTGTCACATTAGGAAGAGGACACACGAAGGGTACAGTGGAAACAATTTTTTGCTAAATAAAAAGATTGTTTTAAATAAAAAAAAGCTATAACTCAGAAGCTGGGTTCTAAGCGCTATGAGATAACAGTATTGGACTGCAGTCAGTAGATTTAGTCTAGCAAATATTGCTGCAGGTAAAATACTGTGCTCCTGGCAGAAACTTTTAAATCCTAGCAAGGGAGGCGGTGGGAGAGTGTAGAGTCGGACAGCCAGACCGACTCCACTCTGACTTTGCAGTTCAACAATTTATACTGCTTTGTGTTTTCCTGGGTGCATGGTTGCAAACCACCATCGTGCTGCTGTACTTACGAAGGGAAGGGGAAGGCGTGTAACGCTGTCCAAGGGCAGGCAGTTAACACTTCAAGAGTGCATTTCTGGATTTCTTTTGTTTGACCTCTGGGCTTTTTTTTTTGGGGGGGGGGTATTATGAATATTTTATAAAATTATTTCTTTTTAGGTCCTGAAACATATATTTTATGTGTTCATATATTCTGTGATATAATGTACAAACGTGAAAACACAAAAATATACATATACTGCTCTGTGTATGTTCTGTGTATATGTACTGTATATAAAATATATGTTAAGAGATAGTTGTAGCTATATCAGATAAGTAACCATATAACCCAGGAGTTGTGGTGACACAAAAGCTGTGAGATCTGACTCAAAGTAGCTGGTCACCAGAACCCCAGATGAATGTTCATTTTATGACGTTGTTGCATATTTGGTGAGTTTTTATAGTGTACAGTGAGACTATGTCTGGAGCATCTTTCTGTTCACACGCACACCCTGACCGAGTCACACTGGTGCACTGGCAGTGGGTTGCGACACTGGGAGTGCAAGCATGTGCCACACCAGTACTCGTCTGGTTTTGTGTCCTGCTGACTTCTGAGACTGTTGTACTTTTATATAGACACAATGTATGTGGAGATACCTATATAGACACAATGTACTGTATGTGGAGACGTGTCCATGTGCTCGCCTGGTTGAATGCACCTGTGTTGTTTCTGTGGATGACCATGACTCACAAATTATTAAAAGACCTTTATTTTTTCGTACCTTTCCTGCACTTTTTCAAATTCTCCACGAGTGTCATCCAAAGCAGTGTTGGTCCTGTAGAACTGTCAGAGAAGAAACAAATATATGTATATTGTCTGTGTATGTCTGTGTGTGCTTAAATAAAGTTTACTGAGGCTGAGGCAGCACCCGTGGGACTTGTAATACAATACCCTGCAATTCCAGCCTGGCACTGCACCGGGGGAAGGAGAGCAGAGAAAACCACCGAGAACTTTCGTGTGGGCTGGGAACTGAAATGGTTCAAGGAAGGAATCATGGGTGGCATTTCACACAAGGTCTCCCTTTTCCTCCCTATGCAAAAGGAGTTTTACAGTCATGTCATATCACATCAGGCCTGACAGTATATTTAGGGTGAGATAGCAGGTGTACCCCAGTAGAGGCATGGTCTACAGAGTGGTGTGTCCTGATAGCCTTCAGCAAGCACATGCATAACCCCAGGCAGGGCTGTAAAACCTGCATCTTTGTCTCAGACATTTGAATTATCTTCAAGCAGTTTTCTGTACAATATACTTTTCCCAGTTCCTTCCCAGATAAGAATAAAACTGAAGAGTCTCAGGGGCTCTGTTCTTCCATAGATGGGCCAGTGGTTTTCACACCTTTTCCACTGGCTTTCCTGGAATCCCTGCAGGGCACATTTCCTGTCCCTGGGAACGTGGGAGAATGGCCAATGGGAGCCCAGATTGTTCAGACGCCACCCCTTCCAACAGCCGTCAGATAGGGAGGTGCTTTCCAAAGTGAATGAAAGACTTCTATGATCTGAAGAAATTAAACTATATCTTGGCTGTTTATGGACATAAAAGAATGGATTGGCCTTTGAATTTATTTTTCAGCTACGTGTAAATTCAGATTTCATTTGAAGAGTACCATAATGTTAACTTCTAACTTCTTAACAGCAACCTCAGAGGCCCACTCGTGAATGGCGCAAATGATTAACATCTCCGCACATTCTGCAGGCAAACTGCCTTGTTTGCTTGTGCAAATGTGTAGATCGATCTTTGTCTGCAATACGATCTGATTGCCGATTTGTGCTGTGAAAGCAGGGACTTTGGAGGTAACACATTACTTATGTGCCTTAGCATTAGTTTTCTGCTCTATATCATTTCATTATTCCTGGAAATACTACACCATAGATTTCCTGTGTTCAGTTTGAACTGCAACCCAGCTGTACTTGCAGACAGGAGAGATGAGTGCTCCAGCAAGGGTTACAGTCCTGAGTGGCTTCATGCTCACGTTTTGTCCTATTTCACTTCCAGTGCACGCGTTGATATTTCCCCCTCAACTACCATCTAGCCAAATAACCTCAACCCGCCTTGCTGCTACACCACCATGGAAGAGGGTTCTGCTTTTAGACTGAACGAAGCCAGTGAAGTTTATCTCAATATTTCTTTGCACTGGGAGACACATTTTTGGTGTTTTCTCAACTGTCTTCTGTGCTGTGGCAGAACTCCAAGTGCTGAGTAATATTTAAGAGCTAATCTATTTTGGGTAGAAGACAAAGATGTGAGACATGCCAAACTACCATGGATACCAAATCAGCATATTCACATGTCTGACATCCACAAGCTCCTGCAAGATTATGATTTATGATTCTTATATGACACTCGATTGGGCAATGCATCACTGCCTAGCGTTTAAGTCTATAAAATCACTACATAGGATGTTCTTCAAACCATGGTAAAAGACTTCACTGTCAGTCTGTCATGACAATCTAGGAATGAATCCAAAGCCTTTAAGCCATAGAAGGTCTTCATGGTGAGACACACGGCAGGGCTAATCTCATCTAATGTTAGATAGCTAGAAGTTAGACATTTTATTCTGAGGTAGTAGGCTTTAACGCCATGTAGAGACACATGGCAGACACCAGCACCTCTAAATGAGTGTTCACTGGATGGGCACCAGGCACCTCTTCCCCACCTCTAGCAAGAGGGGAGCCATGGGGAGCTAGGTCTTTCAGCCATCAGACGAAGGCAGACGAATTCCACCTGCACTCGCTTGTGTAGGAGTAGCTGTTATTGCTCCAGTTCCTGTGGGAGTTCAGTGCTCCAGTGAAACAAGTAGGAGCACTGAAGACAGGAGCTATCGCATCCCTCTGTGCACTAACCTAACCTAATTTAAAAAGCAGCTTCTTCAACCCACTGTCTCTCAGAGAATCTTGCTACTCTCCGATGTCCCAGGTTGAGACTACCCTGCCACGGACCAAGGTCACGGTCCTGCCAGGGCTCTGCAGAGCTCTGCCCAGTCACACAGGCTGGTGCAGAAACACACAGCTGAAACACAACGTGGAGCAAGCTCCCACGTGGATATTTGACCACAGTGGGTGAACAAGTCTTGAAGAGCAGTAAATTTACTCCAGGTTAACTACTCCAGATCATGATTGTTGAGTTTTCAGGTAAAAATGCAATTTTTATTTTGTTTTTTTTTTGCTGCCAGCCTCAGATCTCGAAAATCTGAATCCGTTTCCGAATGGAGTTGGGCTCCTTGTATTTCAGCAGCCTGTGACAGCAGTAGAAATTCTGTAGAGCAGATGATAAGCTCATTTCTGTACTAAACCACTTCTTTTGTTTTCCTGGTAACTCTGCAACAGTATTAAAAATTGTGAGGTTTTTTTTTCTGGAAAAACATGATTTCCCAGTTGAGCTGAGTGCTAGGGGTCAGGGAACAGTGAGGCAGGAGGAATATGGGATTTTAGACTCCTCTACTGCAGGGTCCTCTCATAGGGAAAAACAGGACTTTTCCTACAATCTTGTAAGTTTATGCCAGATCCTTGAGGGGGAGCAGAGGCAGGGCTGCAACTTGAAAAGCATGTGTGGAAGAGTCAAGTGTCCTCACAGCCTGCCCAATAACACTTCCAGAAATGGAACCTCTCACTTTGGGTTCGAGGCTGCAAACGTTTACTGTTCCTGGATTCACTGGGAGATGTGCTCTGAGTTAGGGCATCTGCAAGAGTGTCTTTTCTTCAAGTATCCCACTAGAATTTGCACATAGGATGTTCTCCAGAAGTGCCAGTAGGCAGGGAAAGAAAAACGAACCATGTGTCCAAGTCAGTGCGATGTGGCTGTTAAAACCTGACGACTACATTTTTGCTGGCATCCCTGGGGAGCCGCATCAGCATCCTGCCTTGTGGGCAATGTGAAAACAATGTTGGTGCAGAGCAGGCAGCCTGGTGACTGAGCAATAAAAGCTACCCACAGCCACATTTTATCTTGTGGTGTTTGGTGCAGATATGGCAAGATTTACAGCCTGAATGTGGGATTTGCCCGCCTGGGCCTCTGTTCTTGCTGTCCTGCCGCATGGTTGTACCACATGCAAAGTGGGTCAGGGCACTCTTTTAATGGTACAGCCCTTCATGGGAGCTACAGCTGTCCAGCCTGAGCTGGTCCTGGTTGAGCACATGTGCCTGGTGTGTGGGAACATGGTATATGTCCTTTAACAGGACCTTACACCCAACTAGACATCAGCGTCCCCAGACACAGCCTCACCCTTTGCCATCTCCTGATAAATATCCCACTCCTTGTTCCCTGGAACGGTGCACAGCGTCCACATACAGGCAGAGGGGAAAGCGAGAGGTCAGCAACAGCTGACTTCTTGCTTTTTCACAGTTGACAGTAGATCCCTCAAATCAGCTTTTTTTAGTGCATGTTCGAAAGGAGGAAATCGTTCTTGATCTAGTCCCACCTTAGAAAATGATCACCTTTCTCTCCCAGGCCATGTGCATGTGCATGAGTTGTTTTGGGGACAAACAGACCATATATGCCATGGCGCCAGGGCAGTGGAAGATGGCTACCACCTGGGTTCGAGGTTTGGAAGCTGCAGGGGTTTGGGAGAGTGAGAGGAGACAAGGTAGTGTCAGGATGGGAGGGGGAGTTGCCAGGCTTGGGGTAGCAGCTGAGTCTTCTGGCTCCTCCCCGCTTGCTTGTCTGTCGGCAGGCTCTGACAAGCTGAGGGAGCTACCTCATCGCCGTCCCGGCACCTCGTGCTGCCAGCCCATGGCCAGACCTTCACCGCGTTGGGTGGTGCCCTGCGGCCTCCTGGAGATTCAGCCCACTCTGGGAGCGCGCTGTGTTCCCACAGCCAGCCCACGGGCCGGTACCAGGAGACGGAGGGCCAGATGTCAGCAGGGTCGCTCAGGCTTATTGCAAGACAAGTTTCTAGAATAAAGGAACAGCTTGCTTTATCTGACAGTTTAACATTTGTGTTTGTTTATAAGAGAGCCTCCTACAAAGGCAAACATGAAAGAGGACAAATGCAGCTCTAGATCATACTTAGCAACCAAGATCTTCCTGAGCTGCTTCGGTGTCTCAGCCAGCTGAGGTGGGTGGCAGCTCCACTTTCTCATCTTTTTCTTGCCTGGGAGCTGCAGAGCTTTCCCAGCACCGTGTCTCTGCTGCTCCCACTGGAAGGTGATGCCTTCCCGCTGTACGGAGAGAGGAAGCACAGAGTAAATGACTCATGACTAAGTCTATGTTTGCCCAAGACATCACTGACAATTCGTGCCTGTGTGACTCTTAGAAAACCTTGTCGAAGATGATAGGGCTGTGGGACGTCCCGTGTCAATATGAGGATCAGGTCGTCTCCTTCCTGAAACATCTTGATCTACCCATCCGTTGTGTTCCCTCATTTGCACATTCTTCCCACCTTCACTGGTTTTTCTGCGAGCTGAATAATATCTGTGACAGGCTCTGTATTTTATAAATGACATATCTGTATGCAAACTAATCTTTATGCAGACACCTCAGTGGATTTATAATATTCAGCATGCTGCAAGCTTTGCATACAGACTAAACGTGATACAACGTGGTAAAACAGGATCCGGTATTCATGCCGGCTGACACCGCTTCCTCCCTTTGTACACACACTGTATGCATCCCCCTTTTGCACGCACCGCTGTTCCTTTTGGAGACCCTGAACTGAGCCCCTTTTACAAGCATCAGCTCAGGAACCAGCAGTTTTACTGGTCTGTTGGCATGTAAATATGATTCAGAGATGAATGGGAGGAAAGAGGTTTATTAATTTAATCATCATTAGCTGTTTAAGGATTCTGATTCCTCTCTCCAACACTGCCCTGATTCCCTGCTGTCGTGGCTGGTTCCTTGTCACTTGTCTGGCTGCCTTGTGTTCCATTTTCTTTCCCAAAGTGCTGGTTCATACCCTTAATTTGTTATTTAGGGGTCTTGGATTACATCTGTCGCCACCAGCATCGGCCCAACACAGCTACAAAACATGCAGTGAATCAGTGCCATGATGGAACTTGCTGCCTCCCCCCATCATTAGTAATCCACACTTGCAGTAAACTCATTAATACAGGAAAAGAGAGAAGTTTAAACGTCATTTTTTTTTTGGTATCTGCATCTGTAACACGCCATGAATAGATTATGCAAAAATTGGGGGTTAGGTATGTTGAGTCCTTTTTCTCATTAAACACCTGTTAGACATTTTGTATCAATGGAGAGAAGTCAAGCCAGAGCCCGCTGCATCCCAATGAATCATTTTGTGTTCATCCTGGTTAATATCTAATGATTTTGATGGTATCTTGCAGTGTGTGTGCTAAATATCACTTGCATTCTGATTCCGGATTAATTTCAGCTATTGCATATTCTGACACTTAATTGTATTGACTTGAAAATAGGATCATTGGGATGTGGAAACTGCTTCACGGCTTTGCAGAAAGATTCCATTACGCAATAGGGCATTTCAATCCGCTTTGAATTATTTAATCGACTTCAGACGCGACTGTCCATTTCTCAACAGAGTCTGGACAGCTCTGTTTTTTTTATAGTCCTCTGAATAGCTGGGTGGGAGGAGAGTGGAGGTCATGGAAACCATACGGATGCCTGCAGCGGTTGTGCAGCATGCCACTGCTGTAGGCAAGGAGTGGGGTGAGCATAAGCAAAACCACATCAATCCCTGGGTTCACCTTTTGAAAAGTACATTGAGAAAGTAAGGTGATGGGTTCATGCCCCTCTGTCTTCAGACAAGCCAGCCACTACCTGGCCTGAAGCACGGCCTGCAGAGACCGTTTTGGACCGTGGCTTTCTGAGCTAGTGTGTCCCGCACTATGAACAAGGAGCAGAAGGAGGATTGGCAGCTAATCTGAGAGCCTTCCTCAAGCTTATTAAAGAAACAGCAGAGAAATGACCACAGTGAGGGCACGGAGCACATATATCACTGCTAAGCCAGGAGATACAGCTTCCTGTGGCAAGAAGCCCACGGTTGTTCCATAGCCAGCTATTGAAAGGAGTCTGCTTCCTGCAGCAAGAAAGCGAGCTTCCCCCGCGGGCAGCCTTGCTGGGGCATGGAAAGGACACCTTTTGTCTCTTGGAGATCATGTTGTTCACCACCTCGGCCAATTGATGGCATTTTTCACTTGACCTGATCAAATGTGCTTCCTGGAGGACACGGGCAGGACTGAGGTGGGAAGAGAGGATGCCAGCCAGGGTGGGTTGTTTGTTCTTTCTCACTGAGGGATAGTTAAACCCAGAATCTTATGTCTGAGCCAGGGAAGGATCACCCTGTGCCTTTCTGTGCGTTCACATTCAGACTGGGATTAGCAGTGTGTCTTGGCAACTAGTACTGACACATGCAATACTGGAGCTAAACTTGCACCTGGCACTTTGCAAAAGGTCATGGGGCATCTCTGGCTTTCGACCCCAGCATGTGGTCCCTTCTACAGACCCAGGCATGCACAGGAGTTTGGAACTAGCCTTCACCACTGCTGAGGACCTTATGTTTCCCTGTAAATGTAAATCACAGAAGTTACCAGTCAACTCGTTCTCCATCTGTGGTCAGTGAATTATTTTGCTGCCCACTTCATTGTCCTACAAACTCCATTGCATCCAGCACTCTTCTGAGTTCCCATGGATGATTTTCAGTAATCTACTACTCTAGAATGGATTTCTCTTCTTTTTACTATGTGCTAACAGTATATCAAAATAAATTACAATAGCTGAGAGAAGAAGAAAAGAACCCTGCCTATTATCTGATGCCCTTTCACAGAGAGTTTGTCAACTCTCCATGATATTTTGGCAGATACCTTTGAAAACTGAGCTGGAGGCTGGTGAAAGGCTGGCCATTGCTGTCCAGCTATCAATGAAACAGGGAGCTTCAGCTGCATGCCACAAACTTCTCTTGGAAGAAAGTGATCTATATTTATTATCCAGAACAGATGTATAAAAACCCTTACGATTTCCCACCAGTGTCACTGAGCATCTTAGGCTGGTTATCTCCCCAAACAGGGATTTTAACTGAAATTAAGAACTACCCTTAGAGCTGGCATACTGTTTCTCTAGCAGGTCAGCTTTCAGGCTTAATTGTGCTTGCAGATTGTGAATAAGAAATTCAAATATTATGAAAAAATTGGAGATTCCTGGGTGGGCTTTGCAGAGGGATCTGTAATTCTGAAGCATCTGTGATCTCACCAGAACAATTGAATCCCGTAGTCAGATTTTGGCAGATGAAGAGCTTGGGCAGGCCCCAAGATCTACTGCTATAGCAAAAGCAATATATTATACAGTTTAACTTCTAAAGTTCTGTGGGAGGAATATTGGCCATCATCAGAGAAGTGCCTTTGGAGGCACAGACCCCAGGTCTACTTTCCAGATTTACTGTCTAGATATGATGCTCGCTCATAGGGAAATTATTTGGTCTTAGGAACTTCAGTTTATCCTTTAGTAGTCAGTATAAAACTGTGGGCAACTGTAGGGGGTTTTTACAACAAATGCCACAAAAGTAATTGCAGACAATCCTTGAGAGACAGACTCGAACTTACTGATTGACTTTTTCTACTCTTTGGAACAGATAAATCTCCATCTCTTGACAGCATGCAGGCCCCTGCTGTGACTAGTTTATATTGTGGTAGTGTCTAAAGGCCACAGGTTGAAGATGGGAACCATGATCCCTAGATGGAGACAAACCAGCGGTCGACACACCCCATATGTCTTATTCCTTCTTGTGTGTGCACACCTGTAGTGCAGCTGAATATCTCTTGAAGTAGGAATGTTAAGTTTTGCAGTTTACATCATCACTTTTCTGTCCCAGACATACTTTTACAGCGCTGTGGTTCTCTAGCCATTTAGTTCCTGTTCTGTTCCTCAGCTGGAGGAATTCTTCTTCATATTATCCCAAAGTCAGTTTTGTTTAATACTGCCATGACTTTGCTACAGGCCTGGTGTCCGTGCTCCACGAGGTGCACAGTAAAACAGTTGAATGAGGGATTTCCTGCTGCACTTGTTTTGCAGTCAAAAGGATAATAAAACTCTCTTTGCCTAAGCAAAAAATCTGTGACTTTTAGTGTGTTGGGCCCTTAATCTAGCCTTAGCCAAAATAACAGAAGCTGAACTGTAATCTGCTGTTGTGTAAGGCCTGCTGCTGTTGGCATATATCTCTCTGCTGGTTCAGAGATAGCAGATGTAGATGTTTTCATCCTTTTCTTGTCCTGTCAGCTGCAGTTGCATCCAAACAGGGCTGCTCTGCTGTTCCAGGACAGGGCAAGTCCCATAGGCTGAGAACCTCCTTCCATTTAGACCGTCTCATAGTGACTAATGCTGATGACATTCATCAGTGAGCCATTAATCTTCCATTCATGGGGCTGCAAGGACACTTTAGAGGTCTGTAGTGAAGCCAGATGATTCCTGCCCTCTCTGGCTTAAAGTCAGGCTTGTACATTCATCTAGGCGCCAAAATCCATCTCTACTCAGTGGGGAGAGCCTGCGCATTTCATCAGTCCGGATGTCACGGGCTGAGGTGACCAGCAGGACCAGGCTGACTGTTGTCCTGCTTCTGTTCTTCACTGTGTGCAGGATGCGATGTGGACTGCTGGCAGCCTCGGGCTTGTGGGAGACAAAGCGCTCACAAGTGTAAGGCCTCTGCTTTCATAGAATGGCACAGCAGGTGCTGGAGGAAGCGCTAAGAAGTTTGCACAGTTAAGCCCAGGTCTTAGAAAACAAAAGCCTGGTTTTTTGCTCCAGAGAAGGAGCAGTTTCTCTCTGGCATGTACATGAAAGGTCTTGCTTTAGCCGGAAGATATTTCGAACTGTTGAATTATTCTGTGTGCACCTGGGGGGAGACAGAGCTCAGCAATTTCCTGCCTGCCAGAGTGACATTGCTGTGATTGAGTTTAGGTTATGAAATCAGGTTGTAGAATACCTTTTTTATAGGTGAGAGAAGTCTGTGCAGTGCAAAATTTGCTACTGTTCTCCAGGAACAAAAAATGCAGGGTTCCCAAGGAGCAGGGAGGAGATAAGGGGAGTAACTGCCCTACACTGTCCTTTGGAACTGCTTTGAGGCGGAAATTAATTTACAGTCCCCTGTGGCAGGAACTGCTTCTGCTGCCATGTGAGCAGGTAGACAGTTGAGTCAAAGTGCCACAGTCCTCTCAGGACTTGGGAAGAAGAAATGGGCAGCCCTCATCTGTCATTTTCCTGAAGATGGAGATGACTTGTTACCTGGAGGTTCTCAGGAGGTGGTAGGGCCAGCAGGTTCTCCAAGAAACCCTAAAAGAAGAGCAGATTATGTTGGGAAGCAAGGGAGGGCTATGGACTGAAGGATGAGTAGAGGGTTTTCTCCTTGCTTGGACTTTCCAAAGCAAGCGCTGCAGTCTTCCTTTTGCCTCTCTTAGAGCATCAGCAAGTGCCCTAAGAGTTATCATCTGTTGGGAAGAATACACTCATTGCACTGGCCAGAGACGTCGGGTTCCTCTCCAGGAGGGGTTGCACTGAGTCCCCCAGCAGCTGTGCCAGAAAGCGCCCCTTTCAGAGGGCTGAGCTCCTCCCCACTGCTCGGCTCCTGACTGTTGCTAGGACAGCTGTTTCCTTTCTGACAGCATCTCCGTTTCTTCTCAGAACTGGAGTAAACCCATTCTATCATCCACACTCTTCCGGTAGTGGCTTTAAAACTCAGCAGGGTCCTGAAATCCCTCATGCGGTGGCCATCACACTCCTGAAAACAGACGCCCACAATCAATTATTGTAGCAGTGTGCCCTTATTTCCTTATATGAAGGCAGTCATGATTTCTCCAAAGGTTTTCCTGGATGAGGTCATCATTTCCATGCAGTGCCGCGGTTCTGCTGCTGGTACTCTCATGGACTAAAGGTGCCAGAACCCAGACCTGTGGCAGTTTCAGAGACTGGTGGTTAGATTGAACCTGTGGTTTTTTGCCTGACAGGTGAAAAGCAAGAAGCACCTCTTTTCACTGACTCTCCTTCTAAATTAGTGGCTGCAGATCAGAAAGCAGTGTTTCAGCTGGAGACAAATGATGAGACAATGCCCGTAGCAGGAAGATGCATGGAGCAAGAAGCCTTTGAGCTGGAATAGATCTCTTCATGACAGTTTTTTTCTGACTCTCGGATAGTCTTAGCATCAAGTGAATGAACAGAGAAACTGGGTTTTTGCCAGTAATTCATATAGTTGACATACAGTTTCTGGACGACAGCCTAGTTCCTCAACTAAAGAGCTGATTCCAAGCCCACTTTCTGCCAAAGACTGGTTTTTTTTAATTGATCTCAATGGCACTGGCTTGGATCTGCTGCAGAAAATGAACTTATGTATGCCAATGCAGACCATACTGTACTGGTGTTGCACGCCTGCCCCTTGAGAAAATGGTGGCTTTGCTTTCCCAGTGTGCTTCCCCTTCTGTACCAGGAAAGAATTAAAGACATGTAAGAACCATTTATTTTTTTTAATGTAGCTGATGTTCCTGGAAGAGATGTGCTTATAATGTGAAGGAAAAGGAATTTACTGGTCAGGCTGAAAATTGATCCCTGACTCTAGGAATGAAACCGGATTTTGCTAGTGGGAGTTTGTTCAAATTCTGTCATCAGTGCCTGAGACAGATTGGGCTCGGGGGCTTGCCTTCCCAGCTATGATAAGAAAAATGTTAGTGCAGACAGAGAGATGCAGATCTGCTGAGTAAAAACCCTCATCCTACACAACCATATTTCTGAGCAGATCTTCTCTTTATGTGGGGCCATATCTGTGCACACAACTCACAGATTTCTCTTTGGAAACATAACCCTTCAAAATGTTATTAAGATACTTATCCTCTTATCTATTCTTTTTATGTCATCCACCTGCCTCGATTGTTTAAAATGTAACAAAAGTTTTATTCCAAAGTATATGTTACTGTTATTAATTTAAGATATGCTCAGATACCAAGAGTGTACAGTCTATAAAAGGAATGTCCTCATATTCATTTTAAACCAGGAAACTAAAAATAGAGCCTGTTCAAATAGAGGTGACGAGAATAACCTGAGGTTCGTATTAGGAGGTATAATATGAATAAAGTCTTTAAATGTGCCTGGCAAAGCGTCTGTGCTTGGAGGGAGCTGCAGATAAAAGTTTTTAAAGTAGATTTGGGACAGAGAAGGTATTTTGGCGAGTACTACGCACCCTCTCTGTATAGCAACTGAAAGGCATTGAATTAAAAGTGCTGAATTCAGAACAGAGAGCAAGCAATGCTTTTTGGCTCAGTGTGAATATTAGGATCTCACCGTCCCAAGGTGCTGTTGAGATCACGAGTGTGCAGGACACAAAACATAGATCATGATACTTTTGCAGTTAGTGAGGAAGGCAAAGTTACTCTAAAAGAGTTACTTTTTTAAAGTGTTAGGTGTTTAAGTGCTAAAGAGGGGTGAGGAAAGTACTATGAACATTCAGGTCTGAGGCTTAAGTGCCTCAAACTATTGGGACTGGAGGAAACATCCTTGAGCTCACGCTGTCCCGTAAGTGCGCAGGGCAGGGGTTCACCTTGTAAAACAGTTAATACTGTGAACCCACAGCATTACCATCAGTTCGTTCCAGTTTGGTATGACCTGAATGACTAACGGGACACTCCAGCTAAGGGGAGCGAGACTTGATCAACAACTGCTTGGGAAGAGGTTGGGTCACAACTGAAAAGTCAACTTTCTTCTCAGGGTGCCTCAACCTGCTTGCAGCTCAGGGTCCTTGCCGAGGCTCGCCCAGCTTGGGGGGTGTCCAGCTTTGTCCTGTTCCCCAGATGAGACAGGAGCTTTGGCCTCCTGAGTGCTTGTAGCTGCTGCATGGAAACCGAGCACAAGCAAAACGCAGATCCTACGTGGTTGTTGAGCTGACCCCAGTCTAAGCTCTTGGTGGGCCGCTGATAGCCCCCAGTGGCTTGCCAGGGAGAAGTGTTGCTTCCTGGAGGCTCCAAATTGCTGAGAGTGGGCTTCACCAGCTGCAGGTGTGTCTAGGCAAGTACAGGGCTGGCACAAGCCAGCAAACAAAAGAATCTAAACAGTAGAGAGGAAAGACAAGCAGGAGAAGATAAATGTGTGATCCACCTTCCCGTGCTACGCAAGAGTGCAGCCCAAAGGGATGTGTGCCTTTGAACCCACAAAGCCACAGCACTTTGTCTTGCATCGCCCACACTGTTTATCTCTCTCAAATGTTTAAGCTCTGGCAATAAAATATCTTATCAAGGGACATGGTACCCACAGTGTGCCAGGCTGCTCCCTCCCCATCCCTGCCCTCCAAGAGCAAAGCAGAGAGTGAGGCAGGTCCCGTCAGCAGCTTGGCAGTTTCCAGCTCCTTTCTGTATCTTGTGGTAGATCCTGGCCCAGACTCTGCCACATAAACACACATATAGCCCAGTGACTCCACATCTCACTGATGCTGAAGCATCCTCCCCTGGCTCATCAAGGCAACACCCGATGACAGGTATCGTCAGTTCTGACTTGCCTTTTGGTGAATGCTAGGAAGGGGTTCTGCAAAGTGATTGTGTTCCAGCGGCTTTGCCTGCCTCTGGTGAGGTCCCTGGGCTCCCCTGCAGCCTCCTGCATGTGCAGTGCCGACAGATGTATGGTGACACTTGGTGTCATCTATTCACAGAACTGCATGTTCAAGTGCACTGCGTTAAGACCTTACTTTCCTATTTCCCTGCCACTCCTTTGGTTATAAAACAAGCCTTCTGGAAGATCTTGAGCTTCAGGTCTTATTTCTCAGGATCCCTGAAGTGGCTGGCAGTCCTTTGAAACTCTTCACGTGCAAGCAGCAGCAGCACAGATCCTGACAGCACGTGAGGGTGCAGACAGCCACAGCTAGCACATGGCAGGAAGGCACTGGGACAGCGTGTCCGCGGCCTCCCTCAGCATCTCCCTCCAACCTGCCATAGAAGACAGATCTTCCTCCCGTTGTCAAGGGTATTGTACACTGTCATGATCATGCTCATTACAGAGCTTTCACCCTTTACAAGTGAATAAGGATTTGTATAGAGCAAGCGAAAACAGAATAGATAGCTGCTGCAGGATTTTTTTAAACCAGCCTTTCAGAGCTGCTGGCTGCTTTTTCATATGCAGATAAGAAGGAAGTACCTTGAAATATTTAGGCGGAACTGCACAAGAGACACTGAAATGGGGATGGCAATCATAACTGAGTGAATTTTTACCACTTTCAAAGCCTTCTCCTGCACCAATATTTCCCAAGAAAGCAATCAAATAAATTGGGATGACAATCTTAGTTTTGAAGTTGGGGAAGGAGACAGGGACAGGGCTGGAACACGGGCCAGACATGATGCGTAGATCAGAAAGGTATTTTGATGGAAATAAGCTGGACAGTGAGTGGGAGAAAGAGACAGAGACTGTATCTACCTTGGACTGTGGCATTAGTTGTCACCACTGTACACAGTTGAGGTGACCTTCAGAGCATACCAGAAAGGGGGTTCAGATCTGTGGCATCCTCAGGATGACTCAGGCAGCATGGATGAGACAGTCAGAAATGGGACCTGTTCAGTCTGTCCTTGCACAAAACAACAGGCTCTGGATTATCCTCATGACTTGATGGTGTCTGGGCTCTTTCTTGGTCGCTTGCTCACGCAGAAATGAGTGAACATCTTTTCCTCAGGAGGATGCTGAGGCACCCATGCAGAGGTGTTGTTCAGGCTTGAAGGCAGTGTTATCCAGAAAGCCTTCTGTTCCAGAGCTCTGGGATCTGGGAACAGTACTGCCGAAGCTGATATTTGGCAAGAGTGACATTTTTTTCCCTTGGATTTTACAGCATATCTTGAGCAGCATTTGAGAGGGAGTGAGAGAGCATAAGGAGGGTTAACATCTCTTCAGTTTTCCTTTTATCATCCTGCGGCGTGGGGACTGGCTGTAGCCCGAGAGACCATCCCCAGCAGAAGCCCCATCTCTGCACAAATTCGGACATAATTATCAGCAGAAATTTAGCAGTGTCAATCTATTCTTCACAGTTTGTAACAAACGAGGGTCCTTGTGACGGAGCCATGATTCGTGGTCCTGTTTGGTCCACCAGCCGGAGTAGGACTAGGGCTACCTGCCAGGTTGCATTGCTGCCTAGGAGAGAAGCCCGTATTTGTGGTTACATGTTTCCTCACACAGATTTCCCACGCATATATGTGTTACAGCAGATATTCCTCTTTTCTTTCTTAAACAAGCAGCAAAGACAAAACAGAGTCGGTATAACATCTCCATCTGACTTTGTTACTCAGTCTCCATTGGTACTGCCTAGGGAGAAAGAGACCCTGCTGCGGAGCCCATCCCAAATCACACGAGCAGGCCAGAGGAGATTCATCTTAACCATGCCTAATTTCTCCACCGGCTACCACAGTGAATGACTCAAAAAGAGACCTCTCTGATACGTCCAATTTGAGCATTCCCACTTTCTGATAAATGCGTAGTCCTTGTGTTGATCAGACACCCTGGGACAGAAGCCTCCAGCCCTCAGGATGGATATGGGTCACCCACTAAGGAACAGAAGCAAGGCACAAAAAAATGGTGCATTCAAGCTATTATCTAGTCCTTTCAAGATAAGAAATCACCCACAGGAGGTGCAGGAGCCACTGAGCGGCTTCTCTTTGTCTACTCTGTTCAAGGAAGACTAATTCATATTGGAGCAGGCACAAAACTGTGCTGCAAAGAGGGTTTTCTGGGGAGAAGTTGTTCTCTAGGTGAGACTAGAGCTTAGCTTGTTTAGCCGAGAAAAGGAAGACTGGGAGACATGGGCTCATCCTGCATCACAGCAGTGGCTTAACAGCAAGGAGGGAAAGTCATGTGCAAACGACAGGACAATACCAGCACAAAGAGAAGAGAGTGAAGGTTGGTCACGGGCAGATTTAGTGCAGGAGATTTCTAGGTCAGAGCTGTGAAGTTCTCCAGCAGTCACCCAGTTAGAGTATTAGTGTGCACTGGGACAAGCACACTTGCTCTGTAGCACGGAGCTTGGCCAGTTCTCAGAGGAACGCTCTGTCCCAGCATTCACGGCACAAGGCTTGGGGGATGGTTCCCTTTTTCTCACTTGGGAGCACCGTGAGGAGGTTTGGAGCCCAGCAAGGACAGCAGGGTAAGAACCCTGTGCCAACAACCCAGAATGCCTGATAGGGGAGTAGAATAAAGGACAATTTCCCAGAGAAGGGTGGATTATTTGAGGTTTTATAGTTCTGTTCTGAAAGGACAAATAATATCCCCCAAGAAAGAGCTTCTGTACCTCTGAGTACATCAGCTTCCAGCTGCTCAGACTTTCACGAGAGCTGTGTCTATCCATAGCCTTGTTCTGCAGAAGCTGAATGCATCACAAATAAAGCAGATCAGGCTACTACATTCCTCTCTTGTATGCCCACTGGTTTTCTTGCAAAGGTAGGTCCCATGCCTCAGATGTCAAGCCTCCAGACCTCTCCAAAGAGGGGAGAAAATTCAGTCTGGTGGACAGGAGGAGGCAGCCTCATACCTCGGACTACTCCCTGCCCCATGTTACACTGCAGTCCACCCTCCTTTCTCAGATGACCTCATGCCTTACAGGGCTCACAGTAGCTTTGGAGGCTCACACATTGGTCATGTAGACAGGATTAATTTCAACTTACTTATAGCATCTAAAAATGGGGCGCTTAGTCTACGCTGGCCATGTAGGCTTTACATGGGTCAAGAGTCAAGGGTGAGAGGTGGGCATCTTTGCAGCGGTTCAGCTCATCCCACGGCAAGTGAGTTTCTCTGTGTACATAAGAGCCTAGATGACCAAGTAGAATTTGTGTTCAAGCTTTACAGCTAGAACTAAAACCAGGGGGTTTGTGTGTAGTTTAAAATGACATCCCCGAAAACTACAGCTGGCATAGGCTGGGATTTTCCCTGCCTCTCAAACTTCCTTTACGCCAGCACAAGTACCGATGTGACCACACAACGAACAAGATTAGAGAATTCAAGTTGGATAAAACCAAACCAGACCGCTTTGAACCCAAATGTCGTAATATCAGCTCTATATAGAGGTCTATACAGAGAGACTCTGTGTCCTCATAGGTGCTGTGCTGGCTTGAGGACAGGCATGACAGGGATCAAGCTGCAAAGAGCAGGGGAGGAGTGATGTGACTTTTTCAGCAGCACTGCTCCTTAAAACGAGTATGAAACTCCAGCTTGAGTAGAAGCCCACTCTGCAGAGTCACAACACAGTGCATCACAGTTAAAAAGCATGGCATTATAGAAAGCCTACCTCGGATTTGTAGCTGGCATCACATTTTGAGATTTGTGTTATGAAGTACAAAAGCTCCAGCTAGCACAAGCTGTATTTATCTTGCTTGTATTGATCCATACTCTGCCACAGTAATTTCTTGTCCTTAAGGATTCTCGCGTGGTGTAATGTAAGTCTTCACTGATAGAGAAAAAAAGACAGCAGAATCAGTGGTTGCTGTGTGCAAGCAGGAGAATTTGTGCTGGGGAGCCAGAAGGCTACAGCCACCCAGAGGATGGGGCTTAGGAGGGTGCTGATGCCAGAGCACTCAGAGGCTGACATTTCTTTATCTGCACATGTCAGTATGAGACACTCTCAAAAAAGGGTGGAAGTCTCCAAATACACCCTCGCTCTCTTTCTGGTACAGAGAGGGAGGACTAAACTGCTTCAGTCCAGCAGTTTGTCCTAAGAAAAGGGTTCACAAAGACATACTCCCAACAGGCTCCATGGCAGCAGAGGCTTCACAGAATCACATAATCACAGAATCCCAGAGTGGCGGGGGTTGGAAGGGCCCTCTGGAGCTCACCCCGTCCCACCCCTGCTGGAGCAGGCACCCCCAGAGCAGGGGCACAGGGCCACGTCCAGGCGGGGGGTGAATGTCCCCAGGGAAGGGACCCCACAGCCTCTCTGGGCAGCCTGTGCCCCTGCTCTGGCACCCGCACAGGGAAGGGGTTTGTCCTCACGTTCAGGGGGAACTTCCCGTGTTCCAGCTTGTGCCCGTGGCCCCTTGGCCTGGCGTTGGGCACCACTGAAGAGAGTCCGGCCCCATCCCCCTGACACCCACCCTTCAGATATTTATAAGCATTGATGAGATCCCCCCTCAGCCTTCTCTTCTCCAGGCTGAACAAGCCCAGGTCTCTCAGCCTTTCCTCACCAGGGAGATGCTTCAGTCCCTTCATCATCCCTGTAGCTCCCCCCTGGCCTTGCTCCAGCAGCTCCCTGTCCTTCTTGAACTGGGGGGCCCAGACCTGGACGCAGCCCCCCAGATGTGGCCTCACTGGGGCAGAGCAGAGGGGGAGGAGAACTGCCCTTGCCCTGCTGCTTCAGGGGTGCACAGTTAGCATATTTTTTCTCTATCATGCTTTTACCTTAAGAAAGATGACAGAGTGAATATGGCTGGAGGCAGATTTGTCTGAACTGCAAGGATTTTAACATGCCTGTACTTCTACACCCCCCCACACCTTAAGCCCGCTAGTGATATCATGCTGGGGCTGCATGCAGATTTACCGACCGCATGCTGCTAAATTAGTCTCACCACCCAGTGCGGTGAAAGTTCAGAAGAAACCCAGGCTTCTGCTTTGCATATCTATAACACAGAGCTGAGTCTTTAGATGGGCTCCTCTGATGTCCAGGAGCTGCGAACGTTCAAGACGTCAACACCAAAAAAAAAGTTGGAGAAAACAACAGAAAATGTGACCCATCATCAGCCACTGAGAGCAATGATTTTTCCCTGGCAAAGACTGACTATCACTTTCTGAATAGGGCAAGGTTAGTACAGACGTTTATCCTACTGGGACCAGCCCTGGCCAGGTAGTATAAAGGGCAAACAGGCTCCAGCTTTGTAGATGAGGGGGAGGCCCATTTTACAGGCTCCTGCCACCGTTGGGCTGCTTTGAATGATGGGGGCCAAGAAAACAGCAAATATCAGGACAAACTGGACAAGACAAAGAGCTGCATGCTTTATCTTAGTTGGAAATACTTTTTTTTTTCCTTTTTTTTTTTTTTTTGTTTTGTCACCAGGGAAACAGAAGCAGAAATGACAAATGCTTTCAATTTGTCAACATTTTCCACAGATATTTTTGGTCTTCTGGTGAAAAACAAAGCATACGTATTTCTCAGTTTAAAACTACCTTATTCCCTTTCTGAATTGAATGTGGAAATGCTGTTGGAGGACTGAAGGCACAGGTGAGGTTCCTTAGATGCCCCTTGTCACTTTGGACCACCATCTTCTCTTGGCTTCTCGGCTGGCCTCCATCCCATGAGTTATCATCGACTCTCCTTGGGCAGAGCCACCGACGTCTGCCACAGCAGCCTTTGCCTCCTCGAGGTCTCATCTGTCAGGGCACCATGACCCAGAAAGGGAGCGTGAAGTACCTGAGCTGCGACTCAAGCCTCCACTGAAAACAAACAAATTTAAAATAGTTTGGTTTCCAGTGCAATTTCATTTTATAACCAAGAGCCTTATTCCTGGCCAGGAAACAGCTGCCTTTGTGGGGAAACAGGGTTTGGTGAAAGAATATGCTTTTCTGTCTATTTCTAAGAGGAAAAATACAGACTTTCCTTCCTGTAAAATTCTCTCAGTACAATCTTTTGATTTGTGAAGCTAATCTGCAAGAAATCGTAGGAAGTGAATTGAGGAGCTATGACCTGCTAGGACTTTCCTTAGCGAAAAGCCATGTCTCTGGATATTATGCTTAGCTGGACCGATAAATCCTGCTGAGATTTCTATGCAAGCGTCTCGTGGAGAGCAAAGCTCTTTGATTATCCTGTTCCTATTTGTCAAATGCAAAGAACCACGTAAAAAAAATAATTTTCAGCCCTCAGAATTACTATACTTTCCCTCTGCTTTTGATGTCTGAGGAGAAAATAGCTCTGTGAAGCAACTTGATTTCTTCAGAGCTATTAACAAATCTTTCGGGGTCCCAGGGTGACATAACAGGTCTGGTCTGACTCATTCCATTTAAGAGTGTCTCCTTCCAGCCAGAAATAGCTCTGTGTGCAGCCATAAAAAACGTGAATCAATTAATGTCTTTTATTAACTAGAAAT
Organism: Phalacrocorax carbo; assembly: GCF_963921805.1. Lineage (NCBI taxonomy): Eukaryota > Metazoa > Chordata > Aves > Suliformes > Phalacrocoracidae > Phalacrocorax > Phalacrocorax carbo. The sequence goes on from NC_087528.1 coordinate 12,934,854, forward strand.
GCAGATAAATCCCCTTAATCAGGGAGACACAAATTACCAACTCCCGTTCCTTCTCCCTCCCTGTTCTCTTTGCATCTGGCTTCTTCTTTAATAGATTTTTTTGGATGTTGACTCCAGGTTCATGTGGCTATTTTTGCAGCTGAGTCTCAGATGTTCTGGGTTTGAGAAAGATATGTCAAGAATATACTGGATCACGCTATAGGAGATCATTAGCTTGCTGGGAGAATAAGGAATTTTAAAATTTTCTTGGCCAGGGAGCACCAAGCTAAATAGGAGCGTAGGATGGACTGGGAGAATGAGGCAGAGGTAATGGCTTCACATCGAGTATGTGGGTGTGTAGTACACAGGGAGCTCAATGAAAACGCATCCTATGCACATACGTTAGCGGTATTTATATTAAAGAATGTGGCACACTGCTCCTGCTTAACTGTGCCTACAGCATCCTCCCTTGCCATGATCTGATCTGTTGGATCCCAGCACGTATTTCGCCGGAATTGAAGGAAGAAAAGAGTTCCGTTTTCTTCTCCACTTTGGCCAGCGCACCATGTTCCTGCAGCGTGTGGCCCAGCTGCGCTCAGGTGGCCCCAGCACCGCGCCGCGTCCCGCTCCACCACGGCGGCCACCAGCCATGGCTCAGCTCCAGGGCTGCTTCCTTCCCACCGGCCCTCAGGCGTGTGCTCGTGTCCCGTTGAGTCTAGTGAGCTCAAACTCGAAGGTGTGTGGGAATGTGCTGCTACCTTGGCTGCACCTTTTTGCTTTAGCATGCATCTTCTAATACTTAAAGGCCTGAAAATATCATAATTAGGACCATATTTCCATTGCAGCCTCTTACGCGGTAGCCAAACCTCATCAGCCAGCATTAGCAAGGGCGTTTTAGCATCCGTTCTTTTCGCTAAGCTGGGCACCAGCGAGTGGCCATACACACAGATAAGGCGTAGTCCAAAAACCTGCTTGCTGCTATTTTTAAAGGGGGAAAAAATACCTTCTCTAAATAATCTCTACATGAGAATAGGTACATGAGTCAGAATGCACATTGAGAAGCGGGCAGAAAAAGCTTTAAATAATAGGATTCATTCAGCTAAAGCATCTAATCACTGCTGAAAGTAAAAGATTAGTTAAAACAAAAGAGTTGTTATCTAGGAAAGTAAAAAGGGAATCTGAATTTGTTCATTTCCCCAGTGAGTACAGGGAGTCTGCATTTCATTACGCACTAACCTGAAGGGTTTCAGTAGCCCCCACGGTGGCAACAGAAGTACGCCCCTGAAGGCGTGCCTGCGAACGCACCTCCCTGCACCATTTTAACCCGCTTTTCAGGAGAGTGACTTGAGAGGGAGCAGCAGAGGAAGCTCTATCCAGGCTTGTGTCTGGGGCCATCTGGAAAAAAGAATGCAATCCACAGAGAGCGGCTCAGTGTAAGGATTTTAAATCAAATGCAAGCAGACTCCACTGCGCTGTGAACACAGTGGGTCGAAATGGAAGTTCTATGCAGGACAATATTTAGAAAAGTTTTATTTTACTCCTTAAAAAAAACCCCAAAGCTGCGGTGCAATAAAAAGAAATTATAGCCAAGGAAATTGATTTTAATTAAAAAAACACATACTCAGACCTGGTTATTACTAACAATTTTCTCTGCTTTAGTAGTTTGGATTTTTGCTCTGATCTTTTCCTTCAACCTAGAGATATAGTCTCGTACGTTTTTAAATGACAAATATTAATTACTTATCTCTCAGACTTCATTTATTATCTGCCCATGCTAAAGATGTTACTGTAGCCTCTGATCTGTGCTGACACTCAGTGGAAAAATCAGCTTGGTTTTTTTTTCTCAAGCGCATGAACTTTGAGGACAATGTGATGCTGCATAACTGAGAGGTAGGAGGAAGAAAAGAGGTGAAAGCAAGCTGATAATACTAAAAATTTATATACAATGCTGGCCTCTAAATTCCCTGTGATTCGGTGTCTGGAAATTCCATATGTCTGTGCAAAAGCTAGCTGGCTCGCCCCCTTTATAGGCAGGGAGGCAGACCTGGAGAAGTGAGGATATTTACACACGGTTGCACAGCTCAGTAGTAGGGCTGGGAGTGGGAACTTGCCTGACCTTCATGTGCTGGTACTGGGTGAATCCAAGCAGCACGGGTTCTGTGGCGCAGAGGCAAACACCAGCTGATACATCAAGCTGCCAGAACGAGGCGTGTGCAGCGTCCTTACCTTTGCCAAGAGTTCCAGCAAGCTGCATCCTTTTTTACTTATGAGCCCTAAGACTATGTTCAGAGAAAGATATTATTCATTGTTGTTGTTGTCGTTGTTGCTGCTGTTATTATTATCATCATTAACATTATTATCATTATTATTAAAAAGATAAGGACACCGTCTCTTCTGGTTGGGGCAGGTGGCGAGATGTTAGTTGAGAAAGTGGCATTTGGTTTGACAAGATTCTGTTCCTTGGGGAAAGAAACAGTTACTAGTCATACTTGTATTTAGTCAGTAGATCTGGATAACATCCACTTAATGTGTCAACAGAGTTAGCTAATAAGTATTCCACACCTCCGCCAACTCTATTGAAAAGCCATGGAGAACAGCAAGGTACAGGAAGCAGTCGCATGTGGTACCAGGGTTTGGGAAAGGGATGAACAGTTGTCCTGGCAGTGGTCGTCTGGTAAGTCTGATTTAATCCTCAGTACATGCTGCATTATTACAAGCAGGACATATAAACAGCAGTGGGCATAAAACCAGACTTTACCGTAAAAATGGTGGAATTTTCTGTTTGTAAGGAAGGTACGGAATATCCTTAGAGGACAAAGAAAGACCTTCAAAAAACATCAGATACATGTTCTGCTCATAAAATGCTAGACCTGTGGCACGAAGACATGTGGATGCAGACTTTTCCCTCTCTTGGGGTGAAAAGCAACCATAAAAACCCATCAGTCCTTTGCAGCTCTGCCCACATCACACCGTGTGGGATCAGAGTCAGACCCGTTCTGTGTTGATTTTAGTTGAATATTCCAGTCCTGTGAAATCCTTCACACAATTAATTCAAATTGTCTTGGAGACGAGTGCTGACTGGGCAAGAGCAAAAACTGGGCAAAAGGTTGCAATCAACAGATAATGATACACTGCAGCATTTCAGCTAACAGAAGGAGCTGTAAAAGAGTGCTAAAAAAGGCCAGTATTTGCTCCCATCTCTTTTCACTCTCCTATTAACCATCCCGCAGATAGCAGGCCCTGTGTTAATTGCATCCAAACCAAAAGCTGGGTACAAAAATTTGACTTTGGCCTCATGCCTGGGCTAAGGACTCAACAAGTCTCTTTTCTTGGCACGCTTTGAAGGATCCTGTCAAATCTTGAATCATCTTACCCTGAGGAGCTTTCTCTAGTGGCTAGACAAGGTCCCTTGCCAGGGAGAGAGAGGGGCAGGTCCTGCCACAGGTACTGCTGTGGGCAGAGCTTAGCGCTGGAGCAATTGTCCCCACAGCTGTAGGACTCTGAGGGTGCCTCAAACATTTGATTCAGGTGCTAAAGCTGCTAAATCGTCTCTGTCTTCATGCTTTCTAGTGAGGCATGAACTGGGCAACCGGCTGCCGCTGGCGGTGTCAGAGTCAAATGTGGGTTTAGTGGCGCGGCTACAGGGAAGGCTGCAACTTTGACGCTTTGCCAAACTCTTCAGCTTGGTCAGTGCACCAGTTCCCAGGAGCCTGGTCAGAGTTCAGGAAAATGATAGTTTTAGTGGTCTCCATGCACAGGCGGAAAACTAGCTTGTCACGTGGGAGGAGCTGGAAAACCAGATTACAATAGCTGCTCTCTATCAGCAGGCCTTCTGCAGATGCCACCAACAAAGCCACACTCTCCTGTGCAGCAGGGGAAAATTTAGTGGGAATTGCACTCAAGACAAGCCTACAAAGCCCTCATCCGATCCCAAGTGAGACAATCTAGGACATTCTCAGTGGCAGTATTGGAGAGATGGAGACCAGGAGAGGGCCACATGAGAAAACAACCCATGTCTCTTGTCCAGAGAGGGTGGTAGAAAACCACTGTTTAGCAGTGCTGATAGGAGCCTGAGACCCCTCTTCATCTTATATATTTTTGCAGGAGATCTCGAGTGCTCAATTCGCACTCTGAAAAGCTTACTGGAAAAACACCGCCTCCAGAATGCCTGGAGAAGTAATCAGTGTCATTGAAGGGCAAAGGAAATGTCAATAGGGCTCAGGCCATCTGTCTTCCATCTGTCTGATCCCTGTTCAGAAGTACTCCCGTTTTGTGGAGAAAGCATCCAGCTCTTTAGTGACCACAAAACAGGCCCTATGGCTCACAGGGTTAAAAAAAGGTTGAAGATTACTGATAATTACAGAGCTGAAAGAACAGCAGCAGCTTACAAATTGTAGTTAGCCTCTCATTAGTATGGTTGATTGATGACTCTATATATGAGCAGGGCTTATTTAACAACAAATGTCATATTTACATAACATATAGGATGATACAGGCAAATGTAACTGGGAAAAACATTAAATTAGGAAGGAAAAATTTGGGTTGAAAAACAGGAGAATAAAGGATTGCTGGTGCGTGCTGTAGGCAAAAGCAGTGGGGAAGCATTCAGAAAGATTCTCGTTATTTGGATCCTGGCAGTATCACTGGCAGCCAGGGTGTTGAAAACCCCTAGATGCCACCGGAGTTACTAACCTTTAAGCTAAATTTATACCAACTACATTACTGGGGCTGCCCTATTTTACTGGAAGGGAAAGGAGTTGTGTACTACTGATGTAACTCTGGGATTTGCCTTCAAGAATAAATATTGTGTGAGTGCAAAAATCACTTTTATGGATTATTACTTGTGCCAGGCGAACAAAGATGTCCATCCTGGGTGCTGCCCAATACTCTTATCAACCTCTTGAATCCATTGTCTCAGATCAATGAAGCCTGTATATACAAATCATGTGAGGTCATCCATTAAGCAAACCAGTTAGAAAGGCTCCCAACAAAATTACCAGAGATCGAGCCGCTACTCTAGCTAAGGAAGCCTATCGGAGTGCTTATGTGGTTATAGCATGTTCCAAGAGCAGCTTCATCTCGTTATGGAGTAGATTTATTACCAGTTTCAGCAGACCAAAGGGTTAAATAAGCATCGTCCGGATGGGATTGCCAGAGTACCTCTGTGACTAGCCGGATGACGAGTCTGAGCTGAGGACCTGTTAGCATCAACCATATATGACACACTAGCTCCAGCTGGAATTATATATCTAGTCCTCCTCCACAGGGCTTTGGCTAATTGGCACAAATGAGAGCTAAAGATGACATTAACACTTCTATGAGATGGATAACAAAGACATTCCACTTTATAGATTTCTCAGCTCGGTGTCACTTACATACGTGACAACCTACAAAGCCGTACGGATGAAAACCAAACCTGAGCCATTCAGGAGTTTTAATACTCTGCATTAGGCTTACAGCAGAACATGCGTTACCTGACAGCAGCCATGTGTTTAGTGAAACCTGTGAGCAAGCAGTAACTACGTGTGGTGGGGTGTGCCGGCGGTAGCAGGACCTCGTGGCCGGGTGATGCTGCAGAGGAGGAGGGGCAGCTGTGCACAGAGCAGTGTCTTTTGGGAGAGGTGGGCACCCAAAGATCTTCCACCCCCTTCTGTGAGCAGTGCCACAAGGCAAGAAAACCTGCTCCCATGCACCCTGTATTAAAAAAAAGAAAGAACAGCAGAAAACCCTTGCCATACCCACTGTGTCAGAGCGTACGCTCCAGCGGGTGAGCCACGTGAGTCCGGCAGCAGTGCTCAGCAGTTCAGCTCACCTGAGACAGCTTTGGAAGGTGTAGCTGTGAAAGTCCACGCATCTACCTCTTTGGTACGGCCAGCGTGAAGCCCACTGATGGCACACACGGCATTGGTGGCCTTTATTTTGGATTCACAGGTGCAACACAACTTAGGGTACACACAAAAGAGAATCACATCACTGTTAAAGTAATCAACATGTCCCTGGAATTGGTCATGGCCTCACAGGCGGTGCCGGAGAGTCTTCTCCCTCATCTCAGCTTCAGATATGTCAAATACCTGGGCTTAAAAGCAATAAAAATAGTTGGTTGAAAGCACTCAAATTTTCAAGACATTAGGTAGCTGAAAGTGCAAAGAGCATATGGCTGCATTTTCAGAGCACTATTGAAAATTTCACTAGGTGCTTTTTAGCTACTCAGGAGCTGTCAAAATTTGACTTTAATTGCATTTGATGTCTAAATTAAAATTATTTCTGCTAATATCATCATTCAAAATGAGCAATAAGATGACAGCCAGGGTAGTCTGAAAGCCAAGATGCTTGGAGGGCACTGCTGGGTCAGGGTAAGGAAACCTGGGCACGTGCTTTCCCTTCTATCTGGAGAAAATGCTGAAACCCAGCTATATAATTAGGCATCCTGTTTGATGCCAACTGCCATCTTCACTGGCATAACTTCATTGACTTAAGCAAAAGTGAGAAGCGGTGAAGGAGCAGCAGCCTAAATGACCTTCTCCTCTTGCTATTGGGTTTTTTTCCTGTTCTTTCATGATAGCATCAGCATGGACCCTCAGAATTACTAGCAAGTTTTCTCAAAAAGAAAAGAATTGCCAAACTGAAATCTCACTCCTGGCAAACACAATTGCTGACTAAAAAATTCCAGAGAAGCCTGGAGCATGTGAATAGGGGAGGCCTGTCTTCCCCTGAGGACTTTCCTGGTGGATTTTCATGACTGATCTCACACAAAGAACAGGACCCAACTTACTTTCACACTTCATTTTCATCATTTGAAGAGGGGGAAACCTTCACACCACTTTCCTTGTGCAACAAGACACTCACACCCAGAATTCAAAGCAAACTTATTTGAGACCTTCTTCCTGCTCCCCTAATACTCAGTGCGGTAAAGACAGTTTACTGCAGGAGGTTAGCAAGACCTGTGCTTGGGCTGGCCAACTGTAAGAAGGGGCAATGAAATGCAGCAGGTAACGCTTGGAAGCAGTTATTGCATGTTTTAAATGCAAAGGAGGGGTATTAGCAAGCTTTAGCAGTGCTGGGGACCTAAGTGAATGGTAGGCTGACAGTTCTCAGTTTGGGAACTCAGATGTAACTTGTTTCTATAAACAAAGCCTGAATCTGGAATTTCCATAAAGTGACCTAGATGTGCTCCTTGTCACCATCCAGGTGCTCTTTGTGGTCACGGTCTATCTTCAGGGTGTGTCTAGTGTTGGGCCCCTCACTACAAGAGAGACATCGAGGTGCTGGAGCGTGTCTGAAGAAGAGTAATGGAGCTGGGGCAGGGTCTGGAGCACAAGTGTGCTGGGGGGCAGCTGGGGGAGCTGGTGGGGTTTAGCCTGGAGAAGAGGGGGCTGAGGGGAGCCCTTCTCGCTCTCTGCAGCTGCCTGAGAGGGGCTGGAGTGAGGGGGGGGCTGGTCTCTGCTCCCAAGTCACCAGTGACAGGACAAGAGGGAACGGCCTCAGGCTGCGTCAGGGGAGGTTTAGGTTGGAGATTAGGGAAAACGCCTTCACTGACAGAGTGGTCGGGCTTTGGAAGAGGCTGCCCAGGAGGTGGCTGACTCACCATCCCTAGCGGTACATAAAAGATATGTAGACGTGGCAACTGGGGACATGTTTTTCTGGTGGACTTGGCAGTGCTGGTTGGACTTGATGATCTTAAGGGTCTTTTCCAACGTAAACAATTCTATGTTTCTTAGCTGTTAAAAGCAGCCAGCATCAGACACATGCAGTATGCTGTGAAACCAGGCAAAGGTGCCCAGTGGCTTGAGCATGTCATTTTTTCACCCCAAGATCACTGCATTAAAAGAATATCAAGGTCATAATTCCAAGTGAGGGTGACAGAACTGAGATAACTCTAAGTTGGCTCATTTATACATATTGTACGCATTCTGACTGAGGTTTTACATGATTGCATACACAGCTCTGGTCTCATCCTGCACACAGGACAGGTTGGGTGCCTGCTCAGTGTTTCACCAAGACCTCCATGTACTTGCAGTGCCAGGTATGCTGTCCAAGGTCTGCACGGAACATGGGAATATCAGTTTCCTTTTAGTCTTTTCTATGATGCTCAGACTATATTAATTCTTTCACAATATTTTTTTGCTTTCTTTCACACCATTTGCAGGAGAAGAGATGCTATTTTTATTGCAATCAGGTAGCTATGCTGAGATTAAAGCCAAAATTGTCAGTACAGCCAATTTACTAATGCCAAATTACACCCTTTCATTCTTAATATTCTCATTTCTCTTTTACCAGCTAAGTTTCCCACAACAACTCCTTTCTTTATGCTGTCAAATATTCCAGTTCATGCACAAAATTCTGCTTGTAGCATTTTATGGCACTTATGCTCAGAGTTGCATCCACATTTCCTTCAGTTGTGGGTATGGGAGCGGAACGATTTTGTAGCTTTTCAGATCTGCTTGGAGTCTATGCATGTACCACTCTTCATTGAATAAGACAGAGGATCCTTCTCCAAATTTGTGTGGCATTTGCAAGAGAAGGCTGTGGCATGGAGCAAATGCAGAGGAGGAGCAACTTAGTTTTGCAGAGCCCTAATTTTGGCACCCTGACCTGACAACAAAGAACTGAGGTTCTTTGATTTGGATTCATAGTGCAATTTGAAGCATATATATTATATGCGTATTATATTCATATATATATATATATATGAAGAACATATATTCCTTCCTGTAGGGTGTTATGGGTCCTGCTATGGCAGTCAGCAGTTATGGGACCTTTAGATTCACAGCTTATCTTCTAGCAATTAGGTTTAGAGTACTTGGTCCCACAGTGCACTGTCATCATCTGTAGGACCTGGCATTAGAAGCAGGCAGATCCACACAGCTCTTACGTTCAACAAACAGCTATATTAAAAATTGGGAATATGAGGTTCAATTCTGCATTGCTCTGGGGAGATCTGAAACTCTACCTCTTTATGTCATTCACTGTTCTCCGTCTGGTATGTTTCCAGTTGCTGTCCCTGCTGCTCCTCTCCTTAGCCACCTTCAGCTTTGCTTAAATCTGCTGTTTCCCAGTCCTCCTCCTCTTGCTGATGCTGTTTTGGTTCCTAGGTACTTGTCATAATCCCATCCCCTAATGGTTGGGGATGTTTCATCATTCCAATGAGTTTTTTCCTTCTTATTTTCCCATTTTAAATATCTTTCTTGCCTCTCTCTGCCTTAGCTCTATTTTTCCTACCCTGCTTCTTGTGCCATTAACATCCAGCTTCTGCTCTCAGCTCTTCCTTTCCATCCCTTCACCTCCTTTTCCTCTTACTCTTGCTTCTGTCCTTTCAATCCTTGTCTGACCCCTCCTAGGTACTTTTTCTCTTGTCTTTTGTACCTAATTTCAATTTTTCAATCTTTGCATGCTAGTTGCAAGAAAGGCAGTTACTGGACATGGAGAACCCAGGACAGACAGGCCCTCTGCTTGCAGATCTGGTGCCTGGTGGCATAGATGGTGCCAATGTTCTTACTGTCTGTATTTATGTAACAAAGCAAGCGATGCACAGTGCAATTGCTCACCACTGACTGACCGATGCCCAGCCAGTTCTTAAGCAGTAGCCACATGTCCCCCTCCCGGCCAATTCCCTTCCCCCCGCCCCCCCGTTTTTTGTTCAGCATGACGTCATATGGCATGGAATATCCCTTTGGCCAGTTTGGGTCAGCTGTCCTAGCTTTGTTCTTAAGCTGAATTCAAAACACAGCACTATACCAGCTACTAGGAAGAAAATTAACTCTCTCCCAGCTGAAACCAGGACAATATCCACCCCTTATTCTATACCATCTATGTCATGCCCAGGTCCCACACTTTCTAATACATCCCAATTAATTGCAACTACCTTTCCTGTCTTTTGATATATACACACAGATATCGTTCCCCCTCCCTCTAAAATGTCTGTTAAGTTCAATGAGTCCATGACTTTGGGCTCCATCTGTCATACCAGTCCTTCAGGAAAGATAGTGTGTGGTGTTGAATTGTGGCATGCTGAAGCCAGTGCTGGTTCCATCACCACTGCACTTCTCTGGTTCTATTATCGCTGCAGTTCACTTGGTCCATCAAAGTTCCTTCTTCATTAATTTGGGTGGTTCGTACTGTGATCTGTTGGTATGGTACATAGCAACCGTAGTAGTGATGACATACAGTATTATATAGCAATTAACATCATACAATTCAAATCATTGGCTATTCTCACCCAAAATCAAATCCCCTTGAGGCACACATCGGACTTCGCCATCCTCCTGCATTATCCACCAAGTGGACCGAGGTCCTTGAGTAAAAGCAATACCACGGATGGGTTTGCCTTTGCCTGAGGCAGGAATAACCCAGACTGTCTTCCCCAGCACATTTTGGTGTCCACTACAAGGACTTTATCCCCTTCTGCAGTATGTGAGAGTTCTGACTGGGCAGGGCCAGCTCGCCTGGCAGATCCCCTAGTGCTGACTAACCACGTGGCTTTTGCTAAATGTGTACCCCAGTGTTTAAATGTCCCACACAACACACATTGCTCTCAGTGCAGTCTTTAACAGTCCATTGTATTGTTCGATTTTCCCAGAGGCTGGTGTGTGCCAGGGGGTGTGATACACCCACTCAGTGCCGTGCTCTTTGGCCCAGGTGTCTATGAGGTCCTTTCCGAAGAGAGTCCCATTGTCTGACTCAGTTCTCTCTGGGGTGTAACCCACTTGGCTTGCTTGATTGCAGTGCACATTACACATTCGTGGTTAGCCTGTGCAATAGTGTCCATGGTCAAGTCCACCCCTCGATCACGAGCCCACCTGTAGGTTGCATCTCTCCCTTGATGGCCTGAGGTGTCATGGGCCCACCGAGCTAGAAATAATTGACCCTTGTGTTGCCACTCCAGATCCACCTCAGCCACTTCAGTCTTAGCAGCCTGGTCTACCTGCTGGTTGTTTTGATGTTCTTCAATGGCCCAATCATTGAAGCTAGGGTACGTGATGTACCTTTACAACCAGGTTCTCTACTTGGGCAGCAATAACTTGCCACAATGCAGCAGCCCAGATGGGTTTGCCTCTGCGCTGCCAGTTGTTCTGTTTCCACTGCTGCAGCCAACCCCACAGGGCATTTGCCACTATCCAGGAGTCAGTATAAAGGTAGAGCACTGGCCACTTTTCACATTTAGCAATGTCCAAAGCCAGCTGGATGACCTTTACCTCTGCAAACTGGCTCGATTCACTTTCTCCTTCAGCAGTTTCTGTGACTTGTGGCCTCCATACATAGGCCTCCATACAGTGGCATTCCACCTCCAGTGCTTTCCTACAAGACAACAGGACCTATCAGTGAAGAGGGCGTACTGCTTCTCATTTTCCAGTAGTTTATTATACAGTAGGGCCTCCTCAGCATGTGTCACTTCCTTATGAAACCTTTGCCTTCTGGCCAGACCGTGATCACTTCTAAGATTCCTGGGCAACTAAGGTTTCCTATTCGAGCCCATTGGGTGATCAGTGCGGCCCACCTACTCCACATAGCATCAGTTGCATGGGGAACCCTCCCTTTGAACGTCCAGCCCAGCACTACCAGAGGACCTGTGTACCAAGGAATACCAACCGCTTCTGAAGCAGCTCGAACCCCTTCATATGCTGCCAGTATCTCTTTTTCAGTTGGAGTGCAGCAGTCCTCCGATCCTCTATTTCCGTGACTCTAAAACCCTTGGGGTCAGCCTCGAGCGTCGCCTGGTACTTTCTGCCAGAGGCTCCAGGTAGGGCCATTCTCCCGGATCCCGTGTAGAGCACATTTTTTTACACCTTGTCTTGCCTGGACTGTCCCAAATGCTACTGCAGGGACTGTCTCCTGTTTAACTTGTTCAAAGGCTTGTCATTGCTCAGGGCCCCATTTGAAACTGTTCTTCTTCCAGGTCACTTGATAGAGAGGGCTTACGATCAGACTGTAATGTGGAATATGCATTCTCCAAAAACCCACAATGGCTAAGAAAGCTCATGTTTCCTTATTGCTAGTTGTTAGAGACACGGCTGCTATTTTGTTGATCACATCCATTGGGATCTGATGACTTCCATATTGCCATTTTATTCCTAAAAACTGGATCTCCAGTGACGGTCCCTTGACCTTACTTTGTTTTATGGCAAAACCAACTTTCAGAAGGATTTGGACTATTTTTTTTCCCTTCCTCAAAAAACCTCTTCTGCTGTGTTGTCTCATACAGTGATGTCATCAATGTACTGTAGGGGTTCCAGTGCATTATGGATCAGTCCATGGCAAATGGTAGGACTGTGTTTCCACCCTGGGGCAGTCGATTCCAGGTGTACTGGACCCCCCTCCAAGTGAAAGCAAACTGTGGCCTGCACTCTGCTGCCAGAGGGAGTGAGAAAAACACATTAGCAGCATCAGCTGTGGCTGCCTTTGACTCCAGTTCATATTGAAGTTCCAGCATGGCAGCACTTAATGGTGGAATGACTTAATTCAGGCCACAATAGTCTACTGTTAGTCCCCACTCTCCATTAGGTTTGCGCACTGGCCATATGGGACTGTTAAAGGGTGAGTGGTTACAGGGTGACTTGCTTGAGGACTCCTTGGCTCTCCAGTTGATGAATCAGCTTACCGATGGGAATCAGGGAGCCTCAGTTTGTGCAGTATTGCCACCAGTGCACCATTGTGGTGGCAATCAGCACCTGTTCTTTCACCCTCAGCAACCCCACAACAGAAGAGTCCTCTGAGACCAGCCAAGGTAGACAGCTGTTTAAGTCATTTCCAGCCAATTCATCCACTGCCTGACTCTCTCCATCTTTCCAAGTCATTACTGCTAATGAGTTGGCATATGACCGTGGTGTGCTCTGTACAAACTCCCTCCACATGGGTTGTGTGCACTTGAGTTCTTCTGGATCTTTGGATAACTGCTTATTGTCCAGGTCATCATAAATCACCTCCAGCATGGTACCTCTCGGGTACTAGATGTGTCTCTCCATGGTAGTGCACTTGCCTCGGCAATATATTACAACTTCCTTGAAGGGTATTCCTTCACACCTAACAGGAGTCACCTCCTCTGAGGCTGAGGGCTTGTGCCCCTTTTCCAATGGCTTTGTCCCCCTTCCCTAGAAAGGGTTCCCAACTGCTTGGCTTCCCTACCTTCTAATTCCGGGCTACTGGCCCTGTTATCCCAGCATTGGAGCAGCCAGGTGACAACGTGCTCCTCTGGACAACAGCTGAAATCTCTCAGCTCAGGGATAGCTCAGGGATAGGGATCGGATGGTTACCTCCTTGTTTATCAGTTCTGCCTCTTCCTCCTCCTCTTCTCATAATGGCCTAGCTTTGAAGTAGCCTGCCTCGTCCACACCTTCCTCCGTCCCCTTCATAGTAAGAGTTACTAAAGTAACTTACTAAACGAGCTGACTTTTGCATCCAATATTTCATCTCGTGTATAGGGGTGACTGATAGCGGCGTGGGTTGGTTCTCTGGTTCAGCTGCAGTGCCTGTCGTGAAGGTCGGAGTAGCCACAGTGCCTGTCGTTTTGTTGTCAGATCCAGAGACCTTCTCTCCCCCTTGGGAGCACTGAATAGTGTTGAACAGGGCTCAGAAGACATGGGCCAGACTCCAGCATGTTGCAGTGATTTGTGCCTCTCTGGAATTGCCAGGGTGACAGCATACTTTTTCCAAATATTTTACTAGTTTTTCAGGATTCTGCAGTTGTTCAGGGGTGCAGTTCCAAAACACTGGAGGTGCCCACTCTCCTAGGTACTTGCCCATACTATCCCACATGCCCCGCCACTCGTAACTGCCCAGCCTTGGGGCAGATCTCTGCGTGGAATTATTAAATAGTTGTTCAACCTTAAACAAGACCTGAAGTACATTCAGGACACGTAGCAATAGGAACATGCTATTGAACACCCCAAGGATATTCAAAATTCTCAAGAGCTGTTGTAATTAGTCTGGAGGAGAAGGGGAAGGTGAAGGAGTGGGGGAAAGTGCCCTCCCTTGTCTCCCCCATAAACTGTCTCTCCCAGGAGAGAAGGTAAAGAGTGTAATTATTAATAGTTTCTGAAGGATGGGCCCTGAGTGACGGTGATGATGGCAATGCTGATTACCAATACCAGCTTAGTCTCACGACCAGTAATTTTGTCATATCATAAGCCAGTGTTACACAGTACAGCAAAATGATAACCTTAATCCAGCCCTCAGAGATGATAAACAATCACACCAGGGAACATATACAGCAAGTAAGGTGTCACATAACACAACTCAGAACAAGCACAACAACTCTGAGAGCAAATAAATCAACACTGGAACCAGCAACTATCAACCTAATAATGAAAGCTTATAACAAATATGTTTTAACACGCTCAGGTCAGATCTGTCATTATCTCAACCCTTCAAGCTCCACGTTGGGCTCCAGAAAGAACTGTCATGGTTTAACTCAGCAGGCAGCTAAACACCATGCAGCCATTCACTCACTCCCCGCTAGCGCAATGGGTGAGAGAATCAGAAAAAAGGTAAAATTTGTGGGTTGAGATAAAGACTATTTAATAGGACAGAAAAGGAAAGGATGATAATAATAATAATAATAATATATAATATAGAAAACCAAGTATGCACAGTGTAATTGCTCCCTACCTGCTGACTGATGCCTGAGTTCCTGAGCAGTGGCCGTGCCCTGCCCCGGGCAAACCCTGCCCCCATTTTTTGTTCATCGTGATGTCATATGGGATGAAATATCCCTTTGGCCAGTTTGGGTCAGCTGTCCTGGCTGTGCCCCCTCCCAACTTCTTGTGCACCTCTAGCCTCCTCGCTGGCAGGGCAGTATGAGAGGCTGGAAAGTCCTTGACTTAGTGCAAGCACTGCTCAGCAGCCACTAAAACGTCAGTGTGTTATCAACATTATTCTCATCCTAAATCCAAAACACAGCAGTATACTGGCTACTAGGAAGAAAATTACCTCTCTCCCAGCTGAAACAAGGACAGTACCTTTTCTCTCTTCTTTTGTGCCTAATTTCTTTTTTTTTTTCATCTTTGCATCTTAACTGCAAGAAATACAGTTACTGAACATGGAGAGCCCGGGAGAGACAGGCCCTCTGCTTGCAGATCTGGTGCCTGGTGACACAGACTTGGGAGACAACATCCTTGTAGTGTCTGCATCCCTGTAACAGAGCAAGTTCGGGCCATGTGAAGGATGCTACAAATGACAGCCTGGTCAGCATGTAGGAGCTTGAGGGAGACAGAGCATCCTGAGGACAGATTACAGCCTTAGGGAATCTAGCTGATAGATTTTAAGGAATTTTATTGAGCAGGTCTGAACTGCAAGTTTTGGATGTTCTTAACTTTTGCAGTTTGGGATAAGGCTAAAAAGTGGCAGTAAATGAGACACCTTGCCATACTGAGTGCCCTACCAGACCTCAAAACACTGCTTCAAAATAAATAAGTTGTAAAAATACAGGCAAATCCTTTCCTTGCTATTTCTTACTTGGAAAAGGATAAAACTTTTTTTTTTTCCCCTGAAAATTAAAAATAAAAAGGAAAAAAATAGCAACCTTGAGAGATACATCTATCATGGAAGTGTTCAGCCCAATTAAATCATTTTTTCCATTCATTATCGCCTACAAACGGGTTTTCACAATAGAAGATGTTAGACAAACTTCTATTTAGACCTTGGTATTTAAACCAATCATAACAATTAATGAAATCTCTTCAGGAATTCCCACCCAGCACATGGCGCTATATGCAGGGTTTTCGCACGAGTATTTTGTGTAATGGGTTGAATTCTGTATGGCTCAATATATTACGCTATTTACTGTAAATGTCACTGGAATTCTGTTTTTCCAGATCTAGCTAATATATATGTAAACACAACTTGGATGTATTTCTTGCAAATAGCAGGGATTTGTGAAGCACCTTGCAGATGTAACTTGGCAGTACTGGTGAACTTTGTAAACTCTATCTAGGTCTGGATGGTTCATTCTTTTGGGGTTACAATCATCCAAAAACAGTTAAACCCATGACCTGAAAACAACAGCTTGAAAACTGAAACAAAAAACTGAATGTGAGCACCAGCCAAATGTGGTCTGGGAGGAGAGCCTGAAAATTTTCAGTGACCCTCAGACACCAGTTGGGACCCCAGGCCAGAGCAGGGTTGTAGGAGACAAGGATGTGAAGCTCGAAAACCAAAATATAACCTATGCTAAGGCTTGGCTAATCTATCAGAAGTGGTAAATACAGTGTGGCCGTGGCAACATTCTGCGTTGCAGGTCAGGCAGGCATCTCCCTGGTGGGTGCATGCTTGCATGGTGAAAGATTGCCAGGGGAAGGAAGGGAGGATTGACTGGGCGAGTCTATTGGCAGATCCATGGCTTGGCTACATCTGACAGTAGTGTTTCTTTTTGTGTGGTCACTGTTGTCTATGGCTTGAGCCGTATACCTGGCTATGGCTGTCTTTATTCCCCATTTGTGATCTTATTTGACAATTTTTCTTTAGGTTGGCAGAGACAAGCTAATTAAACCTGAATTCTTTTCTAACCTGTGCATCAAAATGCTGTCCTTGGAGCCAGTTCTACTCCCTGAGGGTTTGCATACTTGAGATATTGCTCAAGTAGTCTGAATCATGATCTCATCAGAGACAATAAGATGCTGAAGACGGTTCTTAAGTGCTCATTTTAAGCTCCTGTCAGGGAATCTGTCTGCTGACATAACTAATACATTCTCCATTTCCAGAGACATCATTCAATTCAGTCCCAAAGTTACCTTTAGTCCGTACTAATTTAGGGACAACCCAATTTAGCATTGTGGAACAACATATTTATACCAAAATTATAGGATTGCAAAGGAGGTTGACAGCAACAATCTCACTTAGAAAACCATCTATTATTCACACGTACACATGTGTGTGCACACACACATAGATACACAAAACAAATACAATTTTCTGAATGAAAATACAAAGCCAGAAAACATGGGGAAGAAAACCACTGAAACAGGAACAAGTTCAGAGTAAAAATTTCCAATTTGTCATTGAAAATAGAATTTACATAAAAATGCATGGCTTTCGTCTAAGCCTCAATTTTCTGTTGGAGGAAAGAATAACTATCTATAGTATTTCTGTATCATTGATTTCCCAGGTTACCAGTGAAGCTCATCCTACAGAGCCCCATCATAAGCTGTTAGTTTACCCCGATTCCTCTCCTCCTGTGCAGCCAGAGAGGAAAGGGGCCATCAGCTACCAGCACAGCTTCAGTGAGTGTAACTGTTAATGGTCTTCAGTGAATCTTTGATGCATTGATCTACAGTCAGTTGAGTTCACCTGAGGCAGGAACAGGCAAGGGAAAAGGGCTGAGGAAAATCTCTACTGTGCACCCACGTGTGCATCTACTCCACAGTAAGTACCAGGTGACGGGCTACTTAATGGAGGAGTCAGGCATAAATGAAGACTCATGCCTTCTTTGTGGGGGACAAATGTCTTATTGCCAGCAAGGGGTGCAGTCCAGTTGGTTTTATGTCCCATTCCCTGCTCAGAGAGCCATCACACTGACCATCTGCAAGTTTCTTTGGGTAAAAATTATTGAAAATGTAGCCCCTAAAAATAACCCTTTTAAAGAAATCTAAAGGTCATGACTTTGCTAGCTTCATCCTCGAGGTCTGGTGAGGTTTGTACAGGGAAAGCTGCTAGGGATAAATACCCCACAGCCAAGTCTGAGAGGACTCCATCCAAGTGCAACATCTTTGATGCTGCTCCACCAGTCACATCCCTCCAGTGACAGTGACAATCGATAGTGAGGCACCTTCAGGCTCTTGGTGAGGAGACTATTCCATCTCCAGCCGCTCCCATTTTGTCCAATAAAGTGCAAGTGCTAAAGCAAGATTTTGGATGGTCTGGTCTGAAAAAGCGAGTGCCATGTCCCCACCCTCATACAGCTAACGGCCTGCAGCTTACTGATTCCTCTTGCAGGGAGAGTGAGGAGTGCCAAGCCAGCTCGAGAGTGCTGTGAGTCACTGGGTAGTCCTCCAGATCACTCTGATGGTCTCCAACCTTACAAGAGAATCCCTTTTCAGCTAAAAATCCTAAACAAAATTAACAGGAGTAAAGCTATGGCTGGCTGTGACTTGTGCAGGAGGATATTCCTACCTGGCATTTCTTTGTTTCAGGTAGTTCAGCTGTTCACGGGCTCTTCAGAAGGGGCAACATCTCAGGAGACTTTCCATCACTTTTCCCTGTGCTGGTGACAGCATTGCATGCCAACACGGGAGCTGAAAAGTGATCGCCGTCTCTAAAGGTTGCACAGGAGGCATTTTAGGAAGCTGCTCTTAATTCCAAACTTACCAGCTATGCCAGGTTTACTGCCCGTATCAGTAGTGGCGCACAGTGTTAACTGACTTCTGCACTGATTGATACAAGCTACAGCTGAGGGCTCACAGATGCGTAGCAGAGGGTGTTGTCTGCTGCCCCTCTGAAGCTTGGGAGACATAATTAATCAGAAATCAGAGAGCATGATTACTCCGTACTTATCTAAGGAAGACTTCATTTGTAATTATTGTTGTTGTTGACTAATGGTACTCCAGTAGGGCCTACAGAACCCAAGTAAGATCAGGACTTTGTTGTATTAGTGTTGTATGGCTGCAGGAGAAGAAAGTGTTGCTCCCGAAAGTGCTGACAGTTTCCATAGAAATTACAAAGAAAGTGTTATCACACCCAATTTAAACATGGCAATGTGGAGCCCTGAGAGTATAAATTGCCAAAATTTTAGGCATGTAGTCTAAGTTCAGACATGCCTCTCAGGATGGGATGAACTGGCCTTGGAAGTGTCCATTTCTCTTCACTACAACCAAAGAATCTGAAATTACTACTTTAGATGGGGGTCCTCATTGTCAGAGAGGTAACTTGGGCAGAGAAATTCTCCCCAAATGGCCTGTTTCAGTCACCCACTCCTCTATTCCAGACACTGGTATCTGACCCCATCTCCAGGTTCTCATCTTCCCATCCAGAACCGTACCACTAAACCATCTAACTGCCGACCGAGGCATTCAGAGACAAACTGCACCAAGGAGGAACCTCCACAGCCACCAGCTCCTCCCCAGGGCTCCTCTCACATGGATGATGTGAGCTGTTAGGTGTGGGTACGTTCCCCTTCTGAACTTGGCCTTCTGATCAGGTCTGCTGAACACTGTCAAATTATTATAACTAATACCATGGATATAATTATTGCTGTTATCATATTACTAGTATTACTTCTTGTTCCATCATATCATTTTCATCTTATTATTATGCTATTTATGTTTTGTCCATTATTCAGATAATAAAGCCAGATGCTCTGACTTGCTTCAGCGCCTCATTGTGCTGGATGCTGTAGTGTCCCCTGTGAAAAGTCAGTCCTCACCCTGAAGCACTTAAAAATCTAATTAGAAAAGACATACCAGCATTATCTTCATCTATCAGAAGCTTCAGCAGCAAACCCCCACTCTTCAGGATATTCAAGGTCACTTTACTAGACTTGAAGAATTGGTAGAACTCCCAATATTCTTGATGCCTGTGCCAACACCAGCTCCTACACAGCTCTAGAAGCAACCTTATTTCAGCATTGTTTTCCTAATTCTTCCTGAACCGCAGAGACCCATGCAGATATTTACCCTGAGTCACTTATTCCTTTACACCCTACACAGTCTCCCTGAGAGATGTATTCTTTCACATAAAAAAAATTTTAAAGAATTCCAAGCTGTAAATAAGTGGCTTAAACTCCTGCTAAAGAAGGAAGGCTGTTAGTGGCATTACTGTGTCTGGGAACTGCTTGGGTACCGCAGTGATGGAGCGGCGTAAGCTCGGGGATACGCCGAGACTGGCCGCCCTCACGCCGCACCGGGGGGAGCAGCCCCAGTCGGCCGTGGACATCCCTTCCCTGGCCGGGGTCCCTGGCGCAGTGGGGCACGACTCCCACTGGCTGGGCTTGCCCTCATTAGGCAGAAGAGCAGCAGCAAGGGCAGCGGTGCCCCTGCCTCCATCCACTCCCGGATGCTTTCACCTTCATAGCCGAGCCACGCGTACCCAGAAGGGCTTTAAAACCTGTCGCCAGTTGGCTATTTTGCCCTGACTCAGCCTAGGCTCTCTGTTTGATTGCTCTGCATGTTCATTTAATAACTCAAATGTGGTTAAAACACCAGAATTAGAGCCTCCATTTATTTTGCCATTTCCCATCTTTTTCCAAAAGGTGAATGTTTAAAATGATGTATGAGCCACGAGCTACAGTGCTCATTTATGGCTCCTGCGAAGCTTTCCCCATGACTGGAAAACAGTGGACATTCGCAATCAATAAGACTCCTCCGAACGGCCCTGTCCCCAGTTTCATTAGGAGGTTGTCACAAAGTTATTTCAAAACCTTGCTCAGGTAAATTGGCTGCGAGCAGCAACTGCTCAGTCTGCCGCCGCCTGACACTCAGCTCTGAGGAGCGAAGTTCCAGAAAGGATTTGTTTCACCTCAATATTAAATTCTGACATGCAATAAGACTGCTAAAACACTGGCTAGGAGAGATCTGTCGTTACCTCCTGGAAGTATCACATGTAAATACCCACTGCGTGGCTTCGCGATGTCAGTGCCTGATGGAGAGCTGTAAAAAGGGTGTCTTTCAAATATGATGTCACTTACACTTATCTTTTTGGACAAAAAGGTTCTGATCTGGTGATGTTGATGTTCCAGCACATCACTATGGTGTGAGATCCTGGTAATACTAGTCCTAATTTTTTCCTGCTGAAGTCAGCAATATAGTTGCTACTGGGTTTAGTGAGAGAAGAATTAGGCTGAATTTTTAAATGATGTCATTTATTTCTCAATCTGAACCCTTTTGGAGGAGATCCAGCATACGGAGTGCCCATTTGCATGCTAATAAAACATGGAAGGAATTATTGTTCCCTGAAATCCATATATATTCTCAAAATCTGCCACTTCCTATTAGAATGCTGCAGAAGCCCTGGGAGATTGATGACATTTTTATCCAAAAGGTTAAGCAACAAATAATGAATGGAAAATATAAGCTTTGCCAGAACTAAAAAAGAAATTTTTTAGTTTTTTAAAAAAAATTCAGATATTTAAGGCTTTTTGAATGATCTTGAAATGCTTTGTGAAATACATTTGGGATGTGAACACTGAAAGACACTCTATAGATGTCAAGCAAAGTAACCTTTCCAAAATATTCTACAAGAATTTTAAAAATGTATGTCTACTGTCTCAAACACGCTCCTTCGAAATCAAAATTTGAAAAATTTTGTTGGCCTGTAGCTCTAAAGGCCGACAGCAATACGCCGAGAGCAGCTGCCAGCTGCTGGGTTTGCTCCCCAGGGTGTCCATTCCTAGACATCGCTGCGAAAACCCTGGGAGGACTCCTGCCGTGTCCCTGCGGTCCGGCTTCCCTTCCTTTGCAGAGCACGGTGGGGATTAGCGGCTCCTGGGGCGCTTTAGGTGGGCGATCGTAACCAGCTTCCAAGAGATGTTTTTTCGTAAGCTCACACCCCTCCCGTTGCTGTGGGAGGTCACTTCCCTTCTAAGCAGTTGCTGGGGTAACAGTGAATATCCTTCACGTGAGTTTTCTTAGATATTACATCTTGCTCATTTCTAGGCTTCTTCAATCCATTTTCCTATATTTCAAGGAAAAAACAGTCTGGGAGGGGCTTGCTACGGAGGCAGGGGACAGACTGCCACTTGTTTGCACGTTGCAGTCGGAGGAAGAAAGGTCATTCCTCCTGCTGCAGAACCGTTATTTCAACAATCCTAATTTTAACTGATGAAAATTGAAATGGCTCTTCCATATGAAAGCTCCAATTCTTCTTTCATAGGGGAAACACATCTGAATTGCAGAGATCGTACTGAGAAATCTGTAGCTTGCTCTGGGGAATGTGGGGGTTTTTCACAGGCCGTGCAAGTGCTGCAGGTCAGCTGGGTCAGAATTCACACAGATTTTCTTTGACTTTCTCCACTAAGCACCCTTTCCAGAGGAGATTATTTAATTTTGCCCCTCCTTTAGACACAGGTCTGGCACAGGTTACTGCCCTCCCATTATGCCTGTCTCGTCTGTCTTATGCGGAAGCAAACAAATTCTTGGAAACAAGCACAAAGAGGAGACTGTGGAGCTTGCTGGTGGGTGATGCTGTTCAACCTCCTCCCCAGTATGTCTGCAAGTGCCGCCTCGCCGAGGCCTGGAAAGAGGGAGCAGCCAAGATGATGACAGTTGCCTGTTTTACGGCTTCTCAAAAGCCTTAGTCTTACTGAGGTTTGGGAATTGGCTTGGGGTGGCACACATGCAGACGTGATGGATCAACTTACCAAGTGTGAAATCTTCTTCCCTCAAAATTAGGGGTAAATTTGCCATTAACTCCAGCTGTACTCTAAGTCTCCCAAGTAGTCTGCCAGATCCTCCTGGAGAGGTTTTAGAGAATGTGGACCATGTGGTGAAGTAGTCTTAGTAAGAGAAGTCAGGGCATACCCAAGAAATACTTCTGTTTGACATTTTCCTCTCATTTCTCCATTCACTTTAGCACTCGAGGTAGTGAAGTCCTCTCACTTAACCTCAGCCCCCCAGGAGTCACCGAGCCTCCTCACTAGTCACTAGAGGGATGAAATAATCCCAGCGCCAGCAACCAGAAGAGGCTGCACGAGTTGTGATTAGCCTCTGATTTCATCCCTGGCTAGGCAGGATTCTTGCTCCTGTTTGCAGGAGTCTCAGGGCATAAATGTGGCAGCAGCCATGCAATCGATGCCTCTTCATGTCCCAGAGTCAGCGACCTACTGTAAAACTTGGAGGAAGGATGGTAGATTTGGATAAGTTGCATCATTTTCTAGCTGCATTATGGGAAGTCTGTACAGCTGGAGCCCCAGAACCCAATCTTGAGGGCAATAAATACTTCCAGAAATAAACCTGGTGCCCACGGAGGTGCCTTGCTACCTATCACCTTGAGCTCTGACAGCACTTGACAGAGATGCCCTGTGAAACTGGCACAGAGAGGAACTCTGGTACAGCAAAATACTTGATTTGAAATCTCTCTCCTTCATAATTGCTTCAGAGACCCACCCTAAGCTTATGAAAAATAATTGCCAGATGATCCGTCTTTACCCCTCCTCGTGGCCTTACAGGACAAGTCACAAAGGACAGCTCTGGGTGACCTGTGATCATCCAGAAAAGCCTGGCCCACCCTTTCATAACAAAGCACCTGATGATCCTAGTCAGAATCAGAAGTCCTTAAATGCTCTGCCCTCAGATGTCTGTCATCTAGCAGGTACACAGGGTACGTCCAGGTACAGCTGCTCAGAGCTGGAGGGCAGCAACCAGTTGCTATTTCTTCTACTGTTCCCTACTTGCTAGAGGCCAATGTCGGCATAGCACCCCAGAAAAAGCGTTCTTGTGCCAGACCTACCAGTGAATGAAAGAACACTGCCGATCTCACCACAGCCCTGCATTGCCCTTTTGACAGGCCGGTGAAGGGATGAGTCTGGCTGGCTGGGAAAGCAGTCCTGATAGGAAGAGGCCTCAAGCTAACACATTATCAGTTATCAAAATGGCAGGCGGCCTTGCGCAGCAGCAGAAGCTAGCTAACAAAGCGGCATTTGGCAGGATAACTGGAGGGAAGGAGGGGTATCACCAGCACCCCTTCTCCCTGCAGCATCCACGTGTCTGCTGCGCTTGGTGGTGGGAGCATAGAGCACAGCAAATATCCCTCGTCCGGACCTAGAAGAGGAGCTGATGACTCAGCTCCTACTGATTTCAGAGGAGCGGGACCTCAGATGCTCTGGTGGTCAAGGTATGGCTCTGTCCTTTACGCCATGCATTCTCACAGCAGCGGCAGGCTTTCCTCCAGGACAGAGCAGACACAACCAGATGACACGTGGGTCTCAAGCCCTGCCGTAAGCAGAAGCTCCTTCAGCAGGTCCAAAAGGGGACACAGCTGAGATCTCCTTGGGTCTGCTTTGCCCACCAGCAGGGCCAGGAGCAGCCTGTTGGTGCAGCGCGCGGGGTTACCAGGGAGCATTCAGTCATGCCCCCAGAGCACTGCATCTGCCCACACCTTCCCCGTGAGCTTCTCGCCTTTCACTTAGGGTGAATGCCTCTGTGAAAGTGCCCCAGATCCAACAGAGACATGTGGCTCAGGCTTTATTTGCTGTTATTGCTGCTTTCAAGTGGAAAATTGATATAATAGCAGTCCTTTCTCAACACACAGCGGTCTGCGCATTTGTACAATGTTCTTTGAGGACGATCAGCATCCACTGGCATAGAAAAGTGACAGATGCTGTCTGCAAATAATGAGCTGAAGCAGTTTCCTTTCGAAGGGAACTTAAGCAAAGTCCCTGTGAGTTTGGAAAGCCAATGAGGTTCCCATGTGGCCTCAGAAGCTGCTTATAAGCCTCTGCCGGAAAAGACATATTCTATTATCGCGCATGGCATCATTATTTTTTAACTGTTTCTCTTATACAGACTTTTCTGGAGAGAGGAAATGACCAATTACTTATTTACTGAGCATTTTTACTGGGGACAAGCATGAAAAAGAATGAAGTTTATGGCTGCTTCTGTTCGCTCCTCTAGTGTTCCGTATGGCATCTGCGCAAGTTACGGCGATCAGGTAGAGCGGCATGATGCGCCATCATGTGATAAAGTACATCGCATGCCTTTGTGATCCTCGTCTTTGCTCTTTGCAACTCACACAAGAATCACTTTAACCATGTAGGCCTGTAAGGAGTCTCACACTTGTGAGACTGAAGGAAGACCGCTGAGATGTTTCCTCCTGAGCCTTTGATCCTTTTTCCTTCCTTCGTGCTTTTATCTAGTGCAGACAGTCGTGTGCCAGAGGCAGCTTTTCTAGATGTAGCAATATCAGGTGATCCAAGTCATCCCATTACCTCGTAAGTGCTACAAGAAGTAAGTCCAGATTATAGAAAATGAAGGACTTAAAGCTTCCTAGTCTGATATCTCCAAACCTGTGAGTGGACTCACAGTTTTCCTTTAATTATGCAAATATTTTTTGTATTGTAATATGTACATTTCAGAGGTTTATAATTTGTGATTAGTGCCATAGTCCTGAATCCTGACAATAAAATAAGGGCTATTGCCTTAGGTCTTAAGGTCTTAGAAAGACAGATCCACTATTTGTTACTTTCCACACTTCTGTAGATAACTGACTCCACAAAAGGACACCAAATGGATGGGGCTTCCTTGCAGTAAAAGTAACTCTTGATTTACTATCACTCTCATTAGGGGCTTTAGAAAATCTATAAGAATTTGTTTTCTTCCAGCATGACTTGATCTCTTGGGCTCCTTTAGTAGTGGAAGTCCAACCAAATCCAAAGTAGGATGCTGTAATTTACCATGTGGTAGCTGGTGTGAATAATGGAAGCTGCATTGCACAGCACGTTAAATGGACACACAAATGTATCCGAATAATGACACACCCTCCTTTAAGGCATCAGGAGGTAGACCGGAGCCACAGCCTCAATCTTAATTTTGTTTCTTATTTTTAAAAGCATGATTTTCAAAATTTTATGTGGCATTTCTCCCATGTTTCATTTTACCGCTTTACTTTTTTCCTCTGTGTACTCTTCTTTCTGCACATCTATAGATGAAAAGCATATTTGGACAAATTTAGAAATGTGCAATGTCATGGTAAGCTAATCAATACTAATAATGATTGGTGGGTTCTGTAGATGAAACACATATAAAAAGGAAACCAAAAGAAGGGGATCCTGTATTCTCTTACAATAGTAACTCCCTGTGGATCACAACTTGGTCACAGGGATCATCGCCCAGTCGCCCGTGCACAGCAATGGTGGTGTGAGCAGCTGTAAAGAGCAGAGATTTTGTACTACAAAGTCAGGTGTGGAAGGCACCAGCAAACTACAGCTCTGGCCTGCCTGGCTGCTGCCTCTCCCGGCTCCCCTGTACTCCTTGAATCCCCAGGGGCTACTGCGTAACCTGTGTAGCGCTGAGACTCGCCCCTGATAAACAACAAATCCAACATGAGCTCTGCTCCCAGAACATTCAGTTCACATAGCTGCAGCTCTGTTGCCTTTAAAGTTGTCCAGCTCTGGACCTGAATGCTGAACATCCTTTTTTTCAGGGTTTGGGTGGGGTTTTTTTCCCCTGTTGTTTTTTTTGGTTTGGGCTGTAGGGTTTTTTTTGAGCTCTGCGTTGTTCAGTGAGCTGTACTCCATAAGACGGAAAACCCCGGCGTTGAAGGGATAATCATTTAGTGACAGGAAAGGACAATAACGTTGCAGAGCATAGAAAATAAAAAATCCCCATCCCTAAATTGCCACACCAAGTAGGATTGATCTTGCTGCCTTAGCTGTCAGGTAGTTACTTGTTTGACTTGGGGAGGCAACCTGTATGGTTAATGGGGAAAAGAGCACCTCCAAGAAAAAAAATCATCCGCTCCTGGGTCTGGAATGGTTAGGGTGAAAACACAACCTCACGCAACAGAGATAGAACCGTGAGCACTAAGGGCTTCGCAAATTCATCTGTAGGCGCCAGAAGCTGAAAAAAGGGAAAGCAAGTGACCGTGTGGTGACAGGGAAAGGATTCACCTGACATCACGTAGAAATATTGGCACAGAAACAGGCTCCAGGTCTTCAAAACAGCTCCTTAAACACAAACCCATCTTTGTCTCTTTGCAATCTCTGCATCTGTTATTATCCTCCTTCAAATATTCACCACAAATGAAAAAGACAAAGCACTGTAAGGACAGAGAAGAGGTTCTATGAAAGGGTATTATGTGCCCATGGAGTTAAAACCTGCTTTCTGCAGCAGCTGCACAGAGTCCTCAGGACCTGGACATGCAGGTCACACGTTTCCCCCAGAAGAAATTATATGAAACCATATGAGATAGGAGGAGGCTGATTCAGAGCCAGGAAGCTGTTTAACCCTTACTAGGGCAACAGAGAGGAGTGGAAGCTCCACCGAGGCTCCGGAGTCCAGCAGGACACAGACAACAAGCTACAAAGCATCCTCGCGCGTGGGGAGCCAGATCAAAGGGTCAAGGTTGGACCCTGAAGGAGATTTCAACATCTGCAGATGTAAGGTCAAGGGAGTAACTGGAGCAGCCAGTGAAGCCCTAAATAAGTGCTCTGAGGACAGTGCAGTGGGCAAGGGCTTAGCCACAGGCATGGACAGAGAGATGCTCTGCGTTGTCTTGTTTTGGTTTTGTCTCTGGGCTCAGACACCCAGGCAGGAACAGTGCCGCTGTCACAGGAACCATGATTTGCTTTCTCCTTCCCTTCTCCGTAGTTTCCCAGGTGAACAAGTAAAAAGGGATTTTGGGAAGAGGGTACCACAGGAAAAACTGGTGGGCAGCCTCCAGGAGTTCCCTTTCCCTGCGCTGCCCTCCGTTTGTAGGGCTGCAGTACAGGGTGAGGGGGGTTCAGTGCTTTCAGTAGGCCAGGGACCTCCTTACTGGTGGGTCTCTGAATGGACGTGTCCTGCGGTTGCCCTCCCCTATTCACGGTGCCACTGGGACTCGTGGATGGGTTCCCAGAGGACGGTGTGCAGGGGCAATCTGAGGTCCACCATCTCCTTCTGCCCAGGGGCTTTGGCTTCCTGATTTGGGCAGACACGCGGGGCAGAGGTTTGAAGGCATCCCTGAGGGCATCCAGATTAGGGGGCCGATTGAAGGGAGCCAGGGGACTGGGAGGGAACGTGCAGAGCCGAAGGAGTTTGGGCTGAGACAGAGAATACCATGAAGAGGCTGACAAAACAGTGGAAGCCTAAATTGCTTGTCATCCCCCACTCTCCTTAAAGCATCCCTGCCCACATCAGCATCGCTCCGTGCCTACAAGCTGCAGACAGACCCGTGCTGCTGCTTTCCCTGCCTGCAGCAGTCTGGCCTGAGTGAGCAGAGGCCTCCGCTTTCTCTGGCACAGAAGCCACCTCATTCTGCCTAATTGCACAGACAAGAATTAATGTGAAATGTTGTCTTACCTTGCACGCCATATGCTTTGTGAATCGTGGAGCAGAGCCCAAATGAAGCAGAGGCTATGTACGTTTGGGCCCTTCGGCCAGGGCAGCTCTGGAGTCCTGATGCTTCCTGCAGCACTGACACTGCTTCACTGCCTCTGTGCAGCAGGTTGCAGACACACAGCGATACGTCTGCTGGACAGGGTCCACCATTTAGAGAACAGGCACCGTGAGCAACATCAGACCAGCATGGGTGATGCTGGGACAAGCACGGTTTCTCCCTAGGAATAAAACACACCCAGTCCAGGCTCCTCTGTTTCCTCCTCATTATCTTGTGTCTGACTGCAGCAAAGCCCTTGTAAGACTGCTGCCAGAACAGCTGGTTGCCAGCAATGTACGGAGTGATCGATATGTTTGGCTTTTCATGTTCATCCATCGTGTGAATCTGCTTTCATGCTTTCATTATGTGAATGAGATTTGAAGGTAGCTCTGAACTTTGCTCTCATGCCATTTACTGTCTTTGGCCTGAATCCAGAGCCCGTGCAGCTCCCTGCTGCTCACCTGGCACTCTAGAAAGCAGGGTTAATTGCAACCCCTCCTCATCTGCCCCCAAAAAAGCACCAGGTTTAGAATCCGAAAAATCTACCCAGCGCAGCCGGGCACTCTCCTCCACAGACAGACAAGGCTCTGGAGTGAAAGCCAGAGGAAAAACAGAGCTCCCAGTTTGTTTACTACCTCTTGGCACACATCCATACCCAGCTTTTTATATACCACTTCGCAGACTTTGCAGCCTAGTGAACAAGATGCAGTTTTGCCCTAGCTATCAACACACCGATGGTTACCAGCAGTATTTCGTGCTGCTCCAGCGACAGCTTTCAGGACCCTGCTGTGCTAAGATTCGTATGTGCATGTATGCAGCTTGTGCCTGTGAAGAAAATTTGTAATCTGTAAATACAGGAGCGTGAGTGCGTGTGTGTGGTGGGGGATAAGGGATTTCAATCCAAGCTGCACTGTAAAAAGCTCTTTTATGGGTTTCTGAGCTGTCGTGTGGAGGAAAGCTGATCTCAGAGGAATATTTCTGAGCAGGGAAGTTTTTGGAGGTTTCTGGGTAGTGGAAGGAGAGGAAGGCTAACCCAGAGGTACTGATGGACAGGACCAGTTCTCCTAGATGTAGCCCGAGGCTCACAGCAAGTGGTGTTTTGGAAAAGAACTTCATTCCCTGGGCTAAGGGAGCGGCCAATTAAAAATATTTTATTCTGTAACCCTTTCGTACCTGTGACAATAGGGAAAATACGACCATAATGCTTTTTAAAACTAGAATGTGATTCTAAAATAAATAACAATAAAAAGAAAAAAAAAACCCCACGCATTAATTTCAAACCAATTCACCAAGGACCTGAGCCCACCCCTTTTCCAGGGCCAGCAGTCCCGAGCACTGACACTACCAGCACTGTAGCCTCCACCCAGCAGCTGACCGAGGTGTCCGTGCTGGCCGCCAGGTCCCTTTCAAAGCGTTAGCTCCCATGTTTCTCCTGTGCAGCAGAAACCTGTTTTTCCTTTGGAAGCATTACAGAACGATGAGACCACTCATCCAGCCCTCCTGCCCACCTTTCTCTCTTGCCTTTGGTCTTCAGGGCTCCCCAGATACCCACGCTGCCTGTGCTGGGTGCAGAACGGGTCAGCGGCATCAATAAGGTCACGATCCCGAAACAGCAAGTGGTTCCCGCTTCTGTGCCATGTTCCCCAGACAGGCGTGATGAGTGGGAGTTGTAGTTATTTTTCTACCACTTGCATTAATTATTTCAAGTCAAGATGGCAAAAACACCGTATTTTATGGTGGAGTTTTTAATTGGATTGAGATCGAGGTTAACGACTTAACATTCAAATCAGTTGCCATAATAAGTGGAGTAAAGAATCAGGGGGCTGGAAGGAAACAAAGCTAATTAAAATAATCAGCTTGACTTTAATGGGAACTGGCCTGGATCCTGCAGCACGCGTTGGGGCTCAGTGCTGTAAGCACCATCCACAGCCTGGCCGTGGGTGTGTGTTGCATTAGCAGGAACAGTGACAGAGACACTGCGCAGGAAGGCGCGCTCACGTGTTGGCTTGTTTCTTGTAATGTTTTCATTTCCTTGCCTTTCTTTCTTTACCAGGAACAAGGGAAAAAATATCCTTGAAGCCCTTTTTAAAGAGTTTCAGGCAGCATCCAAGTGATTTATCTTCTGTATTGTGAGAGCCATCTCAAGGACAAGTTTAGAGGTTAACTATGGCCAAAGACCGTCCATGCTGTTGCCCTCCGGAGCAGCTCTGGGATGACTTGGAGATGACCCGGAGGCAAATGGCACATGGACTAGCCCAGGTGCCCTGTGGTTGGCACGGCTGCCTCCATCCATCCTGCCTGGCCTTGAAATGATAAAATGTGGCAGGTATCAGTCAAATCCCAAATCTCAGGGTGGTTCTTAAACATGCCCCAGTGGTGGTAACTCTAAGACCTGGGGTACCTGAGTCACCACGAAGATATGCCACGAGGGCTTTGGTCTTAAGGGGCTCCTGGTAGAGGGTGGATTCAGGCTTTTAGCTGGCTCACAACAGCATCCTGCACAACCGTTGCAATAAATCCATTAAGGGTTTCTTAACGTTCCTCACCCCGACAGCCATTATAAGTGCAATGTATGGCATTATTAAGAACTAGTCTTAAAACATTAACATGTTTATACATAATGCCCTAATTTGAAGGGATACTGAGTTCTTGTAGAGGTAAGTAGTTATTAAGTACAATGCAATGGGAAAATTCATTAGGGAATAGAATCAAACTTTCAATTAATGTCATTTTTATCCAGGAACATTACATGAGGGTTTTTTTGCCTTTAACAAAGATCTGGAAACATTTGCTAATTTCCAACTATTATACTTGCTTCTATGAAATAATGTGATCTCTCATTTGCATATAAGAAAACATTTTCTGTAGTCACTCTGACTCTGAGCTGCCCTATTTGTATCAGGAAATTGAGCTGAAGACTGCCTGCACATTTAAAGAGGAGTCTTTTCTTATGCAGAATAGCAACACATTTTACCAGTCCCATGGTGAACATGTGGCATCATTTCTGGGGCTTATTTAACCTAGTCTCTAATACTGGGCTCGGCATGAGCCTTAACAGTGTGGCTGAGCAAAAAGCCAAGTGGCCTCTCTTGCTGACTTTTACACAAACATTTCCTTCCGTGTTTTCTGAAATGCTCTCTGCACCTCTTGTCCCAGATATTTTGCTTTCAATTTCATTTTCAGTCTCAAATCAAAACCTGATGGAAGAAACAGAGGGTCTTCATGTGCCAGGCATGAATTCTGTATCATTTAAATGGAACAAATCAGCCACCTCCAGACTTGTTTGGTAGCGGGCTTAGTTTTCTTTCTGAGCTGTAAACATTTTGTTCAGGTTTGGAGTTTGGTTTTGCTCTCTTGCCTATCTAAGAGGGCCATTCCATGGCATCCCTAATCTGCAAGTCACTGGAAACCTGCTCTTCAGCTGCAGGAGACTGACCCAGTGATATTCCATGTCTACATAAGCTCTGAATGGATGTTTTTGGTTATCTCCGTGTTCTTTTGTTGAATCCTGAACAGCCACATTAAAAAAAAAAAAAAAAACAGCTTGCAAAAACTCCCTTTGTGCCCAACTTGAGAGGATGTCACACAAATCTTGTGTCTCCCAGATCTGTATGTTTATTGCTGTTGCAAATATCAGATAAATCAGATATATAAAAAAAAAAAACTAACCCAGAAATAACAGTAATCATCTTTTGAGTAGTAATCTTGGCCAGGGGACACAAAAAAGGAGGGCAAGCTAGATAGCCACCTGGCTTATGCGGAAAGTCAAGCAATCCCTGAAGCTAGGGGTAGCAGCAGTGGGAACCTAGCTGTCCCAGCTCGGGAGTCCTGCAGTCCACCCGGACTATAGTCTCCTTCAGGTCACTCTTCACTGAACACCTCTGCAGAGCCGCTAGCTGCGTTCCTCCGCCTCCTACCCCGACCCCACCGCCCAGGCAGGTCGCCTTGATCTCACCTTTTGGCTGGTCGCTCCTGGGATTCTGACGCGCTTCTCAAGGAGCCGTCGCCGTGAGCTCCGCCAGGTGGGGCAGGGAGGGTGCGCGCATGCTGGGGGCTCTCCCCAGATGCAAGGGGGTGGATATTAAAGCCTTGTGAAAAAGGGTAAAAAATTGAACCTAGGATCATTCTCTGCTCATGATTCTCCTAGAAAATGGAGGACCTGTCTTAAAGTTGTGCGAAATTATTTTGAAGAGCTGGGAAAACTGCTTTGTGCAAATCTGTTTTAATGGAGAAAAATGGCACCGGTCAGGCAAAACAGTCTGGGCAGGAGGGAGGGAAGCATTAAGAAAAACAGGTCAAAATGTTTCATTTTGCAGATTTGAATGCAAGTGTTTCAATTTTTCCATTTGAAATGTGCTTCCATTTGAAATACTTCAATCCCAAGTTAATGTCAGTTTTTAAAATAGAAAAATCCATAAACGTTTCATTTGGCCCTAGATATTTTTGTGGGATGTTTTGTTTGGTTTTGATCAAAGAAAAATTTTGAGATCATTGCAAAATAACTTTATTGGGTTTTTTTTTCCTGAACTTTATTCAGTGATTAAAAAAAAAAATCCACAGTTGAAAAATCCCTCTTCACTAATCCCATTATACTGGTGAGGAGAGGTACCCCAGACCACGGGATAAAAGATAAACAGAAAGAAGCTGAGCCAGCACCCCTGCAGGTAAGGCTCGTGCCATAAACCAGGTTTTCTCTGAGAAACCTCTGGATGTCTGCGCCTAGAGTTCAGCTGTCAGACTCATCACCGTTTCACACCGGTGTCGTTACGATGAGCTCAAAAAGGCAGCAACCAGAACCGCTGTGGCTTTGGCAAAGTGTTCTTTGACCCAGTAGTTAAAGAAGATGAAAGGTCAGGGAGGAACCGTCATGTCAGTCTTTGAGGGAGGTGATTCAAAAGGGATGGCCAGGATCTCCCGGGCACATCGCTCCAAGCCCACCCCCATCTCCCCCAGCATCGGGGCGCCCTGGGACCAGGGTGGTGCCATTGCACCACCAAAGGGTCTCAGACCTTCAGGGCCTGGCTGCTCTGCAGCACTGGGGACACAGACCCGCTGAGTGACCTGGGAAGCTGCTTTCTCTCTCCGTGCCTTTCACTCGCCCTTCAACTTAGATCCAGTTACTGCTCTTCCTCCTGCTGCTGCTTGTGCGAGCTTGTTCCAGGATTTGTTCCTTTGATGGCTGAAAACTTCCTTCAGTTTTCCACTCCGAATTTATTCATGGCTAGTGTATACTTTCTGTTCTTGTGCCAAGTTGCTCTGTTAGATCTTCTTCCTCCCCAGCATTTTCCCTACTCACATTTATTTATAGAAAGCAATTTCTTTTCTTTTTCTTTTCTTTTCTTTTCTTTTCTTTTCTTTTCTTTTCTTTTCTTTTCTTTTCTTTTCTTTTCTTTTCTTTTCTTTTCTTTTCTTTTCTTTTCTTTTCTTTTCTTTTCTTTTCTTTTCTTTTCTTTTCTTTTCTTTTCTTTTCTTTTCTTTTCTTTTCTTTTCTTTTCTTTTCTTTTCTTTTCTTTTCTTTTCTTTTCTTTTCTTTTCTTTTCTTTTCTTTTCTTTTCTTTTCTTTTCTTTTCTTTTCTTTTCTTTTCTTTTCTTTTCTTTTCTTTTCTTTTCTTTTCTTTTCTTTTCTTTTCTTTTCTTTTCTTTTCTTTTCTTTCCTTTCCTTTCCTTTCCTTTCCTTTCCTTTCCTTTCCTTTCCTTTCCTTTCCTTTCCTTTCCTTTCCTTTCCTTTCCTTTCCTTTCCTTTCCTTTCCTTTTCTTTTCTTTTCTTTTCTTTTCTTTTCTTTTCTTTTCTTTTCTTTTCTTTCCTTTCCTTTCCTTTCCTTTCCTTTCCTTTCCTTTCCTTTCCTTTCCTTTCCTTTCCTTTCCTTTCCTTTCCTTTCCTTTCCTTTCCTTTCCTTTCCTTTCCTTTCCTTTCCTTTCCTTTCCTTTCCTTTCCTTTCCTTTCCTTTCCTTTCCTTTCCTTTCCTTTCCTTTCCTTTCTTTCCTTTCCTTTCCTTTCCTTTTCCTTTCCTTTCCTTTCCTTTCCTTTCCTTTCCTTTTCCTTTCTTTCCTTTCCTTTCCTTTCCTTTCCTTTCCTTTCCTTTCCTTTCCTTTCCTTTCCTTTCCTTTCCTTTCCTTTCCTTTCCCTTTCCCTTTCCCTTTCCCCTTTCCCCTTTCCCTTTCCCTTTCCCTTTCCCCTTTCCCCTTCCCAGAAACTTAAAAGCTCCTACTTACATTTCCAAATCCCGACTTTTGGGCAGCTGTCCCACCACCTCCCTCTCTGGCCATCTTTTAGATGGGTGGATCTCATCTCTCCTTGGACCCCTGAGGTTCCTGTGTTCACCCAGGGTCGAGGCGTATGTCACCAGCTTGCTTTTCTTGGTGAGACTTAAAAGCGCCTTTCAGCTGCCTCCGAGCCCTGTGTTTTTCTTGTCAGTTTAATAAGCTCAGTAATAACACCTACCGCTTTTATATGTCACACTCTGCACTCCTTAGTCAACTGCACATTGACTGGCAAAGGAACACAAAGAAATTGGATTTAACCAGAAAGGAAAAATGTTTCTTTCTTAAATAACCTTTGCCTCCTCCAGGTACTTTTGCAGGTCACAGGATTAGAGTGCCTTGGTGACTCACAGCTCTCCTGCCTGGCAATTATTAGTCTGTGGAGCTCGAAGCAATTATTGAAGCCTTAAACAAACCTTTTCTGGGTGCAGGAACCTCAGTGACACTATTAGCATCTCGCCAGTGGGCGCAAGTCTGCTGGAATCGCTGCTGGGGAAAGCGCAGTACGGCTGGTAAAAATACCGCTTGCTTCAAGTGGGAAGAGTATAAATAGATATTTAATATAACTCAATAAGACATATCTACAGACAAGGATGAATAATATATTGTCATCATGTAATAACAGTTCCTAGGAAAAGCGTATTTTTGGATGGAAAGTGAGAAAAAAACCTGTTTTGAGAATTGAAAAACGTTTCAAGTTTTCAAAACATGAAACCTACCAAGAGGATTTTTCAAAAGGAATTAAGTTGTTCAAGGGAAATGTTTGTTCCTTTTGAAAAGACAGTTTCCCTTCAAAAACTGTTTTTGGCCAACCCTGTTCAGATGGTTGCATCTGAAAGAAAAACCAGAGAGACCCAGAAAAGGGGCCGTGGCTGATCCCGAGCACGGCGCGTTCTGTAGGAGTGTTTCTGTTCAAAGCTGTGGGCATGTTCCCATTGGCGTTTAATGCTGAAGCTGGGTACAAAAACGAAGCTACGCCTCTGGCGCATCCCTGGCTGTGTGCCTTATGCTCTCAGCTTGTCACTCCTGGGACATGGACCGTGTTCTCCTGGATCTGGAAAGCGTAAGGGTCTTGCAAGTTTTGGGATTTTGCTAGAAGTGCAGGGTTGGGGAGAGTTTGGGAGCCAAACAGCAGCTGAGCTGCGAGCATAGGAGATGCCAGCACTGGAGCGAGGGAACGAGGTGAAGAAGAGTTCAGTGTTTTCCCTCGTGTCACCCAGGGAGCTGCAGGAAGGGCTGAGGACACGTCCCAGCTCCCTCCTCCCCTTTAACCCAGCCAACACAGGCTTGTATTAAAGGTGGTTATGCTTGTTCAGCACACCTGCATGAGTACGAAACCCAGAGCAGGGGTCACAGGCTGCACATGAAGAGCAAAACGAGGGAAGGTGCTCACTGCAGGTCCCTTAAATGTCTTTTTGCAGCAAAGCTTGTATAGCCAGTGAAGAGGTTTTCCATGACGTTACGATGGGCTAACCATATAGATGCAAATTGGCATGCAGATAAGCAGCCCTAATTACTACTTACCTTGTAAATGTCATATTTTGTCAAACGGGAGGTAAAATGCATCATCCCAGCTAAGCTAGAGGAACACTGCGAGGTGTTAGCACAGAGATTTTAATGCTCAACTAATTAAAAAAAAGTAATCTCTCACACTCCCAGGGGATTTGATTACATTTTTTTATGAAGGCTGGAGGTATCACACCATTTTCAGATGATGTAATTAACCTGACCTATTTGGTGTCTCCATATTAATGTTTCTTTGTGATGGATTTACAATAAAGCTTCATTATTAAAGACTTCAGAACAAGATTTATTATGATCTTGTTTCTTTCCATTCATTATTTCATTCTTCCCATTTGGAAGTGTGTCAGGACCCCCAGGTGCTTTTCTTATGCCTCCCAGTAATCTGCGCGCCGCTCTCGAGAAGACTTATGGGTTTGACCTCTCTGTTTCGCAATTTACTGCCTTGCAAAGTGGGTGCAGAGCTAAACCATTTAAGAGTTTCATGAGGCTTATGTAATTCATCTAAGAGCACAAAGAACCAGAGACGAGACAGGCTAGCAAAAGGTTGTGAGTTTTTCAGCTGGTACATACTGTTATTCATGGTCATCTTTCTTCTTGCAATTCCAAACCCAAATCCGCTGTGTTTAGTGGAACAACTCCCACCGGCTGCAGTTGGCCTTAGTTCATTTGAAAAATTTCAAAGGCACCACATACGGTTGGGCACCCAGCTGCCGTTGAGGGCAGTGAGAGGTTATTCATTAATCCTGATTTGTATCTTAAAGAAAAACCTATAAAATCCCCGAGCTGAGTGTTTCTTTCAGCAATAAGGATTTTTTTGGTCTACAATAGGTTGAGAGAGAACGCTGCATCAGAATCGGAACATAACAAAACTTTAATTTTTTCCTAGAACAAACTCTTACAGAGGAAACTGCAGGCAGATTTCTGTACCTGTCTTAACTTCAAAGGTTGGAAATCATCCCAAACCCCGCTGCATACTTTGTTTCATTGATTGCCAAGGGCAGAACGTTCTTAATGTATTGGTATTAAATAAACAGATGTAAAACTAACCAGAGATTTTAAACTCTGTTCAGGGAATGACAAAAGTGTATTGACCCAAGGGTGATACTGATGGAGTTGCTGTTACACTCCAGTAGTTGTGGCCAGACCTTTTGTAGGACACTGAGAAACTTACTCAATGTTTTGCTGCCGCAGTTGGAGCCGAGCTCTCCTAAAGACCTGCTACCAGCAAATGTGTTTTGTTTGGTTCACTGGGAGCCTATCTTTAGATACAGGATTACCCGCTGCTTTCCACCAGCACAGAGTCCAGCCATGAAGACATGGAACTGAATATTTCTGGTGGTGCCAAGTGCCAAACCGCACTCTCTCGGTAGCCTGCGCATGGGGAGGGATGCTAGGCAAGGCTAACAGTGCAACACGCAGCACAGATCTAACAGCAGGCAGGGTTCTCCGCAGCACCTGGCTAGGTCACTCCTGGCATCAGAATACCTCTCCTATGACAGACAAAACTATTTCCCAGTGCAAAGCTGTCCCTCTGTGTTATGCCTGTGGAATAAGAACGAACTCTGTCACTGTACAGAGATTTAAGAGATGAGGTGGCCCTGAAACACCATCCCTGCAGTAATTAATTGGCTACTGCTGTAAAGCACAGTACAACATTTTGAGAGACATTATCTGCTGTCCTGCTTGAATTAAGAATTCATAAGGGCACAAATCATTCCACAGGCTTTGTTTTGCTTTAAGTTATACTGTATACAAATTATCTGAGAAGAGAAGCTGATTAATGACATAGAAAGAGAGAGCCCAGAAGACAATACATCTCTTCTCTATCTAATCTATTCTACCTTCCAGTCTGCCCGCCTGCCTGCAGGACAGTGCAGAGGAAAGCAAACCAAACACTCAAACTCCTGCC
Source organism: Phalacrocorax carbo (assembly GCF_963921805.1). Classification (NCBI taxonomy): domain Eukaryota; kingdom Metazoa; phylum Chordata; class Aves; order Suliformes; family Phalacrocoracidae; genus Phalacrocorax; species Phalacrocorax carbo. The sequence continues at coordinate 12,972,517 of NC_087528.1, forward strand.
CCAGGCCCCTTTTCTGTTTCTCTGTGTCTCACCGGGGTTATGATAAATACACACTTCTGTAAAAAGCTTTCAGTTTCGAGGCCAGAGGAAAGCAACTGTCATCCTCAACATCATCTCTATTGTGTTCAGTACTTGCTTCACTGCAGGAGGCTGCTTCACCATGTCCTAATCACCTTCCATTTGCACCAGGTATTCATTGGATTTTCGAGTAGCAAGATGGATGTGGTTAGCGTGTCTTTATCCTGCAATCCATTAGATAACTAGATTTTTACCCCCCTTGCCTTTTAAGATTTCAGACCCTATCTCATCTTTCCAAGCATGGTGATAGCGGTTGGCATGAGCTGGAGCAATGGGTGGGACAGAAGTGTCATGAGAGTCAGACACACATTTGCCAGATGTGCTAGATCCTTCATTTAAGTGATTACAAGTCCAGACGTGTCTTCCCAGCCTTGTTCAGCTGGGATGTGGCCTGTGTCTCCCAGACAGATCAAGCACAGCTTAATACAAACCTCAGCTGCACCTTCCCAAACCCCGCATGGCTCCTCCCGCTGTGTCCCCAGCGGGAGGCAACGAGAATACTTGTGACCGGAGGCTTGCACAAGCATATGCTCAAAATGCAGCCTACGGACCTTTCTGGTGCTTATCCTTGCCTTCAGAAGAAGGATGCATAGCAGTTGCGTCACTCGGAGCTGCTTGGCCATAGCCTTCCTTTGGCTGCAGCTACCAGTGGCTCTCGCTTCCCCTGGCGTATTCACAGCCTGGGCAGACTGCAGCCCCTCTGCAAGGTGGTAGCGTGGCTCTGGGGCCAGCTGGCAATTCCAAGGCATGGTAGTGGATGAGGGTTGTTACAAAATCTGTTTCTGTGGCCACCCTTGCCCAGTGCTATTGGTACAGTGTCCTCCAAGCGCCAGTGAAGCTGTTGGGGCTCTGCCTTTGCTGGACCAGCTCTGAACAACCATAACGTTGCTAAGCCGGTGTCCTTTGCCAGCCTGCAAGGAAGCAGTGCCAGCTGTGAGTGCATAAATTAAAGCCAGGGTGAGAGGAAGGTGCGCCTGGCAGAGTCGCTGCACCTGTCTTTGCCCTGGGTTTAGCCCGAAAAGCAATAACTGTTAAACAGAAGGATGTGCCACAGCATCCCTACGGTGGGGTAGAGCCTGTGGGCGTTGGAAAGGAGCTCACAGCCCCTGGCCAAGTGGCAAAGCCATCCCGGAATGATCTCAGAGGCCTTTGACATGGCCAGTGGGAAAGAGAAAGTGACAACCTGTCAGTTATAACCTGTCCCACAGCACCCTCCAGCTCTGGGGAGAGCAGCAACGCACCCAGTATGGGGATAAGTACAGCTGAGTCAGGGCTTGGCCTCTGCCTGGGGGCTGAGGGTGAGGGGTGCAATGCCGCTGCTGGCGTTGGCTCTGGGCAGAGCACTGCGGTGGAAATGGCTGGACAGTTTCATGGTGAATAACACAATTCTGTCAATTTTGGGTTTTGTTTTATTTTTCTCCCACAGGAATTAATTTCAATAAAAGTCTTTTTTTATTATTTGCTAAAGAAGCCTTTCAAGAATAGGAACAAAGGTTTTGACTGATGAGTTTTTTGCAAATTTTTATTAATTTTAGTTTTAGGCTGAAACCAGTATATGTTTTACTGCCCAAAACCAGAACATTTTTGAAGGGAAAAAAGATGGGAGGGAAATTTCAAAATTTTTTTTCTTTTTTATTCTGAACTGGATTTATAGCAAATTTCAAAATGGTGGAATAACCCTTTAAATGGAAACCACAGAGCCCTCCCATTCCCACAATAGTTGTCACCCTTCATTTAGCACAGGCAGCGAGGGAAATAAATATGTCCACAAGCAATCAAGCCCAGTTTAACCAGTTCCTCAGCCTTCTGAGGTGTTTAAATCTAGGCTAAACAGATGTGTCGGGATTGACACAGGGAGCGTCAGTACCTCCTAGCAGAGGGGTGAATTAGATGACCTCCTGAGAGCCACTCCATTTTCCTACGAGTCATCGCCAGTGACTTAACCTGTTGCAGCGCAGACCGTTGACTTTAGGTCACTGATTACAACGACATTGGCCTCCTGATGGTCTTGCGAGCCGTGACCCAGTCTGGCTTGGCTTATCTGCTGAGGATCAGCAGGATCACAGAGCACAGTGTGCTCTGGTTGCAGAATGATCTATGGAGCATCAACTCAAGTTAAATTAAACTCACAAAACGAGCTTTTCAGTGGGAACAGCACAGAGCTGCGGGGACTGGAATTCGACCAGACCAAAAGCGTCAAGGGAAGAGGCAGGCTGAACCACAGCTTATTTGCAGATCTTAAAATGAAACCACAACGTACCTTTTTCCTGAGCTGCCACAGGGATCTGAGCTGGAGCCTCTGACCCAAAAAGTACAAATGCAATTTGCCACCATTCTAGGTACCTGGAGAGCCCAGAACTGGGGATGTCAGTATGCGTAAGAAATCAAAGCAAGAAATCTGCTAACAAATTAGAATTGCAAGAATAATTGATTCTGAAAGAGGAACACAGCAAACAAAGCTCAATGAATTTATTTCTTCAGAACATCCTTACTTCCAAAAAAGACCATTTGGAGGGTCATGAAAAAAAAAGAAGGGGGGGGGAAGTGGAAGGTAATCCTCAACCAAGACCCCAGTTTCCTATTGTAGAGGAGCTAGCAAAAGGGACATGGGATTTGGGGCAGAATCTGGATGTAAATGTAGATGGAGCTCGTTTCTGGGCGATTAAGATGGGAAAAAAGAGCACAGGGAGGAAAAGAAGGTGGTGGAGGGAGCACCCAAGACCTCCAACATGGAGAAGTGCCAAAATGCAATATAGCCAGTGAGAGAAACTCGAGGAAGGTGAGAAAATGATAGGGGGAAAGAAAAAGTAGCAGATGGTACCAGACAAGGGAGACAGTGTGTTAGGTGACCTTTATTCCAAAATCTGTGCTAGTACGGTCAGAAATATTGTGATAATGGGAGAAGTCAATGGCTATGTATAGATTTGAAAACCCCAAAAACTTACGAACTGGGAAGCAAAGGTTCTGCACAGTCTGCCTGCTCTCAGGCCTGTCAGGACTCTGCCTGCCCTCAGACTTTGCAGTGACCATAGAATTATACATTATTCGTTAGGCTTTCTTTGGAATGAATATAATTAAAAATAAGAAAACTGCATCATCTCCAATCAAATGGGGAAAGGGCAGCTGATATTCTTCATATGGGGTAGCTGAATTAACTATGGGAAAGAATAATCAAAAGTGGTCTTTGCAGCTCAGAGGCAGTAACTGAAAGACCACAAGGGAAGCCAAAGTCAGATATTAGATCTCTGATTTAAAATTAAAACAATTGATCAATTGTCCTTGCTAGAATTAATAGCAAAACAAATAAGCCTGCAATATAAAGCTGAAATTCATCGTCTAGATCTGCCCAAATCCGAATGTATGGTGTCTCTCAGGACTCGTGTAGATCTTTATTATGGTTGAATGAATTGCATTTTTTAGTACAAAATATACAGATATTGAGCAATTGAAAAGTAAAAGTCATTCTAAAAAGAAGCTTTTTTTTTTTGTTAATGTGTGGCAGAAAAGTTGCAATTGCATTCCTCTTCCCCAGTTTCTATGAGATCAGGTGCTTATTAGTAATCGCAGGCGCGTTACCACGAGCAGAGCTCGCCCCGGCGTCGCTTCCCAGCCCTGCCCGAGAGCCACTGCCTTCGACACACCAGACAGGGATGCGGTCAGAAACTTCGCTCGGCTTTTGCAAAGGGGCAGAGAGAGGAAGGAGGGCACAGGCACCTTCGTAGATTGCTAGAAAGTGTGAGATTAATTTGCATTTGAATGTCGCACTGTAGCTAAGGATCGCTGTAGGAGCCAGTGGGAGTCACTGCTGCCCCACCACCAGTGTTGCTTTTGGCTCCCACGTCCTTTCCAGGACACCTTATCACCGTGGTCAATAGGCTACCCAGCCTTCCAGTACCTGATAGCTCATGTTGTTCTTTTACCTCCTGAAATGCAACAGGCTCTTTAAAATTAAATACTGCAGAATTCCTGCTTCCTGCTTTATAATTTAATGCCTGAGAGTGTAATACTCTGGCAGCTTGGTGCTGCCAGGCTGTCTGCATAGCTCCTGGTCTTGGGATCCTGCCTGTGTGACTCCCTGGCAGGCTGAAGCCTTTGGGCATGGCCCTTTGCAGACACCCCCCCCTCAGTACGGTGCTCGGCATGGGAATGTAGCTGACCCCATGTGTTGTTCTCGTAAATATATATAATGTACAAAGCATCCCACCAAATAGAGAGGTCACTGGGGGTATGGCACCAAAAACGCCTTTTGAAGTCAACAGCGAAAGGGAACTTCAGGGTAAGGCTTGGGTTCAATAAAATAAAGGGCAGCAGAGTGTATCTGCAGAGCATTTGAATGAGGCCAGATAACAAGGAATTAATGACCCAGAACTCAGCCTTATTATGGTGTCCCGCCTTTGTTATTGCTCTGTGCGACTTCCCTGTTGTATTTAATCTCTTGTTGGATACTGATGCATCTTAAAGTCTGCATGTTTAAACAGGGTGCGGTGTGCATGATGGTCCTTCCTGGGGCTGCCAGGACTGACGGCAGGTGCTGCTGCCTCTGAATTGGCATTTCCCTGCAGGTAGTTGCAGAGCAGGACTTGTGCGCACCGGGAGCTGGGGTGGGGGTTCCTGCTCGCGGACAAGCAATCCGCTGCTCACTTGCAGTGGGAAGTCTATTGTTTTGTGTTTAACAATGTGTTTCTTTTCAAATTCAAGATTTGTCTTTAAATGACAATTGAAAGATGTTTCATAATGAGCTAGCTCTGAATGAAAATATAAATGATTTCCCTTGAAAGATGTCAAAATGAAACATTTCATCTGGAGTGGAGGGAATTGCTTGTTTGCTTTTCTTTTCCTTAAACAGAGAGTTCAGCAAAACTAAGATGAGTTAATAAAATACTTCTGATTCTGCCATTTTTGGGGGGAAAAACAAAAAATCAAGGACTTGCAAAACGCTGCAAATATCCAGGACCCTGCCAGCTCCACTGCATTTAACATAGCTCTTTCCTAGGGATTTTTAAATCCCAAACACATTTCCTCCCTTCTGCTCCTCAACTCCGTAGCTCCAGTTCCTTTGCCACCGCTCAGGCTCCTTCTTGGTGCCGCAGCTGCATGGGTGCACACGCAGGGCAAGAGTGCCCCTTCGTTTTGAGCTGTGTCCACACGGTAGTTCAGCCGAGAATTATAAGATACAGCAGATGTGGGAGGCATGGTCAGTGGTTCCCCTGACTGACTCTGCGTTTCCCTGGCAGAGAGAAGGGGATTGTTCTCATAGTAGTACAAATCAGGAATATCTCCTTAGGGGTTGATGATCTTACGCTTGTGTAAGTAATCCTTAAATTCAGTGAGACTGGAAACAAATCCAGGGAGTGATTTTTGAAAAACTATTTCTCCTTCTTTATACTGTTTGTTCATCTGCAAGAGGGAAGGAAATAAGGTGCAAGAGCAGTTAAAAATGACGGTGAAGAATCAAGTACGTTAAGGGAACGCAGCTGATGCAGTATCCCACCTTGCCTGTGGTATGAAGTGGTAGGTGCCGTCAGCCTGGGAACAGGCACCAACATGATGTTACCGAGACACTCAATCCATCCATCTAGGTTCTTGCCTGACAGCCACGTGAAACACCCGAGCCTGCTCCCAGCCTGCTCCTCCTGACCACAGAAACAGGCTTGACTGTCACGGTATAGCCGGAACAAGGAGGGGTGGTATATTGCTCTGCTCCAGCTGTGGTGAGCGTGCGCAGGGATACCCAACAGGTACCCCGGGGCAGAATCAGTCACATCAAATCCGTACGTTAATATCTTTTTTCTCATTTCCTGATTGTCCTTTTTGGCATCCTTGTACCTCTGTACCTCCACCCCAGTCTTCTCCCAAATAAAAAACCTTGCCCCAGTTACTATTTCCCCATTTGTACCAGTCAAAACTGGTACAAACTGAAACTATATTTCAGCTACATATACACTGAAATCTGTATTTCTGATACTGATACCTGGATAGTTCTGGCCTTATATACTGTTGCCAATATGGTTACACAGATGCTGTTGGCCTTGTGTAGCTGTCCTGCCCCAAATCTCCCCAAGTTACCCGTGAAGTCTGGCCATTTCTCATATCATTCCCCCTTAACCATCCATGAAATCCAACCATCCCTCACAGGGCTATCTATAGATTTTGTCATGTCCACACAGAATCCATCACATCCAGCCATTTCTCATGTGATTTCCAGCTGTTTCCAAATCCTGTTCGATTAGTGCCACTGCAGCTCCAGTCAATAGCCCAGGCCTCTGCCTGCAACCCTAAGTAGGTTCTCCTTGGAACGGTGTAATGGAGGGACAACTGTCCAGGCAATCACACAGGAGGCAAGGGCTTCCTGGCAGATGCTCATAAATAGAGTATGAAGAGAAACTCTCTGGTAGCACCAGAAAGCAGTTTAGCATCTTCCTGTGTTGGCGATCGAACTTAGACTACAGTATTTAATAGCTACTTGTAGACAAGGGGAACCTCCTTCTAAAAAGGACACATCATGAGATGTGCTGTAATCTGGGACCCTTGGGTCTTCGGGCGAGGCAACAGGATGCAATCACCTTGGGATGGAGGACTAACTGCTTTTATATATCACAGTAGCCAAAGTGAAGTCAGTGAGGATACCTTGCACTGAAACTTCTGAGAGAGGAGAGCCAGGAGTGATGATTGCTCTTTTGTTCAAAGTCCGCACCCAGTGCCTCGGGGAAGTAAATAAAATATTAAATCAAATACTTCAAAGCTCCTTGTGCTCCTTCCAGAAACCTCAGCAACATCACGCTGTCAGGCTGTCCTCAAGCAACCAGGGCTGGGTGAACTGTACTGGGAACTGACTCTTCCTGACCCTCTTCGACTTCAGCTGGAGTTGTGCTTGGTCAGCATTTCCAGGCACTGCCTGCCAGAAGGCCAGAGGGACCACACTAACCATTGAGTCTGAAATCTTGCATTTAAACCAGAGAAATCTCTCCTTATACTCTCTGCAACAATACTGTAGCTTTTCTGGAGAGAGGACAGATGTTTTTTAAGAATATCTGGTTTTGATTTAAAGGCTTCATCTGAGGGACACCCAGCAACAAGCCCAAACGATTTATTCCAGCAGTGGGTCTCCTTCGCTTATGTATATTTGCACCATACTTGTAAAATATGTCTGGTTTCAGGTTCCAATTGCTGACTTCTGTTCAGCCTTTTTCTACTTGACAGAGGCACGTCCCCACTACCAAGCACTCCATCCTGTGTAGTTGTCTGAAGACTATATTTGACTCACAGCAATTCTTCTGCTTTGATAAATTCAGTAACTTAGCTCACATATCTCACTAGAAGTGTGTCCTCCGGACCACGGTGTGCTCCCAGAGCAGGCGGCACCTCTGTGCACCCTGGCCCGGTCTCACGCAGCACCCTCCGCACCAAGAGACGAGTGTGCATTGGGTGTGCTGCCCAAGGACCCTTTGCCAAGGAAGGAAAAGAGCAGGATGACTAGTGAGCAGGAGGTTACTGCTTTTCTTCCAACTCCTTTCAGATCTGGATCTTGATATTTCAAGACGTTTTTCTTTCTCTCTTGTGTGACTCTTCTGCCATCAATGAAACTCACAGGATACTCAGAACATCTGTGTAATTTCTGGTATGTAAGTTTAATTTATGAGGGAATAAACTGGTATGGGACAAAAACGTCAAGAGAATGGATTTGTTTACTTAAAGTTGTCTAATTGCGCTATAATTTGCCTAAATGGAAAGAAGGAGGCGTTATACAGCACCTTTTAAACACTTGTGGAAGGGCTGACTTCATATTTGATTGACTGTTGAGACCAACTGCCTTCTCCTCAGCATGAACTCACGAAGGAAGCCTCTCAGTTCAATCAACACCTTCTGGAAACACAGGAATTCCTTCCTTATTTCTTGTAGTGACCTCTGTGCACATATCTCGCACTGCGTGCTCAGCTATCTACCTCCTGCCTACTTAAATCCCAGCTCAACCTGCAAGCAGAGAGAGAAGCAGGCAGATTGAGAAGAGCTCGGCAGGCCACGGGAAGACACACCAAGTGTGTCGTGGCTGGTTCTGCCATGTGTCACTGCTTCCATAAGCCAGTGAGTGCGTAGGTCCTCAGCGCAGACATGGGAGAGTTGTTTTTTGCACGTTTTCCCCTCTTCTGCTTTGACACTTCAGTAGGCAGAATGCTATTCCAAGGTGTAGGGAGTAGAAGTTAAACAAATAAACCACCAATTGCCTGGATCTGTAGATTGAAATTGTTTATACGGAATAACTAAAAAACCCTGCAGGTGTTACAGGATGACATGCACAGCATGACAGAGAGCTGAACCTAAGTAAACTCTTATATTCCCAAACCTTCAGGCAACATCTGTCAGAACAACTTGTGTTGATGGGCTTTAGGCCACTGTATGCTAAGGCCTGTCCTGCGACTGTACCCGACTATGTATCACCAAAGGCCGTCCTAGAAATTGCCACACACACCTGCACACGTCTGTGGAGTCTGAAATGGCAGACAGAGAAGTACTGCACTCAAACATTATTAGGGGCAAAAGGCGCTTCCTATATATACACGGAGCTCAGAATTCATTGTTCCAATTGATGTTTTAATAGTCTAATTGTCCAAAATGTCTAAATAGTGGAGAAAAGCCTGATTATTCGAACAATTAAAACTGTTATACAGAAGCTCCCTTTTATGTACCTCTGTTCTCTATTATTGTGCTCACCCTTCCCATGTCCTTCTGGGCCCTAAATTCGACAGTTCCTGCTTTCCCCAAGAAAGAGAGTAGGAGAGGTTACAAGAAGTCATTAGCATCCTTAGTCCTTCTCCAGGAGGAGTTCAGCGTTGATGGTGGCAGTTTCTCCCTCCTTGTTTTCAGTCTGTTTCTGACTATTTTTTATACCTTTTTCTTATGACAACCCAATTCCTCCTCATCAGCTCTCAGCTAAAGCCTGACAGTTGCCCAGGAGCCTCCCTGGGCCCCAATAACGCAAAGGACTGATGTCTGACACCAGGGGCTACCTGGCTTCATCAGGCCATTGTCACAGACTGGTCCCTGAGCAGATCTAACCCAGGGTGTGTTTACTAAGTCATAGTCACTGCACTGTTACAATAGCTAGAATAAGCCAAAACCAGCTCAGGCAGAGGCAAAGCCAGACCCATCGCAGGACTCCCTGCTGTAGGATCAAAAGAAAACCTGGGCACTTTCAGTGGTAATGGGAAAAATTATATTTACTGGTCTGGCAGTTAGAAAAGACTGATAGAATCAACTCTACCACATAAGAGAACTTCTTTCCTTACCTAATATTACTTGTAGGTGGCCTCCAAACCTATGTAGGTGGCTTTCTGCAGAGCTTTGTCCAATGGTGCCTATTCTGCCAAGCAGCGCTAGCACCGAACACACCCAGCACCACCTTTTTGGGCAGAGCAGAAAGCTGCTGCAGGTCGGTAGGGTAAAATGAGCTCATAGAACTGGGATTTTAGGTATTGATAAGGTGAAGGAGCTGCAATGTGAGAAGGGATTGTCATGGAAAAGAGAACAGAAGTGTATGCAGAACGATAAATGAGTTGGCTGTTTCACACAACAGACCAACCCTGTCTATCCCTCGCGTGACCTAAGTGCTCCTGCTCCATGGGTACCACAAGTTCATTTGCTACTCACACCACCCAATGCTTGCTGCTTCAGTCTATTTGCTGAAGCCACGCCCCAAAGCACTGAATTTGGTGTCACATGAGGAAAAAAAAAAAAGAAAAAACCATCAAACTGGAGCTTTCCAGACCTGGTTTATTTGTAGTAAAATAGGGACTTTCTTGAGGCATATTGTTTTAAGGAGAGTTTTGCCTATATCAAGGGGTTCCTGTGAGACAAGGTTTCATAGTGAACTGACATCACTCCAGGAATAGTCTCGCAAAAAATCTGAACATTGCTCAATTGTTCATTACTCATCTGATCGGGTTGTTCTGCATGCCTCTTGCACTGCAATATCAGACTGAAACCAAGCAACTGGATGGAGGCAGGGAAAGCTGCTCTTATGAGGACTACAATAGATGAAGGAGATTTAAATAAGGCTTATATGCCCAAAGTGCAATTTACAGATGAGCTCGTGTCTGCCTGTGGAGACCAACTGTAAAGCCTAGGTGACCTCCTGATGTCAGAGAGAACAATCCATCTAGCAAGGTTAAAGGACTGGATTAAGATTAATTCAAGAGCTTGTCCAATAAGATAAAGCAGTATAGTGAAGGTAAATATTTGCAGCTTTATTTGCTCTGAGATTAATGTAATTGGTTTGGATTCCTTCACATCCTCCAGCCTCTTCATAAACACTGCACACTGTTAAATGCTGCAATAATGAAGGCATTTTGTCTTCATCATACTGGAGGGCAAGAAGCAGGGGAGAGCTATTCTTGCAAAATATTAGCCCAGTTTTGCAGACCCCAGAGGATCTATTAATTTAGGTTAGAGTCTCTGCTTCTAAGCAAGGGCTGAGTTTGGTAAGCATGTGAAGCTTTCCATAGCCCCACCTCCATCTCCTTCTGGGCTTTTTTTTTTTCCCTTTCTTTCTTTTTTCCTTTTTTCATATAGCCATCACAGAACCCGGGCACGGAGCAACCCAGAGCATGGGGAGTTTGTCTGGATTGCCTCCCCAGGGGGTGCCAAGTAGGGCTTTAGACTGCTAGGAAAATTCCACAGCTGTGTTATCTGGCATCACTGCTGTGAGATATTGCACTCAGAAATCCTGAATCTCAGCTGCCAGATGATAAACGGAGTAACCGATCTTAAGGAAGTGGGAATAAGAGGGAATGGGGAAGGGAGAGTTTGATCCTCATCCAGCCCCAGCGATCAGTGCAAGTATCTCGCTGTTACATGTAGTTGTAGACGAGGACATGGCTTCTCTGGAGGAAACTCAGGATAAACTCAACGTCACCCCATGATAATTATTGTTTGTTAATAGCTATCTCCCTCCTGTCAGACACAGCATCACAGCATCACTGAGACTAGAGGCACCTCTGGACACCACCTAGTCTCATCCCGTTGCTCAGTGCAGGTCTATCTAGTACAGATTCCCCAGGACTTTGTCCAGCTGGGTTCAGGATATGACAAGAAGAAAAGCTTTTCTTGTATTTAAATGAAATTTAAATGGGATTTCAGTTTTCTATTCATTTTCTCTTGTCCTTTCACTGAGCACTGATGAGAAGAGGCTGGTTCCATCTCCTTTACTCGCCCCCATCACTGCTGAGTCACTACAACCACAGGGATTTGCTCCCTCCCTCTCTCTGGCCAGGGCAGCCCACGGCCAGTTTCCTCTAATGCAGGTGAAAATGGAAATAGACTTCAGCTCTGCTATTCAGAAAGTTTGGCTTTCCACCCATTCCCCATCGTCCCAACACCAACCGTCAGAAACACAGATGGACAATGACAAAGCGAACAGAAAGCAGCTCTCTTTCACTGTGCAAGCTGCTGGCAGCAGTCTGATGTTTGGGTAAATGAAGTCCAGCCTCAAAGTATAACTGGCTTCTCAGCACACAGCCAAGCTACCGCCTGTGTGGGTATTGATAGGCAGAGTCCCAAACTGGCCGTTGCTGGAAGCATCTCAGCGATCAGAAAAGTGAACCTGTACCAACATGTGCAAAATCAATTAAAATCTGCGTGTCGCCAATGTCGGACAGGCCAGCCACTGGAACCTGCTCTTGTTTCTTCCGCCCATCATGACAGCCCCTAATTACTTGCTGCTTGTTTTTTTATAACCATCCATTCAATGGCTGTTTCAGTGCTCAGAGACTGTTAAGTACTTTTGGGAGTGTTTTAAATATCCACTTGCCTGTCTCTCTGCTCTGTGATTTACTTTCCAACCTGGAGACATCCATTAGCGGGGTGCTTCACTGGAATTCATACATATTCTATGATCATTGTTATCAAAATGACACTGTCCACATTGGCTTGTACAGCAATAATGACACATGGCTTGATGAGCTATTAAGCAAGTCCCAGCTGGAGATATTGATTAGGTGGTTTTGGCTTAGCTATTGAAGAGTAGCAAAAATTGTTTATTGCAAATATCCTCTGCAGTGACAGGGATAATTCATATCATACAGCAAACTATCATGTTAAAAAAACAGAGTTACCTCTGTCCTGGTCCTGTTCCTCTGTCCTGGGCGTGTGAAAGCGAAGCACGGGGGATGTGGGGAGGTGGTGGAGCTGGAGGGTAGGTTGCCACCTGATGGGGCCTCAGGGGCGTGGATGACCATTGTAAGCCAGGGCTGGAGGAAGTGCTTGTGTGGAACAGGAGCACCACCATTCAGTGGGCCTATAAACCATTTCCACGTTACAATTTCTGGAATAATACCAGGCTTTCCTCTAACATAGTTGAGTGGATTTTGCCTTTTCAGATTCCCAACTGGTTAGGAGACCTGAGCACCCAAGGATTCTCTTCTTTCAGTAGTGATTGGATGAGATGATTTAGTGACCAAAATCAAACCCCAGTCAGACAACATTGTCTAAATGGTACTTCATACACCTGGCCATGCTGCCATCCCTGCTGGTACTAATGAGGACTGATGAGGGAGGCACTGCTGCTGTAGGGTTACTGTCTCCCAGCAGCATCTCCGGTCCCCGATATGTTCATCTTAAGCCCTGCTCAGACAGGCTTGCTTTAGCTCTAGAAGTCTCCACTTCAATCCATAAGTGGATGTCAAGACACAATCATCACATTACTGTTTCTACAAGCTTACTGTAGGTGACTGTCTGTGGATCATATATATGCCAGAATGTGAGCACAAGGTAATTTCAGGTCTGTGATTTCTATATAGAAATTATCCTCAAATTTAGATCTCTTGCTGTCAACACAAACCACCCACCCCGACACCTGAGTTTTCCTGAGGTATTACAGAAAGCATTCCCCCTTTTGTAAACTCACCGTATGCCCTCCTGGTGGCACAGGAGCGGTTCTCCTTGGTCAGAGATCTACTACAGACCTATCCGGTCCCATCCAGCCCCAAATCTCCTCTTTGACAGGAAAGGCTTAGAAAAAAGTGTGAGATCCGTGAAAGCACAGAATTATCTTTCCCCTGTCTCCACACTCCCAATAATGTGATTATTATACACCCCTCCCAATAATGAGGCATTTAGAGGTTTCTATACCTGACATTGTACCTGGACTGTCACGTGGTTATTTGTCTGCTTTTGAATTTCTGGCTTCTTTTGCATTTTTTTTTCCCTTTATGTGGCAATGACTTCCACAGTTTAATTAGGCACTGCATGAAAAAACCTTCCTTCTGTTTTCTTTAAACATGCTGAAACGATCATTTCTTTGGGTAGCCTCTCATGCCTGCACTTTGACAGAGTGTGAATAATCTGTCTTCACTTCCTCCTTTGTCATTCACAATTTTAGAGACCCTGCATTCCTGCTTCCCCAGGGTGAGCCCATGTAGAGAACTTCTTGCAATGTGGCTTCCCAATCAAACCCATAAATCAGCATTGACATGACATTGGAGCTGAAGAGCATCTGTTATCTGCTCATGCCAACAGTGAGTCAGAAAATAGAGCTATGTGGACTATAGAGGGAAAGGAGCTGTGCCTTAAAATAATGGGGGACGGAAACATAGGTGAAACATTTGATAGCAGCCTAGTGCCGTGCTATGTAGCCTGGCAGCACCAACCCTGAGTTTGTGAAGCATTCTGTTGGAGATTAATATATCCTGTATTTGAACAAACTAGGACTGATCACCAGCTTCCCATCTGAGCACCTTCAGTGATTTAACACAAGCCCGTCTTATTATAATAGCATGCAATCAGGACTGGTCCTGCTGACCTGGGGATCTGATAGGTACAGAATGGATTTTATTCACCGAACCCTTCCTGATACCTCTGGGCAGTGCCAGGACCTGCTCTCAGGTTGCAAGTTTAGCATTTTTAATGGGTGTATCTGCACAGAAAAGAGGCTCTGGGCAGCCATCGGTGATGAACAGGGTCTTTAATTAGGACTCTGAAGAGTTCTGCCCTGCCCACGCTAACGACCCCTTGCCTGCCAGTGCAAGTCTTTAAGAGATACTGCAGACCCAAGGACCCGTCAACCCGACTGGTGTAAAGAAGTGGTAGCCTTGGCTACAGTGACAGTTCCAGGTCCTCTTGCGGTCAGAAGGAGGGAGGGTGCTGGATCACTCCCAGCTGTGGAGGAGGCTGGAAAGAAGATTGCAGGCATTAGGAAGGTGGGAGATGAGGTTTAACACTGCACATCACAGGAAGCTTCCTGAGAAACTTTTGAAATTTCAGGGTCAACATCGTTCCTGTTCACACTGTATCCTGAGGCCAGCACAGGATTCACCAGGTTCATCCTGGGCTGACAAGCACAGACTAATGCCAGTGATAAATGAGTGCTCAGTAAGGAGAAGGTCTGAAGAACAATGTAAAGCCTTTGTTTTTCTGTCTCGTCCTTGGGAGCCTTTCCATTATGCAAGTAGGGAACGTTGCGTGAAGAAGTCAGGTGAACAGTTAGCAGTGCCCAGCTGCTCCCTCTGCAAGCACCACATTTCTGGCCAGTTTGGGGAAAACCTCCTCTTCACAATTGCCTCCTTCCTCTATGTCTAGCACAGGGGTACCTTAGCAGATTGCTTGGCGGGACAGCACCCCAACAGGTTCCGCTAGCTCTAGGTAAAAGTGTCTGCATTCACAAGGGAAAATTCCCAAAAGCTCAGGCAAAAGAGAATGTTTCTGCCACAGGGAGAAGGAGGCACTGCATGTGTGTCCTAGTACCCGCAGCACTAACGTACAGTCGTTTTTCCATGGGATTCTTCCTGCCTCAGTGGGCTGAGCCACCCCAACTCCAGGAAAAAAAGGGAGGAAGAGAGTTGGGGTATCTCTGATCCCACTGTTAGGGTCTTCCAGGGGATTCACTTAGCCCAAGAGATGGTGAAGACATGGGTGGGGAAAAAAGGACTCATGGCTACAAAGCAGCGGACGCAGCTGTCAGTGTACACATGGCACTTGTGACACAAATGGCACGTCCACGGAGCTTCCAGCAAGCCCTGTGCGGCATAGCCCTGAAAGAAATACCGGGGTTCTCCCACAGAGGTAGCAGCTGCCCAAATCTCTCGTAACAGCCAGAGGGAAAGGCAAAGAAGTTTTTAAATTGCTCTGTCCCCTGGGGGCTGCTGCTGGAAATCAGGAGGGTCCCCAAATTCTTGCCTTCTCATTGAAACTCCCTGCGTTCACACTGACTGTTTTGTCCCTCCCAGGGGCTCTGTCTGCTCCAAACACACGTATTAAAGCACAGCCCTCGCTGTCTCTTGTCTTGTGAAATACTCATGCCCCACCCTTTCCTGAAGCTGAAATGCTGGGGATTTAATAGGAGATTCAGGAGATTTAATACAAGTAGCTCAAAAAACATTTAATTCACTCTCTGAGATATTGTAGCTGGAGTCCCTTGAATCAGAGAGTGATAACACTTTCCTTTCTAAAGGAAAACCATCATATGATCTACTTAGTAATGTCTTTATCATTCTTTAATTGCTGCTTTTGTTTTTAAACAAAAAAATGAGCATGAAAAGAAGCCAAGAAAAGTATATATTTACATAAGAGTAATTCAGATACATGAATGAAAGGAAATGAACCAATTTAACAGGCAGGAAAGGTTAAAGATGATTACATGCCTTATAATCTATGCAATCTCTTTGCAACACTGCTCATTCTAGACCATGGTTACTGTAACATAAATAATCCCGTATTTTAGAACATTCCTTTTAAATCACTAAAAAAAGTATTTCAATGCATTAGGCAGAGAATGATGCTGTTTAAGGAGATGGATTTGTGCCAAGGACCAGCACACACCTGGCTTTTTTGCATGCTGTGTAGAAATGTCCCCTAAATGTTTCTGAGACCTGGTGAGCAGCAGGCTGAAATTTCAGCCCCGCTAACAAAGGCATTGTGTTCCCTCTCATATTGTTGTGGCCTCAGCAAAAGGAAAAAATGCCATGGAACTGGAATGCCTCATTAAACAAGCACAGATCTAAAGAAATCCCTAGTGGGTCCCCTCCAAATGTGCTCAGCTGGCTGAGCCTGGAGGAGATGAGCGTAGGGGAATTACTACAGTCACCGTGAGGTTGAGGGTCCCCACCTGGGACTGGGCTGGGCACTGGCCATACACAGCAGAAAGAGATACCCTGGCCTGCAGAACAGACAGTCCAAACACACAGCTGGTGGGGAGAAACACACGGAGAGCTGGTGAAACCTGCCCCAGCTCTCCAGTGGCAAAAATAAGACTTTGGTCACTGGAATATTTGACCCTGGCATCTTGCAGTTTTTCTGTAGGGCAGCTCCTTCCTCCCTCTCATTTTTCCTCCTCATCAAAGCTTTCCCAGGCTTGCAGTCTCAGTTTTGTTTCTGTTCCCCATTCAAGTCTTCAGCGCTCTCCCCGGCTGCTCTTAGTGGTGGTTTGGAGTTCAAGAGCAGGAGGCTTTCCCATCCTTCTTCTTCTCTTCAAATTCCCATTTAAGATCTTAGCCTTCAGAAGCCCTTATGCCAACATGATCATCTACTGTGCCGCAGAACTCCACACTGAGGGAACCTCTTGGACATGAGGGATCAGAGTCCACAGGAATGAGCTGGCACAAGGCTTGCACCATGGCTGTGATGTGACTGTCTGCTCAAGTCTTTGATGGTTCCTGGAAGCATGCTCTTTTGATCTCACGGTTATCTTCAAAGCAATAACATCCAGAGCCTGCCCCTTTGCAGGGCTTGCCGTCCCTGCCCTGTCCTATTTGCTGTGGCACCCCAAGGAATGAAAATACACACAATTGTATTTTCTTCCCCTGTTCATGAAAGATTAACAAATTCATGCCCACTCCTCTTATGGGAAGTCAGGACTGTTGCAAGGCAGTTCAGAGCTCATCACCACATATTCATGCATGCTGCTTAATGCTGTGATGTTTCCCCTGTTTTGTGAATGCCTCGGGCATTCTCCTTACAACTTCACCTCAAAACGAGACAGATGGAAATAGTCCTCAGAAATTCAGGCTTTCCTTTCAGTGGAAAGCAGTTCACACATTTCGGATATGAAATTTCAGACATGCACGTTTTGGTAGTACATTGAAAAGTATGAATGAAAAGCAACACATTGGAGCTTCAAAATAGCCTGGGGTGAGATTTTTCTGATGAGAAGGAGGGGTAGCGAAAAAGAAAAAAGATAATTTTATGCACAACCCGAGGTGGAGCTGGATGCCTTTTTATGTCTAGAACTGATCATCCTATTTTTGAAATACTGCTTCTTTCTTGTCGACATGAAGCAGTCCCAGTGAGGGAGGGCTGTAGCTGAACTACTCTCTTTTACATTTTTCTCACAAATCTGTGCTATGTGCATGCAGGTGCCAGTGGAGTCAACAGGGAAAGAAACTGAGAATTTGGTGCCGAAAGCACAAGTTGGTGCTACTGAGGACAAATTCCCTTAGGCCCCAGGAAGCAAGAGCCATTCTTTCTTTGTCAGAGTCAGTCACTGGGAAGAGGCAAAAGTCATAGCTCCAGCTGGAAGGCTTCAAGAAGGTCATTTGTGGTGTGCTAGGAACAGCGATAGCCAGACCTATATTCTCAGTCAGTTCCGGGACTGCGCAAACTCCACCTTAATTCCTAGGAAATATCCTTTTTTACTCATCTCTGAGGCTTAGCTCTGCAGGCTGGCCCCCTGTGCCTTTCCCAGTCCCTCCCTGGTTGGCCCAGCTCCTGGCTGCCATTTGTCCTGCTGCCCTACCATTTTCTCTAGGTGGTTTTACAGAGCCCCAGCGTTCAATTGCTCATAGGGAGGGAAAAATTTCTGTCTTTCTAAAGAGTATTCATCCTGACTTTGTGTGCCACAAAAGGAAATTATTAATGGGCAGAATTCTGTCCAGCATGCTTAATAACAAGGAACACGGGGCTGGGTAATCTGCAAGCAGGGAGTCTCCCACTGGTGCCTGCCAGCAGCAAGGGTAGGAGGTGCCAAGAAGGCCAGTGATAAGAAGGACAGAGAAAATTGTGAAAGTAGAACAAAACAAGGGGATACAATTTTGTGTTTGCCTCCAAGGACAAACCCCTCCCTTGAAAGCTGTGTTCAAGACCCTTCCAGGATCTAGGGTGATCAGTTCACCCAGCTCTAGTGGCTGCATAACAGACATGTACAGCTGGGAATTGCCACATGCGTACCTTGGAGCCTCATAAAGGAGAAGCTCTGGGAATAATTCACAGCAGAGCTATGACCTGGGCTTCCATTGCAGGACAGACCTGCACTTGGTGTGGAGCAAGCCTGACAAGTGAGACTGATTTCTGTACACCCTGCTGGCTCCCTTCCCTCCCATGGCTGGGGACTAACGACACCCAGCAGCTCCTGTATCAGAACAACCTTGTTGCTGACCACAGGATATAACCCCAGCCTGGAGCTACACATGAATTTCTGAGGAGCTGGAAACACAGGCTGGTCATTCCAGTATAGAGGCATGCAAGTCGTTAACAGGCTATCCAGCACCATCGGATGAACAGCAAGGCAGCAAACCATTGAAAAGATAGTTAAAAATATCAATAATTGATGCCACAAAGCTCAGGCAGTGCATTAAGCTACAGATGACCTGGACTGCAGAAGATCATTTAACCACGCAGAAAAAAGACAGCAGTAGCACAGAACACTGCAAGTGGCTAAATTACAGAGCAAGCTGAAGAGCTGGCATGATTGATTAATCTCTATCAGAGCATCAAGAGACTATGAAACAAACATATCTGGTGTGCTTTATCTCCCAAGCGACCAGCAGAAGTGTCAGGTTTGGCTGCTGTTTATCAGGAAGGTGGTTTGTATACAACCAGGGTAGTGGCACAGTTAGCAACCCATGCAAAATGCTTTCTAAAGGATATGGGTGATACTGCAGCTCAGCAATGGAGATGCAGTCTCAGGCCCAGGGGATGGAGCTCTTCCATGACTTTGTGCTGCCCAGGCAGCGCTGGAGCCACTGCATCTTGGCATGACAGATGCAGATATGAATTTCTAAAGCACCAGAGGTTTCAAAGGGAAGCAAAGGGGAAACTGCCGTTCCTCCAAGGCAGCTCTTTATTAAAATCCTGGTACCTGCTGTCATTGGTGACACATTCAACAGCTTAGTAGAAAGAGACATTTTAATACTTAGAGGAACAGCTAATCTCATGGAGAGCAAGTGAAATTCCCACATGCAGCCTGCTCCTTGTGCTGTACTGCCTCTCCCTGCTCCAGCTGTGCAAGCAGAGCTGCCAGGACCTCTTCTCAAGCTGCTTTCCTCCTGCTGTCTGTAAGCACACATGTTCTTCTGCAGTTGGAGGGCTCACTGACGCAGAAAGCCTGGGCTCAGCCTGGATCCTAGCTGCCTACAAGTCTCCAAAGTCCTTGAGCCAGGCAGTGTCGGGGACCTCCTAAGCAGGACAGGCCACGGGTGTCCGCGTTGTCTGGGTGCTGGGCATGTGAAAGGGTGGGCTGGGCAGATGAAAAAGGTGAACGTAGCCAGGCTCAGTGCAGAGCTCTGAGGTGTCCATGGAGCAGAAGGCGGAACACCTCTAGGGGTCGTTGAAGTCTTTGGACTTCAGCATGTGCTGGAGGTTTCTTGAGTGGTCCAGTGGGTCACACTGGAGCTTGTCCTGTAGAGCTGCTCCGGCTGCTTGCTCATGACAGTGCACAGCAGCATCACAGCTTTTGATACTTGTTGCACCAGCCTAGTAAGAAAAGAGGTCCTGGGAGCAAAACTCTAATGCAGAGCAAAGATTTGGGGGAATTCTCTGGATCTGCATGCTAAGCAGAACAAAAGGTTTGAGACCACCTAGGCTTTGACATCACTGTACAGCCCAGCCTCTAATTATTAAGTAGTCTGCCTGGGTTATTCTACCTGTGGACTATCACTGTTTCCAGCCAGTCCCAGAGGGTCAGAGGGTGCTCCTCTATTGGGTTGACAGGAGGAGTTGCAGTGATCCAAGATTGCTCCAGGGACAATGACTCCTACAGTCCACGTGCTGTACGGCAGAGAGCTGGGAGGCACAATAACAGACACTGGAAATACTGGCTTCGCTTTGAGAGGGGTGTTGCTGTAAGGGCCTCACCAGGTAATTTGCCCCAGCAGAGCAGCCTCTTGGCAAGCTAATGCTGAATTATGGTGGAATCTCACTGTAAATACTTGTGCCATCTAAGTGATCACCTGGTGAGACCGATCACAACAATGTCGATGGTGTTCAGTAAGAAGCTGCTGATGGGAAGACACAAACGTGTGCAGTATTGCACTGTTGGAAGTGCTGTGTCTGTTCTTCCTAATGAGTCAGAACCCAGGAAGAAAGCACAGCAAACCCTCTGCTTCTCCCAAGTCATGGGGATGTCAAGTCACAACCTATGTTTGTATCCTCAGCACATGGTCACGGTGGGATGCTCCACTCCTCCCAGTCTCAGCTTTGATTTTCTTGGTAGGCACAAAGCTATTCTTTTCTTTCTTACCACCTTAGTTTAATTTTTCCTCTGGAGGCAAGGCATCTATACTTTGACTTCTTCTTATGTTCTTAGCCTTGTTCCACTTCTCCAGACCTTCACCTATTTGGCTCTGGCTCCAAGTACCAGGAGTAAAACATATATTTATGGAATAAGTCGGTTTAAAATTTGATCTTGCTAATTATTATCTTAATTATGGCTCTGCCCCAAGGGAGCACTTGAGGTTTTGAGAGCTTTCTGATCAAATTGTTCTAAAGCTCATTTTGAGGTTCATTAAAACATGCAAGGATCTTTCATCTTTACACATCTTTTGAAATGGCTAATGCTCTTAAATAAAATAAGAGTCTCGTGAAAAATGCAGCATGGCAGCAAATATACTAGATAGGATTTCGAAGGAAGAAGTGGAGAGGGTGGTAATTTAGAAGCTTTTATGAAGAAAGTTTTCCAGATTAGTTAAAGAAAATGAAGTGGAAAAAGTTTTGTGGGTTCAACAGAGAGTAAAATTAGCTCCTGGACTAAGGTGAGGAGTGAACCCTTTAGAAACGATACTAAAAGGCTGACATAAAACCCTAAGGACAGTTCTACATGCAGCTGTTCGACACTGAGTCACCAGCACTGTATCCAGCTCAAGGAGGAACGTTAGTCCATGCAACAAGTCAGTGAAGGAAAACATACCAGAAAGGAAGAAGGTCAGCTATATTTCAGGTCACCTTCCTTCATAAAAGGCGGTTTTACCTGCTGGGTGTGGAATGATGGCAACCAACTTTCTTTCTTTCCAAGTACATTCTGCACATCACCAGTTATTTAATAGCTTGCATGCCTATAACCATAAGGGAATCATGACCATATTTTTCCTTTTAATTTACAAGAATGTTTGCACACTGGGATGCCAGATGGCCTGAACTTTAAGTTAGGAGATAATGAAGTCAAATACCAGCCTCCCATCCTGAGAGGAGGAAAGAAAACCCTCTGAAAAGACAGCTTCTTGCTGAGTGCTCACAAACATCTCCATGAAGGGCTTACAGCCTCTGCAGGGGCAGCACGCACACCAGCAGGCTGAAACATCGCTCCAGTCCTTCCCAAACCATGACTTCAGGACATGTTGGAAAAGAGCAGCTGCAGACCCTCAATGCCTGCTATGGGACATGAAGTCCATTGGTACGCAATCACGGATTCTCAAATCTAACTTCCAGTCAGTACCTCTCTCTGCCCCTGCACCATCCTCTTCTCCCATGAGGTGCAGAGCCCGCTGTGGCCAAGCTGACCCTGCAGTGCGCACCCTCTGCGACCTTGCTGCAGGGCTGGAGCACCTGGAGCAGAAGGTCCCAAAGACTTCTCCCTGTAAGTGTGAGTCTCACCATGATGGGCATTTGTTCACAGTAAGACATTGCAATTCAGATATTGAATCAAGCTAGTTGTGGACAACAGAGGAAGCAAAGAATATAATTTATAAGGCAGATAAGCCTTTTCAGGGAAGTGTTTGTTTCCACCTGCTCAGGAGAAGCCTAGATGGGTGGGTCAGATACCTGTGCCATCATCATTTAGACAGAGAAGAAAAGAGTCCTTCTCTCACTGTCACTATAAACTGCAGGTTTTCACACACCTGAAATATTACTTACATGATTGGTTTTAAAGAGGTCACCGGCCTCACGGAGATAGAGAACATGTCTGTCC
Source organism: Phalacrocorax carbo (assembly GCF_963921805.1). Classification (NCBI taxonomy): domain Eukaryota; kingdom Metazoa; phylum Chordata; class Aves; order Suliformes; family Phalacrocoracidae; genus Phalacrocorax; species Phalacrocorax carbo. Next base: position 12,994,700 of record NC_087528.1, read on the forward strand.
CACTGAGGCAGTCTAGCACCGTTTCCCACAACACAGATGCAGCTCACTCCAGCTAGGGAGTGTAGCCCAGTGGAGCTGGACGATCCAGGCCAGACCATGACATGGCCAACCTAGACACCTCTGCCAGGGAGGAAATGGTGTTTGCTCTCCTGAACCCAAATCACTGGATTACTGCCCCCAAAACTCTTCATTGCTAGACTTTAGGCTACAAATTTTTCACTGCCTTCAATGGAGCTTAGTTAAGTGCTACCAGTGCAATACAGAGGGTAGCTGTCTTCAGACTTGTCCTGGGTTTCTCCTCTTTTCTTTCTATATTACTGCAGTTATGATTTGGTTTTCAGCAGTATTCAGTGCTCTCTGTGGAGAAACAATTGGCACTAACTGATAAAATGCTTTCATTTACTTGGTGGCAGAATTATTAGAGGCTGATAATTGTCGGAATGATATCACACAGCTTTTTCCAATGATCACATTAATTATATATCCCTCCTGCTTTCTTGTCTACAGCACTGTTGCTTCCATTCATGTTCATTTAACTAGATCGTGCATTTCATTAGAAAACAATAAAGTATGATTATATATAGCAAGAATCCCAACCATAAATAGTGGCCTGAGCTTCACAATTAACATTAGGAAGGCAATCATTTTTTAGAGTGTATTTTGGAGGAGTACTTGCTTCATTTGTTCAGTAAGAGGCTGGTCCAGAGTCCATTGGACTTGGGAAGCCATCCCGCCAATTCAGCGTGATGTGGATCTGCATGTTAATGAGTTCACCACAGTGAAAGGAGTATCTGCAGGTGTTTCGTAGCTTTGCATCTCTTTTTAATAAAGATTAAGTAAAATTTTCATCTTGGGAAGACACGCTGTGGAACATGAAGGATTTATGACTTTGGAAAAGGGGGTTGTGTGAGGGTTGTGCTAGCACCTTGGTCTCTTATTTGAGTTCTTAGATAACAGTTTTTTTCTGGAAACCAGATTTTAGTGCCTCAGCTGAGACTGCAGAAAGAGAAAATTACTGCCATGTTGTTAATGACGAGCTTTGTCCCATACTATTTAATTCATGAGTGTGATGTGTCACAGCTAGGATGTGGTCCACCACTGCTCTGCTGATTGCTGTCCCATTGCAAGGCCCACATGACCACTGAACAGGTCAGAGTGAATAGAAGATGCATTGTGTGAGGTTTAACAAGGCCCAGTGCCGGGTCCTGCCCTTGGGTCACACCAACCCCAGGCAGCGCCCCAGGCCTGGGGCAGAGGGGCTGGGAGGTGCCCGGCGGAGAAGGCCCTGGGGGGGCTGGCTGACAGCCGGCTGGGCATGAGCCAGCAGTGCCCAGGTGGCCAAGGAGGCCACCAGCCCCCGGGCTTGTGTCAGCACTGGGGTGGCCAGCAGGGGCCGGGCAGGGATGGGGCCCCTGTGCTCGGCCCTGGGGAGGCCCCACCTCGAATGCTGGGCTCAGGTTTGGGCCCCTCGGGACAAGAAGGGCCTGGAGGGGCTGGAGCGTGTCCAGAGAAGGGCAGCGGGGCTGGGGCAGGGTCTGGAGCACAAGTGTGCTGGGGAGCGGCTGGGGGGGCTGGGGGGGTTTAGCCTGGAGAAGGGGGGGCTGAGGGGAGCCCTTCTCGCTCTCTGCAGCCCCCTGAGAGGGGCTGGAGTGAGGGGGGGGCTGGTCTCTGCTCCCAAGTCACCAGTGACAGGACGAGAGGGAACGGCCCCAGGCTGCGTCAGGGGAGGTTTAGGCTGGGTGTGAGGGAAAATGCCTTCCCTGCCAGAGTGGTCAGGCCTTGGCACAGGCTGCCCAGGGAGGTGGGGGAGTCACCATCCCTGGGGGTGATGTGTAGACATGGCATTTTGGGACATGGTTTAGGAGACCTGGGGTGTTGGACTGATGATTGGACTTGATGATCCAAGAGGTCTTTTCCAACCTTATTGATTCTATGATTCTTGTTTTTGCAACATTCACTCAGAGATACCAATCTCTGTGCATGGGCAAACTGTGGGCTTTGTAGCTCCTCTGCTGCTGCTCACTCTATCTCCCGTCCTTGCACCAGCAGGCCTGGATAGCCCTGGTCCCAACCCTGTTCTGGACCTGTGTCATTTCTGCTCCCCATATCCCATCCTCTTAGTCCTAAAAGTAGGAGGGAGGCTTTGGGGTGCCTTTTTGTATGTGGTCTAATATACTGTGCCTGTGTGAGAAGAGAGGTTGTGCTGCAGCCAGCACCGAGTGCCTTGGTGTGGGATGATAGCAGAGGTACTGTTCACTTGGGAATGTTAAGGATCTGAAGGTTGCTGACATCAGCTATTAGGGGCCTCTCTTGCTCCCTGAGCAGCTGTTGTCCTGCTGCCTGCTGCAGTACTGTGGTACCCCTTTCTGATTTGTCTGTGAGAAAGCCAGATGTGCAATTTATTTTTGCTATCTGGGAAACTGAGCCCACCAGACCCCAGAGGTACAGGTAAACACAGCAGCTGTGTCCTGCAGAGAACACCTTCTTTCCAATTTGCAGAAATAAACCAAAGGCATTTGTCATGGTATGGCAGTGGAGGCAAAGGATGGCCCTGCTCTGAACTGCTGCATGTCCAGCAGCTGCCACTCATTCCATGGATTTCTGCCTGTTGTGGTTTAAACCCAGTTGGCAACTAAGCGCTGCACAGCCGCTCACTCACCCTCCCCAACCCCAGTGGCATGGGGGGAAGAATCGGGAAAAAAAAATAGTAAAACCCATGGATTGACAAAAAGATGGTCTAATAGGACAGCAAAGGAAGGTAAAATAATAATAATGATAATGATAAAAGAATAAATAAAACAAATTATGCACAATGCAATTTCTCACCACCTACTGACTGATGCCCAGCTTGTCTCCAAGCAGTGATCGCTGCCCCCCGGCCATCTCCACCTAGCTTATATCTGAGCATGATGCCTTATGGTATGGAATATCCCTTTGGCCGGTATGGGTCAGCTGTCCCGGCTGTGCCCCCACCCGGCTTCTTCTGCACCCAGCAGAGCATGGGGAGCTGAAAAGTCCTTGACTTAGTATAAGCACTACTTAGCAACAACTAAAAACATCAGCGTACTAACAACATAATTCTCATACTAAATCCCAAACACAGCACTGTGCCAGCTACTAGGAAGAAAATTAACTCTCTCCCAGCTGAAACCAAGACACTGCTGAACCTTTCTTTTTACTTCTTCTGGGCATGTGAGTGTATACCCACTTCATTACTCATGCAAGTCCCGTTTTAGGAGGGAAATATCTCCAGCCCAGCAGAATTCAAGCAAATGTTTAGTAAATTGGGTCATTTGTGCAAAACAGACAGGTGTGTCCTTCTCCACAAGGCAAACATGTTTGTATTGTATTTATGGAGTCACCATATGGTTACAATTGTGTAACAAACTACACATCTCTGCTGTGAATTATCACCAATTTGTTGTCAGGGTATGCAGAGATGCAGCGAGGAAGGCCAAAGCCCATTTGGAACTAAATCTGGCAAGGGAGGTCAATGATAGCAAGAAAGGCTTCTTCAAATACATCAGTAGTGAAAGGGAGACTGGGGAAATGGTGGGCCCACTGCTGCATGAGGTGGGTGACCTGGTGACGCAGGATACAGAAAAGGCAGAGCTGCTGAATGCCTTCTTTGCTTCAGGCTTTACTGGTAAGGCTGGCCCTCAGGCATCCCAGCCCCCAGATGTCTTCAAAAAGGGCAAGAAGGAGGACCTGGGAAACTATAGGCCACTCCCAGAAAGGTGATATATCATTCCCAGAAAGGTGATGGAACAGTTCATTCTGGAGGTCATGTCCAGGCATATAGAGGAAAATAAGGTTATCAGTTGTCAACATGGATTCACCGAGGGGAGATCATCCTTGACAAACCTGACAGCCTTCTATGATGGCGTGACTGGCTGGGTCATGCATCATGGGACAATGGGTAGATGAAGGGAGAGCAGTGGATGTTGTTTTCCTCGACTTCACCAAGGCTTTGAGACTGTCTCCCATAACATCCTCACTGGCAAGCTAAGGAAGTGTGGGTTGGATGAGAGGACAGTGAGGTGGACAGAGAACTGACTCAACAATAGAGCTTAGAGGATCATGATCAACGGGGCAGAGTCTGGATGGAGGCCTGTCACTAGTGGTGTTCCCCAGAGGTCTGTGCTGGGTCCAGTCCTGTTCAATATATCCATCAATAACGTAGATGAAGGGACAGAGCATCCCCTCAGCAAGTTCGCTGATGATACCAAGCTGGGAGGGGTGGCTGATACACCAGAAGCTGTGCTGGCATCCAGCGAGAGCTGGGCAGGCTGGAGAGCTGGGCCCAGGGGAGCCTCAGGGAATTCAACAAGAGCCAGTGCCAGGTCCTGCCCCTGGGGAGGAACAGCCCCCCGCACCAGCACAGGCTGGGGGGGACCTGCTGGAGAGCGGCTCTGCTGAGAGGCCCTGGGGGTGCTGGGGGGCAGCGAGGTGACCCTGAGCCAGCACCGGGCCCTTGGGGCCAAGGGGGCCAGCGGTGCCCTGGGGGGCATGGAAAGGAGTGTGGCCAGCAGGGCGAGGGAGGTTCTCCTCCCCCTCTGCTCTGCCCCAGTGAGGCCACATCTGGGGGGCTGCGTCCAGTTCTGGGCCCCCCAGTTCAAGAAGGACAGGGAGCTGCTGGAGCAAGGCCAGCGCAGAGCTGCCAAGGGGATCAGGGGCTGGAGCATCTCTCTTGTGAGGAAAGGCTGAGAGACCTGGGCTTGTTCAGCCTGGAGAAGAGAAGGCTGAGGGGGGATCTCATCAGTGCTTATAAATATCTGAAGGGCGGGTGTCAGGGGGATGGGGCCGGGCTCTTTCCAGCGGTGCCCAACGCCAGGCCAAGGGGCCACGGGCACAAGCTGGAACACGGGAAGTTCCCCCTGAACATGAGGACAAACCCCTTCCCTGTGCGGGTGCCCGAGCAGGGGCACAGGCTGCCCAGAGAGGCTGTGGGGTCCCTTCCCTGGAGACATTCACCCCCCGCCTGGACGTGGCCCTGTGCCCCTGCTCTGGGGGTGCCTGCTCCAGCAGGGGTGGGACGGGGTGAGCTCCAGAGGGCCCTTCCAGCCCCCACCAGTCTGGGATTCTGTGAATCCTTAAGGACAGTGCTTTTAAGTCCCAGCAGTTTCGGTGGGAGCAGAGCCCCTTCCCATAGAAACAAATGCAGCGCTCCCACCCCACAGAGAGGAGAAAAGGCAGCTGCAGACTGCAGTGAAGGAAAAACTAAAAATCCTCCAGACCCTTCCTGTCCTGCTATCTGCCCTCTGCTTTCTCTGTTTTCTTGGGTTGTGATTAAGAGGTTCACTACATCTGGTGTGCTTTTAGTCTCAGTTCTTAGAAGGCAATGATTATTAGTTTTCTCTCTGATCTTGTCTTTCAGTTAAAAAGAACTACAAAGTTAATTTCTAGGTTTTCTGGTTAAGAAAAAATGAGCCATAAAATGCTGAAAGCCTCCCTGCACAACTGTGAGAAAGTCAGTTTGGGATAAAAGGAAGAAGAATGGAGCATTGATGGTCTTAGGTTACTTCCCAAGGGACTTAGATAGAATTTTTCACACTCAGAGGGTGCTAGAAAATAAGCCATGAATTGAGCCTGAGCCTGGCCTTTTTCTGTTGCCTCCCATACAAGTATATAAAGAAAAGAGACATGCAAACCTTCTCTAAGCTATAGAAGAGCCAAGAAGGAGCCCTGCAAAGGCCAAGAAGACCAGTAGTAACTTTAAGGCCAATGCAATGGCTGTAGTTAGTCACAGTCCCACCAATCTACAGAAGCAAGAAATACAGCTGGGTCATTTCAGTTTACTCACCAAACTGGAAAGTAACTTAAAATTTTTGATAGGCAAAATGACTTGCCTTAGCTGCAGAGATATTTTTTTTCCATTTTCTTTACACCAAAACAACCAAATTAAGCAAATGTTAAAAATCAAAACATTTAATTTTGAAGATGTCAAGGGCAAATGCTCCTATTGTTCTGAAATTAAAAAAAATAGAACACCTTTATTTTTATTCCAGACAGAATAAACTTATTACATTCACTGTGAAGATGGACACAGCTGATCTGAACTTGCCTCTTTGGCAAACAAAAGACCTTCTTTTTCTTTTTTTCCCACTCACCTCAGTTCTACCATAACCCCCTCTCTATCCTGCCTGTACTTCTTAAAATCCCCAGACCCTCCTGATTCTAGCACTGAGCTCTGCTGTACACACTTGCCTCACCCACAGCAAACTCTCAAAGACACTGTCGTCTCAGCCCCTGACTCCTCTGAGATAAGGGAGGCCCTTTTATGCCCTTGGGATGACTGATTAAGCTGTTCCTACAGGTACCACACATTGTAGGGCACAACCCTTCTCCTGCTGATCAGGGGAAAAAAAAGTCTTCCAACTCAGAAGAAGCTATCAATGGATGCACATTTAAATCTCAAGATTCTTGGAGGGGCAGAAACACCTGCCTTTAAACTGGGAGGTGGGGGCAGGCTCATTTAGCAGTTTGCAAGCTGCAGATGGTTCCTTCTAAGCAAAACAAACTGGGCTGGATTGTACTGTACGACAGGGACTGCTCTGCTGCAGCGCTCTCACCACCACATTCCCAAGGTCTCTGAATCTTTGTAGCACAATGTGGAATAGCCCCATCTATCTAATTCTCCAACTGCTTGGCAATTTGCTAAGTCTGATAGGCGTGTTCACGAACGACTGTAGCATTGCTAATTCATTTACTGCTTGCTGCTGTGCCAAGACTAACACTTCGTTAGAGACAAGGAACAAAACATGCCTCCTTATATGCACTCACTGCAAGCCTCCTTGATTTTGCATGCTCTATCGTATTATGCATGTCATCCTGCTAACTTGATTTAGCATAAATAAAAAACTTGTATAAAGCAGAAATTAAACCCAAATCCTACCATACAAATCTTCCCTTCTATCTGCAGGCTCCGTTTCCCTTTCAAAAAAAGCTCTATCGTGTACTCCTGCCATGACCTTTCCTGGTTTTAACCATATTTGCTTCCCTGGAACTGGTTCATTCAGCTTCAGTTACGAATATGCAGCTAATGTTTTTCCTCTAGCTGTGGTTACAAACCAAAAAGCTTGCTCAGCAGCAGTGGCAGGGCAGTTTGCTAGCGCTATGCCTTTTAACTATATATCCATAATCTCTTAAATCTACACCTTCCGAACCAGGTCGTGATGATGTGCGTCAAGGAGAGCTTCTGGGAGTGGCAAAGGTTCATGTGGACTGGTGATGGGGAGCAGGGGAAAGATAAAGAAATAAGATTGAGAAAGGTGAAAACTGTGCTGTGTGGTAGTGCACATGCATCCCAAGTAGGACAGAACTGCAGGTGCGGTGCTGAATTGGGAGCAGGAGTGGGTGCAGTGCCGTGCGGAGGGAGCTACGCTACCTTGGCAGCAGTGGGGCTCACCCTGTTCACGACTGCATTGGAGAGCCTCTTCACTTCGATGGTTCAGATGCTGAGCCCTATCCCTACAGGGCCACCCTGTATTTAACATACAACTAATTTTGCTTCTCTCTGAACGGTGATCTGCAGTTCCCCCTGCATTCTGTCTTTGCCCTCTTCCACCTGCAGGTTCTTTAAGACTAGAGTGGCTGTGGGTACACACAGCCCAAATGGATTATCTAGGGGTACCTACTCACAGTTCTAAAGGAATTAAATACATTCTGTCAAACATTATTCCTATCAGCAGCAGCATTTTGCTGCTGTTCTGGCTTGGGAGCCAAACATATGGCCTTTCTTGCAATGGGAACAAGGGCTCCCCTGATATTTATCACTGACATATGAGACAGGACAAACTCTAATTTGCTTTCCCCTGGCAGCAGGAGGCATCTGCGGTGCTGGGAGCACTGGGACAGGGCAGGAAAACCACAAGGTAAAGGGCATTGTAGAGAGGAGAAGGAAAAAATTGTTAATTGAGATTAAAGACAATCCTTTGGCTTAAACTGAACTGAAGTAAGGGGGGCTTTAGTGTCAGGTAGAACTGCAGAAGTGCTGCTAAAGATCCAGAAAATGGTCCCTCTGAGGGATGAGGTGGGTTTGTGCCTCTTGGCCTTTAAAGGTGGCCATTGACTGAGATTCAAAACACCAGTTTGAAAAAATGACACAAAAATGCCCTGCATGGCTGAGCTAGGGACCGGTGATGAGAGGGGATAGTGTCTGGGCAGGGAGTGGAGTGTACGGGAAAACCCAGTGTCTTCACAGGGAAGTCTTACTCTGGAGATTTTTTACTGAAGCTTTGGAGAAGTGTCAGGGTGTAGGCCCCTACCAAGGAGTTAAACAGGACATGGAGAAAGAAAATCAAAGAAGTGAACTAAGCTCCTCACAAAGATACAAACGGTCCTAGTCGAGCCCCTGCCTGTCTGTGCTTGAGTGGCCTCCTGCAACTCTGCATCCACCAAAGGAGAGCAATGAGGTTTACTCAAGGACGCTCCGAGTGGCAGTGTTCACACCAGGATTAACTCTGGCCACAGCCAGTGCTCTGTTTTATAAAGTATGTTCAGAAACCTGACGGCCTTTGGAGCAAAGTTGTGCCATGTTTCAGCAGAGCAGGTCACCTGACGTTCCTTGAAGACTTTGTTCTAATCTGCATTTCAGAAAATAACCCTTCCTTTCCACCTCCGTGTATGCTTCTGTCAATGACACAAAGGTCATCCTGACAAAGGTCAGGATCTTGTCAAAGGGTATAGAAATAGCCTGCAGAAATGGATCTGGACTGTGTAATATTAAAACCCAGTTGTCTGTGGTGCATTTGTCTTCTTTACCTGGAAGCAAACCTGGACTGTGAGTAAAAAAGAAGTGTCAGATCGATAGAATTACCAATGGCTTTATTCAAATTATTTCTATAGCATATTCAAGACATGATAGCTCCGAAGAGGTTTCTAGATCTGGGAACAAATACTTGGTGTCCCAGAGCCAATATGTGCCGCAATGAAACAGAGCCAAAGCTTCATGAAGAAGCAAGTCACAGAGCTAAGGCACAACGGAGCAGGGATTTGTATCAAGAAAATAGAGTAACACTGTGCTGAGAAGCCCTTATAAATAACTTTCCCCCGAGGAATGGCACACATCAGTCACACTGACTCCGAGTTTATCGATTGTGTACTGCTCTGTCTTTATGTACCAGATTAAACAGTCCAAAGCTGAATAGTTACACTAAGCGTCATGGAGGCAGATTCTCGCATTATTTATTGCTTGTATTGCACTAGGTCCTCATACCCACGGAGATGAAAGAGGGCCTTGAGACAGGGGTGGTAGGAACAGACTTCCTCATAACTGTGGATGGGGCAGAGGGATCTTCCTGCGAGCAGCTTACGTGCCAAGCATAAGATAAGTGACAGAAAGTGGATTTAGAGTAATACCTGTGAATTATATGGAGCTATTTTGCCACAGGTACAAACCATGTCTACTGCGCAGATTCTGAGGTGGACTTTGGTGGACTGAGGGGAGTCTAAAGGGTGCACCTGCAGACCTTCTGGCCCCAAAGGGCTCAGAGATAAGGGACTGAAAGTCACCACGTCTGTAGAAGAAAATGAGCCACCCCGTGTTCTGACCAGCATGTATTCACTGTCTGATTCACATTTCATCTTCAGCACTTTGGACTACAAAATGCTTTAAGGACAACCTGTCCCCTGGTGGTTGGGATGGTTTATGTGTTGTCACAGTGTAATTACAATTTGCCCCAATATCAAATGGAATGATATTGGCTGGACGTGATCCTGGGTGGGTTAAGTTTCAGTTGCCGAACAAGGTGTCCTGAGTGGTACAGGAACAGTCACATCACTTCTGTTCCCTCTTGCCTGACACATGTAATGGCAAGCTCGATTCTGGGCTTTGCATTAGGCTGCTGTGAGGGCTGGTGATTAGAGCTCCCTGGGTCAGGTGGTCCGGTCTGTAGGGCTGGTGCAGGGTAGAACGCCAGAGCAGGAGAATGCAAGGAGCAGAAAAGCAATGATTACATCTTTCTGTTATCACTTATCCCAGCATTAAAACATCAAAAAGTTGTTCTCCAAAACTCATGAAATGTAAAAATCAAAATTTTCTACTGTATAAATCTGCTGAATTTTTGCATATTGTATGTTCCTCTTCTCTTTCCAGCCAGCAGGACTGAAAACTTCTATTTGTTAATAAAGCTGGGTTACTCAGGGAATAGATAGAGCCTAGAAGATGGAGTACTAAAAAGCAGCAGGAAATAATGCTGCATTTCACTGTGTAGAATCATTGGATTCAATGCCATTAATTTTCTTTATTGAACTACTGAGCTTTTTGCCTGCAATAGGCAGCACCGCACTCCCTGTACCTGGCAATTCTGAACCGGTATTACTTAAAAGCAGAGAAAACATTTTAACTACGTAGTCCCAGAACTGGCCATTACACTTTTTCTTATTGAAACTTATATTTCATCACTCATGAGAGACATGAAAAATCAATTTCACGAGGCATATTTTTTAAAGCAACATATAATTGCTTGTAGATAGAGTCTTACACCAGAAGTGCCTCCTTCAATTATACAGCAACAGTATTGCAGAATTAGAACACGATGTATATTACTTTCTTGACAAATCAATAAAAAAATAAACAAACAGCAGCAGATTGGTCCCATGCTGATGCCAAGTCCACTCCCAGAATGAATTTTATAGGCCTCATAAAAACAGAGTTTATATTATAGCATCTTAATTAGAACAGCGCTCCAGTGCTGCTCTGTATTTATGCAAATTGTTGGTTTCTATAGACAGGACAGCCAGGTTGGAATCACTGCTCTTACTGGTACTCACTATGGCTATAGAAAGCTGCTTTCTTGCAATTTTGGCTACTGCGAGAAAAGATGAGACAGGAAAGTGAAGTTGGGAGTGAAGATTAGATGTGAAATACTGAGATTGTGATGTTTTCTTCCTTTCTGAAAACAGAACAGAAAAGATATTTTTAAATATTCACTCTGACTGATAGCAGAAATTTGGGACAGACCTTGTAACATTTTCATTTCACTTTCAATTTTTGAAGATATTTATCCCTCTTGTAGTACGACTGCAAGTGAAATTTTGAAACAAACATCACTTAGAATGAAAAAAACCCACAGATTATTTTCAAACTCTGAGGAGACCGTTAAAGAATTTACGATTGTTTGCCTTTAAATGTGTGATTCAGCTTTGTCAAAATTATCTTTTGTCATAAATAGCTATTGTTTCAAGAAACCATCCTTTGCCACCTCTAGTAAATGATGGGAGAGGAGTTTTGAGATCACTGAACAGTATCACTACAGTGTTTAAAATAAACAAGCTACAATAAGTGTATATGGAATGTTTTATCTGTAATTTGAACCAAAACTTTATAGATCCTTGCTAAACTCTGCTAGAAATTAATTGCCATTTCATTAATTGCCATTTCCTACAAAAATAAAAAAGAAAAATTAAAAAAAATTCTCTTTCTAGCCCTACAGCTACACATAGATAGTATTTTGTTATAGTAGAAAATAGTGGTACGTGGGTCAGATGAAGAGATGTGCCTGTGCCACATTAATAGACAAACATTGGTCTTAGTGCTATGGCTCCAAAGCAGTTCAGAACAACCAGGCGCCTACGAGCAGAGAAGAGACGCTCCTTAGGCCAACCCAGGGAATCCAGACACGGCCCAGCTGCAGGCGGCTCACTAAGTTTGTAGAGAGGAAGAAACTGGGAGAGGACTCTGGAAAGTGGGTGATTTCCATGAACACTAGCGATTCCTCTACCCCCGCAGGCTCAGTCACTTGCAGAGCAATTCGCACCTGCTGCTCCTGGTTTGCAGAGGTCAGACGGGAATATTTTTTCCCAGGAGACAAAGAGGTGAATGGGCATGATCCAGGACGGACTAAAGATGTGACTGGACTGACAGTCTGGTGGTGAAGAGAGTCCTGATCTTTCCTTTATGTGCTAATAGTCCCCAAAATGTCAAATCTGTTGCAGAACTTGGAGCGGGACAGTGATCAGTTTTACTCAGTGCAGCCCATTTTGTCATGAAAATCAGTTCTCTGTTTGGAGAGGTTCGTTGTTGGGGTCCCAGGCCAACTTCTTCATTAGCCCTGACACCGAATGTCAGGTCACATACCCAGACACTGGCAGAGCATCGTCAGGACCTTGCACTTCCCCAGGATCCTGCTACATCCCTGGGCTAGTTTTAGCTGTGCCACAGCAGATATCTAGCAGAGCCTGTGTCCTTGTCTGGAGCCTCTCTTCCCTTGGCACACCTGAAGCTTAGCTGCTCTGAGGTGGCAGCAAGGGTTTTCTCCTGCTAAGAACTGTTCCCCTGCAGGGGCGCAGCCTGGACATGCCTGTAGTTTCTTTCCTTGTATCAACTGCTTCCCTTATCGCTTGACACAGACCCGTTTGTCAGTGTCAAGCGATGCTGAAAACAGCCACCGACCGCATAGCATTAATCCCGCACCTGCCGTGTCTGTTGGTTTTCGTGGGCACTGGAAATGCTCAGCACTCCTTCACCCAGCCTGTCTCAATTCCCTGTCCAGCAGCACCCCTCTGTTCACTGGGAGCCATCCAGCAGTGATAAGACCCTTTTCCTGAAACCGAGATTTGCACAGAAGTGGCCAAGTCGCCCTCCTGTAAGAGCCGCCTTTCTATGCCCTGCAGTGAAGGTTGCCTTTCAGGCCGGTTGTGTAACAGCCAATATGCAGATTTAAATGTACAAATACACAGACAGGCAGAGTGGAAATCTCACAATATTTGATTAACCTGAATTATTTGCTTTCATAAACAAGTAGGTTTTGAAGACATCTCCAGGACTGCAAGTGATTTTGGCAATTATCTCAGAGAGATAATTACAGATTTCAAAGGAGGATGCTCTAACAGGGTTAAGGGAGGATACAAGGTGACCTCCTGCAGTAATCCACCATGAAGATTAGGAAGGAAGACATCAAAAGGAGCTGGGTTTATTGATGCAATTTCTATTAACAGGATTAGTGGTGTTAGCAGAGGAAAACTGCCCCAGACAAGAGACATTTCTCTTCGGAGATCTGAAAACAGCAGTTGTATTCACTATCCCGGAACCGACAATTTCTGCATGCACCACCACCCGGGTGAGAGGCTGGCATCATCCCTCGGTCCTTCCCCTGGTAGAGGCTGCGGTGCAGGGCTCCTGCTGAGGATGAGACACTGTGAGCTGTGTTGCAGGCCACTACTCTTGGTAAAACACCCAGACCCAGGAGATATGGGTGTGAACCGTGGCATCGTCACGGTCCTCTTTCCAGACCAGGGTGTCTTCCTGGTCCACACCTCTCGTCTGCCCCATCAAGAGGGTGCAAAGGTTGGGCCCTCTCTGGGACAGGTGTTATTTTAGTATGTGCTCTCTAAGAGGAGGGCAAGAAAGATGGAGGGAAAGAGGAGGAGGATTTTGCATGTCTCTAAAACTGTGGCAAAATCTGGTAGGCTGTGCGTTGTTTTTCATGGGCAAATGATGTTTTCTATTTTCAAATGCTCAATATCTGGGTTTTAATGAAATTGAAAAAAAAATCCCCAAACCCATAATAAGCAAAAGAGTCTCTCTCTGATTCACATTAATCTATTCAAGTTTGGGTTTTCCTTCTCATTTGGTTGGAAAACTATTCACAGCAAGTTATGGAATGGGAAGGTTCTTTTTGCCTAGTTCTGTCCTTTTTGTCCTGCCAAATACTGAGGTCAGAGGAAGTCTTCATCCCAGCAAAATGGCAGTCTGCTGCGGCAATCTCTGCCCCTCTGCAAGGTGATGTTTCCATCACCTGTCCCAGTGGCCCAAAGACTCAGATAACTCCAGGGATCTGCTAAAGCCAGTGGAGAAAAGCAAGTGGGTTGTCTAGATTTTTCACTGGCAGTATGCATAGGAGACCAAGGTGCCATGAAATGTTTTGGCTCCTGTTTTATACAGAAGAGATGCTGTAAACACATTTTAATAACAGAGTTTGCTATGAAAAGCCTGATAAATATGAGTTCAGCTGGATTCCCAGACTGCCCCTTTCCAGGTCAGCTCCTGGTGTTGGTGTGTGCTTGTTTCCCTTCTAGAGAGCTAGGACTTTTTAAAAAGCTTGATTTTTTTTGTGTGGGGTTTTTTTTTTTTCGTGTGTGTTTTTTTTATTTATTTAGCTCAGGAAAGAAAACCTAAGAAATATAAAATCCTCTTGACTTGCTACATGGCACTCCCTGGGGGACCCATGCTCCCCCCTATGATGGAGCAAGGGTCCAGCTTCTGTACGAGGCAAGCGTCGCATCCTGTGCCCTCCTGAGGTCTGTTTGCATTAAAATCTGCAATTTGCCAGGCCTAAATGAGATTGGCTGAGTGTGCAAGGTTGTTCGTAACGTGTTTGTTGGAACAGCTTTGACTCTTCTGCAGACATAAGCTTTCTTTATTCCTATGCCAGGCTATTCCAAAAAAGCGATACCTCCCATTATCAGAACTCTCACCATGAGATTTATGAAGTGTCACATACTAAACAAGGTACAGTGGAGTATCCACCACCCCTTGGCTTTCTGATGCATACTTAATAGTAAAAACTCCCCCCAGCAATCACTGGAACTGTCATATTTTTCAGTCTAGGATAGCTAAATTTTTACCAATGATTGCATTTTTGTTCCCCTAGAATACTTGAAAGCATCTGATGAAACTCATGACTCATTCTTGATTTTGGGTATGGACCCCCAAAGCAACCATTGGTTTGGCGTGAGCGGGATATAAAGTTGTGCTCAGAGTCTCTGATTAAATTTCCAGATTGCAAAGTTGAAATGTAAATGATAGATGGTGACACGTGAAGGTGTCACAGTGGCAAAGAGTCAATACATTTCTAGAATAGTTTTATGTGGAGGCAAAATTGAATTTTCAACCAGCACAAATTTGCAGAAATTGGAAAAAAGTATTAGTGGAAATTATTTGGATTTCAATTTTCTTTTATTTCTACCCTGATATTTCCTGAAGGAAAACTCGGCTTCTGCAAGAAAAAAAAATGCATCTCTTTCAGCCCGCTCTCCCTGTAATACAGTATTCTGGCTTGGACACCTTGGCCAATCAGACACAGGTAATTCTGTCAAGTTAAAAATTGGCATAAAATTTGCCCCTCAACTTCATATTTTCAAGAAAGGGTTCATCCGATGTAATACAAAAGACAGATAATTTCAGTTCTCAAAAATATCACCAAAATCACCAAAACGAAGAGAGTCTGTGAGTTGAATAACCTGAGAAACAAGGAACTTCAGGGTTTGAACAGACATACTGCCTCCCAGCCAAGGACACCAAGTCTCCAGCAGAGAGGGAGTCGCTGTTTGTTGTCTCTGGAGAGCTGCAGGTTGCACCTCTCCATGATACCTGTGAGTATTACAGGCAGTAACCTGCTCTCTGCTCCTCAGTCGTCTGATGCTCTGTATGAATCATGGGGCCGCTACCGAGCACAGAGGACATCTGTTCCTGTTCTACATTTTCCCAAGGGAAATTTCGGTCCTTGCTGGGCACTAAAGTAGAATCAGAGGGAATGAACAGCAAAATCTTTTGGAAGTAGGGATCATAATGACCATGGATTGGTTGAGTGATCCTCCTTCCCAGCAAAAGCAGGGTCCAGAGACCTTTCATGTTAGTGCCTCATGCGTGGTGACTTACGGATCTTACCAGCACTGCACCAGCTGTGAGATATTTTGGTGCAGAGGTCTTGCAGGGCCTCGGGATGCAGAAATGGCACCTGCAGTATCTTCCACTCATGGTAACATTTCCCATCTTGATGGTTACTGGGGACAAAGAAGGTCTTAGAAATTATAGCAGAGAAAGTGTGGCAGAAGCAGCCACTCCCCAGCTGTCTCTGGGAGGCAGTGGTTAGCAATCACAGGCAGACTAACCTACTCCTGGGCAACTTTCTGGCCCCTTGGCAGCACCTTCAGGAGTCAGAGCTCATGATCCACAAGGTTGTCATAGTCTAGAGACTTAGTTTTAGGTTTTTAGACCCGTCAGGATAAAGTGCTGATGGTGGAAATGGGGATGTACCCAAGATATGCCTACACAACTTGAAATGGGGAGCTCAGATCAGCTCTGAGGAGAGATACCTGTTGATTCCTCCCATGCCCAGAAATGGCTGATAACTTGGGTTCCTTCCCACTCCAGGACTTCCAGGACATATTAGGAGAGCAGCAGGGTAATTGACTCAGGGCTCTTTGTAAGCAGCCATGTGGCATGAAGAGAAGAGGGTGCAGGAAGGGGTTTCAGTGGCAACTCCTGATTTGATGAGTGGAGGCTGCTCAGACAGTGGTCTGGAGGCTCCTGCTTGGGGAGGCCTTGCTGGAGCCTGGCCAGCCTCCAAGAAGCAGCATAGATGAGAGCAGCACATCCTCAGAGCTCCAGTACTCACCATGTTCTGTCCTAAAAGATTTGCTAATGAGCCCCTCCTTAATGGCTTCCTCTTTAACAAAAAGTGAGACACCCAACACCCAATCAGGCATATAAAATGCCTCCATGCAGACATTACCAACTAGTCAGTTTAGCAGATGGAGACTTCAACCCATTCCAGTATTGAGGCTTGCTGCAGGATTAATTTCTCCTTGAGCAGCAAACCAATGTCACGATACAAACAGGAGTGCTGTGAACCTCACACCCGCCTCATCTCTTTTACCTGCTACCCGGCCCAGATTAGGACAGGAGTGGTTAAAAATAGTCCCATTGCAAAAGCTTTGCGAGACCACCTGGCGTCAGTGCAGAGCAGGTTCACACCTCTCGGCGTCATCTTCTCACCCCAGTTACCTTGCTGGCCTCCCACACCCCTCCCCAGACCCAGCACAGTACTGGTTCCCTCATACTGATGAGAAACACGCTGAATAATTGATGATCTAGTTTGCTGACTGAACTGAAAAATAGGGTTTTTGGGTCAATCCAAACTGAAATGCTTCTCTTTTTTTTTTTCCTCTCCACCCCTACCCCCCCGAGATCTGAAAAAGAAACCCACAGACAAGTACATTTAATTGTGAATAAAACATTTTGTTTTGAAATTTAGGTAAAGCTTTTTCCTGTGTCCTCTTGGGTCAAAATAGACAGAGAAGGAACAAGGGGAGAATATCAAGAGGTAGGAAATAAGCAGGTTATGTCCCTGAAACCTGCGTTTCCATGCTTGGCTACCCACAGACTGGGCTTATGCTATGTGACCTTATCAGCTATGCAGTGTCCTAGAAACTGTGAGGCAAAACTGAGCTACAACTGCATCGTGCATGTTGGCTTAAAGATCCTTGCAAAGTCTTGTGAGAGTGACCTTACCCGCTGTGGTGAACATGGTCTCATTAGCCAGGAGATTAAAAAAAAAAAAAAAAAAAGAATGTATTAAAAAAACAGCAAATCTAAAAGGGTCCACCAGAAAGGGACAGACATCTCTGTCTCTTCAGGATATCTCCAGGGCTGCTGAGGGCACAGCTGACCACACTTGGCTGAGGAAAACCTCTGCTCGCCCTCCTGCTGTTCTGTTAAAGTCAGCCTGTTTCCAAAGATCAGGAAAAAGAGAGGTCTTGCAAGTGACTCCGTCTGTCACACCTGCAGGGATAAGGGGGAGGAAGCAGTATGTCAAGGATCCTTCGTGTCTCCATATGGGATGCCATGCATCAGCAAACAGCTGTGGGAACGGTCCTGGGAAAAATGCCCAACTCCCGCCTCTCCTGGTCCACGCATGAACACAGTGACACCAGCCTGGTGGCAGGTCTGTGCGCTGGTCCCAGCTCGCTATGACTGGTCTGCTGCATGTTGAATGGCTAAGAAATGGGGGAAGCAAGAGGGGCAGATAACGGGAAATGTGGATTCCTGTTGAAAAACTGTAAATGAGAGACTTCTGTTTGAAAGCCTTTTTCTAGGCAAAAAAAAAAGTAAATATCGCTTTTTGTCAGAAAATTGAAATTGGCAGCAAGAAAACATTTTAAAGAGGGAAATATGTCATCTCTATTCACGGTCCCATCTTGCTTCTTTGCTTACACTCTGTTTAACGAGGGCCAAAGGAGCGAGTGGCAGCACGGTGTGCCTTGCTGCTGGGTGCTGAGATCAGGGGTTGCTCTTCTGTCTCTTCAGTCACCACTAGCAACTAAGACATGATGATCGGGACCATTTAACATGCCGTTACCTGCCCATTCACTGCTTTGTTCCCTTCCCTCCGTGTTGCATGGATCCAAGGAAGTACAAGAGGCTCCTCGTAGGTAATGCAGGACTTCTGGTTCCCTCCAGGCTGCCACTGCCAGACAGCATTAACTGGGGCAGAGGTCACGGTGCTCCATCTCTCCTGTCTGACGGTGCAAAGCACCCATGCACATGCAGTTTCCCTCAAGGATTTTTCAAGTGATGAAAGCTTATTACTTGCTTCTGAAAAGAATGTTTGAAAATGATGTGCTTCTCTCTCCCTGAAACAATACAAACTCTAAGTTCAGATAAGATGTGAACCTAGAATTAAAGACAATAAAATAAAATAAAATAAAGCACAATACTTCTACAACCAATACAAAAAGGGAATTTGCAAAATAGAGTATGATTTTATCTATATTACATTACTGAGTCTCCTGCAGAGTTTAGTACTGCACAAATCTATCATGAAAGGCACGCTTGATTTTAGACCTAAAGCTTCCTGCTGCAGAAGAACCCGGGATTATTGACCCATGAATCACGCTATAATGGCATAAATATTGACAATCATTGAGGTAAACATCAAGGTTTATTGACCAAGGTGCAGTAGCTATCCAGGTTTGCAGAACTAGAAGGAATAGCAAATCATGTTTCATGAGACAGGCTGTCAATACAGACCTTTATCACTTACCCTATCTGGAAATGTGTGCCCTGTGATTTTATGCAGAGGGAGCTCATCCCCAGCCCTGGGATAGTCCCTGCCCAGGTGGAGCAGCCACTGCCCTGGCTGAGCCCATTTCCCACACACACACTTACTCATGACAGCACTTGCAGATCATGCATTTTTATCAGGATAACCAAGATAAAAGACTTTCCAGGACAATTACTCTGTGGACAATTTCCATGCAAACCACCTAATGCAGAGTAACAGAGAGCAGAAAGAGTCAGGACTGGAAAAGAAAGAGTCACGCACATTCAGACTCCTGCTCATGTGCACACTATGATTAAAATGGCAATGAGGAAAACCTGACCAGCGTTTATTAGCTCAGAGCCCGCATTCCATTACCTGCATATGGTTTTCAAATATGGTGCGTGTCCATTCATATACCTATTTATACACTACTTCGGGAAGTTTATGTAAGCTCCACTTCACACTTTGCTTGTATGTACACATGGAAAATATTTCTGGCTCATAATCTGTTATTTTTCAGAGCACAAGCCAACTACCAATAACTGACGCAGTTCAAAGAGAACATTTTCCCCAGGCACTTCATTTGATAATTATCCACCATGGGGTTCCTCATCTGTTGTTGGCCACTGTTCGGACAGGAAGCCAAGCTGGAGGGAGTCCTGTTGTGAGCGGGTCTGGTGATTTCAGTCATTGTAGGTCCTACAAGACTACCTTCCCTGAAGCTTTTCCTCTTCTGAGGATAGTGTAAACAGGTGTTCTCGCTTGCCACCATGACTCTTCCCAGGAGGTCCTGACCCAGGCTTTTCCTGTTCTAACAGGGGGACTTCGCTTAGACCATGCCTCAACACCTCCTCCGTCCCGCATCCGTTCAGATGCATTTCCTCCATACCAGAATACGAGTCTTCTGAGAGTTTCTTGTTTCACTGGCAATTTTTCGTTTCTACCAAACTTATATGTGAGGAGATGGAGCAAAGAAGATCTCTTATTTTGCACAGCAGTTTTCCCTCTGTCACGTACTGGAGCTACGCGAACACATGCATAACTATGTGAGATTTGTAGTGGCGGAAACTCTCACAATGATGTCAGATATTTAATCTCCACCCATGGACTCTGATGATGGACTAGTCACTATGGATGCTCTCCCAGCCTTCTTCCCTCACCTTCTACCACAGATTGTCACTGCCTGTTTGCCACTGGTGGCAGACATCGATGCAGAGATATTCAGGAAGATAGCCTAGGAGCTCTGGGGCTGCTAAAGGAAGAAAATAGAGGACACTTACATGCCTGGATTCCTGGGGCAGCTCCACTATCTTGCTGATACTCGTAACACACATCCATCCTCATTTCAAGAGAAAAACTTCTCCTGAATTCATGCAAATTCAGGGAGGGCAATGAATATTCAACAACCTCCAAAAAGGAAAGAGGGAAACACAGTGAAATTTCAGGCTAAATATTAAGCAATAATTCCTATTAATTAAAATTAGGCTTCAAGGATTTAGACAGAGATCGTAGTCAGCAGTAGTTAGATGGAACTGAATTAATATTTAGCATCTCTTCTTCCTAGGATTTAAATTCTCACTGAGCTGTGTAATTTTCTGACTCTACGCTGTCCAGAGCAGTAGTCTGAATTTGAAATATATTATGAGACTTACCGAGGAAATGGCAGAAACAGACTCATTATTGCTAAAACATATCTTGGCAGATAAACTGCTTTGTTGCAGCAAAGTAAGCCCCAGAATTACTTGATTATTAGTTTTTCGAATGCTTTGCATTTAGTTTTGTCCATGGTCTACATTCTTACTTTTCTCTTGAGGTGCCATAGTCACTAATTTTGCAAATGACTGGGCTTTTACAAAATTCATTGGTCATAAACTATGGAGATGTTACACCAGCTTAAAGGCTCTCTTTTAAAAGTAGGGAAAAGCTCAGGAAGGTGATGGACCATATTTAAGCACGTGCTTAAGTATGGGTCTGAAAAAGGACCCCAAAAGCAAGAAACTAGCAAATCCTAAGTGAGAAGGGCTTGAGCCACAGCGTTCATTCCTACTAGCTCTGACCATCAGCACATATTGGACCCAAAGGCAATCTGAGCTTCAGGACTTCTGGCGTACATTACTATTGCTATTGCTACAGTTATTGCCATTGCCATTGCTAACGCTGTTGCTATTGCTATTGTTATTAACATTAACATTTTATTTATTTACTTTTTTATCCCTTCCCCACATGAATTGTTATTATTATTCCCCACACTTGATATTAAGTCTGATATGAAATCTTTTTCTTACCAATTACAAAATGGCTAGGACAGACCCTGTAGTGTGGAAATTTCAGTCAATATTAATAAATTTTTCAGAAATAGAAATTCTGCGTCACAGTAGATCATGCCTTTCCTAACTACACTGGTGACTTCACATACAGAAGTTTTTGTCTTTCAGTCAGCCCACAAGTTTGGAGGTCCAGTTTGCCACTGGAGTTGTTCAGCTCTTAGGAAGTAAGAAAATAGTCATGCTTTCCTTGCTCTTGCTATAACATTTTTGGGTGTTTACATTTGCCCTGCAGCCACCATGAAGTATAGCTCTAAGTTCACTGCAAGGACCCAATAGGATATGTCTTTGAACTGAAGGGATTTAAGCAAAACACATTAGATAGTTCAATGTCTTGTAATTTTGAGGCGGTAAGACATGGGCCGGTGCATTCCTCACTCCTGTGGACCATGTAACGCAGCGTAAGTGAGACACAGGTTGAGCATTAAAGCTTCTGCTGAACTGGACACATCTTGAAGAACGCAGGCATCAGATCTCAGCTTCTCCCAATACAACCTTAAACCTGACCTGCTGTGTGTGTGATCCCACCTTGGTGCTGTCTGACGACCACTGAGGACAGATGACGGTTCAACATGGCATAGAATAAAAGAAGAATTAATCAGTCAGGTTAACCTCCATGCATATTTCTCTTGTTCTTAAATGCCACCAAACTAGATCTCAAATATGGTATTAATGCAATGACTCGGTGCTGAATTTACGTTTAGTCCCATCCGAATAGCCACGGTTAACTCCAGCTCAGTCACACGGCACATGTGGCACCATTAGTACAGGGACAAATCCTGTTGCACCTTCTGTGCAAACTAAGTGCAAAACACCTGTCTCTTGATGTTTGACCTTGGCCCACTCTTGGGTTTGAAAATCTGTCTAACACCACTGTTTTGACAAGTTAGTTGTAACGGATTAATTAGCATTCTAGAGGTAATGCAGGGTCCCTCTCCTGCAGTGAAAGGTTCTGACCTCCTCCTCGGTGAATTAATCCTTTTATGCTCAGGTTTGGACTTGCTTATTTTGCGGAATGACCCCAAATCTCTTCAGGAGCTGTCATTAAACATGCACGGCTCCTCCTTGAATAACTGCTGTTCCTTTGGTGAGCAATACTCCAACGTTGCAGCTCTGTTTGACAAGTTTGTGGGTCCCCTGGGGGCCACACATCTCCAGTGACAGAAAGCCCTATGTTTAAGTGTTCTTGTTCGGAGGAATCATGTAACCTACCAAGCAATAACCGCAGCGAAAGGCCCTGTTGTCACAGCTTGCTAAAAGATGCACGTCCAGCCCCTGAACTTGTCTGCTGCAACTCCCACTCACAGACTGCAAAGGCAAAGCATCTCGAAAGCTTTTGTGAGCTGGTTAAGATCAAAGACATTTGGTTGCATAAATCAAAATATTTCTGGAATACTAAACTGGAATAAAAGGAAGCTAGCACTGTAAATGAGGGGAAATGTAAATGTGGAACATTGAACAATCTCCCCTAACAGACCCATCTCAAGCTCACCGACCTCAGCTGCCAAACAGGCTGGCAAGGACTGTCCTCACCTTTGACACGAAGGAGAGGCAGCGAGGGTGCAGTGCTAAGCTTGGGCTGAGATGGATTCCTGCTTGCTGGGATTCCCAGTGGGCTCGCAGACTGCTGTTTAACCCCTGCTAAGACGGAACTATGCATTAACACACTGGATGTTCTTGTGGAGAAGGTGACACTGTTGCACAGAGCCCGTAGGGCTGACTTGCTGCTTAACACGTTGAATGTTATCCCCAATCCCCAAAACTGTTATTTTAGCAGATGAAAAAAATACATACAGCCCCTGGCTCAAGGTAAAGCTGGAAGTGGTTATTATTGTGGTATTGTGTGAGTTAAATGTGGAACACTACCCACAGCTGCAACCAGGTCTCTTGGGTCTGGTAACCTGCATAAGCTGCTAGAGATGACCTCTGCTTCCTCCCGCCAGCCAAACAAAAGTATTTGCTCAGGCTGGAGACTGACTAGAAGGCGGATCTGCTGAAAGGGACAGGGGAGTCCTTGTGGGCAACAAGTTGAATGTGAGCGAATATTGTGCCCTTGCAGTAAAGAAAGCCAATAGCATCCTGGTCTGGACTAGGCAGAGTACTGGCAGCAGGCTGAGGGCGGTGATCCTCCCCCTCTGCTCAGCATGGGTGATAAACATCTGAGGCGCTGGGTCCAGTGATGGACTCCCCAGTAGAAGATAGACAGGTATATCCTGAAGCAAGTCCAGAGCAAGGCAACGAAGGTAATTAAGGGACGGGAGTATCTATGGTATGGGGAGAGGCTGAAAGACCTGGAAATGCTCAGCCTGGAGAAAAGGAATCTCAGAGGCGTCTTATCAATGTGTATCCTTGCCTAATGGGAGGGTGTAAAGAAGACATAGCCAGACTCTTCTCTCTGTTATCCAGTGACAGCACAAAAGGAAATGGGCACAAACTGAAATGCAGGAAATTCCATTTAAAAGTGAAAAAAAAAAACCTTTTTTTTACTGTGAGTATGATCAAACACTGCAACAGGTTGCCAGAGAGGTTGTGGAGTCTCCATCTTTCGATATATTGAAAGCCCAGGTGGCCAGGGTCCTGGGCAACCTTCTCCAGCTGACCCTGCTTTGAGAAGGGAGTTGGGACTGGAAGGTCTCCAGAAGCGCCTCCAGCCTCAGCAGTTCTGTGATTCTGTGATGCTTTTAATGTTATTTAGACTGCTGTTTTGTGGGACAGTGGCTGACATTAAAGGTTGTCATCTTATTTAAAGCTTTGTGCTTCCAGTAGGATAAACCTAACCCCATGCTAGGACAAATGCCCTGGCCTGACAGAAAACAGCTTCCCACTAAAACCTCAGTGCTGGGCTTCACAGGTCTTTGGAAAGGGTGTGAATTTACTAGCACGGTCTGACCATGTTCTGCATCCATTTCTGACCATAGCAGAGAACTATAATGTCATTTCTACAAGACTCGAAACTAAATAATTAACTCAAGAGCTCTCTTAGATTGGTATTTCAAGCAGATAATAGAGAAGTCATGGAGCTGAGCAGGAGGTTACAAGCAAAAAACCCAGTATTATTAATCCCAGATGTAGCACCAATGATTTACCTGTCAAATCACTTCATATTACTATTTTGAATACCTCTTGGAAGCTAAAAATGCCCCAAGCAAAGCCAAGTCATTAACTTGTACATAATAAAAATCCCCACATTTCTGAAAAATCAGTGATCGGCTTAAGCAATGAGGCTGCTTTATGCTAAATCTACCCATAAAGGAACCCAAAGAACTATCCTGAGCATGCAGACACTGGTGTGTAGGTATCAGCTGAAACCGTGGAGCAAGGATTTCTATTATAAGCTAGCCCCTCTGCAACCAGTTTGTCTAATAGTTTGTGTAGAATAAGTTTACCCCTTATTCCCTGCAGAACCAGGCTTTTTCTGCGCATTTCTGTGATACCCAGTCAGAGTAGACTCTGCCCTTCTCTGATTTGGTCCAGAAATACTTCTGTGGCAGAACAAACCCCAGAGCTCCAGGACAGAGAAGATGGTGGAGGGGTGGTTGGTACCAGCCAGGGCTCCTTTGTATCTAGGTGTGGCCACACTTCAGCAAGCAGCTGGTAAGCAAAAACTTCCTAAACACTTCCAGCAACGCAGCCTGACCAGAAGTCTTCCTTCTGGGTTGGCGTAGGTGTGCTTGAACCCACAGGAGCATATTCTCTGCAGAAGGTGAATGCCCTCAAAAAACGGTCTCTGCTCAAGTCTCAGCTCTCTCCTCCCCTCTGATTTTTGACTAGAAATTCCATCTAGGTGCCAAGACATGTTTCCCAGTTAAGAATGTGTTGACACTGGTACAATCCCACGAGCAGCATTAGTTTGAAGACATCTATGTTTTTTGAGGAAAAGCTGTTTCAGGGAAAACTCACTTCCCTGCTGTGATGCTGCACCGTTCTGTGAGCCATCTGGGTGACATTTCCTCCGGCGTGCTGGGCCAGCACCAGTCCTTTGCTCCACTTACCTCTACCTCCAGCACATGGTCCCTGCACCCATCTCTGGCCAGAAGGTGCTTTGCACCTCTGCAAGGTGCTGCACGTGATCGTGCTCCTTTGTCAGAGCATGCAGCAAGACATAAGGTGGTGCGCGGCCTGTCCCTGTTGGATCAGGGCTTCTACTTCATTTTTCTTCCATGGTCTCACTGCTACCTCCCTCCGTACAGATTCGTTGTTGGGCAGTGCAAGGTTTGCCCACATTAGAGAAATGAGAGCAGAGTTGCCATCTGTCCATTACATTTGCATAGGCTGCGAGATCATTTTACATTCAATTGAAATTCCTACTGAGGACGTGTATGGGTCTGCAGAAATGTAAATACATTCCCATGTCTTTTCCACAGGGATGACTTTTTGAACTCAAAGCTTCCCAGAGCAAATATTAACGCTGTTACAGTTAGACACCCCAGCAGAAGGGCCTGAATGGGGTAAGAGTATCTGGAAAGTGGGGATCACTTTTTTTCTCTGGTAGAAGGACAGAAAACAGTTAAAAACTGACAAACCTAAAAAAAAAAAAAAAGTAATAGAAAAACAACACTTCTGGCAGTGTCCCAACTGCCCATTGACAGGTTGCACCCTGCTTCAGTCTTGAGGGATCTTGCCAGCAAGAACTTCACAAATGCATTGACCCCGTGAGCACGTTGCACAAGACCACACTCAACAGCACAGTCAGTGAGGCAAAATCCCACTTCAATTCCACCAGCAAGGAAGAAAGAAAAAGTGAGAACCAAGAAGGAGCAAGTCTGGCTTCTCTGGGACAGGCTGAAAGGTTCAAACCTGTTTACGGAAATGTTAACCCCATAAAGAAGGTGAGAGGGAGAAATAACACTTTTGCTCTGAACATGCATTGCACAGGGAGGGCTGCACCAAGTTAAATTCATCCACAGTGTGTTGCAACATCGTTGATTCAAATAGACATGTTTCACATGTTCTAACATGTTAAGGCTGATTAAACTCTAATTTATTCAGGCTGGTCTGGAGAACCATCTTTAGGACTTGGCAAGTTGCACCATGGTCCAGTCTCTTGGGCCATGCTTGGGCACCCAACCTAAGAGCCTCGGCTCCCCCTGTTCAGTGAATACTTCACAGAGAGAGGGGCATTGCCAGATGGCCGTTTGCTCTGCTTAGCTCCGCCAAAGTATACCCCAACACTCTCAGGGAATTTAGTAGTCGTCATTTTTAAGCCAATGCTGTGATTCTGAGGATATATTTCCTGCTATTTAAATGTCAAGCTATAGTTTTCAGATAGCTGGCTTCTGCGTGAGTCGTGTTCTTTCCCACTTCCTCAGGGATGCAGAGGCAGATTACACCAGAACTGGAAAAAGCGCTACCAGATGTGCTGTCCAAATGTGCAAGGTGATTGTAATTTGGGAGAGAAAGAAGGACCCAAAAACTCTTGCAGCTCGCAGGATCTGTGAATCTCCCTCAGGGAGCATCAGAAGACACCAGCCTTCCGCATTTGAAGTTAGGCAATCCCTTCTGGTGCAATTAACGCGGCCGAGAGATAGGGAATGAATCACTAACAATAAGACTCAAAGGGAAGGCCTTTGTTTCTTGAGCTCAGGGAGGAACTTGTCCTTGCTCAAGAAGTAACAAGTTACAAGGAAAAATTCACTGCTGTGCCAACTGGATACCATGAACATTCAGGCTGTCTGTGGTGGGAGACACGAGGGCAATATGATCGGGACAGCTTCCATGTCTTTCAAGGTTGAAAGCAGTATAATAGGTTGCTACAAGCTGTAAAATTAATTATTGTGCATGTGTCTGACAAACTTCTTCCATGAGCTAGGAAGGCTTTTGACATCTTCCAGAATCAAGGGCAAAATCTGAGTTACCAAAGGACAATTCTCCACCCTCGAAGCAATTCATTAAAAGAAAAGAATTTTACCCGGCACCCAGGGCTTAACGGGCTGTGGGAGTAGGACAGGGCTCTTTTCTGCAGGGTCATGCATATGATGAGGTCTAGCCTGAGGTGATTTTGTGATCTAAGCATTAGCATGGGACTCCCACAGGCTGTGTAGGGGTGTCTTAGTGTCACAGACAGAGTGGGCTCTCAATATGGTGCTGCCTGGCCCTTTACATCTATAAAAGATGTTTTTGCAATTCTCTGGCATCATTTAAACCAATGATTCAGTGTATTCCTCCCTACTAAACCCACACAGACAGTACCACTGGCTTATTATCCACCTCAAGAAACTGTTTTTGATTGACATTGATTCATGTTTGACAGAATCGTCACCTACAGTATTGTTCCTCAAGTTATTTTCTTTAGCTATTAGTCATGGACTTGATCTTATTTCTCTCATCAATTAGCAAGGCCCCGAAGATAAACGCTGTGGTCTGTTATTTCCTAAAACCTTGTCTTTGTCTTTCATAACTGGTTCTCACCCCCCTGTTCCCACCTGAGCCTATGGCCAGTGAATCCAGCATTCAGCCTCTCCTTTCCACTGTCTTGGGGTTCATTTCCCCCTTCTCATCAGCAAAAGGTTCTCCCTTCCTTAAGTCCAGGTGGTTTAAAGTGGATCTTCAGGCTGCACAAAGGGTCGCTTTTGCCTTTTGCCAGAAACATGACACACCAAAATATGCCTCTAATCCACATTAGGAAGGTTAGAGTTTGTTTGGTGTTTTTTGGTTGGGTTTTGTTTTGTTTTGTTTTAATGCAGATTTCAATGAAATTAACTTTTGCAGTAGAAAATAGTTCATACTAAAATGTTCAGCCAGTTTAGCAGGACAAATCTGTTCCCCCAGTTCTCGTTCTGGCCACCCACCTTCTCCAAAGCCATGATCAAGGAAACTTCAGACTCTGCTCTTGCTGCTTCTGGCTTGTGCCGGTATCTGTGCAAATCAGGAGGAGACCACCTAAACAGCTCCCTGGTATTGGGTATAAACCAGTGAGTGCAGAAGCAGCCCGAGCACTGCCCTCTTTGGGAGGGTTCAGAGAAGAGAAAGTACAGTGGGAGGTGGAAAAGATCACAGATTGACACCGGATGACTAAACTTACACAGTTTAGCTGAACAACCCCTGAAAGCCCGGTCAGGGGAATCATGAACAGCAGCCACTGCACAAGTCCCTACCTCATGCAAGGCCCTTCCCTCCTGGAGTCCCGGGAACTGCAGGAACGCAGTGGCTGCTCCGCAGGTGCACCATGTCCTGAAGGAGCCAGGACCATCAGAAGTCATGCCTTTCCCCTTCTACACCAGCTTATGGGTGAGGTGTACCAGCCTGCTTGTGCTTTCCCGAGCACCTTATGTGCCGAAGCCGTGCCGCACTCCCAACCTCCTCCGACAGAGTTCAACACCACCATTTAGGGCTATTAAGGCTTAAGACTGATGGAGACTGGAGGGGCTTATGCAGAGGGGAAAACTGGAGCGTGATGTTATTGGGACTGCAAAACAAGAATGAGGACAATAAAACAATCAAAAATCTCTATTTCCCTCTCTAGTCTCATACACTTCTATCTTTTTGCTCTCTCATCGTTGCTTTTCTCACAGTGAATCAGCTAGCAGCTGTCATTTCCCAGAGACTGGCAGGTCCTTTATCTCCCAAGACATTTTCTATCAGCCAGTCTACAGAACCACAGGAATCTTTGGTCAGGCATCAGCCCGCTACTGAGTATGTAGGAATAAAGGTAGTTTTCTCTGTCTTTAACTCATTAATTTGAAAGGACAGAGGTGTGGGGAGGGCAAAAGAGGATCCCCTTGCTTTGGGGGAACATAGCTGCTGTGTTTGGAGCCCTGGCTCATCAGCTCACACCCCTCAGATTAGCAGGTAACATTACTGTTAGAGACAGCAGGCATTCCTGCTTTCTGGAGATGCACGCAGAGGCTTTAACCAAACGACTATTTATATGGAAATTTGCAGACATGATTCATGAGTCTTCATAGGAGCCACAGCTACAGCAACCTTCAGCAGGAAAAAATTGTACGTTTGGTCTTGATGGCCATGGGGATGGGATGGGGATCACAGCAGGGCAGAGGTGTCTTTGTGCACTGCCAACACACCGTTGAATGACCTGAGGGAGTTCATCTGAACATTAGGGAACCGAGCCAGGTGTTCAGTCGCATGAGTAGCAGTTTTCTTTGACCTTTCAAGGTCCAGCCCAAACCCGAATGGAAGTTAAATTGATCCGAAATGACTGAACACTCTATGCTGTGAACATGACTGTATAATAATTTGTCAGTTTTGTCTGAAGGCACTAAAATCATGTAAATAGAATGTTTGGTCTAAGATTTGACTCACATATGGTTTATGATGATCAGGGTAAAAAATAATGTTGCTTGACGTGAAGTGTGTTTTGTTCTTGGCCACTGTCAGCTTGAGCGTAGTGGAGAAGCAAGACGATTTTGACAGGGGTGATCCCACAGAAGTTACCCACGCTACCTGCCCACTAACTCTTTTAATAACACTCAAATCTTGCTCCATCGGGACTGCAGTCCGAGCATAAGAAGTAAGAAAGACTCTAAATGTTTTGAGATTGAAGTTTACCTTACGTTTTCCTTCTGTTGTCCTTTTTTGCTGTGGCAGAGGTGCATGTACTGGTGACATTAAATTTGGACAAGTTGCCACTGATTCACAAAGGAGATGTAGTCTGATTATATCCTTTCAAGGTTATCTTAAGACAAGGTTATCATAAAATAAGGTTGTCTTATAAGACTTAAGACTTTTGGTATCCTCTCCGCTTGAATTAGGTACCTGGCACATGAGTGTCCCCTTTCATATCTCTTCTTAATAAAGTCCTCTGGTTACTCACCCCGTCTGCTGGTAGCCTTACTGCGTACCAGCAGTCATTGAGCGGGCTCATAGTGGCTTTATAATGAACCAGTTAAAAAATAGGACATACTGCAATGACTAATGCTAGTTCCTGGATGAATCATGTTATATCTGAAGGGTTTGTGGATTATCTGAAAGAGTTTAAGATTTCTTAACAAAATAGTGGTTTTTCCTACCAAGAAGACAATGATATGTATACTGTTGGGATTTTGCTGTTAATATGGTTTATACACTGAAATAGCTAAGAATAAGAAAAATACAATAGATTTATTCACCGATATAAGCTTCAAAAGCTGTCCAAGCTAACTTTAACTTGATGGAAAACTTTGTATGTGTGGAAAGTGTGACCACATCTCCCAAGAGAAAGCCCAGTCCCTTTCAGATCACACAGGTAAAGGACATGCTGCCACATGGCTCAGGGAGTAATGACAGGCGCCAAGAAAGTGCCTGAAGACTTTTATTTGAACTGTTGAATTACATTTTTTTGATTGTACTTATGACAATATTTTTCCTTAGATTTCCAGGTGTTCCTGTCACCTGCCTTGTATTAGGCGAAGTTACAGGAAGCTATTTTTAAGACATCGGCTGTTGGCACAGGAAACTAGACAATGAAAGGTCCAGTGTTTGGAAAGGCGTAAAATGCATCGCTGAGCTTGAGGTAGCACAATACTTACAAAAAGTTCCTTCATGTGCAGTTTTGAAGTGGTGCATCAGGAGATGTGTACAACCCACCACAATGAAATAGCACAGCTGTTAAGTAAGTGAAAATTGTGAATATTAGAGTTGAATAATTTCTTGATTTGAGAAAATCGGCCTTTATTCAACAAAGAAATCAGGGAGGCGAACAGCACCGAATATACTGAATATAATGCCAGCACACACACATCAGCAAGCTGAGATGAGATGACAGAGCTAATCTATCATTTCTTTAATAGCTAAGCCCAGGCAGAAGGCAAAAAATCAGCTCATCTCAGGAAAGCAATATGACCAATAAAGCCCAGAGGTCCTCCATCCCTGGAGGCTTTCAAGACAAGGCTAAAACAAGGTTCACCTGATGCAGCTAGAGCTGTGCAGTGAATGACACTGACCAGGATCTGACTCATCACAACTGGACTTGAGGAATTTGCTTAAGGTGCCCAAGTCCCCACTCGAGTCTGGCAGGAGCCAAGGTGCCTTCTGCAGTCCGCAGATTAAAATGGGACCTTTCTAAATACAATTCCTCTTATCTAAGATCAGAGTTGCCACCTGGAGGGGGTTGCAGAGAGAACCTAGACTCCTGGTTTTCAGTTAGCTAATATTTGGTGATATGTATCCCTTCTGGGTCTCATCCTATTTATTGAAGGAATGTGCTGAGAGAAGAATTTTGCCTGGGTTTTACTCTACCTTCTCATATTGGGAGCTCAGCAGACTCCTTTGCAATGTCCCAGCTGCTTGTGATAGGAGGTTAATCTTTTAATGAGATTTTAGAAGTCTTTATTGCTAGTTTTATGTAAGGAGTCCAGAATCCCAGTGTCAGGAGCTTAATAAATAAGGTTTGTTGGTCTGGGGAATTCCACAGATCTGGAGCAAAACTTACAAGAGAATTTATACATTAGGCTGTCTAATAGTCAGGAGCTTATTCTTCTGTACAGTCGGTGAAGAGAAAGAAGCTGTTCTCTTTGGCAGTTCAGATCTTAACTGGAGCCTA
This sequence comes from Phalacrocorax carbo, assembly GCF_963921805.1. NCBI lineage: Eukaryota > Metazoa > Chordata > Aves > Suliformes > Phalacrocoracidae > Phalacrocorax > Phalacrocorax carbo. Next base: position 13,026,268 of record NC_087528.1, read on the forward strand.
TTTTCTGTTTCTTCAGCAATTCTTATAGTGTATTAAGCCTTGAGCTCCATCTTAATGGCAAAGACATTGGAAGCCAAACCAATATACATATTTTTCCATTATGCCATTATGATATGGAACAAATGAATTCCATATAACAAAAAAAGTCATGTTTATTAAATATTCTTAATCATCTGTAAGCCCCATAGTAGCTTAATGCTACACGTGGAATGACGTTTTAGGCTTGGATGTATGATTACCTGAAAGTACTTATTACCTTCTAACTGTAACTGATGGGTAACTCATGAAGATCTCAAAAATGAGAATTCTTCACAAAGTCTCCTCAGTTTTCCTTGAACCTTACATTTTTCAGGTGAAATAGGAAGTGTATGAAAAGCATATTCGTTCTCCAGCTTCAGAGATTTAAAAGTTGCTGCCAACGTACGAGTTCTTTTTCACAGAAGATATTTCTCAGATTTATTGGAAGGCCATTTCTATAGCTATAAGTAAAAGGAAGTTTACATGAGAGGGACTGCAAGGAAAATTTGAAGGTTCATTTCCATTTTTCTCAATAAATTATGCATTGAAATCAGTCACTGTATTAAAACTCCTGACTCTGCACTGTCAGGTGGAGCTGAGTAAGAGCCAAGGATCATTTCACTAGGAAGACAGGACTAAATGGCAACGGCACTTCTCAACGCAGAAGGATCTCAGCTGGCTAAATAGAAAGCAGCTGCTGAATTGTTTGTTTAGGCTCCAGCTTGGTAGTCTGCTATTGCACTTCCTATGCTTTCTAGGAATTGCTGCCTGGAAAAGTGAACTTCCCTGGCAGCAAAGCTGGCTTTCTGGTCACCTGCAAAAGAGAAGCTGGTAGGGATGTGCTAGTACGAGATGCAGCAGCTACAGCCGCCTGCCCTCCATGTACGCCGTACCTCACTCTGTTCAGTGATTCCAGCTCTTTATGTGGAGCATTGCCGCCCACCCTTCTGTCCTGCCACGATTCTGCAGTAGACTTTCATTTTGGCCTGAACTGAAACATGTGATTATTCCCAATGAATTGTTTGTTGTGATTCCAACCTTCTTTGCTGATTTTCTGCCTACGCTTCTGGCCTCTCTTGATCCTTTAATATTATTTCTCCTCCTTTCTCATGTTTGGATTACCTCTCCATGCAGCTCATCCGTGAATTTAATTAATGGGTGATTGCAGCGGTACGGGAAATAACAGATACAATGTGACATAACATATCCCGTCCTGCATACACACAGCTTTAGCCATGACTGTCCCTCTCTGCAGCCCTCGATCTGTTATTCAGAGCTTGCAACACTGCTCCTGAATTTTTCCGTGGCAGAGTTTTGAGGTGTTACCCTAAATGCCCTTGCTGGCTAGCTCCAGGCAGCTCCCCATGCAGCACCCTGGCTCTCCAAGCACGGTGGGGCTGGCTCCCACCTGCGGCCTGGGACCCTCACACCCTTGCTCCACAGGGCAGGGCACCCAAAACTCAGGCTCTGCAACACTCAGCATTGCGGAGACTAGACTGAGTTTTGGCTTTAGCCCTTAAATCACCTTTTAAAATGGGAAACTTACTTAACTTCTGGTAATTTTGGAAAGTTTCTCTTCCAATTACACATGTTAAGCTTTCAATAGCTGGGAGAAGCATCTCCATAATGTCTGAGCACCAAGCTGGGAAGACCAGAGTTGCCTTTTAAACACTCTTCTTTAGCAGAAGCAGAGTGAACATCCCCAACAAATTCCCACTTCTTGGCTTCCCTGTGACTTCTTTTCTTTTTCTCCCCCCCCACCCCCTTCTTTTTGCTTTCCAGGAGATTATAGGAAAGGTTGACAAAGTGCTAATCTTTCTGAGGATTACGCAGAAGGAATCTCTATTGATTGCTTTTTTTTTTCTTTTGCAGAAATAATAAAAGCCTGCATTGCAGGGTTTTAGGAGCTGCTGGGGATGATAAGGCACTTTTTTCTAATGTTAACTTTAAGGTTTTTGCTTGCATAAAGTATTGATTTATTAGAGAATCTACAAAAAATATGCTAGTAGAGAACACGTTACGTTTATATAACTGTAAATCCTCATAGTGTATATAATAGCTGAGACAAAATAATGCAGGCAAAGGAATATTATTATTATTTTTATATAGTGCTGTAAGTTTATACAGCGCTATACAAACTGTGCGTGTAGTCCCTCAGATACTGTACAGTGTGGTGTGCCTGTCCTATTGGGCAACTATTTGATTTCTAGCAAGTGGATATCATTCTGGAGTAATGCCATTTTTTCCCGTTGCATTTTCATGAGGTTTGCACTAGTTTGAAACTAAAATCTTCCTCGCCACCAGTCATTACTATGGATGGACAGGAGAAGTTGTAGGATGGTATCTGGAAGAAAGAGGTTATCTCACAAGTGTTTAGGCAAGGGTGTCTCACACTGCATGGGTAAGAGGCATGAAATCGGACACTCAAAATCTTAAAACACAGTATGGAACAACACTGTGAAGGCTATGGATTCAACCAATTTATTTATCAGTGTACCCAGAGCTTCACATATTGATGCTGCAGCTGAAAAAGGACTGGGTGGATACATCAAACCTGTGTCTCAGGGCCCAAACCTGAAACCTTTGCTCAGAAACAGCAGCTGGGGAAAGCTCAGTGACAGACTGTTTCTGGAGAGCAGGTGGGGAAAGGGCACATGAGGGGACTGTGGTCAGCCAGCACAGCCCCAGCTGTGCAGGCTGGGAGGGGTGTCCTGGCAGTGCTGTTCACTGGAAACAAAAATACATTCAGGAAAATGGGGATGGGCATTTCCATAAGTAGCAGAAAGCTGTGGTTGAAGTGTTTCGTGGCAGGATGTCTCACCAGGCTCGCTGGGAGAGGCAGCATGTTGCACTCTCTGAAAGGAGCCTGAAGACACGTGTGAGCTTGGATCTTTCAAAATTAAGGACAAGTGGGGAGGGAAGGATGTTCGCCTGTTGCTGGGATGAATGGTATTCACGTGGGTGAATACGTCTAATAAACCCCATCAGTGAGCGCTAAGGCTTGGGAGGCATCTCATAATGCTCTGTACAAGCAAACCAAATAACGTCCCAGAGAGGGACATGGCCAGGAGAGAAGGTACCTTGACCTCTCAGATGCCTATAGAAGAGGCCACTACTTCCTTAGGAAAATGGGATGGTATGTCCTGTCACTCCCTTGACAGAAGGCTTTTCAATGGGCAAGTCCTCCTTTAGATCCCCTCCCCTCAAGGCACAGACAGGACCTCGTGCTTGCTGTCAGAGATTTGTCAAGAGTAAAGATCAAAGATGGAGACTTTTGCCACCAACTCCTGTTAATCCACCTCCTCAGACAGCCTTGGGTCATTATATACTGCTTGTTATTTATGTATTTAGATTTATCCGGAGTAAACATGAGTGTTCCTGCATGTACTCCAAGGCCATGTCAAAGTCTTTAAAGCCAGCCAGATCACCAGCCCTCTCCTCCCTCCTTGCCACCTGGCTTCCCCCAACAAAGTCTGGACAAAATACAGTGAAATAGGTTTAATTCTTACCCTTCTGCCCTTCCTTCTCAAAGCTAGCATAGGTACTGGGGCTTTCAGAAAGCCTTAGAGTGTAACAATTTCAGGTCATTTCTCTCTTGGGAGGCATAAACTCAAAGTAAGGGCCTGCTCTGGAAAGTGCCCTGTCACTAAAGAGTAGTTTCTTGCCTGCCTACTGCAGAAGGATCCCTTCCACTGTTTTCACCAGTGCATACAGTGCAGGATAGGAGCAACTCATACATGGTGCACTGGAGGAGGTGACAGCACTGCCAGTCGGGACGCCAGCTGCCAGATTGTTAGAGGGGCTCACGACATTTTGGTATAGTGGACGTGCTTCAGAAGAATGTGGGAGATGGACAACCATCTCTGCTCTTCTGTGCGGGAATTCTAGTATCAAGGTGCTCAAGAACTGCAGGACCTTGGTTTTGAAGGGCTGGTGGCTTTTTAAGGTCCTGTAAAGGAAGCACCTGTAAAAAAAGTCATGGTAGCATGTAGTACAGTGACCAGTCTGACCATCCTGATAGGAGAGGAGTTAAAATGCACTCAGTAACGGTAGGCCTCTTTCAAAGACTGTAACCGGCAGGATGATGCCTCACGTTCCAGATCATCTGATCTGGTTCCGAACACCAGAGGACATCGCAGAGTGTAAAACAGGGTGCCTGATGCCTCTCTCCCTAGCGTACCAGCTGTTAGCTCTGTAGCTGCAAGGTTTACCGCTCCATAAGGTTTTTATTCCTCCTCTTCTCATTTTAATTATAAGATTCCCAGTCACCTCTATGAAAGAAAACACCTTGTCATTTTGAAGCTGAGAAAGTCCTGAACATTAGAGCTCTTGGGACGCTTAACATCATTGGGCAGTCATTTTCCCAGCAATTTTGGCAGCTGTTCCATCAGATGTTTCTTTAGAGCAGACTCCAAATCGTATCATTCAAATGAAATATTTGGAATGCCTGTATCATGTCTTTTGCGTCAGTAAGAGGTTATTTCTCTAGGATGACCACAGAGAAATAAGGGTAAAAGCTCACACCACTGATCCCGCTTCAGCTGTTATCATTCTCTTTTAACTTCCCATTAATTAGGTTTCTTTCCTATCAGCAGCTCCAGAGGCTGAGTCCAACCAGCTGAAAGTCACAACTGCCATAGTGAACAGTGCGGTTTTGGAATTCAGCATTAGTTTTCAAGGGAACTTTCCCAACTATTTCAGGAGGATAATAGTCAGCAGATTATTGTGGGAGATTTGCTGTTTACTGTTAGAATTGCTCACCACTTTCAAGACTAAAAAGTAATTGTGATAGCTATCAACATAGTTATGAGGCACTCACAATGTTAACTCCAGGAGAAATTGTCCACCCAAAAACCTTCTGAAGCAATTAACCTTGAGTTTGTGAAATATATAAGAAAGTCTTTGCTATTGAGGCATTATTAGAACTATTTACTACTACAGCTAAATTTAGATACCCCTTTAAACTGAGCTCATGACCAGAAATTTGTAATGTACTTAAATAAATATATCCCATTTACCTGAAACTCTTAAATTCAAACTAATTCAAAGTCCAATCAGTACATAAAATTTGTTCCTCATGGAGATCCAGCAACGAGATAAAAATTGTGTCTTTCCACACACTGCTTTGTGTTACGAGTCCCAGAAACACAGCTATCCACTGCACTTAGATTTTTAGCAACTGTCATGACTCTTTTATGGCCCTTCCACTGTATGAAATAAACGTCCATACTGACTTCAGGTCACCTACCCAGAGGTCATAAGATTTCATTAACAAATGAGCTAAGAAATGAGATAATTTCCTACATATAAAAAGAAGTACTGTCTTAAACCAGGGAGCCAAGGACCTTTCCAATAGACAGGACCCAAGACTTCAGCCACCCCCTGATGTCCGCTATGATCAGGAGAGGGGCACTACCAGAAGGTGATGTATCACGTCCTAAGGCTTTCTCTGCTGTCCTCTGAAGATGCCTTTCTTTCTCCTTGCATGGTGGGAGGAACCTAGAAAACTGGATTAAGACACCTATCTTTTAGTCAGCTAAAGACAGTGGGATGAACGCCACACTGTGTTCAACAGATATGTCAACACGACCAAAATTTCCTCCCAGGAGGACTGGTTTAGGAAGACCCAAGAACAAGAAGCATGCTATGGAAAAGGCAGTTTCTGATGATGCCTCACACTGGGCTCAACTCAAAGCTGCACTATTATTCCATATTTTCTCAAGACATAAAGCCATGGAAGTATACCTAAGGATACAACTTGTGTATTAAGGAAGGACATGAAATTGTTACATGTGGTACCTCTTACAGTCTCCTTTAGGAAAAGGTGTTTGTTGGAGCAAAATATTTCACATTCAGGCATATAGATATAATAAAAGAGCATAACTGCACACAGAGACATCTATTAATACAGTAGATAATGGATATACCCTACTCACTCATGCTATTATTAAAGTTTCAGGTGTACAATTCGGACTGAGGTTCCCTGAGCGCGTTCCATTGGAATCAGCAAGCGCGTTCTATTTAGGACTCGCCAACATGAATACAAGAACTGCACGCTCTAGCCATAAATAAGTGAAAGTCAGGCTTCTGGCTGCATTTGTTTACCTGGGACCTAGTCTGTATTCTGACATTGCACTGGATTTCTAGAACACTTTGAAGATAAAAGCAGTCTGAGAGCAAATCTTAGAAAAAGGAAGGTGGGGAGGGGACAGAAGAAACACCTTATCACCCCTTTCAGGTCCTATTTTGTCAGCCTTTCCATAGATAAATCAAAAAGAGATCCAAGATGCCAGCACATGTCTTGGTTGTATTATCTTAAGATGGATTTATATCAAATACAGAAATAAATTTATTTGTGTAAGTCAGCTGCCCAGATGGTTGCATAATGTTATTGACTTTTAAAGAGACTCAGAATTTTCTGTTCATTAAAAATGTTAGGGAAACCATTCTCCCATTTAATATCCCCTTAACAGACCGATTTACTTTTCTAATGTATTCTATTAACAAACATCAATACATCAGCATTTTTCCTCCAAGTCAAAGCTTGGAAGGGTGAAATTTTCCAGATAATTGATGGACCATTTAAAAGTCATTATGAAGAAAGGGACAAAGAGGGGTCATGCTGGAACAGTGCAGGGCTAAAAGCATTCTGGACCCACTCTGAAGAAAAAGTCAGAGGCACTAGAGGGCTTTGCTCCTGCCTGATGCTTCCTTACCAAACCCTTGTCTCCTGTCACTTGGGTGAGACTCATCACACCCAAAATCTGAATTATCCTTTGGAGACAGGTCTCATCCTTCACAGACTGCATCGGGAACCTGTGTTCCCACTGCAAGATGGGCTTATGGAACGCTTAGGGAAGTGCCTGGGTCCCTATCTGAGATCTAAATTATGTGGGAAGACTCCAGGGCTTTATCTCCTGGACCAACCTGACCAGCGTGACTGACAAAACCACCTCATCACTCACAGTGAAGCTCTGGTGTCTCAGCAAACAGCTTAGCAGCGTGTACACGCAGACTACCTTCTGCTCGCATCTCGAGGAACTTCTAAACTTTTAGTGCAGTGCTGTCTGACTTTTGCTTGCTGTATGGCACCCGCCCCTCTGAGCACGTCTCAGGCTTCTACTGGAGGAGCACATTGAAGAAGCTATAATTTTTGTGTTCTCATTACCTAAAATGCATCATCCCTCTAGCAGCCACCAGCCAGCTATTGAAGAAAAGACAGGAAACAACAGAAAAGCTGGAAAAAGTTGAAAAAGCAGGGGGGAATGATGAGGTCACTGAATAGCACTGAAAACACCGCTGCTATAGCTGCTCAGCACTTAGGGATTGAAACGTGGTCTTTCACAAGCTTACCAGATCTGGTGTGAGTGCACTCTATGTCATTCAAAGAAACAACTAGTTCTGATACATTTCATTTCATTATGTTTAATTGTATCTTAGCAAAGGGATAACCACTGTCATCCTGCCTCTCTGGAAACAAGAAAGGTGATAGCTGTGTCTTCCATGATAGTCACAATAAATCACAATAAATGATGGTGAAGATGTGTTCCTCAAAGTCTTGTGTGCAACAGAAGAGTTTTCTAGACTGGAACCACTGGGGATCAGTATGGACATCTAGGCTGACCTCCTGCATGACCAGGCCAGACACTTCATCCAGTGATCCAAGCAGTTTTCTTGTCTCTGCTAGCTGAGTTAGAACATTTGGCTTAATAAGAGACAGCCCAATCTTTATTAAAGGCCTGAAGAGAAAAAAAGACTCCACCATGCCCTTTGGGGAGCCATTCCATTTATCATTAGACATATCTTTTACTTACTATCTTGTGACTAATATCATCCCTTGCCTAAAGAATAGTTAGATGTATATTCATTTTCCATCAACCCCATATGAATTTAGATCACCAAGATGATACATACGGTAACTCAGATATACTCCCAAGAAGGCTGGGTGACTATATTATTGATGTGGTAAGACAGAGACAAGAGCTTTCTCCTTCCAATCTAGGCAGCAGTTTCTACCATAGCTGCGTTGTGTGAATTCGAGTTCTCACCCAGGGTTTTTAGTTAAGGGTAGGAAGTATCCCAAAGGAAGAGGAAAGGTCAGCCCTTTCTATACTTAGGCAGCTAGACTCCATTTTAGAAAGGGGAAAGTTGAGAAATAAGGGAGCTTATTTTGAGATTGATTCAAAGAACTCCTAGCTGGTGGCTGCTGAAATCTGAGCTAGACTTGGCAAGGCAGTAGGGAACCTCTGGCCTCAGCAAGGTTTTTATTTTTATTTTGGATTCCTAAAGAAATCTGTTTTCCAGCGATGTTTATTAGCTACCCTCTAAGACAAGGAGCATTTGGTGCCATCAAGAAATTCCTCCTTTTTGGAAGTATTGACTTGATTCCTAAAGTGAAAATTGCATGTAAGATAGTTTCTTCCAGAAATGACCAGGAGTTAAACGATACATGTTCATCATCTCTAAAGCAAAGCATGTGGTGTGAGTCACCCCTGGCCAGCTTCATTGTTGTTCTTATTATAGGATCTCCTACAAAGGTCACATTTAACTACTAAAGATAAATCCATGGCCCAAAAAACAGTCACTCCTCAGCAAACAGTTTGAGAAAATATAGGCTACTCCTGTACAGATCCAGGTCACTGAGCTGACCTACTTAGGGGATATTTTAGGGCTTCCCAAAAGATTTCATGTCCTCCAAATGTCAATCTTATTTCAGCTCCATGCATCAGCATAAGTCTTCTTACTTCAGAGGAGACTGTTATTTAGATGTAGATTTTATCAAAGTTTAACCGGCTTAACATTTCTTAGGAGAAACTCATAGAAAGTTGAGATGAACTTGACTATAGTGCTTAGCAGCAGGAGGAGGACTTGAGTAAAACCTTATTTTGGTCCCAGATGATACAGCTGATTCACATCTTAGTCCCTTTGACTACGTGATGTGTAATTCTACCAAAACCAGAGAAACCCAGATATGTGAGCAGAGTAAGCCCTCTTTGTTTAAATGCTACTGAGAGTGCTGTTTTGAGAGCAGTCTCTTCCTGAACTCAGACAAGGGATAGGACCCAAGGAGCAACTTGATTTCAACCTCATGTTCTAGGTCACAAAAGGATGAGATGTTTTCTCTAAAACATGAGCATCCTTAGCCTTTGCCTTTCTCTTGTTAGTATGATATTGAGTGGAGTCAACTGGGGAAAAGGCTTCCTAGCATTGACACTGTAGTCAGGCCAGCACGAGCACTGGTCTTCATTCAGGCTGGTGTGTCTGGACTGTCTGTGATGGGCTATCACCTATGCCTGATGAGGTGTAACTTTCTCTCAAGAAACTGCTTTCACTGACCGTAGGCTTGGCCATGCCGCTCATGATGTTGCGGTCATCCAGGCATCAAAGTCTTAGCAGCTTTCAGGTGGCCATTTCTTCAAGGGCTGGTGCAGGACGACATCTCCAAACATACTAACTGAGCTGGGCTCTGCATGGCATGCTGCAAGGGGAGGACAAGCTAACAAAATCAGAGGAAAAAGTGTAGGAAGGCACTAAAGAAACCTGAGCAGAAGGGGAAACCAGGGGTAAAGTATGAAATAACACAGACGGAGCAAGACTTAAGTCTCCCTCTTCAGCATTTCTTACCAACTGCTCTGGGAAAGTCCCTGCCCTGCACATTGGTTTCTCAACATTCAGTCTTGAAGTGCTGAAATTTCTATCTTGTGCAAAGTCTGCCATTTCGCTTTGGGCAGACACGGTGGCAGGTACCAGTCTGAGGTACACCTGTGAGCCTAGTTCTCCTTCAAAACAATGAAACTGCATCCAGCTGAGTGGTCCTTGGCAAAGTAACCTAGAAGACATTAGCAAAAATAGTCTAAGTAACTCTAAACACAGTGCTTTTAAAGACCCTATAAAACCCCACAGGATATATTTATAGTTAGATACTACCAAAATCTGATATTTTGTACCCCCCACCAGACTTCCCCATCTTAGAGCAGGAAGGGCAGGACTATCCCTCCTCTCAAGAGGGATGTGAGGAACCATCAGTGGGAGTATATGAGCTCAGAGCCTCTCATGATGGGAGCTGATAAGGGCACAGGTGCAGATATAGTCAGCTGGAGCAGAGAACCTGTTAGGATTATACTAGCAGTGGTCTGTGTGGGGAACAGAGTGGAGCCTAACAGAATCCACAGAGCAGGTAAGCTGGAGATCATCCTACAGGGCTCTGCTCACCCCTTCTCTCCCTGCAGAATGATCAGTGGCTGCACCAGCTCTGCCTTCTGCTGATCATACCCAGAGACCACAGCCTGCCTCCTGGTTGTCTCACAGACAGCTCTCAGGGTTTCTAAGACTACATTTTTTGTGTTGATAACACCTCACCCTTTTTCTGTGTTCTGTGCCCCATGAAGAACAAAGACCGTTACGGTGAGAATTCAGACTTCTGACCATATGCTTCTAAGTGACAACTATTGTGCTGTTAAGTCTGAAATGCATCTTTTGGAAGAGCTAAGATTTCTGGGACAATATGCATGAATGAGTAGAGTCAGGTGGCAGTTCCAAGTGTGAGAGACACACCACTAATGGGCAGAGTGCTTATTGGACCCTGCTGTAGAGGTATTTCCTGGTGGGAGTGAGGGATAGCACAGCCCTGATATCACAAGGGATTCTAATTTACTGGTGACATTACTAGAGCAAGACCATTATTAAACCCAGCCTTGTGCATTTCAGTCTAATCACATCTTCAGATAGAATAATACTTTAATAAGCCTTAAGCTGGAATTGATTTTTTTTTTTTCATACATCAGGAATTGAAATCAAGGCAAAAATGGATGGAAATTATTTAGCAGTTACCAAGAATTAAGGAAAATCCTTTTTTGTTAATCAAAGTGGATTAATATTTTTTTCAAGTATTGAGGAGCTATAATATATTTTACCCAGTTTAATAACTAAGTTCAGCTGAGGATCGGTTTCTTAGAATGGCTGTTATTGAAGATGACTGCTGTTTGCTATTGCATGATTGTTCAGCTGCTTGCATCCAAGCAGCCTTCTGATGGATAAATTGCCTTCCAGTGCTTTCAATTTGTATAACAGCATGGTGCATCAAGATGCCATTAAAACTGAACAAAAGAAATCTATTAATAGAGAGGTCTGGGTGGTCAATAACTCCTCAGCATGTGTGTATGGTAAACACTCAAGATACCCATACTATCCATGGTTTGCTACACTCTGGGTCTCTGGAGATTAATCTCTGTAGATCAGATATCTGTATGTGGCCTGCTACAATAGCAGAAGATGCCTCGCAGCCATCCATCAGTCCCAAACACCGCATCTCAGCAGTTCAGTCTTGACAAGCACCCTGCAGCCTCCTCTCCAGTCTCAGTGATCTGTCTGTTCTGGGGGTGAACGTGACTCCTAGAATCTGTCCAGGTCATACCTTGTGTAGACAACGCTATGACCATAATCCATTCGTAATGCCTTGTTCCTCTTCAATTCTAGCTAAATGCTTTTCCTGAGACACTTTGTGGTCTCACATTTTCCTGTGATACGCCCGAGCTCTTTCATTGTTCCATGGCATGTGCCCCTGCACCTCTCCAAATGGCAGTGTTTGTCTTTAACCTTCCTTGCTCTCAACTACCATCATTTCTGCCTCCTGACCTTGCCAGGGAGCCTCATTAGGCAAAAATGACTTCTCTGGTGATGTTCCACAGGGCAATCCTCCCAGGTACCACCACTGAGGTTGATCTTCCCTGAACTCCCACCAGCCTGTTGACGTTGATCTTGGCATGGAGACTTCAGCATCCCAGAGAGCTGCAGCCCTTTTTAACTGTGCTGTCCAGCTCCACAAGGAGAGCTCCTGGAGTTATTTCACTCTTCCTTGGTCCCTCTAAATCTTGCTCTAACAGCCAACTATTTTTCCACTTCACTCATGACTGCTTTCCCCATAGGAGACACCAACGGTACCAAGGGCATTATCAGTATAGCTCTGCACAAAGCAGACTTGCTTCAGCGGTGCCAGAAACTCTTGTTGTCTTCCTGAGGCTCCCCACACCAAACCACTTCGCCTGAGAAAAAGTTCTGCTATGGAATCCCATGTCTGCAACCCATCATGCTGCCACGTGGCTCTATTGGCATTTTCTGTCCCTCAACTCTTCTAGCTGTCTCGGTTGATAGCATAACCTCTTAGGAAGTTTGTCTGATTTATACGTGTTGCTGGTGCAGGTTTCCTGGAGGAATAGGGGCCAAACAGTATTTTTTGCTCAGGGAAGCTTGCTTCGACAGGCTGTGCATTCATATCATGGTATTTCCTGCATGACTCATGCCAAAGCAGCTGCTGATGGTGAGACTGTAACTGTAACCACTTAGAAATTATAAAGCCCCATGCCTGTGATCACACTATTCTGATAATTAATCTCTATTAGTGATCAGTGTTGAAGGGATTGCAGACCTGTGAAATCAACTTCCACAGTCTCTTTGACAAAGGAAGTGCTGAGGAGCCTGGTAGATTTACTACATGGCCCAAGAGTCTCTGTGGCAGATGTAGGAATGGGGTGGTTGGCCTGCAAAGACCAGATCTCTCCCTGCAGCATATATTTTGGCAGGGGTTTTCTTCTCATTTACCTGGATGACTGGAAGAAGCTGGATGGCTTTATCTAGTTGCATTTCTTATTCAGTATGGACTCCTTGGGAAGTTTGGACATTGACTTTGCTGGTGAAGAAAGTAAACATGAAGGTTTAACAAAATGGAAAGTCACAACTGGTGACAAGTTTTCAGGTGACACCGAGCTGAGTGGTGCAGCTGATTCGTTTGGGAGAAGGCATGCCATCCATAGGGACTCTGGCTGGCTGGGGGAGTTTGCTCATGTGAACATTATGAAGTTTGACAAGACCAAGTGCAAGGTCCTGCACCTGGGTCAGACCGATCCCTGGAATCAGTACCGACTGGGGGACGAAGGAATTGAGAGCAGCCCTGTGGAGAAGGACCTGGGGATACTGGTGGATGAAAAAGTGTGGCCAGCAGGTTGTGGGAGATGACTCTGCCCCTCTTTGCTCTGGTGAGAGCCCAGCTGGAGCGCTGCATCCAGCTCTGGGGTCCCCAGCACAGGAAAGGCGTAAGCCTCTTAGAGAGGGTCCAGAGGAAGGGGACAAAAACAGTCAGAGGGCTGGAGCACCTCTTCTGTGAAGAAAGGCTGAGATAGATGGGGTGGTTTAGCAGGAGAAGACCAGGCTTTGAGAGGACCATATTGTGGCCTTTCAATATATAAAGAGGGCTTAAAAGAAAGACAGAGAGACTTTTTACCAAGGCCTGTCATGACAGGACAATGGGATATGGTTTAAAACTGAAAGAGGGTAGATTTACACTGGACAGAAGGAAGAAATTTTTTATGATAAAGGTGGTGAGACACTGGAACATGTTGCCCTGAGAAGCTGTGGGTGCCCCATCACTGGAAGTGTTCAAGGTCAGGTTAGACAGGGCTTTGAGCAACTTCATCTAATGAAAGATGTCCCTACCCTTGGAAGGCAGGTTGGACTAGATGGTCTTTAAAGATCTTCCAACAGAAAGCCTTCTGTGATTCCATGAACTGGTCTGGATTTTCAAGGGCACTTACAAATCTAAAGTGCAGGGAGATGCCAAAAGTTATTTTCAACATCACGTGAGCAAGATATTGTCTAATGCCAGTGAAAATAAATTTCTTGGGTAGACTATGTTTCATGTTACTGAGTAATTGGATGAGGAGAGAAAAATGTCTCATGGATCAAGGGGATGTCTCATGGAATTGAGGTTTCTCTTTCCCAGGAGTGGGCTGTTCCTACTGGGGTCCAAAATATTTCTTATTTTCTTCCACTCTTCCGGCACAGCTTGACTTTTCTCTGCTTTTAAGTAGCAGCTTCAGAAGGAGGCTTGGAGATTACAGCTGCTCGATGTGGTCTGTAATCTGATGGTTTTGGTGGATTCAAAAGACTAAGTGGGAAGGGGGCACCAGCCCCTTGTTCTGAAATTCCTGTTGCATGGAATTCCTTACAGGTCTTAGGCAAAGGTTTGGTCCAGCACTGGTTCTATGCGATTTTGGGCACAAAACAAGCTACATGATGCTCCTCTTAGGCACAAGCAGAGGGGACCAGCTCTCCAAGGAATGTGAAAGATAAAAAGATTAAGCTGTGGGTGCATTGAGAGTTAGGTAGAATCCCGAATGGTGACTTTCAGGAGGGCAAATCTGAGCACAGACCTGTTGTTCTACTTCCAGTGCCTAAATCTTTGTAAAATCAGGATTTTAGGAATTAGGCAATAGTACAGTGTCTAGCTTTTGGAGCAGTGTGTTCACTGCCACACCATGCACTTATTTTTCATTTCTGTGTTTACACAAGTTGCGGTACATGTATTTAAGCCTAACTACACGTCCTTTTCTTATTTTATTAATTAGAATATTTGTGATATAAACTTATTGTGAGCAAAGGTGATCTTTGTGCCAGACACATGTGCTTGCGCCTTTCCTCAGGGGCTAACAAAAACATCTACAGGCTGTTTTGCTGTTTGGACTGCTAAAAGATGTATCTGAGATGTGGGGTATAGCGTCTCTTTTTGTCATCAGTTTCTCCAGCTCCCATCCCCTAGCCTATCAAATTTATTTCTGTTTTCTTAACTCTTTCTACTGAACCCTATGTCAAAATAAATACAGCATTTTAGGTGGCTTATGAGAATCATAGCTATGTAAAGAGTACCAGTAACAGATGATGGCTTTGTATGTGTTGCAGAAAATTATATTGGCCTCTTCTGATTCTCTTTCACATTACAAACTTTATTGCAAGCTTAATCAAATGTTTTGAAAAAATTCTAAAACAGTGTAAATAGAGATTGACAGAAAAATATCTTGGAAAAAATAGAGCTGCTGGAAAAAATACAGTTTTAGAGTGTGGGAGAGTACCAATCTCACAAGTAGACAATTTCAACAAAATGGGCTGCTATGAGGGAATAAATATATGTATAATTATTTGTGTGGATTGTGAATGGAAAGAATCACTGGAAACTGGGTGCAAAACTATGGCAAAGTACAGGGCAAATTTAGGCAGCTCAAGTACAGCAGCATCAAACTTCTGAAGGAAGTAGCTGTTTCCATCTCCTGAGGGAAATGTCCTGGAAATACAGGCAAACATGTTCAGCAAAATTTTCTATGTTGTTGGTGCTGCCTGTGCCATTCAGCACTGCTTTTTCGTCTGGTTCCATCAGTGACTAGGTGTCCTCCCAAGAACAAGGAGAAACCCCAACCGCACTGAGGGGAGGTGAACTGTAGAGATCTTGCACAAAACTGGATCCCTCCTAAGGTCTATCAGGTATTTGTTCAGTGCA
This sequence comes from Phalacrocorax carbo, assembly GCF_963921805.1. Taxonomy (NCBI): domain Eukaryota; kingdom Metazoa; phylum Chordata; class Aves; order Suliformes; family Phalacrocoracidae; genus Phalacrocorax; species Phalacrocorax carbo. Next base: position 13,041,608 of record NC_087528.1, read on the forward strand.
GCCTACAAAATTAATTCATACCTTACTGACATTAATGAGAATCCTAACTATCATCAATTACCAGGTAGATAACAGCAGTGCAAATAACTGATTCACCTACGGCGTGAGATGCTGGGTCCCTCCCCATTCCTGCTCTCGAGCACAACGATTTGACAATGGGCACAAACCATAGGATCAATTATATTGATCATCCCAGCATGTTTTCCCTCTCTCATACTGATTCTCATTCACCTGCTTTAACAAACTGTGACACATCAACAGAAACCGTGGTGTCATGTGTGATACGTCCTGACAGCCAGCCAGGATAAAGGGTGTTACGGAGGATTTACCACTGAGCGCTAATTAACAGCTAAGTTATCTGGCTGAAGTCAGGTGGCTACCCCAGACAGTATCCCAGGACACCATTTCCTTTCAGCCACTCTCTGAATAAGGTTTACCAGACAATGTGACAAAAGAAATAACAATTTCAAATGGCACTGCAACAGAGGAAAACAGCTCAGGAGGTCCAGTTATGCCTTTCACTCAGCGACAGCAGCTTTCAAGTACTAAGGGAAGCAAATGGGTGGAAAAGGTCACTGAGGGACACCATGTCAAAACCCAAAGCCAGGCTGGCTGCCCTTTAGCACTAATGAAGGGCTCTCTTCTCACAGCAGCAACGGTTGGACATCCCCTGCTGCTGCTGGTGTTAGGTGCCCGCCATCTGATTTCTTTCTTCCCCTCTTTCCCTTTGTGCCCTGCCTATTCCTCAGACCTCCTCTGCCTGTGGAAGGTGTCTGGTGTAGCTTAAGTTGTTCTGTTCTGTTGTGGGTTTGTTCTCACCTACTGGCTTTTGGAAGGAGCAACATACTGGAGAAGGTGTTGCAAAAATGGCATCATTCCTGTATGTACAACTTAGTGTGCTCCCTTCTCATCAGGAACTGGCACGTATCTGGCACTGCTCAAGCACGGGAGCAGGCTGGCACTGAATTCACACAACTAACAAGATCCTCTGTTTTCTGGGGCTGGGCTGTAAGTGTGTGGTTTTGTCTGCACCACGTGGACTCAGTGACTCAGGACAGTTCTTGACTATATGATGGAAACACCAGGCACACAGTATATCTGTCCCTAGCTATTCTGGTTTGACCTGGCCAACAACATTCTTGTTCCACTCTAGGAGAGACCAATCTTTTAGGTTATGTTAAGAAGGATTTTAAAGACAAATCAGAAGAGATCTATAAACCTGTGAGAAAGTGATAGCCTAGAGGCCCAATTCCAGAGCCATCAACCCAGGCTTCAGTTATACCAGATGTCAAAGATAATGGGAAGTAACCGGTTCCCACTGGAGTACTGTATTATACATAATTGTTTCATCTTGACCAGAAGTCAGAAGATTATAATTGGGTTGAGCTGGGTCTAACAGCTCCCATTCAGTGACAGCCTGATGAGTGCACAGTTGCCAAAGATCAAGGAGAAAGTAGTAAAGGAAAGCCTGATGTAACAGCAGGAATAACGAAATATTGGTTTGCTCACAGTGCTTATCTGTGATCTCTAGTTCATGGTGTCCGACTTACGGCAGGTACTCTTAAGCATCAAAAAGAAACAAAAAGGCAATGACAGTAATTGTTTCTGTGGGTCATAAAAGCAGTTCAAGGAAAACATGGGTTAGCCCAGCTAGCTAATCCGAACTGGACCTAGGTATCCCAGGCCCTGCTGTAAATGTCCCAGTAAAATAAAGCTTTGCAGAAGAAATCAAATAATTAACTGATCCACCAGCATTTCCTTTGACACTTTTCAGCTGAGTAAAGTTTTGCAGAAACCCAGTGTTTCCAGGAATTCTGACTGTCCAGCACAGGGGTGGTCAGCAGCTCCAGGACTTTGAAGAAAAAGAAAGAAGGGAGTATCTGGTAGGGACAACTCAGGTAATACTTGTCCTTTCAGTGGTCATCCCAGGTTCTATAAGTCTGGGTGGACCCACAAGGAAGCCAGTCCAATGCTGGAAGACTTTATTTCAGGGTGTGTGACTCTTGAGCCCCACAGAAGTGACTCCCTCAGGACTGTATCTCAGAGTCCCTGTCTCCAGGGTGATCAGCAGTACAGGGACTGCAAGAGTGTCTGTGCAAGCAGGTACGTGAAGGTCCAGGAGCCTACATTTAAGCAGAGATGCCGAGCAGGGAATCCAAGGGAGGAACAGACATTTCTGTCTGCTTCACTGCAGCTTGTATCAATTACACTGAGCAGCCACTGGGAACAGATACTGTTTTGTTAACACTGCATATTACTGTTGCCAAAGTGAAGCTTTCTCTGAATTTCTAGTTTGCAAGACGTTAGTTCAGTCAGAAACCAAATTTTGAAAAACAACCTTTCCTGTGAAGTGTAAATCATGGGTTTATGGCTGCTCTACCTGAAGTTTTGTAGACCAGATCTCTGCACATCTTGTTGTGACCAAGAATTTCTGGACATCAGCTTTGTGTTTTGCTTTCAGTCTCGCCTGTGCAATTGTTGGTCTCTGTCAAATTCAGACGCTATCCTTTCACGCAGAAATGAGAGCTGAGACTTCTGTCTCGTATCTGAAGGAAACCATGCTTGCTTTGAAGTTTTCAGTGTAGGAGTGGACTGACCAGACTTCTGAAGTCTGGCTCAGATTTGCTTACAAATGCTTCCTCTGCAAGGCACGAGATGTCACCATATGCCTTGGGTGAGTGCCTGGAGAAGGAGGGAGTTCAGCCACGTGGGACTGATGCCCACCTCCAGAGGGAAGAATGCTTGGTGCTTCCCTGCCTTGCAGCCTGCATCCCAGCATCTCCTTCCAGGGAGTCAGCTGTCATCAAACTCCTTTTCTCTCCAGGGAAGCTGTTTCTTTACAGCTACAGCAAGGTCCCTGCTTATTGCCTTCTCTTACTCAGAGTATATCTTGTGCACAGCAGGGAACAACTTCAGAGGAATCCTTTTTTTATCCTCTTGTTGGTTTCCCAGACAGCCCTTCCACTATCTTCCACAGAGCAAAATGAATGGTTCAGCATTGAGATGCCTGCTTCAGGGGCACTTTCTGACCTCAGCTGACTTGTATCGTCAAGCTTGCAGAAAACAGACTAAGTTTATGTGTAACCTAAAAGCAGATGTTTCCAGGCTGCTGAGTAGCCAGCTGCATCCTTCTCCCAGCTGTGTGAGGGGTGAAATGTCGAGTGACCCTCTGGGAGCACCAAAGCATCCAGGGTTTGCAGAATCTGCTCTAGGGATCCTCAAAGTTTTTGCCCTTGCTCTGGACTAGTTTCATGGGGAAGGAGTTTGTGACTGTTAGAAAATGAACTCAATCCTTCATTTTGTATTAGGGTGGTAACAATAGGAAGAGGACAGACCCAACCTGCAAAAGGAAGCACCTCAAGGGCGCTACTCTAGGACACCTAGCAGAAGATGGAAACCTTCCACTGTGTCCCTGGGAGAAATGCCAAAGGGAGGCACGGAGGGAGGCAGCAGGATGTTTGCCCCACTAAACTCAGTGACGCCAGCCTGCATTGACCAAACTGGTATGGCCACACCAATGTGACCCCTATATCACAGAGCCATGTCATGTAAAATATCCTCCAGAGCTGGCTCTGTTTCAGGGAGGTGGAGCAAAATCTACCCAGTGATGACACTTTGTGTAGTACAATTTGACATCTCCAGCTGCCAGAGTGTGGTTCACCCAATGGGTTTGTGTTTGAGAGCAATGGATTTGAGAAGCAAAGACTTACTACTTGAGGCTAGCTGGGCTGTGGTGAGCAGGCGCGCAGGAGGTCATCGCTGTTTCACTCTCAGTCTTGTCACACAGGACCAGGCAGATATTAGTCTACCCCACTGAGTGGAAAATGCCACTACATGGTGTTACTGAGGTGGGAGAAGTGTTTAGACAGCATTGTCTTCCGAATCCTCCGTAAGAGAACATGCAATGCCATGTTGAAAGAAAGGTATGGCAGTTTAAAACATAGGTCCTGGCAAACAAGTTTATCTTACAACGTGGGAGCTCAGTCACTGCTCTTCAAGCAGAAGAAATGGGGAAAAAAATTAATCCTGGCTCAGAAATGCTCTCTGCCTGGCATCTCAGGGACTCAGCCCAGCCCTTCTCACCTGAGAAACTGCTGGAGTCAGGGTCTGAGGAAGGCCTGAGTATCCTGAATGGGTATTTACAGAGAAGACATAGCCCCTCTTCTTCCTCACTTTGTGCTTCCCCTGGCCTGGCCTGCTGCATTGCTACAGGTAGGACGTGATGGTTCAGCGGTACTTAGTGACAAGGGTTGTCCCTTCAATACTTATTTGTCAGCAGGTGCCTCCCCGGAGCTGTCCTACAACCCGCAGCTGGCAATAGGCAGTCTTCCAGATGTTCCTTGCAGCTTGGCAAGAAACATGCCAATATACTGAAATCTCCTAACTCATTCTGGAGTCCAACAGCCTGGGAATTTACCAGGATGGGGGGGTGAATTACTTTCAAACAAACACAGTGCCTCCAGCTGTACTTGCTCAAAACAACAAGCAGGTAAAATCTTGCATGAGTTTATCTGTATTATGAAGATTAAGTTCTCGGTTACAAAATTGGAAGTACAGATAAAAGAGGAAAATAATAAGAAAAAAAGGCCATCTTAGAGCTGCCCCCCACACACTACTCAAACTGCTTTCCCTACTCTCTCTGGGTTTCTGCAAATCAAATTGGAGTTGTAGGAGGTGAGGCTAGCTCTGAAAGTTGGTCTCTTCCCTGCCCAGTTATATTCATAGTTTCCTTGCTGCTGTTGAATATAAATGAAGTTTCAAAGCGCGTTGGAAGAGCTGCCTCTCTTCTCTTTGGGGGAACCTGGCTGGGCTTCAGCTTGTTGTGAATTCTTGGTGTCTGAGACTGCGGATGAAGCATCCTTAAGCTTCTCTGAGATGACTGTCCTTTGATGTTTAAAACGTTTTGAGGAATGTTGGATCCTCATTTCTGTTCACCTTTTTCCCCTCAGGAAGGCAATTGACTTGTAGCCATATCTGCTTACCTGTGAAATCCTCTGGATTCAGAACCATGTGCCACCTATATATCACAAATGTGCCAGCGGGCTTTGTTTTTTCCCTGAGACCACACTTTGCACATTTACCAAAGCAGACGTCAAACCTGAGGAGGGCTCGAGCTGCCTGCCCTGTACCTGTGCTGACAGCGCTGGGGCACAGCCGCGAGAGGCCTTTGGGCTGTAAGAGCCAACCTTGTTTAGGTGACATGTAACTCTGTGGGACGTCTCTGAGGTTACTTAGCACTTTTATTTCTTACGTTCATTGGAAAATTAATTGCTGAGATTCATTTTGTAGGACCCTGATGCGTGCAGCTCCCTGAATGCTCTCCCCAGGGTGTTTCCCAGGGCACTGAAAGCAGGACGCCTTGCGGAGCCTCTGCACCAAACCTCGCTGACACCCCTCATTGGCATTTCCAAAGAGACCTTCATATATATGATATATGATTCAAAAATTGTTCTAAATCTAGAGGATTTCCCAAGCTCTGCAGAACAGTTGCATAATGATGAAAGAGCTTTTAAACCCCTCAAAGGTTTATTTTCTCTTTCTGTGGCCATAAAATGAAATGTTTTATTCACATCCATACTCCCATGGGTACAGTTTCTGTAATAAGAGATGCCACAAATGAAACTCTAACACCAGCTTTGGATTAGAGCATTTTGTCATTAAACTGCTTAGAATTGTTTTCAGTCTTTTCCTTTAACTTGGCTAAATTAGTTCATCATTAGTTTCCACAGTGAGATTTCCATTTTCCTTTCTCCATGTTTGAAACTGAAGTGCTTCAAAGCAGCTTTCCTAGTGACATACTGTATCAGGGGAGGGGACATGGTGCTCCCCAAACACGGTTGCCTCTCATTTCTTACCCAAAGTAAGTCAGAAAGAATAGTTCCAGAGAAAAATATTTTCATTTTTGTCATTAAGCATTTACTATCAATGTCAAAAAGTATTAATGCGTAAAAAATATATTTTCTCTTAACAGGAATTATTTTTTTATATTTACGAATTAAAATAATTCTGAGCACTACCTTGCATTAAAATGTTTGCCTTGCTCAGCAGCTGACATGAGGCAAAGCATGCTGAGTAACAGGATTTCCAGGACTGCAGCAAATATCCTGTTGTACTCGCATGGCAGGAAGATTGGTCTACCCTCCTGCTTTCTTGCAAGTCACAACTGAAACTTCATAAGGGGGCTGTGACAGTTTGAAGATCCTCCCTCCCCATCATTATATCACACTAGTGTCTATAACAACCAGCAGCAAAGGCCAGTCAGAAGTGAGACCCTGTCATTGCTTGGTTGACCTTTTCAAGCGGCTGTGCTGGAGGCTCTTCTCATTCCTGGGTGCTCTTCGGCAGTGCTGATGCACAGCCTGTCACCAGTAATCTGTTACTACCCCAGTATACACTCTCCTCTGCTGTCTCACCTCTTGCGTCTTTATTCAACACAACACATTACACAGACAGGCAGAGGTTCATCAAGACCAATTTCAGGCTTTTACTTCAAGTGTCTCACTTCAGGAGCACGTTGTATGCAAGGTGCGTAGGCTCCCTCTTTAGTCAGTGGAGAGAAATTGCACTTTCAGGAGAACAGTGAATTCGTTCTGCAAATGGCAGTCGGTCTTGGCCCAAGAAAAGATTGGGATTACAAAGGGCCGCTTGGCCTGTCAGCGTTACCACTGCTGGACACCTCAACCAGACACCGCTCTTCACAAAACTGTATGTCTCAGCACAACCCGCTGCTGCTGCGGAGCGCTCCAGGTGCCAGCCCAGGACTCGCGGCTCGGTTATCTCTCTTGGCACACGTTTTAGGTAACCCTCAGCATCTGACCCTGTGCTTCAGTCTCTGTATATGGAGACGGCAGTGGCACTGCGGGGGAGTAAGGGTTGATGTAAACGTATCAGAGGCTCTGCATGCTCGTCCCACCTGTGAGGACACAACGGTGTCCTGGTTGCCCGTGCTTATTCCACTGGTTAGGACACAAGGTGGGCATGATGTGAGAGCTGAGCAGCCCAGAGCAGCAGAGCTGGAGGAAGTCAGCTGGAGTGGAGAGGTCTGTGGGAAAGGGGTGGTTGCTCAGCACCCTGCCCATTTCACCAAACCATACCAACAGCTGAAGCAGCTGAGGAGAAGAGGATGATATTTTAATTTGTAATTTACAGGGCTACAGGGAGGAGTAGCTGTGGTGTTTTTCAAATTATTAAAATATCATTTCCCGAGGTCATTTTGCAAAGTGTTGGGCGGAGAAATCCTGACACTTACTTGAGGAGTTAAGACTGCCCAAAAGCCTGATGGGATTCTTTGGCTAAAATAGGGCTGATGCTCTTTGTGGTCATGATGTAAAGGGGATCAGTGTCTGACCGGTACCGAGTGGTTTGGGATCAGCCTGAGCACTGGACCAGCTGGTGTGTGTAACTGATGCGGGATGGTCGGTGCTGGTGTGACACCTGGAAACAGCACACAAGCGGGGATGAAGGTGACCTTCACACTCAGCCCATTAAATGTAGTTGGTCCTAAGGGGGATCATCATTCTGTGGAGAACTGGTGTTTTTATGACAACCAGTGCTTTCAGATGTGTCCTGTCTTTGAAATTAACTCTTTCTTTTTATTTTTTTAAATTTTTTTTGGGGGGGGGGGGTTAACTGAGTTATTAGCTCAATGTCTTTCTCCCCACTTGTGTGACAGTGGGTCATGCCCTTTGTCCATCATTGGCTTCTGTGTAACTTCAGTAAAGAAGAATGCCCCTGCTTCAGTCCCGTGAAAGCAGTCATTCCATCACATAGGTGAAATGTGGTACCTGCCGTCTGTTGTACCGGAGGTCCTGGCTGTGAACAACCCAGGTTTAGATGTTGCCAGTCTGACAGTATCCACAGCCCAGGAGGTGCCCTGCCAGCACTGCAGAGTGGATCCTCATAAACTGAGCAGGCAGCTTGGGCTGAAGCAGAGGGAGAGGGATGAGAAAGAGTATAATATCCCATCAACATAACACCTGGTTGTAAGTGAGCACCGGGCCAGATTTGCACTTTGATCCATACAGGAGCCTAAGCCATGAAAGCCTCTCCTGGACTGAGATGCTGAGAGTTCCCCCATGGGCTTGGTGGCTTTGGCACACGTTGGGTCTGCTATGTCCATTACCTGCGATATGCCATGGGACAGCAGGGGTAGGAACCAGGCAACATTCAAGATTAACGTTGTGTGAACTGTGGTCCTCTATTACACAGCCTTAATCTACAGTGAAGAAGAAATACCTAAACATACTGGTGAATTTAGGCCTTTGTGTCCATCAGAAAACACAACAGGCTGTGAGGCATCTAGATGCTGCATTAATGGATACCAACAACTGCCTGACCTGGGTACATTGGCCCATGGCAGATGCTGAAAGTTATGTTGATCGCAGACATAAATAATGAAAGTCCCTTGAAGATTTACAATGAAAGTGAGCAGAAAATGTTACCTGCTGGTACAATTTTCAGTCAGTAGCCAAAGTTGTGTGCTGTAGCCTGGTTTCCAGTTATGCTTTTAGCATATATTTATTAATGTTAATTAGCACAAGTTGTTCAAATGTATCTGCTAGAAGGCAACATCAGCATATCTTATACGGATACATTTCCCAAGGAGGACTCAGTGCAATACCTGAGAATAGTCATGCTGGTTCCATAATGAGAGCTTTATTATTCTAATAATTATCATGGATGTGAATAATAGTTTACACTTAGAAACAAAGCTTATTCTTAGAGGATCCCCATAGGCCTTCCAATCCTCTTCATTTCTAGAGTACGTCCTGAAAAGACCAGTGACTCAGTCCTTGTGGGCTCCATACCAGCTCAGAGATAATGGACTGCAGGACACTTTGCAGCTGACCACTGCCCTTCAAAAGGATCTCCCTAGGAAAAGGACCTTTTATTGCCATTCTAGCAGGTTTTTTTCAAGGATGCAGAGATCACTATGAGTCATCATAAGGTTATATTTATAGATCTATTTCACAAAGAATTCTCCATCCTTGGAGGCATCCAGGATCTGGACACACAAAGCCACAACCCACCCGATCTCCACCAGGGCTGTTTCTTTCTGCTACAATGTTGGTAATAACAAGACAACTCAGTCCAAATTCAAACCACATTTTGAACACCGTCCCTCCCTGCATGCAGCCTGTCATGAGGAAGCCTTTACTAACGGGATCAGCAATAACAGAGTGAGCCCTGAGAGCCACATTGGAAGTGGCACCGTTAGCTTTCATAGGCAGCTCTGGTACTGTGCCTTGGGCAAAAGCACGCTTGTCCCTGTGCATTCTCCAGCATTTTGTCAAGTTCTGTTTTAAATAATTGGATTTCTACCACCCTTCAGAAATATAGTAGTGTTAAGCAGTATTAGAGCTTTTCTTAGAAAACTTTTCCTGTTGAGCAGTGCCCATTTTCCACTATCAGTCTCACTTTTTAACTTTAGGCTATCCCTCATCAGACTACACTAAACAGTTTTGCTCCTTGCCTGGCTATTTAATCACTCTTTGACCAAGTCATGCATAATTTAGTTCCTTTAATCTTTCCCATTTAGCTTGTCCTTCAATCATTTTGTGGCTGATCTGAATGCCCTCTGTTTTCTCTATGACCTTGTGGTGCCAACATACCCAGATTTCCTGCTGCGCTCCCCTGGATACGCAGGACTCCTCCTATCTTTGTTGCCTACAAATCTATAGGGTGATTTTTTCATGAGGTCTGTATGTAGATTTGTGTCAAATTTGTTGTCCCCTTCTACTCAAAGATTTGCTTAACCATAATCACTGCACATCTTTCCCTTTTTAACAAGTATTTGCAATCTGTGTTATTTCCTTTGAGGTTCTTGAAATATTTTCCCACGCTTACTCCCCCTTGCTCTTTCCTACTCTCTCTCAAGCTGCCCTTTACTCTTTGCATGCCCTCTTCTGCATTCTCAGGCCTGAGCAATAACCACTCATCCAGGTAGAGACATATGTTTTATACAAATCTTAGCCTTTTCTAATGAACATGTCGGACAACACTGAGGTCAGTATAGAGCTATCCTTTCTGGGAATTCTTATATCTGCTGCTAAATGGCAAGTAGAGTATCTTACAGAAAAAGCTAAGAGTTGTGGTGTAATCAATCTTGGCTGAATTTCCCTGGCTAAAATGGAAAAGAAAGGGTGTGAAAGGTAGGAAAGTCCTGCTGAACCTTTCAGAGAGTTTCAGATCCTTAAACACAGACTTTGACAGGTCTGCTGAAGCAGAGACTTCCACACTGAGAAATGCTCCTTTGAAGGGCCTCTGCACTGTGAGAAGATATCCAAGAAGCTCCTCTGCCACATTAGGCTTCCAGTTCTGAGAAGACCTCTGAAAATAAGGACATCAAGGCTTCCTTTACACATTGTTAACAGAAACTCTGCAAAGGCGTTGCCCCTGCAGCACAGTTGTCCACTTTGGGAGCACAGGAAAGGGCTGAGTGCTGCTTGAAAAGTGCCAGGTACCCAATGGCCATGCCATGGAGGGAGGCAATAGAATAAGAGTATATCTTACACTGGTTCATGTAGTCAGGACAGTAAGAATGCAAGTCTGTGTAGTGCATAAAGAATGGGAAGGGCGTGTTAATGTAGGAGCCAAGAGCAATAAACTCTCCAAGACAGGATTTAGCATTGTGTGCCCAGCCACAGGGGAGGGCTTCTCAAGCTTCACTGCAGTTTTCTGCTCTTCCTCCCAGGGACTGAACCCTGAACTGCACCCTGAACCCCAGTCACCAGTGTGGCTCCTACCCCTGCCTGTCTCGCTTGGTGGAAGCGGTCGTGTACTTCCCCAGCAAATACCAGCCCCTGTGGCAGCTCTGACGCCTGGTAAGCGTGTCAGCCAGCCCAGACAGCAAGGCCCCAGCTCCCCCCCAGGCTGAAAGGACTGAAACAGCTCCACAGTAAATACAAACATCTAATGGAATGTAATTACCATCTGCTGCTTTCCAAGGCAACACATCCAAATTACCAATTGGGAAATAATTACAGCCCACAACTCTCCATCACGAGGCCCTCAGCTTCCCTTTTGAATCTGCATTACTTCCCAACTCTTCACAAACTGCAGCCCTGCTGCAGGTGCTTACACATCTCTCACCTTTCTTTGGTTGCTGAAATGCAACAAACATCAGGAAAGTATTTGTTGAAGGAGTAAATAGTGAGATCCATTCTCTGAGGGCTTCTCTTGTGTCAGCCAAAGGCACTTCATAAGCATTTGAAGTGACTTGCCCCTTAAGCAGGGATTAGAAGCTGTGAAGGAAGGCAGGGTGTACAAGCCCCGCTTCTGTTCACTGCTTTCAGGAATTTTAACACCTATTTAAAAAACTAAAGCCAAGAAAGGAAGGCAGTTACTTGCAACAGGATCCTCCAGGGCACGAGTTTCACAACACTAATCAAAGCACCAAATCCTCTGCACAAAAGACCCGTGCACATCTGCCCACACGAGGACCCAGGCTGAAAACCCTGGGTGTAAATTAGGTGAACAGCTACGAAAAAGGGACCCCTCCGCTTGGTTTCCCTGCCTCAGCCTCCTTTCCGCCTGGCAGGAGAGGGTGCCAGCCGTGCCCTCGCTGCCGGCCTGCGCGGTGCTGCTGGGGGCACTGGGGCGCTCAGCTGATCCGCCCGCTTCGCGGAATCACAGCTAGCCGAGGCACCTCTTGCTCGCCTCATCCCAGGGGAGCACGGCAGAACCGATTTCATTGGGTCGGACCCTCCCTAATAGCTGCCTGTATATCAAAAGGGAGGTGAAGAGAGCAGCTTCTGATCTCTGCACTGATAACAGTGATAAGCGAGGCCTGACTCAAGTTTTTTGCTCTGTTCACAGGCTAAGGACTTCATTAGCACACAGTTAAGGGTGCAAATATCTGCCAGTTACTTGTACAGCGAGGCTTTTAATTCCCCTGAGTGCCCTGTGCCTTTCCTGTATGTGTCCCTATATCAGCAAGCCCAGATCGCCAGGAAGGCTGAAAAGCCATTCGTAGAGAATGGCTGCAGAAGGAAGAAAATTTGCACTACAAATTCCATTTCTACTTGATGTGCAAGTTACCCTCCTCCAGGGCCAGTCTTTAAAAGGCTACTTTTAGGAAGCACTATCTGGAGGGAATTCTCCGCCATAAAACTATGAGCAATGGGAGAATATCTGTTATGTGTTGCCTTCAATTTATAGACCTTGGTCTGTGCAGATTGCAATGAAAAAGGTTGCACCATGACCCAAAACGCAGATGTGTGTGCTGAAATTATCCCTAATGGGAAAAGGCAGCTCTTTAATCAGTCAATAAGTTTGCAGATGTGTTATTGATATGGGTGAAGTATTATATGGAGAACTGAACACTGAGTCATGGACCAGCTGAAATGGTAGGTTGGGCTTGCATTGGAAAAAAGTTTAGAAAGTCAAATACTCAGGGAAGTTCAGGAAGTTTGTTTTCCATAGACTAAAGCAAGAAAGGCAAGGCAGTGGTGATGACTTAAAGCAATATTAGTGTTCAGAAGAATGCTGGACAGTAGAAAGGAGGACTGGACATATATTACTCCTGAGGGTTAGCTCTTCAAGGTCAAATACATACTGAGCTGGTGAAAGACCAGGGCTGAAAACAAACAGGATGATAAATTTGACATGAAAGTGACAAGGTAGAAATGACTATCCAAGAAAACCAAAATTTGCAGAAACAAGGTGATTGGGAGAATTTGGAGGCCACATAGCAGAGGAAGAGGCTGGTAGAGAAACAGATGTAAGGAATAGATTTGCTGCAGGAATGAATGCACAAAAGAAGTCAGCACAAATGTAGATGTGGTGACTGTAAAGCAGGGAGGAGTGCCTCATCCTTTAAAAGTAAAAGGGGACAGTAAAAGTAAGAAAGGTTGGAGCCCAAGCAAAAGAGAGGGCAGAGTATATGGAAAATGAAATAGGAAAGCAGGAAGGAGAGTGTTCTCAGACAGAAGACAAAGGAAGAAAACCGGAAAAAAACCACAAAGGACAGTAAAAAGGTCTATGTGGTCAGGGAGTCCTTATTAATGACTTCTAGCGGGAGACACACCAGAATCAATCAGGTTGAAGGGAATGTGATGTAAATATACCATTGAAAAGCACCTGGGACTGTGAGGAAGTACCCAGAGCACCCTTTTTATTGAGGCAAATGACACTGCTGCATTCCCAATTAAATAAATAAAAGAAGAACGTGCCAGATGAGGGAAAACTTTCTGTAACCTTCAGTGGGATTTGAAGGATCTCTTGAGATTCAGCAGGGGGAACAGGACAAAATAATGAGGATTAAAAGACAGTGCTAAAAGAAAGGCTTTGCATGTTCATTCTCTGGAAGGAACTCAGAAGAAAATACTAGCATGGACTTCCCTTGAGGAAAAAGTTGGTATGATTGAGGAAAAAATGAGGGGGCAAAGCTGGGGAAGGCTCATGCATTCTCCATATCTAATAAAAGTACATAGGAGAAGGGAAGTCTGGTAATCAAATATAGCAGGAATCTTGATGAGGAAAGGATGTTCAGTGAAGACAGGAAAGGACAAATACAAGCCAGCAGGAGTCTGAATAGTAGTAAAAATCTGTCAGAGCACCTAAATGGATCAGTATAAAAGGACTGGAGCATTAGTGTGTGAAGAGAAGCAAAAAAGAAAAGAGAAACATTACTACTGTAAAGGTGTGAAATTGGAGCTGATAGAGTTAACAAACCTGGAGGATCAGTAAGTGAGACTGGTTCTTAGGTGTGCATGCTTTGAAAACTATACAAGTTAGGTAACATGATGGACTGATGACAAAAGCAAGGAGACCATGTCAATGAAAGTCTGCCATGGCCATCCCCAATCTGGGACCGAATGGCCAAAGGGGTTCTATTGGAGAGGTGTTTGTAACGAGCTGAAGACTTGAAGGATTGGGTCTGGAAATGGGTAAACATTTGTGGAGCATTAGTGGAGGCATTTTGTCATCATGGAGGGATCTTAATTTCCTAGATAATAATTTACAGAACAAGAACAACTCACAGAGGTAAATTTCTGGTGTCTTTTACATGATAACTCATGAGTTTCTTTACCAAAGAGTCGATCCATAAGCAAGTGTAAGTACACTTACACTGAGGAGCCATGAGGCATTACAAATGGCAGGTTGAACAAAATGACCTTGGGTGGAATGATCATAAAAGGTTTCAACTGAAATTCAATAATAGGACAAAGGATGGATCTGTGGGTAAAGTTCAGTTCAAAAAGGAAAGCTCTTGTAAACTCAGGGAAGCATTTAGCAAGGCCTGAAAGGCTCCGGGACTTCAGTTCGGGAACAGCGTATCAAATCCCAGGCATAATACTATTATGAGTCTGTATCCAGGCAAGATTTTCAGGGAAGAGGCCTCCACAATTAACTGAATTTAGAAAAGTCATCTTAGGAATAAGCAGAGCCTGGAAGGAAGGACAGCAACTTGTTCTGGAAGCCGTGCAACCAGGAAAGCACGGTTGCTTATGGATATGTGCTCCGTTTCCTGCACTCCATCTACCCCAAAACCCCCACAAAACAACAACAGAAACCCCAACCTCAAAACCTTAAGTAAACTCTCCCATGCCGCTAGTATCATCCCCACCTGGCAAGACTCCGCGCAAGCCGCGCGTTGCCTGAGGGTACACGCGTGCCCTTTTGCAGGCAGGGCAGGCTGGCTGGGAGGCACGCGCTGACTGACAAGAGGCAGCTGCCAAATGGAATATATAATGGCTGAGAGATGCTTCCTTTTCCCTCGGTGGAGGCGCTAATTTGAATCTCTCTCATCTGCTGAGCTGCCAATTTTTGAAAAAACTTACAGAACCTTAATTATCATAGGTGCTTCCACCATCCTTTCAGGTGGGGTTGAAATTGGTCATTGGGTTTGAAAGTTATTGCAGGAGAGGAAGGGGGGGAATGAACTTTTTTTTCTTTCTTTGGGAAACCAAGGTAAAAGAGAGTGATCAGCGAAATAGTACATCTTGAGGTCAAGAAGCATAGTGACGAAGGGAGAACTGTCAAGTGTCAAAGTGAGTTACATGTTAAACCTAAGAGATAAAACCTCTTTGGTTATGTAAATGAAATGAGGATGAGAAAAGAATAAGTGAGGCTACTGCAAAATGAGGGAGATGCTAAATTAAAGCCATACTCAGTAAGAGTCCAAAATAAAAGGAGGATTTGACTTCCATTTTTCATGATGTGGATGTTGACCAGGATAGCAGAATAGGAACACAAGGACAGAGACAGAGAAAGTGTAACCAAGCAGAGGTAATACTCCAGGAGCTAACGCACAGGCCAAGAGGCACCAGGTATTTCATCACAGGTTCTGAAACGAGCAGCAGCCATAGACTGCAGGGATTATGAATCTCCCACATGAGGCTGATTGCTACAGGCTTGGAGAATGGCAGTTAATGGTTGGGTCCCCTACTCATGCACAGCTCAGAGGTGGATCTCCTTAGACGTTTTCCTTAAAGGAAGCTGGCCAAATCGGACAAACAACTTTCAAACCAACTGCTTGGGTTTTATTTGAGCAGCAACTGGGACAGGTAGGTCCGGTCAGTCAGACCTGTTCAGTCCAGCTGCCTGAAAGTAGTGGCAAACTTCATACAGTCCCTCTAAGGGACCCTCAGAAGGACCCTCTCAGGCTCATGTCTTGGTGCCACATCTGAGGTCTGCCTGTGAGCCTGTTTCCAACAGCCGTTGCTACTCAGCCTGTCAGAAAGTGCTGTACCTCACCAGTTAACCTCTGGGAGGCTGGGTCTCCCCTCCTGATCTCAAGCTCCACAGCCCAGAAGGGAGCACACCCCACTCAGATGTACCCTCCCTGGGGTCAAAAGAGATGCCATCCACCATGGCCATAGGGTCCAGATATAGAAGGGCAAACAATGTGGTTTGGAGACTGAAAGATGAACTCAACTTGATGCAAGCTTTGAAATAGATTTTGAAGGCAGAAATAATTAAAGGCATGGATATAAGTGGGAAATGGGCTGGAATGAAGCATGGCTTTATCCAAAGGAGATTGTGGCAGGCTAATCCGATATCTTTCTCTGATAAGGTAATGGAGTTTTTAGACAAAGGAAACATGCTAGATACCATCTTTGTGGACTTTAAGAAAGCATTCGATATGGTGTCACATGAGGAACTGATTAGTGATACTAGAGAAAATAGAGGATTACAGAAGAAGTATAAGAGAAAGGAGGAACTGCATAGAGGCAATACAGCAAAGGGCTTGTGTTAAAGGGAAGAGTCAGGCTGGAAGGATGTTACCAGAGCTCCTAAAGGGCTAGGTTTAAGGTTAGTCCTATTTAATATTTTTATGGAAAATCTCAATAAACTATGTAAAGTGTTAATAACAAATGGTTGGGGAGAACTCTAAATACAGTCAAAATCTGCATATTGTGGCAAGAAACAGATAATCTTGAGGCCTAGAGAAATCAAACTTGGAAGAAACATATTTCCAAAGAAAACTGAAGCAGAATCTGGTTGTGGAGGAGTCTTGCTGACCCAGGAGTCTCTCTGTGTCTAGGTCCTTCTTTGGGTGTCACTGCTTGTTGCTGCTTTGGAGTTTTCCATTGCAACATTCAGTTTGACTTGCTGAAATGCCCATCATTCCTCAGCTTGGGGTTGAGCTTTGTGACCTACACCATTCTTGAGATATTCTTTTCCCTTAGTGAGCTTCCTGTAGATATGTTCAAATTTATCAGCTAGTTGATTAGTTTTGTACATCAGGATACCCTACGGTTTTCATTTCCATGCAGGGAACACTCTGATTCTCCATCTCTTGGACTTTTATCCAGGATTGACAAGCATGATAGGACTGACTTCAGGTTTAGTGCACAACAAGCTCAGGATCAAAAATGTGGAAGGTGAAGGCAGGTGGTGAAGTTTGTTGCCAAGGATGGCCATGGCCCGTGTGGCTGAATGGCTCTGATACATCCCTTTGGCTGAAGCACCATCAGATATTGGAAGAAGAAAGTTGCATGGAGCTATACAAACCTCAGAAATATCCACTGCGTGATCAAGAGTATCAGAATCACTTTCTCCACTTTATCTTACACTCTGTAGAAAAAACTTCTTGTTAGTCCAAATTTCTGCAATTCTGGGGACTGGTCAAAACCAAACCGCTTTGAGTTTATTCAGTCTTTAGGACATTGTCATTTCTGCCTCTCAGTTACAGAGACAGACAAGCAGGTGTCCAGGAGGAAAAATCATAATTCTGCTGAAGATGTATCACAACTAACAGGTTCTTAATTTACCAAACTGCCCAGCTTTGTGTCAGACTCCGCTTCTGCCCAGGCCCACAGGTGTGCTAGGTTTGGGGTGGCAGCCACAGCAGGAATTACCTGGGGTGCTTCTTTTCCCTTTGAATACAGAAAAAGCAAGTGTTTGCTCTCTGCAGGGATAGCTTGCTTCTCCTCCTTCCCCCTCCCTCTTCCACTTTGCCTGATGAAAAAAACACATATTTGTTTAAAGTATTTAAACCTAAAAATCTTTTGAAATCTCTACAATTGGATGTTCTGTATCTTCCTCTCTTCTACAGGCCTTTCCCCTACAGGGGGAAAAAATGGTCACTCTCTGGAATTTTGCGTGTGATGGAAATTTCAGGTTCTTCTCACATTTAGGATTTTAATTCTGACCTGGGCCACCTGGGAATAATTTGAGCAATGGGTCCTGGACATGCTGCTTAGCTGTTAAGTCTGGGTATGAATCCAGCTGCATCCTGACTACATCTTAGGGTGCCATCTGGTCACGCACGTCCCTCTTTGTGGTCTGTTTTCTGGACAAAAAGACTCAGTCCATGATCTGGAAAGATGTCTATGGTACACTCCGCTGTCCCTGTGCCACAAGGTGAGCTCTGCATGGCCCCTTTGCAGATTAGAGTCACCTGGAGCCACAAACCAGCTGGGAGAGTGTGCAAAGCCCATTTCCATTCCTCTGGACTTCTGGGCCACTCAGTACAGGTGGTCTGTATAGGAAGCACCTGGCCACATGCAGATATCTCCATCTAAGACAATCCCTCCAGGGTCTCTTCAGAGTCCCCAGAAAGAAACAGGCATTTCTAAGGTACAATTCAACACACACGTCTGAAAGAAATGCTTCTCATTTCTCCTCCTGCCTGTAAAGGGAGTCTGAGTGGACCAACTCAGAGGGAGATGTCTGCATCAGAGGTGTCAGAAAGCACAGTCTTGGAAGTCAAGGTTCATTTCACCCAACTTCCACATGTCATGATGCTGAAAGAGCCTCTTGTTTGAAAAAGGTCAGTTCCCTTATTCTTCATTATTCATTATCTTTTCATATCTATTTAACGTCAGCTGTTTGAAAAGCTATTATTCCAGAATGTTTAGTGGTGAAATGGAAGAAGTGCTCTTCTCCCCCCCCATGCTATGACCTCTGTGATGGTTGTGAATAAAACTAATGACAATAAATTATAGAGGTGTTGCTGGATATTGCCAGAAGAATGATAAAATGTGATGGTAGTTAATAGAGCATGTTTAATAGACACAAGGCAACTGTTGTCTACTGAGAGACACCCAAATGCATTAGTAAATAGAGAGAAGTGGCATTCTGGTGCTCAGAGCGATATCACTCAAAAGCTCCCTGTGGCTTTTAGCTCTAACCTCTCTGGTTCTCCACCTCGTAGGGCATCTGTTGCACAGCTATGTGCTGCTTCTCACCCTGAAGCCTACTAACAGCACATCTGGACATGGAGCTGCCAGTTACACCCAAATTCACCCGCAGCTTTCTGCACTGTATCAAGCATGTTTGACACATGCTAATGCAGGATACAAGTGTCTTGATCTGTATTGTTCAGATAGGTTGTAATTACTTGTCTGTATCAAAAAATAAGTGACTCTTTCCCTAGTGGACAGCCTGGCAGGCTAAGCATAGCCCTTAACCCACCTGAAGAAGGTTATATACATCTGTGTTTAGCTTTGCTGTTGACCCACTTGTAAGCTGCTTGAATGCTATCCCTTCCTCAAGTCTCGCTTCTCAGTGGCTCATCTCATCTCTCTGTTGGCTGCCTTCCTTCTCAGATGTTAAATCACCAGCAGTGAGCCAGCTGAAGTCCTGGCACAAGTGGCCATGCCAGGTCAGTCCAAACGTCCATCAAGCCCATGACCATCAGCTAGCAGCTGAGGCTAAGGAAAGGTGAGAAGAAAGCACATCCAGGATGGGTGGTGTGCTCAGATGCCCAGCACCCCCAGCCGCACCTCACCATGGGGAGCCTTCTGCTCACCTTCCCCCAGCGTCAGCTCAGTCAGGCTCTACACCAGAGGCCCGGCTATGTCCAGGCCCTGGCACCTTCTCTGCACAGGTACTTGCGTTTTGTGAGACCCCTGAACTCCAGCTGCTGCTCTGGCCTCTTTGCCTCAGTAACTCACAAGACTGTGTTTTTCCAGTCTCTAACACTGTTCCTGGGATGAACAAATGCACTAAATCCCTTCTAGCATAGTCCAGTACCTCCTAACTGTTTCGGTGACCTAGGTAATTTGACAGGTACTTTTGCAGCTCCCATATGCCAATAAGGTTGGTAAGCCCCTTCCCATCACTATAACCACCCCCCAAGCCTGCAGTTTCCTTTATTACTCACCTGCTGCCTGTGAACTGTTACCATGTCCCCATCCCACAAAATAACGACAGCCTTCCTGCCTGACCAGGGCAATGCCAACTCTCACCTGCCTCCAAAACCTTGCTTTACCCCTTGTTCCTCTAATGTGAGGCAACTTTGTTAGTACCCTGCCTTTATAATTATTAGCCACCTCCTGCCTACGCAACCCAGTCACCTGTGCCTCCACCAGCACAGCTGAGCCCTTCGCTCCCCTTATAAACCTGTGTGTGCACACCCCCTGCTTAGTCCCTGACTCTGCAACCCCCAGTTTGTTATACCTGTTGACTTTCTAGTCACGCCTTTCTCCCCTGCATAGCTCCCCTTTGCCACAAGCCTTCCTAAAACCAAGAAAGCCTCTGTGTGCCTGAGTCGAGCTGAAACCCCACCACCACCAGCGTGGTTAACCTGCAGCAGATAAACCCACATTGGTCCACTGCAAATGTCAACCTTCTCATTCCCTCCACAGCCTCCCCAAAACATCCTCACTGTAATCCTATGGGATCCCTTGTTCTCAGACCTCTGCTTCTGCTCCCCCAGAGTCCTGTCCCCTCTGTGTGGTGGGGATGTGTCTGCTCCTTCATTCATGTGCCTCTACCATCTTTCTCAAGGTCCAAGGCCACTGGAGGCCAGTTCAGACACTGAAGCAGCCAGCTCAGCTTTCCCCACAGCTCAGGGTTCCCTAGGAATTGTCTATTGAAAAATGTCTGTGCTTCCTCTCACCATCCTGGCAGTACTAAATAGTAATACATAGTCTCACTCTTTGCTGTAAGACCTTTCACTCGATCTGGGATGTGGGTTATTTGTGCTGGATTTGGACAGTCAGTGTGGCTAACAAAAAATGAATAACCTCTGTCCGGGATTAGTACAGCAAATGCACAAACTAAGGTCATGTTGTTCTGTAGATGCAAGGTTGTAGCATACCCTTTCTCCATAGAAAGGCAGAATTACTTTCTCAGCCATGCTGCAGTCTAGCAAAGGAGTAGCTATGTGGTGTAAACCTAGTGGAATTCTAACGCTCACATGCCAGGCTGCAGAGATGGAGAGCGTGGAGCAACGGGCAAGGTGAGACTAGACAAAGACTCCACTTGCTCCCTTATCACAGGCTTGTGCCAACCACTCTTCACTCTGACTCCTCAAAATGCTGTCAGAAACATGAACAACCATCTCCTTTGAGAACTCGGAGCGCAGGCAACTTGCCTGACTTCCAGATGGCTGAAGTTGTAGGAGGTGAATCCTGCACCAAGTAAACATCCAGACTTACAAGCAACGGGGAAAGTGCAAAGTCAGTTCTTCCTTGCACACCTTTGCCCAGCACATTCTTAAATGTCAACTCTCTGTGAAATAAATTCATTTTAGGCCATTCTTAAAAGAATTGATGGTAGACATCAATGCATAAGGTTTCCACCTGCCACGGAGGGTTTGGGACTTACACACCATGTAGACCTTCATGCTTTATAGCACTGAGTGTGACTGCTAGGGAGGAAACAGTACTTTTCCCTACAGGTTTTGGTCTGGGTGAGTGCAGTCAGTTGGAGGGTAGATTCATTTTGAGTAGCCATGTCAGGGCCTGATCTGACAGGGGAAGGTGTGTGTGCTAGCTGAGGAGGTGGGTGGAAGAGTTACAGCCTCATAAAACTGCCTAGTAAGTCTCTGTCCGGTGTAAATGATTTCAAATAGATTCCTCCCAATCTCCTGGGTAGGCAGTCTGGGAATATGAAGGAAATGAGGCAGTGACTAAAGTTACACCTAGGAAGGTACGATCATTGGCCAGAGACAAGAAACACGCTTCCCAGAAGATAATGCACAACCAAAGAGCTGCAGTTGCAACTTAGAACCTAAATATAAGGCCTACACATCCCACTTGTGCAGCCCTGCAACGTCCCACAGAAACAGTGTCAGCGTGACTGGCGCACTGCCTGTACATCACCGGTACAGAGGGCACAGCTCTGAGCTCCTCCAGGCTCTGGGGGTGTTCCCCATGTTAGCAAGGGCTCTTGTAGGTAGGTCTCCTTGGTGCCAAGTTCAGATCACTCTTACCTTGATGGCTAACAGAGTGGCATGAACTTCCTATCAGTCATTGCCACATTTTGTGGCCCTTCTGGGCCTGGCTGGTGTGAGACATCGCCCCAATGGTAAGGAAGCTGGGAGGACACTTCTGTCACAAGCTTCCAGTCTTGGCGGAAGAAGCATGGGAAGCCAACATGCTTGGCTACTCTAGACAAAAAAAAAAAAAAAAAAAGAGAGATAGCTTGGGTTTTTAGGATCTTCTGAGTGTCTTTTTGCTTTCTACACTACAGTCTGCCAGCAGTACCAACAGAAGCAAGAAACTCAGCCCTGCCATGGTCTAAGTGAGAGGGAAGCAGACTCTTCCTGACAGATTGTTGCTCCAGAGTTTGGTTTGTCAGAGCGTGTACGAACTCCCTATCTGCAGGGATGAGATAATCACAGGCTGTGTCTTTAGAGACTGCTCGGGGATTTGAGTAGCTCTGAGTGTGTTCAACAAACATGAAGGACAGCAAATCTGGGATGCTGGAAAAAGGCCCATAACCATGCCCTGTTCATCCCACCTGAGGCTGAAGTGTAAAGTACAGGTGCCTACCTGATCTCTTAGCAAACTGGGATTATCCTGAGACTTCGAAGGTCCCTCATACCTACTCTTGTAGGTCCTGTCAAACACTCTAGATGTATGAGGAGCTCAAGTACCTCTGCTTTTGTCTCTGACTTTAAACCATACTCCCTTAGTCCCCTTACTCCCACAATTAGCATGGGGTTGCTCCAGCTCATTCTCCTCTGTGGCCTGGTCTAACCACTAGTCTCAGATGGCTTAGGCTGGACTTCCTTAGGGAATCACCAGTTTTAAGAGTACCCCAAATTTGGGATGGTTGAGGCATTTCTGTCAGTATGAACTTACTGTTCTTATCTCTTCCACCCTCTTACCAAAATATCCTTAGGAAGGACAACATTGCTGGAGTGCAGTGGCTGAGCAACTTGAGGGCTTCGGCACAGTGGTCACGAAATGCCGTGTAAATCAGAGCTAGAGACTGAGCAAGACAGCTGTGGTTGTTACGTGTGAGCAGCAGATCCTGAAGGAGGGCATCTCAAAACAGTGCCCTGCTTGCTCTGTGGGTCTGACAGCAACTGCAGATAAGAAAGGCCACATCCCACTCCTGAACAAGAACAGGAGAAGATGAAGGAAGGGTAAATAAAGCACAGCGGTGCTCATCTCCCATTCCAAACAGCAGCAGCCCAGAGGCTGTGATTGCTAATTAAACAATATCTCCCAAGCAATGCAGGGAATGAGGGTGACATTTACCTCTTGTAGGCTATAAATATCCAGCCATAAGCAAACATTTCTAATCAGTGATTATGGGTGAGATTATTTTCCCTGACGTTATAAGTGATTGTTTGTTTATGCAGAGTTAATGGGCAAGATCATGCTGGAGGTGCTGGCCAAGCATTCAGACCTGGCACCTGCACCAGTGCCTTGGCACCATGCTGAACTGGGTCACCAGGCTGGGGAGGACATCCCAGACCCTCCAGCACAAGCCACGTTTGAGCCCTGCAGACTTTGTTTTCAAGACTGCTGGGGCAAAGAGCCGAGTGGTAATGGTCCTGTCCCAAGGAGCAGCAGCTCAGCTCAGGGAAGGTGGCTATGCAGGGCCTCCTTGTTTCAGAGGCTGCCTCCCCCACCAGACATGGAGGTTCTGCCCTTGCTGTGAAGTGAGCCGTGCGTGGGGGCATTGCCTGCCCTCCTTGCTGGGTGCAGCCCACCTCTCAGATGGGGTGCAAGCAGCTATGGTACACTGAGAGGAATTGGGTTAACTGCTGGTAGACCTGATAGAGGAGACCTTTGCCCAGCCCACATTCAACCCCTCCTGAGTCTGAAACCATGCCAAGGTGGCAAGCTCCTCTTCTCTTGCAGGCTTCTGTGTAGGGACTAGATATGGAGTGTGAATCCAGCGGGGACAGTCAATATGTTTGGATCAGCCCTTAGCTGTTGTCATAGCCATCCGGGGAGGTAGAGATGTTTTTCACTGCACCAACCTTTTCCACTCCAGTGAACATCTCCGGGCTCTCCACACCACCCACCGCCTTCAGCAGCTGTACAGCAGCAGAGTGCAGGGAAATCCAGAGGGTCTGTCTGGGTAAACTCCTGCAGAGTGACAAGCAGTGCCAACAGCCCTGCAAGGGATGCAGGGAGGGATGGAGATGCGCACGCTGTAATGATTTCTGACAGTTACCATCTTACTTCAGGGAGAGAAGCACACCCGTGTGTGGGGAACATGTGGAAGCAAATAAAGCAAAACAAGCTTGGAGAGCTGGGACCAAGCAGAGCTAGGGGAACTCCTATGCCAACAGCATCTTTGCTGATGTGTCTATATTTTATTCAGTGTGTTTTTTTCCTCCTAAAAAAAAGGAAGCTGGAGGGACTGAGACAATGCCCTTTTCAGAGGCATGGCAATATAACAGCTGGGCTTACCCCTCCTGGCAAGAATGCTTCTCAAGCTTCCCCATTGTAGCCTAGATGTTGACCTAGCAAAGCACCTGGTGGACTCAGGAACCATAAATATTTTCTGGGCCATCCACATGCTCATTGCTAAACTACCCATCATCTGCCTCACCAGTTTAGACTGGAAGGTTGTTACTGCACAGACCTTAGCACACTGGGCCCTGGCATTGGCTGGTTGCTCATTGCACTACCATCGTGCAAAGGTAGTAACTACTCCCTGCTTCACTGCACAATGAGCGGCATATCCCACAGACCACCACTCTCCTGAAAAAGAAAAGTCTGGGTTCTAGATTTTCATGTGATTGGTGGCCGTGCTGCTGGTGGAAAGCATGACTGTCAAAGCAGGTCACGCTCCAGTGCTTAGGTGTCACGTGCTGCCACTGAGTAGAATTTCAGAGACCAACCCACAGCTGCCCCTGGGCTATGAGCACCTGGGACGACTTGTTCTTAACCCTCCTCACAGGGACCTGGCTGGCTGCCCCGGCCCTGGGGCATTCCTGTTGCAGCCTGGATTGCCTGCTGATCATGCGTCGACAACTCAACTATCACGTCATTAGGTATGATGTATTTCTCAGATAGATCTGCTAGTTCCTGACAAGTCCTCCAGGACAGTAAACGGGTGAGGTGAAGAACTTTAATTTCAGCATGAAATAACTTAAATAAAACAATTGTTGCTGTGTTGGAAGCTGAAAGCTAGGATGCAGGCTGTTATCCTTTGTCCTTGGAGTAGCTTGGGTTAGCTGTGCTGAGAGAGGTTGTGTCCTTGGCGGGAGGTTAGCAGCTCAGTGGGCTCATGGCCTATTCCCCACACCTGGAAACGCATGTCTGCTTATGCCTGTATGGTTCCAGTGGCTTGGATGGGCACTAGGCTGTTCAAAACATTTATAAAACTGCTTTTTGTTGGGAGCTGAATTCACAGCAAAGTGAACTTTACCATAAAAAGTGCCTGCTGCCCAGGGAAAATGCTGAGGCTTTTTCTGGAAACAGAGTGCCCCCAGAATCAAAGCATTTCTGCTTCCTTGCCAAATCACATAGCCATGGGGTCCCGTGATATATGCTCTTACTCAGTAAGAGGGAGAAAAGGGTGCACCGTTAGAGAAGGAGTCTAGCCAGAACATCCTCATAGAAGCCCACAACTACAGCCACAGCTACCCCGATGGGCTACAACGCTGGTCAGAACCGAACTCTGCAGGATCTTCTGTGAGTTCCAGGAAATCTGGGGATTTATGCAGAGAAGAGCCTATTAGACTGTGTAGGGGCTTTGACAGTGGCAGAATCAACAAAGAAAGAAACAGAGTAAGCTCCCTCCATCACTGCACGTTTGCAGATGAATGTCATGGTTGTAGATGAATGAGGGCAAAGCTGTCCCACTTAGAGTGATGTTTCTGCATAAAGCATGAGCTGTGTGCTTGCTGCTTTTGCCAAGTCATTAGTATCTGATCTTCTCTTGCAGTCTTTTCTTCTCGCTTCTTCCTTGGGGGTCGCAGTGGAGCCTCCAACCCCATTTAGAAGGCAGCAAGGAATCTAGGGAGTACCCAAAAGACCAGAATCCTCTAAAAAATATCTGCTATAACATGGCAGTCTGTAGTATGCGAGTGCTGCCTGGTACTGATTTCAGATTAGCCCTTCTTCTCACCAGCCAGCCAGGTTTTGCTCTATGATAAGGCTGCTTGTCTTATGGTGACTTTAAACAAGCCATAGAGAAATACCTTTGAATACAAACAGCTCACTGGACACTGGGAACCAGTTGTCCTTCACCTTCCCAATCTCTTCTGGGCACTGGCTACAGAAACTTAGCATATATATTACTGCAAAGTACCATTACTTACCTCTTTATTTCCAAAGCCAATGTCTCCATCACAAGAGTTATTTTCCTCGATCAGTCAGTGACTAGCACTGCTGTTAAAGAGGTAATGAGAAGATAAATTGTGCAAGGCAGCTGACAGCAAGAGCATGAAATTATGTCTCCAAGGCTTGTTGTCCTCAGGGAAAGAGGCCCTGATCGCTGGCGCTGATTGCAAACCTGACTGGGTTGGTAGGAGTGCTGGGATTGCCCTCTCAAGATCAACCCTGCATTTCCCACCAGGGCAGTATTGAAGCTGCAGGGAAGTTTAGCAGGGACTGATCGATCTCTTCTTTGAAAGTGCAGTTCAAGAGGTCCAAGTAAATAAGAGGGCAAGCAGGAAGGGAGAGCACTGTACTCAGGGCTGAGCAACAGCTCGATTTTATACATAGAAGTAATATCTGGCTGGGTTTTGCCAGACTGACTGCGTGCCTTGGAAACCAGTCTCCATCTGCTGATGCCTGTAAGAAAAACTAAACAGGGCTGGGCCATAGAGTCCTGGGATGCAGCTGGTGGCACCCTTTAGTTTTTAGAACACGGCATATTCAGGAAAAAATAATTGTACAAAAACCACAACAAAATTGAGATTGTAATGGGGACATAAAGGTGCACCTAGTCCTTGAGTATAAGGGGAGCCACTCAGCGAAGGACTGCCTAGTGCCTGCATCTTCATACCCAGTGGTTAGGTCCAGGTTGGACCTGCTGGTCCATGCTGGGCAGAATCCTTCGCATGTGCAGATCTGGGTTGCTTTCAAAATCCTGGAGGTGGACTTTGGCCATGCCCGGCAGAGCCGTTCAGTTACTCTGAGTCCACTATTCATGGAGCAAGTTACCCACCATCCACACTCCTGTTGGGAATGCTGTTGTCTGCTGCCATTTAAGCAGGACCAGACTTGTAATTTAACTACAAATGACACACCTGTAAGAACCTTTTGTCTCTCTGTCATGGAGGTATCTTGGCTAGAAACACAGCTCTTTGTATCTTGGCTTTGACCGTCTTCAATGTCAACTTGTTCAAAGGTGTCCTAAACACCATCAGGGAAAACATGGTGTGGAAAGGGAGCAAGAATACATCAGGTGATCTGGGGATGTGAATAGGACATGCCCCCAGAGGCATCAAGGGCTAAGGACGTGCAGTGGATGGTGATAAGAGCTATGTGTCACAGGTGGCAGATAATAAGGTGGGCGCACCAAAGACAGGAGCCTCATACATATTGTGTGGGAAGGGACATGAATATCACGGACAGCAAAGTGTGCAAACTGAGGGAAGGATGTGAATAGACGATGAAGGGTGTCTGTGGAAATGCCTAGCTTTAGATACAGTGCTGCACTCATAAAAGGGAACTGGTACCGAGGAAACAGGGGCAACAGCTCTGGGAAGCCGTAGCAGTTTGCAATAATACTGACTTCCTGATGGGGACCGAGTGCTGTCGCTGGGCCCTGCTGCCAGCCTGAACGCTGCAGAGTCCTGCCTGGTTTCCCTGCTCATGATTCATCTAGCAAGAGGGATGCACAGGAGAGCAGCACAGAGAGTTCATGGAGAGATTACATTAGAGGCTTTGAAATATTGATGTCTCTGTGCTCTGCGTAAACTGTCCCTCCTCCACCCCC
Organism: Phalacrocorax carbo; assembly: GCF_963921805.1. Lineage (NCBI taxonomy): Eukaryota > Metazoa > Chordata > Aves > Suliformes > Phalacrocoracidae > Phalacrocorax > Phalacrocorax carbo. The sequence goes on from NC_087528.1 coordinate 13,069,145, forward strand.
CAAAGCAAGGAGGTGGGGGGGATGTTTGTGAGCAGAACCCGCCTCAGCACTGGCAATCGGGAGCTGCAACTCTCTAGACTGTTGTGTGCGAAGGGCAGAAAAGGCTTTTAATTCACGAGTGACTGGAGAGAGACAGGCAGAAGCAGGACAAGGCTGTGGCTGACAGATGGGAATTGCCACAGGGCTCTGAAATGCAGAGCTCACCAAGGACCTGCTTCGCCAGCCCTGGTCTGCTGAAAGCAGCAGCACCAAGAGGGAAACAGAGACCACTCAACTCAGGTGTGGGCTGCTGGCCCCTGGTAGTGTGCCACATGCCATTCAGCCACACACCATAGCCTCTAGTGGCGCTGCACCACTTTGCACGGCAGCTAGGAACAAAGTTGGGGTTTTCCCAGGGCTATGTTGTCACTGCGCTGAGAGGACACGCTTCTGTGGAGTGTGCTGTGCCGGGCTGGTGGGTGAGCGCCACAGCTTTGCATATGCATCAAAGAACCCATATTAACAATGACAAGAGAAAACAGATGACAGGTGCCCAAAGATGCTGCTCTGTGCAAGAGGGATGTGGGTCTGTGCTGTGACAGTTATCTGAACTCTAATGGAGCGTGATCTACACGGGAAGATGCTCGTGCATGGAAACTCCATCTTCCACAGTGAAGTCCCCCCTGAGCCTGCTAGGAGTTTGGCTTGATGCAAAAACATTCTTCTGAGCCTCATGAAGTGCCGTGCAAAGGTAGAAGAGCCAGACACAGCAGTGCTTTGACACCACATGGCATACTCTGAAATAGTCCTTAGTGTCTTCATCCACACCCCTGGGACAGAGCTCCCTTCGTCTCGGTTCAACAAGCAGCCTCACCAACCAGCTATTTTGTCTTCCAAACACTCGTCGAGCCCCAGTTCAGAAAGGTAGGGAGAGTGAGCTGTTAGAAACTGCGTGTTATCTCAGGATCCCTTTACAGGAGGAAGTTCATCTCTTCAGAGGCTTCAGACCAAAACAGATATTCACTGGGACTGCTGCTTTACAATTGCCTTCAGGAAGTGGTGGGACCTTTCTCCTGCATCCCAGACTCTGGATCAGGCCCGGAGACCCTGGCCTGGATGCTCAGCATTCGCTGCAATGGGCCCTCATGGCTTCGGACCACGTCCCAGAGAGAGCAGGCTCTGCTGCAGGGAGGACTTTCTGCTCCCCAGGAAGCCACCCCTTGAGACCTTCTCTGCAAACCAGAGCTGCTGCTGTAGGGCGAGCACTCAGCAGGGCTCCTGAGCAGACACAGTTCCCTGGCATGGTTGCTGCAGGAAAAATGTGAGCAGGGAAGTTTGGGAGTTTTTTTTGGAAGCTGCTGACACTCGAGATAGCCCTTCCGTAGCCATTTTCCCTGAAGATGGCTGCTGCTCCCTGGAAGAGACCCCGCGCCCTGCTCCGTCAGTGCTCCCCCTCGGCACTCTCAGGCCATCCCCGGAGGCGGCATCGCTGAACGAAGTCCCCTGTGCACAGCCAGTGCCAAAAGCCGCGGCTGCGCTGCAGCAAAACGGCTCAGCTCTCTGGGCACTGCCCTGCACTCATACTGAAGGGTGAATAATCCTTCAGGAGGGTGAGGAGGAAGCAGGTGTTGCTAGAAAGCTGTCTGCAGCACCCTTTGGGCAGAAGGAGACTCTACCTGCACCCATTTTATGTCGCCAAGGAGTGCTGCTGGTGGAGCTTGCAGGCTGCGTCCCCTCCTCATCCCTGCTCTCCCAGCAGTGCTAACGTTGCAGCGGTGCAGCCGCAGCCATCCTGTGACACTGCAGGGGGAACACGATGTCGCAGCACTTGCTTTGACCCTGGAAGCCTGAGCCCATGGCAGAGCCCTCCTGGGCTGGTGGCTGCATCTCCACTGAACCTCCCAGAGTGATCCCAGGACTGGGCTTTATTCAAGATTCCCCAGAGAGATGCCATCTTCTCCAAAGTATCACATCTACCCTCACCATGGATACTGCCAGAGCCCTTCTGCTCCCCAGAACCCATTTTTCTACCTGCTGGCATGTCTGCGATGGCAGATGGGACATGGCAGCTGCAGAGTCCTCAGGTCCATCAGCACAGAACAAGTAACAACTCTCTGGAGGACGTCGTGGTACAGCAGCAGGGTTACCTCGTCCCTGGCCCCAAGGGTAGGCAATGTTTCTGCCTCCAGCAGCGAGACAGCTGGTGGCACTGGATGGTGCCATACCTAGGAAGCCCACAGGGTGCACGTGGAAGTGTCTCATCCCAGAGGCTGATCCGTCTCCGACATGCACCTGCAGAGCTGGAGCAGGAAGGCAGCGTGTGACAACGCCTGCAGTGTGGAGTGTGAGGAGTGCCAGGAGCCAGGGGCCAGCTGGACTCTAAGTAGCGTGGGGAAGGGAAGATCTGGGGGTGTAGGGAGAGAGATGCACTCTTGCCAGGTCATTCCTCCTCCATCGCTGAGGGTCATTCAGGAATCTCCCACCTGGGTGTGTTTGGCTGCACAGCCATGGCCCAACCAGGCCACACTAGCATGGAGAGGCCAGCTGGGGGCTCCACCAAACCAGATGGAGAGAAACTGAGGCTCTGGGCATAAAGACCCTGGAGGAGGGAGCCACAGCGCATGTGACCTACTGGCATTGCCACGAGCTGGAAGGTCTTTGGGAGCCAGTCCAATGTGATTTGGGCTCTGCTTCCCTGATTTCCCACCGCCGGGTGGGAGCAGCCTACAGCTTGCTGGGCAGGACTGGGAGCTGGGGGAGCTGGGGGAGAACTTGCTTTCAGCTGTTGTCCTGTTTCCTATCTCATTACTGCAGAGGTTTGTTGAGGGGTGTGTCAGTAGGTAACCCTTTCTTCCCCTATGAGGGAACAAAAGCCAATTTTGAAAATCTGAAATATTTCAAAGAATGGTTGTTCTCTGCCCTGCCTCAGGGAGTGTCTGTGAATATGAATAGTTTCATCTGGCAGCCTTAAGCTGGGACACTGTAAATGCTCAGGCAGCTACCCATGGCAGTGCAAGTCGAGGGGCAGCAAAACCCAAAGCTTTCTGAGCACAAGCGGATCTCCTGTGATGACCTGGCTGCACATCCCTTTACCCTGGCTTCACTGCAGGGCAGGCATTTCTGGCAGAGGTCAGGGATGGATGGCTGAGGGCATACAGTGTGCGATTTATACTTTTCTATAGCTCCTGATTTGGCTTAATGCTGCGTTCATAGTTTGCATGTTGCTTACCAGGCAGCAGGCTAGACTTGTGCCATTTACAGCAGCCTCAAAGACAGGCGCTGCTGCTGCAGTGCTTGCCCGGGCAGCTAGAGACTTTCTGGCTCTGATGAGCAGAGCACCAGGGAGCCTTGTAAGAGGGGGAGTACTTTCTCTTACCCCAGCATGCTGAGTCCCAGTCCACAGACCCCCTTCCCCAGAGAATATGGACCTCTACTTCCAGGTTTCCTCTTGAAAGCAGGTATAATGCCACCTTTATTAGAAAAATTGTCCATGATGTTGCTAGTTCTGCGCTTCACTTTCCGCCGAGGAGCCCCTGCCTGAAGCCCCAGCCGAGCCCCTCCAACACCCAAAGAGTATCCAGGGAGTCCCCCTGTAACCCAGCCTTTGTACCACCCTCCCACCCCCCCAGGTACCTCTTTCCGCCCCACCCTGCAGCTCAGCTCCTTGCAGTGCAACCCAAGCAGCCTCGCCCAGGCTTGACCTCCCCAGGAAATGAGGATTGTGCCCTAAGTGTTGACATGCTCTGTTCCATACCCTGCCCTGCTGTCTCTCTGCTTCTCATTGCACGGGGGTGGGAACATGATGGAGAGGAGAGGATGAGTCCTGACAGCTACTGCTATGGGCCAGATCACATCTGGGCCCATACAGTACTCATTAGCCTGCAGCCCTTCTCTGCTTTTCTCCCTGTTGCCTGCAATCCACGTTACACTGGAGAAAGGAGCTCTTCTGCAAAGTGGGAGAGAGATAAGAGCAGGGGGAGGGGAGAGAGAAGAGAGAAAGGCTGGATGAAATCCTCTAGACCTTCTTATACACACAGGTTATGTTCTTGTATGAGAAATTCTTGTCTCAAGGATCTTTCATAGTGTGACTTGCAAATGCTGCTCTTAGTCCTTATTATGCTCTTGTCTCCCAAGATTCTGGGGAGTTGCCATCTGTACAGGCATCTCAGCAGTTGTGTCCTGGAGCAAAGTGTACTCACAGTTACTATAATCCCACTCATCATCGTTAGCATTGTCATGAATTGTTGAATGGCTGCAGTGTTCCCACCCAGAGTAACTGTGGTGGTGGGTGTTTAAGATTTAAAGCAATATTTTTTTCAATTGGGCTAAAATTCTTTGTAAGATGCCATGTTCGTTCACCCTTCGTCAGCTCCCACCATGCTAACACGCCTAACCCCTGGCCATGGCACCTTGCTGAGCTGCGCCGTGCTCCTGGGAAGCAGCGCGGCGGCGTAGCCCCAGCACTGCCCAGCTACAGCATGGGAGGGAGCATCTCCACAAAAATGATGGCACGTTCATCACATGTTTTTATTACTGCCAGACCCAGCCTTTGCATTCTGGTCAGGAGCTAATGAATCACGATTCATTGCTTCACTTGCAGAATGCAAAATATCCAGGAGAGAAGAAATAGAAAAAACCCCCAGCCTCACTCAAGTGTGTTCCCAGCCAGTGAGCGGCACCGCTCACGGCCAGGGTTACCCCGTAACCAGGAGCGGTGTGCCAGGGGATGCGCCCCTCTGGCCGCGCTCAGCAGCCTAAGGATCGGGGCGGGGGTTGGGGGTCACTGAGGCCGCTACAGGCTGCTGTCACAGGCGGCGGTCTCTTTATCTTCCTGCCATCTCCCACCTTAAAAGCATCACTTTTCTTGCCTCTTTTCCTCTTCCCTGGTGGGTTTCAGAACCTCACTGGGCGGCTTGTTCAGGACCTTCTCCTAATTCTCAGCCCAAATATATTTCCCATCAGATCAGACCGGTTTGAGCTTGTATCTGCTCCCCCCTCATTGCTCTTCAGCACAACGAGAGACATTCATTAGCATTAGAAGGGAAAAAATGTAAATCTTTAGTTCTTTGTACCCAAGTCCGTGTAAAATGCAGAAGTTGTGAAGCCAAAAGTTAGGTGAGTTAAAAGAAAAATTATACTTGCAACAAAAACTAGGGCCTGGCGATATGAATAAATAGTAAGAACTTATTGAATTAATACATTCATATTTGCCACCAAAAATTGGAAGACATATTAAAATCTTAGGTCCATAATTAGGAAGCGGTCCCCACCTCCCTAAGACCAGGCAAGATTGTATGTCGAAGACCCCTTTGCTGTGACTGGGGGCTGTTCCCCCCGGCGGGAAGCTGGTGCCGACTGCAGGCAGCACCTGGGACCTGAGGGACGTCTGCTCAGACACCGCCGCCAGCACTGCTCTTCACCCACCTCCCAGAGCGCCTGGGCCTGGTAGCACAGCTTTCTCCCTGGGAGGCTCTCCCTGCCACGCACGGGTTTCATGCGCAGAGGAGCGCTGCTGCGGAATGAGAACTCACTTTCTTCTAATTGTGTGTTGCCTTGCCAAGAGGAATCGTGCAAGGGGATGTTCCCCCAGTCCTCCCCTTCTCCCGTAGCCCTCCCTCCTGCCGTCAGCGCTCGGCAGGGAGCAGGTCTCTCTGAAGGGAAACACTGGCAGCGGTCAGGCTGCTGGCAAAGCTGAGAGCAGCAGAAAGAGCAGGGTGTAATGAAAATAGTGAACTTATTAGCTGCGTGTGCGCAGGTGGGGACTGGCGAGAGAGATTCCCAAATCACAGTGAGTCACTTCCGTAGCCTTTCAGAGCAAATAAGCCTGATCAAAATATTAAACTGCAAGAAAACTCAGTGATGTTTTAAGCAAGAAGAACTAGAAGCCACAAAGTCTGTGGATGCAGAGGGTGGGACCTGTGATCCCAGGGACTCTTAGAAAATGGTCGTCTCCCAGCCTGTGCAAGACAGGCAGCCGTGCAGCCGGTGTGCGGAGCATGCAGGTCCCCAGGGCTAACCTGCACCCTGGCAGAGCAAGTCAAGGGATCCGGGACCACTTTATGGAAATGACTCATGTCCCAGAACCACTGAGCCACGGCACAATGCATTTGCTCTGGCCACTGACTCCAGGCAGAAGCTTTCCTGTGACCCTGCTGGCACTGGAGGCTGTCCTCGCATTCACCAGCTCAGCCCACAGGCAGTGTTTGTGCAAAATCCTTCCCGGGTATGGTGGCAAATCTGGACTTTGGCACAGCCTGAGTGTTTTTGAGGGACGGCACCATGCAGGGGGACTCTCATTCCTGGATGTCAGGGCTGCAGACATCCCTCCCAACATCCCTCTTGGGAAAGATTTGGGAGGAGGAGGGAGAGATGAGATCAGACTTTCAATGAACTTTCCCTGATGGAAAAGGCAAAGCAATTACATTAGCCCTTCTGAATTGTGCTTCTGCTTACCAGGGCGCAGGGCCTTCTCTTTCAAATACAGAGGAAAGCAGTGCCTGGCACCTTCCCCTGAAGGGAATATCCCTGATATTCCCCTGAAATCGGGGGATTTCAGAGCCGGTAAAGGTCACGAGGCTGTCATGGCTGTCCTCTGAGAATCCCCTTTTCTGCAGGCTGCCAGAGCACCCTCTTGGCTTTTGGGGTACAGCGGAGAAGACAGTAATGTGGGGCTGTTCTGCCTAGAGAACAACTAGGAAACATCTGTGTTCAGTGCGGTCGAGCGCTGGGGCCCATCACACACTCCCCAGGGCTCGTAACCCTGTGGCTGAGCTAAGGGGAGCAATATCTGGTTTGCTTTGCAAAGCACGCAGAGTTTTATGGATGACAAGCAGCCATAAGAGAGTAAGGTAGAAATGCACGAATGTCACAGGAGAGCGGCGGCCAGGCCAGGTCCGGCCACAGAGCGGTCGGAACGCGGTAACTGCATTGGCCTGGATGTCAGGTGGCCTGTGTAAGACATGGCACCTGCACGAGCGGGCTGCGGGGCTCCTGGCAGTGACAGCAGCAGTGGCCTTGCAGGGTCCTTGCGGAGTAGGGCTGGCGGCTCCCGGGGAGCCCCGTCTGCAAGGCTGCGGGCCTGCACAGAGGCTGCTCTCAGCCATTGCAGCTTGACTGAAACCCTGCACTGAAACTGAGCAGGAAAACCACTGAGCAAACAGATGGGGAGTGGCCCTTAGAGCCCACATAGCCTCCCCTGTAGCAGATGTTGGCTCCGATCCGGGGCAGCCCCTTCCCTTTAAGGCCGCTGATTTTGCATTTCTGTCCAAATGTTTACTGCTGTATAATCCTTGGAAATTTTTTTTTTCCATGCCACACCTAGTGTATGGTACAGCCAAGCCTGATTTCCCCAGACACGTGCCCTAAGCCAGGCAGATGGGCAGAGACACATGGCTGGAGCGCATCACATGGCAGAGAGGAGCTTGCCATCCCATAGGCACTTCTTTGCTGCGCACCTGCAGCTGGATTAGGACTGCGCGCAGAGCAGCCATCAGTCGTGTTGAGACCCTGATCCAGGACATGATCACAGCTGAAATGTTTGTGTTTATGGCAGCCGATCGCATCAAGTGCATCTGCTATTGCAGAAGGGCTATTGGTGAGCTGATTTCAGCTCGCAGCCATCTATGCAGCCTCACTTTTCTAAGCCTGTGGGTTTTCAATGCTTAATGCAACAAGTGCAGCTTCAGCCTTGCCTTCCATCCCCTTTGCACAATGCTGGCACAGTCCTACCGTCAGCCAAATTGTGGGACCGATCCAGCTATGAAAAAAGTGTTTTGGTTGATCAGTGCCCTGGTCTAGTTTATCTCCCCACACCCTGTCTCAGCATGGAGTAGGAAAAAGAGCCAGCAGTGCCACCACAGCATGACACCGGCTCAGTCCCTCCAGTCACAGAGAATCCATATCACACCCTTCCCCGCCCCCCTCCCCGATATCTATCACTGATACTCATGCAATAGATGGGAGACATTTTTTGCCAGAGCACAAAGTCTCATCCCTTTATATGTATTTCTCCAAGGAACTGCGTTTCTCCAGTGGAATTGGTTTTCCTACATTTAAAGTTGCAGCCGGAGGTGATCTGGGTAAAATAAAGCAGGATAAATACATAAGGTGCTAATCAAAAGCAGCGTTCAAGGGCGGAGAGCCCACGTATGGATTTGCAAACGGTCACATGAAATGAGGCTGTCCCTGTATTTGGTAGAATTTCCCCTGCTTGATTTTGGAGGAATATGTCTCTTCCTCCAAAGGCAAATGCTCCAGCAGAAAGCGTGGGAAAGGAAACTGCAAGGAAGAAAGTTGTCACCAATTTAGCCATTAGCCAGTTCATTTACGAGGGCCTGGCTGGCAGGCGCTCGGCACCTTGCTAGCGTCACGTACGAAATGCTTTTTGACAGCATCAAATCGGTGTCATAAAACACAAGGTGTGAGGAAGTCGGATGCCTCCTGAAGATGCCAGGTTAAGTGACACTGGCCACCAGCACACTGATTTTCAAATGCTTTGCACAAGGAAAGCAGCTGGAATTGCTAGCTCAGACAGCATGACCTTTCCAAGCTCTGAGATGGTGGCGGACCGTGTAACCTAGGGGATGGGAGGAGGGTCTCAGAGGGGACTCACAGCAGGTCTGGTGGGCTGCGGTTCTGTTATCAGTGTGCGTCAGTACATCGGTGAGTTCTACCTCATTCAGCGGATGGTGCCCATAGTCTGGGCCGCGGTGCTAAGGAGAGGACAGTGTCATCCTGGCTGTGCTGGAGCACATCCGCAAGTGTTGCACAGCATATTGAATGTGACCAGTGCCAAAGAGGTGTCCCCCTCCTCTCCCTGCTTACACCCAGCTCCTCACGTTTTTCCCCAGGAACAGCTTCACGCACTCATGGCTTTCATGACCTGCAATTGTTTGGTCTTTGACAAAGACCTGGAGTAACAACCAAGTATTTGGCACTAAGTGTTTTGAGTTGTTTCAGAATGGTTGTAGATTCTGTATAGGGATTTTAGGTTGCATCACCTCCTGCTCAGGATGCTCCTCCCTGGCTGCCCTGGAGCGAGGTCTCCTCTTTCAGAAGGGCCTCCCCCGTAAGATTTGCAGCTCATCTCTTGGTGCAGAGGGAGTCACCTTCCTCAAGGGACATGCTTTGCATCTGGACTACATACACTGCAGTGTGTCAGCACCATCTGGACAGCAACTTACCACAGCACTGAAGGGGGAAAGCAGATGGAGAGTGAAACAGGGAGAAGAGAGAAGAAAAAAGGCCTTCTCTGCTCTGGGAAAATGTCCTGCCCTTTATTATTGTATCCTGCAAGAACCACTTCGCTATTTAGGGAGATTTTCCCCTTCCTTCTCCCAGTTTCTCAGTCTGAAAAACAGGTGAGGGATTTCCTCCAAGCTCTGGAGGCCTTTTACAGTCGGCAGGGAGAAAGAGGGATATCCACCTATCTAGAGCTTGACCCGGTGATCTGTTTGAATCTTGGATGAGAAGAAGCATGGCCTCACATGGCCTGTCTCTCTGGACCTCGAAAGGAGTCCAGAGCAGCACAGGGGAGACGGCCACATTTGTTGTGTAAAAACCACTCCAGATGTCCACCCAGGGGATTACTCCCGGCAAACGTGCTGTCACTTAAATTCAACCATTAACTTACCACACGCTCATTTTTCAGGCGAGTGCTATAGAGAGGGGCTTGCACGGGGCGGAGGCAGCGTGGTCAGTGGTTTTGCAACCAGCCTTTTGCAGTCCTACCATCCTGCCACACCTTGCTTGACATCATTTGTAGTTCCGCTTCCTTTGCCTTCTGTCTCACATCTTTACTGTCCTCCCTCTCCAGGGCCAGCCCTCCCAATAAGCAGTGGAGGTGATCGCTAGGGATCCCATGTCTCAGGGATGTTTGACAGGCTACAAACAGGACTGCCACAATCAGAAAATGCAGCTGGACTCCTTTGCTTCATCTGAAATGCTTTAGTCCAGCTGGGCCCAGATTTTCCTCCAGCTACAGGGTGGTCCTTGAGTGGTTATTAAGTAGAGGGTTTTGCAGGCTTCCAGAGAACAGGGTTGTAATTCTTCAGAAAACTGTGTAGCTCAGACAAACGTCATTTTTCTTATTGAAATGTAGTCGTGATCTTTACTCTGAAGACACAGGCCATGTGCTTACAGAAGTTTTGTTCCTGTAGCAGCTTCACATTTGGAACAGAATTACTGAAGCAAACCAGTCACTTAGCACACGACCCCAGTCCCTTCAACCTGAGGTAAACAGCATTCGGCTCTGAAAGCATCCTTATTCCCACCTTCATCTCCTCACCCTGCCACCCTGCCTTTGTACAGAAAATGAGATCAGGAATCTGATCTGGCTGAAAACTAAGCAGGATAAGAAAAACAAACAAAGCAAGCAAGCAGAGAGAATCCTCTGCAAGGCGGTATATACACTGACATGGGCACAAGACAGGTAGGGGAATCGCGTGGCTGAGGAGGGACCAAGACCACCCCCGTCACTAGCATCACCCACTTACATCCACTTAATGTGACCACAGAACTGCTTTGCTTGCCAATTGGTGATCTTGGTGCAGAAATAAAATAAAAACTCAATAAAAAAGCTATGTTCCAGCAAGCGTAGCTGAGCATCAAATTCGCTAACATAAGTATTCCCATGGAAGGCAGTGAGTGAGTAAATAAATAGAAATTGCTTTACCTACAGGAGAGTAGTTCATACTGCTATAAATATTATGCTCTGCCATATTGCCAGGCTCCAATACAGAAAGGTAGTAAATATTGCATAAGTTATCAGGGGACTTTCGGTATTGCCAACCACATGTGTTAAAGAACCCACAAATGGGATCTGAAAACAAACCCGAGGCTGGATTAAAAACCACAGGTTCAAAGTAAATAGATGTTGATGTCTTTTTTTTTTGCCTCTTGCCTTCAGGGCCTTCGAGGTGACAAGTGCTGTGCCTGTCTTTTCTTTAAAATAAAGGAGGCAGTGATCTCCCTTTAATGAAAAGGCAGCTGAAATTCCTATTTGATCAAATGATTCAAGAACCTGGGGCTTTAAAGATTTACAATAAAATATTATGCTTCTGCTAAAACTGGGACAACTGGACACACAAACATTTGTTCCAGAGGATGTTGCTTTTCCATGGAAAGAGGTACCAGGATGCCACAACTAGCAGCGCTAGTTTTAAAGATCTTACTTCAGTAGTTATCATAGCATTTCCCAAAATAAGACCTGTTTGAGCAATCCCAAACCTATGACACATGCTGTAACTTACTGTCGGTATAGACAGATTCATTATTTAGAGACTATTCAATACGCCAAGCAATTTATTACACTGAAATTGAGGCAGGTTTCCTGGACTAGCTGGACTTTAAAGTCTGTGTAAGGGCAATACCAGACATACAGGGGGACCGCACTCAGCCCCTGCTTGTGTAGACCTCCCTGCCTTCCCCCCCAAAAAGCAAGTTCTTCTAAGCACATCCAGATTTTCTCATTTTAAATTACGTTTTTTCCCCTTTCACAGCAATCTAATCTTCCCAACATCTAAGTGCTCTGAGGCTTACAAATGTACAGAAAAAAAAAATTAAAACAAAATAGTTTGTCATTTCAGCTGTTTTTGCATTGGCCAAGCAGAAAATTTCTAATTACAACATATGGGGAAGGGCTTTTTAATTAAATATTTATTTTTTAAAAATTAAAATAATAAGCATGTGTAAAATACCCAAAGATCTGTGTTTCAGATGAGGAACATAGTACTGCTGGTGGTCAGTTAGTGCATCTGTCCTCAGCTACTTCAGAGAGTATCACCTTTTCCCACATCGAGCCTGATGGAGTAGAAACACTGCAAAACCAGAAAAGGTAATCAATAGTAAACAGCTAGATTTTGACACTTTCATAAACAGATATTTCTACAGAAGTGCTATTTTGAAAGCCACTTTTTAATGTGACTTCTGTTAGACTTAAGCAGATGCTTAAAGTTAACCATCTGCTTAATTGCTGCTAGGATTAGGGATGGATTTAAATAGAGCTTTTATTTCTTGCTTAACATAGTGCCACTTTCTTTTTGCCTTAATAAAGCACTTATGCCCATGGTTCATTTTAAGTGCTTGATTAGTGCTAGTGACTTCACTTATATGCTTAAAGTTAAGAATATGATCAGTGTTAGATTGTATCTGGTTCTTAATTGTCTATGAAGTACTGGCCCAAAGCCATGTTTAGCACTTAACAAGCATGCAAACGAGTCCCGCATCTAGGAATAGAAAATGCCAGAACTCAGCAAAAGGACAAAATAAGCTTCAAACAATTGCAACGCACACGTTCTTGCTCTTGGCCCCTGGCAGAGAGCTGTGTAATATAAAGAGAAAGTCCCTGCTTCTCTGTCCAAACGCCTTGAGGCTTGCTGGCAGATTAAAAGCAAGGCAATTTCTGTGACTTGAGAGTGATTTAAAATCTGTTGACGAGTTAAGAGTCGCTTATCTTGATCATCATGTTGGTTATAGCATGGCTCATTTCTCACTTCTAAGCAAGAACAGAGGCTGGAAAAGCCCTGCTGGACTCTGGTCTGCTCCACACAAGCTGGCAGCCCACCCTCCTCGCTGTGGTTGCTGGGCATCCTCCTGTAGTGCCCTGGGTGACAGGACAAGCACCTATTTTGAGCCCTTTGGTTCCCTCAGATTCCAAATAAGATTTTTTTTCTATGAATTATGCTTGGAGTGTAACAAGCAAGAAGGCTTCTGATTTTAGCTTTCTGCTAAATCCTGTGTCTTTTCAGTACAGAGTGAGGTGGGACAGCCGGGCTCCCCTGGCTCTTTCCTAAGGTACAGCAGTGACCAGGGTCTTTGACTTCTGCTCTCAAAGTGGAAGCGCAGCCCAGCCCCACCAGGCTCACTGGAGAGCCCTTCCTGCAGTGATTTCATCCTCGCTTTTTGTTTCTCTTTATACTCCATGAAAGAGGGAAAAACAGGAGGAGGACTTTGTGTTCCTGTTCCCTCTCCTTCCTGCCAATACCATGGGGTTAAAAATGACCATGCGTTTCTTCCAAAGGTATTAGCATAATTATGTCTCCACTCTGAATGTGCAATAGCTGGCTGTGTTCCACTAAAGATGGCATTTAACTAATCCTGCTTTAGAAACCCATACTATTTATATCTTCTAAAATCAACTTCATCTTCAGAAATGCCCTTTAAAGGGCACATTTTATTCCATTCTGACCATATGTTTTCACCGTGATCTGTGTATTTTAAATGTGTTTCCAAAGGTTAGCATCCAGGACTGCTCCCCCAGATGCTGCTTGTGCATTGCTGTCTAATGTTAGTCATGCAGCCGGCTCAGCTGTTTGCTTTTTGAGAAAACCAGTCCCTATTTATCTAATTACTTTGTGTTTGGAAAGTCAGTGTGAAGTTCTCAAACACAGAGGGGATCCCAGGCACTGACTGTCAACACCAGCTAAGTTTGTCCTACGGGGTTTGCCACCAGCCGTGCCGAGCTTTCTCTCCCAGAAAGAAAGTCCTTGTTCTTTCTCTTCACCTGGATTTCTTCTATTGATTTCATCACTTCTTTTCCCTGATCTATTCTGCAACACGACAGAAAGGGCAGTGCTAAGTAAATTAAAAACAAAGAAAATCAGAGCAAACAAAATATGAAGTGCTACGGAGAGATTTTAAACGCCAGATCAAAAGTGAGTTCAAGCATTCCCACCTGGGGGGGTGGCAGTCATTGTAGTGGTTGCTCTCTAAAAGCAGAGACGTTGCTGTTGAGAAATTCCCATGCAGGATACGTCTCTGTTCCAGAGCCTCCTGCTGTGGGTCTAGCAAGGCTCTGGTAACATTGGAAAAAGCTGCCCTTTTTCATAGACCTCACACTTGGTTGTCTACACGGAGGAAAAAAACATTCCTTCATCAAGAAGACGGCCTTTCCAAAGATGCTTCAAAAGGTATCTGTTTCCTTGGAGAAAGATATTTGGAGCTCTGTGTAACCTTTATCTTCATGGCAGTGTTGCTGTTTTTTAAAATAATATTTTATCCAAGACTGGGAAATTTTCTTCCTGTGATTTTGTTTTTCTGTAGGTGTACCTTTTAGCTGTAGTTGCTCAAAAACAAAAGTTGTATTTTCCTCATACCAAGCTCTTCTAGACAGTTTGCTTTTGCAGTTTGGCACTTGGGTGCTTTTGAGTGAGTATCTACAGAAATTCACTGTGAAGGAGAAACATGCTTGTGTGTAGGGAGTCCATGAGTGGGCACAGCTTACATGGTACTTGTTCCATCGCTGGATCTAAGGCGCGTGTGGGAGGAAGAGAATCCACTGTGAATGAGCGTGTGAATTTGAACGTGCTTTCAGCAGAGGGGACATATTTTTGTGAGCTATCTTGAAGCCCCGTTGTACGAGACAGTCCTCCTCATGCTACCCATTTTTACTCTGACGTTTGGGCAGAAGGATTATTTTCTGCCTGGTTGTTGGCGTAGCTCAGTAAGCTGTGCTGCTTTTCTGAGGGGGTCAGATGTAACCCCCAGAACTTCAGTGCCCATTGCAGCTGAGTATTTTCTACCTGCAGCTGTACATTCAACTCCTCCTTGATTTCTAACAGTTCATTTAAGCCTCCATCTCTTATAGCCTTAAAATAATGAATGAACAATAACCACTGCTGTGAAGCAGTTACAGCTGCAATGCCCATACCTGTCTGTTGCAAAGTCACAAAGATAAAGTGAAATGACCCCATCCCCACACACGCTCTGCTTTGCTGACATGAGGACCAGGTTGTATGTACATCTACATGCACATAGCACATGCAGCCATATGTCACGTGTCTGTAGATATACATGCATACTCACATAAAAAAAAAACCCTACTGATAAGAAACACTGTTTGTAGCAAGCCCAACAGTGTCATCACAGCTTTCCATCAGGAACTTGCTCAGTTAGAGCAAGTACTTCATCCGGAGCAATGGTTTCTGCCATGTCCTTCCTTTTCTGGATAGACTAAACTCTGTCTGTAACTATGTACCATTTAAAAAGCCTTCCATTTAAACTGTAAAAAAAAAAAGAGATCAAAAAGAAACAAATGACTGAGTTGGAGTTTCCTGTGAAATGTTAACTCATACAGTTTTTAATTCCTTGATGGATATTTTCCAAATAAAATATCTGCCTTGAGCACTGCTTGGACAACGTAGCTCTGGGCGTGAGTCACTGCCGTTCAGTGAAGGAGGCTTGCAGCAGTCCCAAGGGGTGAGAAGCACGAGGCACCCAATTACCGCACCAGCAGGCAGGCAGGGTAAGCACTGGGCATCCAGGTGAACCACACTTCTCTCTTGCCACTGCCAGGGAGTTCCTGCAGCCAAGCCCACAGCACATGTCCTGCGGACAAGTCTGCAGCAGCTGCAGGTGTGAGAAACACCTCCTGCCTGACCTTGCTATGCCAGCAAAACACGGAGCATCCATGCAGCCGTGCCGTGGTGACAGCCCCAGCTGCCCTCAGTGATGCTGATCAGGAGGGCGCACGGTGGGGCGGGCAGGAGGGGAACTTCTGTCGGAAGATACTGGGGCACTCCCGGGAGGCTCTGCTGATGTGGGTGAACCAGCAGGGTCTGCCTTATGGAAAAGGCCTGGAGGAAGCTGAGCCCATTAATCAGAGACTTTCAAAGTCACTTTCGTTTCTTGTTCCTTACGTTTCAAACACCCACAACACTCTTTCCAAAAATATTGGGCTCCAGCGAGCTGCCACAGCCGTAATCAGACAGAGTGTGCTCTGGCTGCTGTGGCCAGCAGGGTTGTGACGGACAGTAACAAGCCTTGCGCTGAACGGGGCTGGGGGGAGCCTTTCCAGCCCTCCTCGTGTTACTGCGCAGCCACAGGGAGCGATTCCACCTGCCTTCATCATTTTCCCCACGTGTAAACCAGGACCAGTTGCACCTGCCTTACCTTCCCCACAAAAGCGGTATGATTAATTAGCATCCGATTTATGCTTGCAAAATCCTATTAAAAATCCCCCTATAATCTGAAAAGTCTGACCTGAGTGTTCCATGGCTGTTCCTCAAAAGTAATAAAACCTTGTAGATGCAAGTACAATTGCTCTCTGGCTCAGCTTAAACCTGGGTTTGACAGACCCCACCCTACCTGCGATGGGAGTCTGGAAGCTGCTTGTGAGGCTTAGATGAGTGCTAGAGGAAAGCCTGCATGGAAAATAACAGTTCCATAATCAGTGCAGGATTTGGATGGTGTGGGATACTAAAGAACAGGGCCATTCACCGCTTAATGAGGATTAAAATAACTCTTGAATAGCTGCCTTATTCCCCGAGCATCCTGTTCAATGAATGAGTCACAGGATTACAGTTGAAAAATAGGCTGGAATGGCAGAACAAAAACCTGACATAATGAATATCAAATTAGGGCTTGGGGACAGCCTTTAATCTAGCATTTCCAACCCCTTTAATGACCGACATGCTGACTTCACTAGGAGTTTAATTTTTGGGTTTATCCTATATGCTCCTTGTTACAGCCCCTTTTTTAGGGGTCAGTTTGTTTGGATATCGTTAGCCAGGTGCAGAATCACTCTGCAAGCACGATATTCATGGCATAAAAGTATAAGGTAATTGGTTATTGGCTAATGTACATGAAAGACATCTGGGACTTAATGATCTATTAGGCTAAGTATTCATATGCTCATCACCTCTGATAAGGCACTGTAGAGGACTGGCTGGGCAGACTTCCATGAGGAGGGGACCATGGGTTTGGCCTCCCCAGTTCCCTGGGGTGGCCCCCAGTGCGGGGAGCCACCTTCTCCGTCTAACCTAAACTAATGGGAAAAGGCTTTGTATAACGAAGCGTTGGTGCCTCCTCCCCTCGCCCAGGCGCCCTGCTCAGCTCTGCTTGACCAGCCTAACGGCGGTTAAAGGATGTTTGCTCAAGGGCTCCTCTCTTGACTACAAATTGTGACTCGAAAATGCCAGAGGGGGGCAGGCAGATGAGAAATGGGTAGCTTTATGCTGAAAGTATTTACATTCTCATCATCAGTTTTTGGTCCGCTTTCCTCCGTGCCTTTGGGGTCTGCATTTCTTTCAGCTCCTAAAGCCTGAAGTCTTTTGTCGTACTGAAGTATTCTGGAAGATTAGCCCTTGAAAGGGATTTTCTCTTCATTAGAGCAGATGCCAAACAGTTATCTTGTCATCAGAAAACTAAACTGCTTGTTACAACCTTCTCTGAAAATCTCAGCTGGGGAATAAGGTTGAAAGTAGGCAAATGCTGAGGCTGCTGAAAAGACCAGAGCGGCCAAAGGCAAGGAATTCTGTTTCATAGGCTGATTGCTCCTGTATTTCTTTTGTCCTGTGGACTATCGATTTCAGAGCAGTTCCCAGCACTTTAATAAATACTGTAAAGCTAACGCAAAATATTGCATGACTGTCAGAACGATTATATATCTGAAATATAGTCGACATACATTAAAAATATCCTTGTTTTGCAGTTTTTATAAGGAAAGATAAGCAGGAAAATACAGTATTTTCTTTTCTGACACTTGCTATTTTTTCCATTATAGAACACAATAAATCTAGGGTGTTTTGTTAACAATGAGCACATACAAAATCTCTGAGACTGAGAAAATATACCCTAGAGAAGGGTAAAACCAAGTACTTAAGGAAAAGGTTAAGTCCTTACAAAAAAGGTTGTTTCTTAAGAGGATCTCCTGGATAAGAAGTGCAAGAGGAACTCTTTGGGCTATTTAAAGTTTTCTTCATCAGTTACCTGGGGTTTTGCACCTTGAGACAGACAGTTCGGTCAGTGATTTATGCTGCAAATGAGAGCTGTCAGTCCTGACCACAGGAAGAACCATAGAATCATAGAATGCCCTGAGCTGGAGGGGACCCACAGGGACCATCGAGCCCAGCTCCCGTCCCTGCACAGGACACCCCAAATTCACACCGTGGCTCTGAGGGCCTTGTCCAAGCGCTTCTGGAACATCGCCAGGCTGGTGCCGTGATGCCTCCCTGGGGAGCCTGTGCCAGGGCTCCACCACCCTCGGGGGATAGAGCCTTTCCCTAATGCCCAGCCTCACCCTCCCCTGGCACATCTCCCTGCCGTTCCCTCGGGGCCTGGCGTTGGTCACCAGAGAGCAGAGACCAGCCCTGCCCCTCCTCCTCCCCTCGGGAGGGAGCTGCAGAGGCCATGAGGCTGCCCTCGGCCTCCTCTGCTCCAGCTGAACAAACCCAGGGACTCCAGCCGCTCCTCGTACGGTTTCACCTCTAAACCCTTCACTGACTTTGTGGCCCTTCTCTGGACACTGCCTAATAGCTTTATATCCTTAATGTCCTGTGGTGCCCAAAGAAGAGCTCCTTTCAATGCTGAGATCAGCAGATGAGGAGACGCGCTTCTGCGAAGGGGATGAAGGGCTGTCCAGCAGTGTCCCACCCCTGGAGCTAACCCATTCACTCTGATTTCAGTAGCCCATCAGGGGTGCTTTCAGGTCCCACAGGTCAGATCCTGACTTGCTCTGGGCTGTTGCCCTCAGATGTCTGAGGGAGATCGTGTTCCCCCACTGCCAGTCGCTCAGCTACTGCAGGACTATAAAGTACTCTCCATATTCACTATGAAAACCATAGCTTCATGTTTTATCATCCTCTGTGGAAAAGATGCTTAAGCATCTTGAAATCAATTGTTAGATGCCGTGGCTGACACTAGACTAAGTCTTTTCAAAAGTGCACGTGCACTCTAAGTGAAATTAGAGGGATCCCTCCTCTCCATCTTCAAACACAGGCTGGGGACAGCAAGAAGAGAGGCTCTTGGGGAAGTTTAGATCACCTGAACCCCTCTCACACAGCTGCCTGAGCCCTGACTCCAGGCACAGCGGAAACCACCTCTACCTGCAGGAGACACCTGGTCTGACCATGCTGGGCTGCCTGCCCGTCTGAGCATCGCCCCTATGGAGAGGCGTGGAGAAATGAGCTGCCAAGATGACCAGGCGGCTGGAGCATCTCCCTTGGGAGGAAAGGCTGAGAGACCTGGGCTGGTTCAGCCTGGAGAAGAGAAGCCTGAGGGGGGTCTCATCAGTGCTTATAAATATCTGAAGCCTCAAGAGGATGGGGCCGGGCTCTTTTCAGTGGTGCCCAACGCCAGGCCAAGGGGCCACGGGCACAAGCTGGAACACGGGAAGTTCCCCCTGAACATGAGGACAAACCCCTTCCCTGTGCGGGTGCCAGAGCAGGGGCACAGGCTGCCCAGAGAGGCTGTGGGGTCCCTTCCCTGGAGACATTCACCCCCCGCCTGGACGCGGCCCTGTGCCCCTGCTCTGGGGGTGCCTGCTCATGCAGGGGTGGGACGGGGTGAGCTCCAGAGGGCCCTGCCAACCCCCGCCAGTCTGGGATCCTGTGGTATTGAGGAAGTGATAGGGAGGAGAGACAGCGAGGACTCAGCAGTGGTGCACAGGCTCATTTGCTTCCCTTGGTGCTGACCTTGGAAGAAGATTTCCCCTTTTCAGGGTCCAAGATATCATTGCCACCAGCAGAAGTAGGGTGTTAGGGCCTGTGGGTGCTGTCACTGGTGGCCGTGGGGGTGCAGGGTGGGCAGCCTGGTTGGGGACCGCACTGGCTGAGCGTACTGTGCATGTTCCATGTTCAGCTGGGGCATTTTCCCAGGGTTTGCAGGGCAGCTGTACAGGCTGTCCTGCAGAGACATGGTCAGGGCAGGAGACGGGACATTGGGCTGGTTTCACTGTACTGTAAGCTGATGCAGGTATTTACTGGTGGATCAAATCCTGCACTGAGTGCTTCTGGAGTGCGTAGACAGGTCGGTAGCTGCAGCAGAAGGGCCACCTCAGCATGGCAGCAAGGCCATCTAGGCAGAAACTTGTCCCTTAGCTTTTCCCAGTTCTTACAGACTTCTCTTCCTCCCTCCAGTATCTCATCCCCTCCAAGAGCATCTTCCCATCTCCTTTCATAAACGCATCCCATCACAAGCTCCCCTTCCCCATCTGGGTGAAAAGTTGCATTTCCCAGAGCAGCGGTTACTGAATTCACATACAGACCACAGATATAATCGCGTGGGAAGCAGCATTTTGTTCTGTCCTTACTATGGGAACCCACTTTCTTCTGAGAAAAAAACTGAAGCCCTTAAAAGCCCTGCCTATCCACATGTCTCCTCCCGGACTGCAAAGGGGCTGGGAGCACTGGTTTCCTTTCTGCCAGTGAAATGTCTCATTCTTTCTGCTGTTTATTGTATCTGATCACTTCTCCAGCTGTGCTTAGAAATTTCATATTGTGGTCTGGCAATTCAGAGCACTATGCATCCTTTATTTCCCTAATGGAGTTTCCTAGTAAATAGCTTTGAACTCAGATCCTTGTCTCTACAATAGATATGCTTCTGCCTAACTGGCACTTCACAATTAGCAGCATTATCTTGTTAAACCTGAAGAGGAGCAGGAAGGCTCAGCCATCGTTTTGTTACTTAGAAATTGTTTACAATAGGCTACAAAAGTGGCAAATGAAGCCCAGTGCTGCATTCAGATGCCTGATTAGCTCAGCCACATGAAAATGCCAATAATTCAGGGTCTAACAATTTTGGATGCCATTTCTTAAGCAGTAGCCTCAAAACACCTGAATTGGTTAGAAGGGAAAAAAGGGAAGGGGAGGGAAGGGAAGGGGAAAGAGAAAGAAAAAATATTAGGGGTGAGAAGGAAAGCTTCTCAGAATCAGAAGATGATAGTTCCTATTCATCTACATGCAGGTGTAACTGTCCTCAGGAGCGAGGTTGCGAGAGTAAGTGACTGCATTGGAGCACTCTGTGTCTTCAGGAGAGAAAAACCTCTGTTATTTCCCTCTGAAAAAAATTAATGTGTTCAAGTTATGTCTGCTGCTGCTTTAAATGCTTGCATTTCTCTCTCTCTCTCTCACACACACACACACACACACACACACACACACACACGTCTTGATCTCTGTGTAACCTTTTATCTGTCAGCTCCTGCAGTGTGTAAGCAACATTAGCTGAGGACAAAAAGTTTGGATGTTTGGATGTTTTCTGTGATTTGATTTGTAAATTAGCTTTGCTGTAGCCAGGCTGGAAGTTCTTGCTGTCCTTAGCTAGCCTGCATGACTGCAGTCCTACACCTGGCTGAAACCCAGAGGGACCAGCATAAGAACCACAGGCTACTATACAGAGCATGTGGAAGGATGGAAACCACTGGGGAAATACCTCACTTTCTAAGGTTTTCAGGAGAGAAGTGGCTGTATAGCAATTCAGTCATGCTCGGTGAACTTATCAGCTGCAAATGTCAAGGACAGGTCATCAGAAAATACAACAGGCTCATTACTCACTACCTAGTTTGCAACTTCCAAAAATAGATTTAATAACGTATATACAAGGTAATAAATGGTGGGTAAAATAACCAATAAAATACGTGATGGACAACAAGTTGAACATAAGCTAGCAATGTGCCCTTGTGGCAAAGGCGGCCACGAGCACCCTGGTCTGCATTTGGAGTGTAGCCAGCGGGTCAGGGGAGGTGATCCTTTCCCCTCTGCTCCGTACTGGTGAGAAATATCTGTAGTACTGGGACCAGTGATGGGCTCCCCAGTTCAGGAGAGACACAGACAAACAAGAATGGGTCCAGAAAAGGGCCGGGAAGACGTTTAAGGGACTGGAACATCTGTTGTAATGGGAGAGGCTGAGAGCTGGGTCTTTTCAGCCTAGAGAAGAGAAGGCTTGGGGATCTTGTCAATGTATGTAAATAACTGCTGGGGAAGTAAAGATAGAGCCAGGCTCTTCTCAGTGGTGCCCACTGACAGGGCAAGAGGCAATGAGTCAAACTGTAATACAGACAATTCCACTTAAACATAAGTTTAAGTTTAAAAATTTTTTAAAATTAAAAATTAATTTAAATAAATTTAATTAAAAATTAAATTTAAAAATAAGTTAAAAAATTTTCTTACTGTAAGGACTGTTGAACACTGGAAGAGGATTTGCAGTGAGGAGTCTCCATCTTTGGAAATATTCAAAACCCTAACGAACACGGTCCTGGGCAGCACGGCCTAGCTGACCCTGCTTTGAGCAGGAGGTTGGACTGGATCTCCAGAGGTGCCTGCAGCCTCAGTGGTTCTGTGATTTTATGACCGTGATAGCAGAAAACCAGCTGTAAGAGAGAAACTGTTGTTCTCAGGACACGGACACCCCTAATGTGCGCTGTACAAAACAGCTGCCTCTGCAACGAAAACCCTAGGAATTCTGCACAGAGGAGACTGCCCCAAAGCTGTCCGGCAGTCCCAGCAGCCCTGGTGCTGGCTATAAGGGGTAAACACCAGTCTAACAGTAATATTTAAGACACATTTCTGCTTGACAATTTCATGAACTGAATCTGATTAAGTCTATACATGCCAGCCCACACCTTAGCCCCACAGCTTTTCAGAAGCATAGAATATTTAGATTATCTAAGAGAATAATCAAGTTGATGATTGACAAGCCTCATGATCTAGAAATATCTACATGTGGGAGAGTTTTCTAGTAATAAATTGTTTTCTTAGTCCCCCCCAAAAATATGAAAGATCTAACAGGGGTTTAAGCCAGATGATACAGTTAAGACCTAAAGTATATCGTGGATTTTGGTAATGAAGACTAAAAATACTGCAGTCATTTGTTCTAGGCAAGTATCAGACTTTCCATCACATACTGTCTTTTACAATCGTGCTACTGAAAAGGGCTGTTTGAACTCTAGAAACAGTTAAAACCTAGTGCAGAAATTACTGAGCAGGATTCTGTATCATGCTTGCTGGAAACTAGGTTAAAAGTGTCCCATCTGATACCATATCTCCCAAAAATCCCTCTGGACAGTTACAGAGGTTACAGAAATATCCCTTATTTTATTTGTTCCACCCATCCTCCTGTCCAGTTTTCACATTAAAGTGAAATTAGACTATCTGGAGGAACAGAAACTGAAGTCAAGTCACAAAAGCAGTTACTGCAGGGTTTTTGCTTGCTAGAAGTGACCGGTGGTGGAGGATCCAAAGGAAAATTCTACCTTAGGTGACCTGTAAGCCGCTTATTCAAGTGCACTTTAGGTGCCTGCATGAACCTGGTCTGCTTTCAAGGTTTTCTCATCACATACTGGTAGCCAGGCTAATATAGTTTCTCTATTTTCAGCTGCCTATGTATATAATGAGTGCCTATTTTCTAGATGGAGAAGCAAGTAAACTGAAGTTTTCAGTCTGTTGTCATCCAAATAAATAACCTCTGACTTCAGTCCTGGCCGTACACAGACATCCAGCATGCTGTGCAGGGAGATGAGTTTCTGTGAGATAAAGTAGCCGCAACATGGACTTCTCGGAAACAAATCATGTCAATCTAATCTTATTTTTACTTTTTTACTGTGTTTTGTGGATGGGGATAAATGGCTTACATTAAGGATCACAACCTTAGCAAGGTTTTCAGCAGTTTTTTTGGAAAGTAATATGAAACTAATTTGAGAAGCATGTTCTTAATGAACTTCTATAGGGCAGATGCCGTACTGGCTGGCTAACCATGAAAGGTATCTAGAGGGATGACGTGATGTGGCTCTGCATTTAGTCTTTTTGTTATTTGTGGAAGGGGAATTTGCTTATTAAATTTGCAGATGATATGAAGCTTGGATGACCATGAGTCTGTTAGAGGATGGGATTAGAATTTTAAAAATTCCTGACAAATTGGAGAAATAGACTGAAAATAAATTGATTAAATGAAAAGAAAGGCTGCACATTGGACTGAAACAGGAATACTAATAATAATACTTGTCTATGTTGAAGAACAATTAGACAGGAAACAGTTCTTTGCAAAAGCAATAAGGAATCACCGAGGACTACAAACTTTACATGAATGAGGAAAAGAAAAATATCATGCAAGTTTGTGTGAAGAGTAGATGACTGGGGAAAATCCAGCCACTCCACTCTGTACTGGTAAGGTTTCTTTTCAGAAACATGTCCCACGCTGTATTCCAGACCTGAGAAGGACCTAGGTCAATCAGAGAGAGCACGGGGTGATAGATTGACAATAATCAAAGGCAAAGCAAGTTGTATAGAGAAACATAATGGAAATGGCATTGTTTAGCTTGAAGAATAAAGTTAAGGGAACACATAGTAACAGCTTTGTTGTGAAGAGCTATTGCAGAAATAAGGGGAATTCTCTCCATGTCCCTAGTAGACAGGAAAGAAACAATTGGCCTGAAAAGCAGTAAGAAAAGCCTAATGAAGCAGATCTTCTGGGGAGAAAGTGAAATACCAATGACAGGTTTTTAAGGATAGCAGACTAGACATCAGCCTAGCCCATTCTGCCCTGGGAGAGCATGAGATGCAAGAAGATTCCTTGAGATCCCTTCTCACCCTACATTACTACAGTTCTATAATGGCTTGTAAAGATCTGGACAAAGAATTCATTCCTTACTGAAGGCTTGTCTGGAAACTAAAGATGATAGAAGTTTATCAGCAGTCACTTATCTAATGGTTTTATTACAGTGAGAAGGAGAGAAAGTTGTTTTTCAACCCAAAGGGTAGTTACTAACCACAATGGTAGCAGTTGTTCTGCCATTGATTGTTCCTCCTACTTTGCAGCATGGTGCATTTAATACCAAATGCATCAGGTCTTACAGGATTCTCACTTCTCAGGGGAGGGAGATCTACAGTCCACGTGCAGCTCTTTAACTCTACCCCCTGTGTTTTTGAAGCCACTTACCTGATCCTCTCCTGCACTCACACAGGACATTTTTGTCATTGCAGTCACAGTGGGAGAGTCTGGTTTCCATGTAGTTGGGGCTCCATGCTGGATGGAGGTGGAGCAGTGGCGTGGGGGTTGCAGTGTTCCAGCAGCTCCCAGGAACACACCATGATATCAGTACATGGGTTGTGCTTTGTTCCTGTCTGGACATGCTCCTTACCTTCGCAGATAACTCTAATTTGCAGGCTCAGCAGAAGGGGAACAGTTTCCCATTATCGTGTTCTTCCTGCATCTGGAATTTTAAGTGAACTACATAACAGAATCTTCTGCTTTCTTAAGCATTTTCGTCTCCTTTCTTTAATCATGCTGAGATTTCCTGTGAATACTGTGAGTTGTAATTATCATCTGCAGATCAGTGGGGATGCTAAGCTGTTTCTTAAAGGGATTTTTTTTTTCTGTGAATTTCAGATGACCAAGAACAAAATTATAATCACCTGATACTAAACAGTGCCACCCAGACACCTACACATGGTAAGAGACAACAAAGAGCAAAATTACACATGTTGTAACTTTCCTCTGCCAGCCAGTAGCATTTACTGGTATCAAAGTATGTTTAATGTTAATAGAAATGTTCTTATGGCGATGATGCATGAATGATGGTTTCCATTAACATTAAACATAGGACCATATTTTTAAATAGTATGCAAAATGAAATATGGCCCAGTCTTTTATAATTTTACCTACAAACCTTGTGTTTCCCCATGTCTGATTGCTCCTTTCTCCCTTCCACTTCAGCAAGGTGCTGCCAGATTTAACTGGCCAAAGTCATAAAAATGATAACCAAAGAAAAGTCCATCTTGTCAGCCAAGCCACTCAACTTGTAATGCTGCTTGTGTGTATTTCTAAGATAGGTTAGAAGGACAGGGAATGTGGGGCAAGGGCTACTAAGCTGACATGATTTTGGCATAACAATATGTGGCTGGAGTTTGGGTTCCCAGTTATATCCAAGCTGTCCAGCCCATACTTGCATGGGTCTGGCTGGGAGAACCTACTGAAGCCCCTCATTCACTGCACAATGCCCCTCTACTTTCTAGTATGCAGGATAGGTAAAGACTATTAAGAGGTTGAGGACTCCCCTTTCCCACTTTCATAAACAGATTTGCCTCTTTCTAAACCAGTTCCAGTGGTCGCCCTCACAGCCTTCCAAATCCCCTTTATTTTATTGTGGAAACATGACATTTCTGGGACCCCAAGAACATATGAAACCCAGAGCACCTTTCACGTCTCTACCACAGGGTAGACCAGCGCTGACCTATCCCCATAACCTTCTGAGTGACACCTCAGGAGATGTCTGGGGCAGCCCGTCACCACCACACAAACTGTCTGGCCATCCCTCTGAAGGGTGAGCGTAGCCCTTCCAGAGTTGCTCCAAAGCTTCCCTGGGTCTGGTCTTTGTACTCAAACAGCTTCACATGCGTTAACACCCCTTCTGACTGTGCTCTTGCTGAGCTCTGAAAAAAACACGATTTTCATTTGTCTGCTTCTGCATGTGGTTCAGCACGTTTATCAGCACCACCCTACACAGCCCTCTTGACATAATAACCTTGGGGATGCCCCATGTCATCGTTTAGCCAGTTTCAAGAGTTCAGATGTTGTTCAAAGATACTCCTTTGTTTTCCCCATCGCATCCCACCCTGGAGATGCTTCTTCACCTCCTCCATGGCCAGAAACCCTGTCCCTGTCTGCTCAGCCCTGTCCCTCCAGCCCTCCTGCCTCCTCTGCCCAAGCTCCCTCCTTTTTTATTTCCTTGGCCGCAGATTAGCTGTTGAGTGTGGGCAGCATGGCCCTTCCTGCACCGTAGCAATCACAGACCACAGAGTCAAACCACCCGCAGATTCCTGGCTCCATCAAATCCAGACCAGTCACTGCCACCCAAATCAGTGGTTCCCCTGGCTCTGTGCAGTCAGTCCAGCCTATGAATGAACACCCAGGTCCTCCCTGCTTTCTTCCCTCTTCTGCTGCACCTTGTCTTGGTCTTGTCCTTGTTCTTCCCTTCACCCTTTACCCTTTGAATGTGATATATTTCTCCAGCATTTGCAGCTGGAACCTTCCTTCTGCTGGGGATCCAGTAAGCGATGGGTAAATCTCATCGTAATGTACACTTCCTGCAGCTCTGCAGCTCTGTATTTGTTAGTCTTTTTGTTCTGGCATTTGTTTCTAATTCTGAAACTTCATCCTGATAACTAATCTGGAATTGATATATTGTGAGTTTTGTGCTCTTGAATAGAAATTTCCGTGCTGCTTTGCTGCAAAAAAGGGTGGGAGAACAATTGCCCTTGAAAAGGTCACCTATAACCTTTGGTGTTTCTCCTTCCTCGAGGGTGGGTCAGGCACCTCTTCAGCCTGCAAGTTACTTTCCGTTGTAAAACTACATTATTGGTGTTTTTTTTTTCATCTCCCAAAAAGCACAAGACAAACGATGTCAGCTTTAAACCTGTCAGTAACACAGGAGTATTTACTGAGCCTGAACTGGCAGCCTCAAATGCTCTTCAGAGTACCTATTTTGTTTGCTATTTTACTTTCCTGAGAAAAAGAAAATATGAAAAAGATGGAGTTATAGGGTTGAAATTGTATTGTCTTCTCTCTAGTCTTATTACTTGTTCTTCAGATCTAGTACCTGCTGGGTTCTGAGATCTGCCCCAGCAGAGCCAGACCAGTCCCGATTACCTGTGTCTCTGCCCAGAAGTTTTAAAGTAGGTCCATCATCAGGTCCCTATTGCATTTAGGAATTCAAGTTAACAACATGTGCTAAAACAGTTAAAACTTCACTCTGGTCCCAACAAATGCTTTTCTTTTTTATGTACCTGAGAGACAAGAATCAAAGCAGATATACTCGTGATCTCGGATCAGAAACTTTCGCTTTTTTTCTCCACTCATTTCTTGCATTTGCTGTATCTAAATTGTTTGGTTGTACGAAGTGACTTGAATGATCTGACTACAAATAACTGTATGACTCAGAGTTATATTTTATTCCTAAGTTATCCGTATGGTCGTGGATGCTTTTGTTCATGATATTCATGTGTGCTGTTGCTGGTGAGCCACTGCTTGGTCAGTCTAAAAAGATATTTTGACCTTTCAAATAAGTATTCGTAGTTACTGCTGAAATTCTAGGACACTTCAGCAACACCACAGATTTAATTTAAT
Source organism: Phalacrocorax carbo (assembly GCF_963921805.1). Lineage (NCBI taxonomy): Eukaryota > Metazoa > Chordata > Aves > Suliformes > Phalacrocoracidae > Phalacrocorax > Phalacrocorax carbo. Next base: position 13,096,958 of record NC_087528.1, read on the forward strand.
TCCCTTCCTGGGTAGGACATGGTGTACATTTGCTGTGTGATTGTGGAAATGTGCAGGCGGACCCGAGCTGTCTGTCTGAGCACCATGCTCATGAGCTCTGTCCCTTAGCCTGCCTCTAGCACCCTCCATGCAATGACACGCTCTGGAAGGAGCAGAAGAGGGGAAAGAAGCCAGTGTGAGGCTGAAGACGTGCCCTGTGTTGCACATGGCATGAGTTCAGTTCACTCTTAACTGAAGTAAAACAAGCAGAGAAAGGTTTTCAGGCTACCAGCATACAGCAAGCAGGGCAGCGGTTGTAGGTGACTTGTCACCAAACAAGCAAGACTTCAGCCTGAACAGCCAGAAATCCCTCCCGTGCCTGAAGGAACTCCCCACAGCCTCCCCAAGGGCTGCCTCACCAGCAAAGATGCACCTGAGCTGGTATATGCGAAGGGAAGCACGAGCTGTTGCAAACTGGAATACCTGTCAGGATGAGAACTCAGCTGCTGCGTGCTGGTGACCTCTCTCCCACCTCCTGCCGCCGTAGGAACTTCACAGGTTTCTTACCTTCTCCTATAATTCCTGTTACAATGAGTCTCCAAACTCATGCAACGCTGGGACTGAGCAGCGGAGGCCTTCCACGACGCAGCTGTGCCAGACTTGGGGCCCAGGGCCCTGCAAGAAATCTCCTCATGAAGGAGGGATGAAAGCCAAGTCCCTGAGCTCCTCCTTCCCCTTCCTGTTCTGCCCAGTCCTTTGCAAAAGCAGAGCAAATGGCACCAACCCACCGGTTTCCCCAAAGGTCTTGGGGATCACACCAGGATCGTAGCGTGCAGGAGGGACCCAGATGTGCAGTGGGGCCACCATTCCACCAAAGAGCGTTCTGGGGACAACCCGCTGAAAATCCATCAGCAACGTTGTCTTTGCTCAGCTGAGAAAGAGGACAGTTGGCTGTGTCCTGCTGCCCGCAGATGTCACTGTGGCAGGCCCTCTATGAATGCACGTAAAGTCTATCAGCACCATATGCAAGCCCACCTTTATATTACCGTGGCAGTTTTTTACCTGCAAAGAAACAAATTAAAAGGGATAATGACAACCTGTGTTCACAATGAGCCAGGAAAAACAGAATAAGCAGGTTTGACCTCAGCTCTCTGAGCTGTTCAGCTGCAAATTCAGGCTCCCAGGGTTAAAACTCCAAGACCCTCTGTTTTAACCCGGCCTGGGGAGGTGCCACTCTTAGCACACAGCTGCTCAGTACAAAGGGTATGCTCATCGCCGCGGGGTGTGTAGCCGTGAGATCACTGGCGCGATTACACCGAACCCTTCTGATGCAGGAAGGAATAACTGCTAATTCATGGCGGGATCACATATAATCCGTTCGGTCAAGCTGCTATCATTTAATCAGCGTTGTGCTGTTCGCAGCACAGTTAGCACGAAGTGAGAGGCAGGGATCCCTTTTCTGCCTGCCTGGCTGGCACAGAGGGTTCACAGAGGGGTGAGCCCCATGTCTGTTCTCTTTTTGGAAAATGTGATATGTTGGGGAAGACAATTTTCCATGGAGATCATGAGAAATGGCCACAGGCAAGTGAGTCTGTCAACCTGTGGTCTGCAATTCCAGGATTTAATTCTGCTGTTGTTGAGGGCTCTGAATTAGCCAGTGTGGCTTGGAGTATCCCACATCTTAAAGTCTGTTGATTTTCTTCTGGTGCCGGTCTATTGATGCACCTAATTCCCTTCTAGGACACTGAATGTCCAGTACGGAGGTATCTACAGCCCTTTAGAAACCTCAGCCTAGGTTCTGCTCTCAGTGACGGACTGCAGACCTCAATTCCACTGAAATCAGAAGTTTGATGTGGGTTTCCTTAGCTCTAGACTTCAGTTTTACATCAGCTGCAGATTTTAACTGCAAATTAAGAACTCTATAGCAGTTTTTAGAAATGTAGTGGTTTTGTAGGTAAAAGGTGAATGTGAGTGCTGAAATACTAGTTTAGATATTTAGCACTAGTTTAGATATTGTCTTTATATAAAATAAGCACATAAAATTATTTTCCTATAAAAACAGTAAAATATGAAAAAAAAAAAATGTTAGGGGCACAAAAGAGAACCGAGGCAGTGTAGCGTTAGCTATAACAGAAACACATGTTGACTGCCTGGGCTCAGTTTTTGTAAAGCTTATTACTTTATTTTTTACTGCTGCTGAAGTTTAATCTCATTATATTTAGTGCATATTTAATTATGCTACCAAAATAGTCTTGTATAAACACTTTACATCTATATAAATAACAAGTACATTGCTAAATAATATAGTTAGTAGGAAGTTCATATCATAATTTTTATGTCAGCTCATTGCATTTGATAATCATCTCAAAAAATATTTGGCAAACCACCATAAGCAACAAATAGCTTCACTTCAATTTTTTATTTGGCCAAATATTTTTCCGCAGATGATATGTGGGTTTGCTCTGATGGAGGCAAATTTCATTTTATAGCTGTACCCATGTGAACTTCAAACAAATTCCTATATACATATGCGTGTATGTGTGTGTCTTTATCTTCCTTCCTTCCTTCCTTCCTTCCTTCCTTCCTTCCTTCCTTCCTTCCTTCCTTCCTTCCTTCCTTCCTTCCTTCCTTCCTTCCTTCCTTCCTTCCTTCCTTCCTTCCTTCCTTCCTTCCTTCCTTCCTTCCTTCCTTCCTTCCTTCCTTCCTTCCTTCCTTCCTTCCTTCCTTCCTTCCTTCCTTCCTTCCTTCCTTCCTTCCTTCCTTCCTTCCTTCCTTCCTTCCTTCCTTCCTTCCTTCCTTCCTTCCTTCCTTCCTTCCTTCCTCCCTCCCTCCCTTCCTTCCTTCCTCCCTCCCTTCCTTCCTTCCTTCCTCCCTCCCTTCCTTCCTCCCTCCCTTCCTTCCTTTTCTCTCTCTCTCTCTCTTTTTCTTTCTCTCCTTTTTCTTTTCTCTTTATTCTTTCTTTTCTTTCCTTCTTTTCCTCCTTCTGTCTCTTTCCTTCATTTCAAAAGTCCAGGGCATCTTCCTTCCCACACAATAATAGGGCTTTGGGGGATACGTTGCTGAAATAATTCTTGCGTCAATTTTCTAACATCAGACCAGAAACTTCAATTTGGGACAGTCCCAGAAGGTATGAAAATGATTCCCTATACTGTCACATCTCCTCCAGCAATTGGCTGAGGGTTTTGTGGCTATTGTGTTTAAGACACTGTTTACAAAATCATAACAATTAAGGACTGTTTAAATTAGATTTATCCCCAGTAGAAATACATGTGAGGAAATTAGAAGATAATCAGATCTCTAGAATATAACCTACAGAACAAATGACGCATTACGTACACTCCTCTTTCTGCAAAGCAGCAGGGCTTCAGCTGAAGTGGGAAGAGAGACGAACCAGGTAATCTGGCAGCACTGGGCAACGCGGTGCCAGCTTTCGCCTACACGCAAGTTGCCACCTGTGATGGGGATGCCGGCTGCTGCTTTGCACACCGGCTTCGCGCAGGTCGCTGTGTTGCAATGCAGCTCCAGCTTCACAATTACAAAGCCGGTTGGAGCAAAGCTGCGAGTGAATCGGGGTTGCTGTTTACCTGTCTTGACCTGAGAATTTGCTAACAACATCTTACAGTGCAGAGCCAACTCTGTGCAGGGGATGTATTGGTTTGTCGGGGACACGCCTGGGCTTAAGGGATGTGACTGGTGATGTGTGCTGACCTTCCTTTAGTCAGTGATGTAGAGAGCAGACAACAACCCTGGGGTTGAGAACAGATAAAGGACTTCAGTGGCACCTTCCTTTAAAGCTCTCAGCACTGAAGCAACTGGTCTTTGTTTTTCAGACTAAATACGTTGTGGTTTTGGACAAAGAAATTGCTCCTTTCATGGTCTTTGTATGGCAGGGCTAAAACAGCCCCCAAACTCGAGGTGCAGCTCACCTGCTGGGTGTGGAGGCCGTAACTTGCAGATGAGCACTGCTATGCCACCCGTGACATGGCCCGTGTCCCACCCAGCACGTGACTACTGGAAATAAACCACAGGCTCGTGGAGTAAAACTCAGGTGTGTAACTGTGTGTCCGTCCTCACCTCTGGAAGGAACCCGAGGAGCTCCCCTCTGTGGCAATACAGTTGTTACGCAAAGGGCCAACGTAAGCTGAACAGCTCTGACGGTTCCTCTTACAGACATAGAAGATCTCAAACCATAAGCGAGGGGAAGCAGTGTCTTTATTCCTGGTGAATGTGAGACCAGTGAAAAAGACCAGAACTTCTGGAGGCAAAATCACAGCATCAAAAAAATCAGAGCATGTAAATCTGCTGACACAAAAGGGCATTTTTGCCATTTGCATTGCTAGGAGTGCCATCAGCGCGGCGCTCGCTATGACTCCGCCAGAAGGTCGTGGTGGTCCCTGCACCACCTTCAGCCTGTGTGGGGGCTTGTGCCTCACCCTAGTGCCGGAGGGCTGGAAGGAGACAGTCACACATAGTCCGCTCAGGATGTACGGTTTGTTTCTCTCGGTGGCTAGCGCTGGTTTTGGCTTACTCACCTTGCTTGTCTGCTGCCAGGACCAAATATGCTGATGCATTTTCCTTTCTGAAGTAGCTTCCTCTCCATGCGATGGCAAGATTTGAGCGTGAGGCACTTGCAGAGGTGGAAGGAGTTAACAGGCTGACAGTTTTCCATTGCACAGCCTCAGATTCGGCAAGAACGAGTCCTACTCCCAGTTCTACACAGTTTTACACGCTGGCTCCTCTGGTGCCAGAGCCATATGTTGTTTTCTGCATCCCCGTGAAAAGGCAGCAAACTCAAGGAGAAGTGAATATATTTTATGCTGTGATGGCTAAAGGCAATTCTACTTTCTGTAGTTTTTCCTTTGATTTTAATTGGCTACATTATTCCTCCCACCCCATGTTGTAGTGTGTAACTATGCTATGTTCAGTTAAGCACTTTGTCTACTCAGAAGCATCTTCGTGTTAATAGCCGCTGGGTGATACCGTACAGGTATATTATTATGCTGTGTGTATATATTGTAGCATTTAAGGGCATCATCTTGCAATGTGTTAGTGTACCTCATCCTCTTTGTATCTTACCCCTTCAGATTGCTGCTCAGTTCTCAGCCATGAGCCCTGAAAGACCAAATCCTAGCACCGGCCTGATATGCAGAGTTTTTTTATCACTGACTGAATTTAAAATCCCACATCTCCAGCTCATATAAATGAGGGCAGCTATTCGCTGGAGAGCTGCTGATTTACACCACAGAGAATCTGACCTGGAAATGTATAAACCTCTATGAGATTCTTCGTGAGAGATGTAAAAGACTATTAATAACAGTGTTTGTAACATAAAAAAAAGTGTGAAAACATAGATAGTTCCCGCTGCAAACAGTGAAGATGTATGTTATAAATTTTAATTCAAGACTGCGAACATCAGTTCTTTGCCTGCTATAACAGTATGTCGCTTCCAGGATTGCTCGGGAGGTGCTAAGTCTTGGCACAGGAGGCTACCAAATGTCATCAGCTACAACCAGATTTTTCCTGAGGAACGCGGCCCTTTGTAAAAGCTGCATCAGAATCGGAGAAGACTTTGTGTCTGAGCCTTCAAATGGCTGAGCAGAAGGCAGTGCCGGGGGAGCAGAGTGTGCTTTGACAGAGGACTGAAGCTATGCTGAGCTGAAGCTGAGCAGCAGAAGGCTTGGTTGTATCAGCTTCTCCTAGGTGACATTGTTTGCTTTCTCTGGGTGAATGTTTTAAAAGGCATCTGTTGAAATGTCTTGCAAAATTCACACAACATATGTGCAGACTCATATGCTAATACGGAGCACATCCCTTTTGCCACTTGAGCTTTGTTTAAAACTTTGCCATAAATTCACTTTTTTTTTTTTTCTTGGGTATCATCTGCTCTTGTCCTTGTACATGAAAGGGTTTGTGCTTCATGTAAACACACTTTGAAACAGAAACTGTCTTCCAAGAACAGGGGCAGAGCAAGAGACTTCAAGAAGACTTCAGGTCTAATCTCTGCAACACAAATCTCCAGCTTTAGAAAGCCTGAAACTGCCTCTGAGCCCTGTGCTTGCAGAAAGTTTACAAAGCACTGACAGTGAAATGAGGGTCTCCCTCAACTTAGAGTGACTTTCTTTCCTTCATAGATTACGAAGCAGCCGCGTGCGTGCATAAAGCAGAGGAGCAGATCCATACACCCGCTCAGAGGCCAGCTGTAGTTGCAGTCCCCCATGCACAGAGGGGACGGCAGCCCCCAAACACCCACGTGGGTGACATGCCAACCGCAGGCCATATAACCTTCCCAGAATACAGGAGGTAGCAGGAAACCTGTTCCTCTGGCGCTCCGTCAGTGCAGGCAGTGCGTCTGGTCCCTCAGCTGCGGAGCTCTCTGCTCCAGGGCGGCACCTTCTCTAGTGCCTGGTCCAAATGGAGCAGGGGAGCCTTTCTGAGCCTGGCCCATGAGTCCACTCGTTCTCATGGAAATGCAACAGGGTTTGGACTGGCCCAACAAGTCTGGCTCATGAAGCAGAAGAAATGCACAGATCTTGCTTGGTATGTGTCCAGGGGGAGAGATTAGAGCTGCGAAGGACGAGCCTTTCTCCACAGAGATGCCTGCTCCCTTCCTGAGCTTATCGTGCCAACGTTGTGCAGCCTAGTGAGTTTTTGGCAGTGCTGTGCCGTGCTACCAGCCCTGCCAGTGGCCAGAGCAACACAGCGCCCGGTCAGAGCACTGTGAAACCACTGATGCTCACTGGATGAGGAAATGCCTCAGAGTGGAGCCCTCTTCTGCTGAATTAATCAGAGAGACACTGGCAGAATTTTAAGACGTTGCATTGGCCATAAGAAGGTGTGTTTGCTTCGAGGCTGTAGCAGAGTTTAGAAACCACGAGAAATGACACTGCTGGATGACGTTCCCATCCCTGCTGTATGTGCTGTGCACTGGGTGAGCTTCATTTTCTCCATGTACCCCTGCAAATAACTTTGCAGATTGTGTCCAGAATGCATGAGTATCAGAGAGGCATGAAATGGCACGTGGCTGCAGGATGGTGGTGAGGAAATGTGGACTGACTTTCAAAGGTAATCCCAGGTAACCATGGGACACTCTCCTTTTTCCAGTGGTCACCTCCCATTGGCCAGAACGTAAAGCTGGACTGGAATGAGTGGGAATGCTGGGGGACAGAGCAGCATACAACCTCAGCTGCCTTGCAAGGAATGGAGAGGCCTTTTTATTGACATCCTGTTAATTAAAGTCATGCATCTTCCATAGAAACCAACAAAATACCACAAACAAAAAGGAGAGAGACCAGAGAAAACACGACTCAAATATGTTGCAGGCATAAAGAACTACTAAGAAACTTCTGCTGGACTGGTCCTAGAATATAAATTGCACAAGACATTTCTCTTTACTAGAGTCTCTCAGTTCTCTGATCTTGCCCTCAAACTACATTATGCAAAACATCTGGAATTATCTTTGGTCATTTCAGTTTATCCCTTATTTTGCTGAATGATGGGTAGTGGATTTCAAGGTGACTTCTCATTTGCCAAAATCATTACAGTCTGCTCCCGACTGACTGGATGGAAAAAGCAGTAAGAAGATGTACCGATTTTGCACGAGCCCATCAGATGAATGTGTGGCACTTAATTTCACACACCTCATGCAAGCAGTCAATTAATGCTCCTTCTTTGGCACCGAACACAAATCCCATACATATGACTGGGCTTATTTCAGCATGTCCAAACCTCCATGCAAAATGGAGATTAGATACAGGTTCTGGCTGAGAAATTTGCAAAGAGATGTTACCCCAGGGTCCTTGCCACACAAGCACAAATAGGAGCGGGGACATAGTTTCAATGCTGATATAGTCTCTGTTTACTGGATAACATCTAATCAATTGTTTCCAGTGCCCTGATGAATATGATACACTTCCTAATCCTGCAGTCAGTCTATTAGACATGGCTTGAAGTCATCAGCAAGAAAATAATGTTCTCAGAGAGATGACACATTAGCTATATGCTCACTTGGGGCTATGTTCTTTTTGCCAGACAATAACCCTATTCCAGGAGTGCAGAGACATACGTAAGTAATAGGAGAGTTTATTAACCAAGATGGTTATTGCATTGTTAAAAGGAAGTTTTCACCATTGCTAAATTCTTTAAGAAAGCATCTCATAATTTCTCAGAACTGGGAACAAAATGATGCTCTGGCAGCGAGCTGGGCTGTTCCTTCTCTGCGGGGCGGCTGACGCTGGCTGTCAGTTGCTGCGTCCAGAGGACGGCATGCAGGTGCTTGCTGAAATGTGCCAAGCCCCAGGTCCTGGCAGAGCAGTTTCCTCCCCGCTCACCTCGCTGTGCTGGCGGCGGTGGGGGAATCGCACAAGGTGGGGCATGCCGTTCTGGTGCCAGACGGGTGCTCACGGAGCGGGGAAGCTCTTCCTCCGCTCACGGTCATACCCTGGACGTAGGTGGGAAACAGTGCACTGTGGTGATTTGTTCTGCAGGAAACTTCGTCCTGAGGGAGCAGCAGAGTGCACGGAATCAGTGGCAACGGGGGCAGGAAGGAGCAAGCGTTGCGTTTGTTGACGTGGTAGTTGTAATTCATGTGCCTAAACATGGGTGGCATCAGATCTCTGACAGGTCTCACATCACTCCTTTCAGCCCTTTGTGGGTGTCTTAGATACCCTGGAATACCCCAAATGGCTCAGGTGCCTCTAAAATGAGCACATGTAACTCTGCTGAGAGGTGCAGAGGAGTGCTCTGGCCATGCTGGCTTTTGGAAATCATGAGCAGGTTCGTGCTGGAAGACAGCACTGCCCCTGCCTGTCTTTGTCTGAGAAGCATGTACGCAATGGGAAAGAGAGGTGACAGAAGGTTTAAAATATCTAGGGAGAAATCATAGTGGGAGAAATGTTGTGGAGGCAGCTCTGCATCCCCACAGGCAGATGTGCATGGGAACGGCTGGGTCCATTTCTAGGCAACAGGGAGCACCAAGGATGTAGTGAAATGTGAGCACTCAAAGAGGAGGAAGATGTTCTGCTGCCTAAAGCAAACAGGACTCCTCGCAGGAGAAAGGCAGCAGGGGAGGAGATGGACTGACTCCTGTAAATTAATTTTTTTCCAGGAAACAGCTTAATTTGTGACTCTAGAAAAATGTCTTCTGAATTATCTGCACTCTACTTGGGTGGATTTTGTTTCAAATCTTTGTGGGAGATGAGGGAAGTTAGCAAATGTTTGGACAGGGCACAAAGCCATCACATTTGCTGATGAGAAATTCCTCTGCTGCTCAGTTACTTCTGGGCAGAAGCTGTGTTTTCATCTGAACCAGTCCATGGTTCAGAGGAGGTAAGAGGGTCCTGAGGCATGAGAGTGTGTTCTGAGCACACGGTAGAGGGGTGCACAACAGGAACATAAGAACCCCAGGCTTGGGCATTCTGCTGCTCCTCAGCTGTATCAGAGAACTAAGCCCTCTGATTTCATTTTCAGACCATACCTGAAGTGGCTATCTCCTTTTGACCCAGCTAATGCAATCCCATCACTGCTGCAGGCTCCCACAGAGCCCGCTGTAGTCTTTTCTAGCTTTTTTTCTAATAATTGAAGCTCCTGCTATTTTTAATACTCTTCTGCTGATTTTAATATCTGAACACCTGGGAGTCATAAATACAATTCAACAGGTCCCTGTCCCTTGGCTGAGCTGATGAAAGACCATTTTCCATCCAGCCTGAAGCAAAGAACCATGATTTCAATACCAGACAAACTCTGCAGATTGTCTGGACTAGACTTTTAACATCCAGGCTCAGTGCTAACCTTTCTTGGTAACGCCCTTAGCATTAGCATCCTGACAATGGGCATTTTGACTCTGGCTGGGGACTCCCTCCGTGACCAAGAAAATGAAAATAATTAGAGCGGCATCCTCCACCCCTCGGGGATGGCACCTCCTTTCCTGCTTCAGGAACGTTTCCAGACATGATCTTGTTTTCGGTCCGCACCCAGATGTGTGCCCCACAGTTCCCCTTCACATGTTCCTGTACGCAGGGGAAGCATGGCCATCTCTAGAGCCCCCCTGAACCTCTGGGGCCATGCAACGGCTTTGCCCGGGAGCCTCCCTGTTCAGACCATTAATCAGAAATCTGGCACAATGAGTGAGCAATTTCATTATCAGCCCCAGTTAAAATAACCCCATAGACTCATTCCCATGGCTCTGAGGGTGGAGGAAGCACAGCTTGCTGGGGTATGACTAGGGGATGCTGCCTGAACTCGCGCGTGCTGCAGGGGGGCCAGTCCACAGCCCCGTGACACAGCCCTGCACGGTAAGTGAGGTAACTCACAGTCCACCAGACCCTCTGTTCTGCTGCGAGGAGGGCTCGCTGGTCTGCGCGCTTTCGAGACAGCGGTTTGCTTCTCTCCATAATCACTGTGGACAAGGGAACAAAGCCACAGGATCCATTTTTCATCGATCTGCCACTGCCGGTTTGAATTATGTCCAACAGCCTGTCACCGAGGCTGGCTCAGATACAGCTCTTCTCCCTGCTGGAGTTTGTGGGGATGGCTTGCCTCTCGCAACATGTTTTGGTGCACACTGTGGACATGACGTTCTCTGTTGGTTTTTTTTGTTTGTTTTTCAGACAAGCCGCGAATGAACAACATCCTTACTTCTGCCACTGAACCCTATGACCTGTCCTTCTCCCGGTCCTTCCAGAACCTCTCTCACCTCCCACCATCCTATGAGTCTGCCGTCAAGACAAACCCAAGTAAATATTCTTCTCTGAAGAGACTAAGTAGGTGTCAGCTCATTTCATTTTCTTTGTATCTCATTGGCTGTAAGCTGCAGTGGGCACAATGTGAAGGCAGTGATCTTCTCTCTGTCGTTGTACTGCCCAAGTTGGCACCTCTGGTAATGATTCTTTTGGCTGTCGCTTCCCGTCAAGGAAAAATACAGAGAAAGAGTCATTTCATTCCTGTGAGAGCACGTGTGGTTATTTGCTCGCTGACTTCCTTGCCATGCTCCCTCCCACTACTCCACCTCGTATCTGCTCCTGATAGAGTCATTTGAGACTCCTTCTTCTTTCTGCTGGAGTCAAGATGAGCCAAGCTGGCTGCCTCAGCTCAGCCAAGCTCACCTTGGCATACCCAGGGCAGATATCTCACCATCTGTGTGGGTAGTTGGAACCAGATGACAAACTCAGGCCAACAGAAAGCTGCTGAAATGGGTGGGAGCATCTATTTCAGCAGAGGCACATCTGCCTGCCTTGAGCAGTGCTGCGAGCTGCCATGTTTCATGGTGTATGTGGCTGGATCTGGTCCTGATCCATGGTGCACCTCTGGTATTTCAGCATGTTGCTCACTGCCCTGTTCACACTAGTTAGTACCTATTCTTTCTTGCTGTTTTATGTATTGCATTGTTCTGCCAACTTTCGTGTCATGCTCCAGCCCATCACTTCTACTGATGGCAAACTCTTCAGCTTTGGTGGGAATATGAAATAAGTGATATTTCTGTGGGCAAATGCTCTCTCCAGAGTCAGACACTAGGTTGGTTGTATCTTTCCATGAACATATTCTGGATGCGGCCACGTATTCACACTGCCTAAATTAGAGAAATAACTTAGGTGTTTATACTTGCAATAGCTTCACTGAAGGTAGGTGAGGATGAGGAGCAGGTACTACTTTCTTAGTCTATATAATATCTGCATTCCCAATCTAGCCAGCTAAGTGAGACATGCAAAATTAAGTGGCAGGGAAGCCTTTGAACTGTCCATAACAAATCTCTGTGTGGAATATTTCCCTTGGTGCTTCAGTGTAGGACTTACAGACATGTTTAATATTAAAGCAAATACATTTGATGTGCTTAAAAGCAAGCATGTGCTTAATCATGTTGGAGAACAAAGATGAGGTGTTTTGTGATTGAGGCCTGCCATGTTCCCTGTTCGGTGTGCCATGTGCACAATTCTGCTTATGAAATGTGCTTTGTTTCCTGGTAACATTTGGATTTCACTCCCCCAACCACAAGCATTTTTCCCTCGCTGAACCCCAGTGATGAATTGTCCATGTTCTTGAGCAGCTTTGATGATACTATCTGATATCGGAAAGCCCTTGAAATCACAGCATTGTAATATTACTGCTTTAAAATGTCCCCATTTTGAGGTGATGATTTGTTTTAATTTCTCAGCTGAAATGAAAATTTCTCAGCACAAAAAAATATATGCCCCTGGATAGCCCCAAAAACTGCTGTGTCATTTGTAATTGATTTGCAGTGCCTGGGATTACCTGAGATACACACTGCCTGTTCAGGGTTTGGGAGATCTCTGTCCTGGCATTGAGAACAGGTCAGAGAAGTGCTCACCAGGAACAGCAGCAATGGCTGCTCCTGTCGCGGTGCAGGGGATGGACAGGATCTCTTCCAGCCTGTGGTTCATTTATTGCTTTACATATTGTGCACAGAAGCGCAGCGAAATCCCCTTAAGCTCTATGTTAAAGTTATTGATGTAGCTCACTGAAACATTAAAAAACCACAAATTAATGCTAACGAAACTCCCACCCCTTCCACAGCCAACATTTGGAAATATATGTAAGATTTGAACACCACCCTCTACCTACTCCTACAATACTTACCTGATTCACACTGAGTGTAAATTCACTCACACCAAGCAATGCCATCTGTGCGTGAGGCAATATTTATTAAGGGGCGTCTTAGCAGTCTGACCCATCGGGTGGAGAAAATTTTGCTCAGCCGTTAAAGAAAGGACGGCCTCCTCCCTGTCCACCCTGCCCCTCAGTAGACCACAGCAGAAGGGAATAGGTACTGAACTCTAGCACTGCATCTCCTAGATATTTGCCTAAAATGACAAAAATCGGCTCATGTTAAGGTGCCAAGCTTAAAGCTCCTCAAGAATGTCTTGAGCATAGTCAGTCTCCCTCTCTTGAGCTTTTCCTGACTCTCTGCACAGTTAGCGTCCCTGCCCCCATTCAGAGGGTACCTGGCAGTCAACCCGAATGTCAGAACATGACAGTCTTTGGCCTTTGGGAAGAGTGAGGTTCATTCACTCCCTTAACTTTTCAGCAGCATCAACCCTAGAAGGGAATCCCTGCACACTGCAATGGGAATACCTGCTATTTACCCGTTGGTAACAGGTCTAGATACACTTCAGTCATCTTTGCAAGGCACCAACCCACCCTCTTGCAAAGCACCTGACAAATGCCAAACCAGCTGCCTCGCACTGTAAGTCTGAGTAACTAAATAAGCAGTTTCAGCTCTAAAAGTGCAAAGCGCTCCATGCTTCCATGGGACTTGCATATATTCAGCACCTCTAGAATCACTGGATCACTTCTTATAGCTGTTCTTCTCCGGAGCCAAAGGAAAATAGGCACCCAGCTCCTAGCCATTCCCTTGTAAAATGCTGGAAATATAATATTCTTATGATATGTGAAGGAGCTAAAGACAACACAGAATCTGGAAAAAGTAATAACTAAATGCTGGACTTTGCAAATGAATTATTAGGTGTTTATTTTTCATATTTAGAATTACTTGTTTCTAATGAACGCCCTGCCATGGTTAAAACAAAAGAAAGTTGTGAAGAGCTCATTAACAAACATAATATTTCTATTTGAGTAAAACACAAGGTATTAGATACTTTTTAAATCTGTGTTTCAGCTATTTGTCTGGGTTTCTTCAGGCTTGCCAGACAGCTAAAGGTCACTTAGTTTCACGCAGTTAGCAGAGACAAATAGTGAAAGACAGTTCTGCCTAAGAAGATCTTAACTGAATAATCAAGGCACATCCAGGAAGAAAGACTATTTAGTATCTCCTTGCCAGAGATGAGGTGTTGCTCAGCAAAGGTATTGTCAGATCCACCTCACCCTACTTTAGCTATCCATAAATCAGGCATCTTCTCTCTTTGCTTGATTCAGACGTCTCTATAATCAGTGAAGAACAGTCATCTCCTTATTATGAGGAACCCTCTGAAGGTCCCAGTCTCTCATTGACACTTGAGTTGCTCTGGCAAGCTACCTAGCTCTTTGCTGGATAACAAGCCCGATCTTTTGATGCCTGGAGCGTAATGGAGTACATCCCACTTTAGGAGACTCATCTAAGTGATTTGTGCAACAAGGAAGAGATGAGCCTGCACCTGTGTGTCCCTGGGGGATGCACGCAGCCTGGGGAAGGGAGCTCCTCACCACTGGATTTGCAGGGCAGGCACTCACCTCTGCTGGCATTTGGCTGAGAAAGCAGCACCATGGCTTCTTCTTCCAGAGCAAGAGGTTGAAGGCATCCAGGGCTTTTACAGAGGAGCAGGAAACAGGTTGCTGGGTGCATAGAAGCCAGCCAGAACCAGGTCCCAAGCAAGCAGTGAGCTATGTGCTTCCATGGCTATTTACCTCCCCAGCTCTTACTTCATGGCACAGACAACAGGAAACCCACCTGGGGCTGCTGCCCGTGCAGCCAGGTAGGAGGATCCCTGAGGGGCAGGGTACCACCTCTGTGGGAAGCATGTGGAAAGAGGAGTGGTGGGTGAGTGTGGGAACATGCGGCTGAGCAAGAGCAGCCGTATAAATTCTGACCTGCCCAGCTCTCCAGGGAATTGCTGTTTCCAGCTAAGTGAGAAAGGTCAGTCAGGAAGGAAGCTAATATTTTCAGGCATATTAAACCACTTGGATTTGGCTAAAGAATCATCACAAATGACTAGGCAGCTTGAGAATGTAAAAGCCAATTAAAACAGGAGAGACAAGACCAAAGAGGAAATACACTGGAGCAGCAGAGAAAGAAAAGCAAAGGAATTGCATTTAAGAAAAGCAAAGAAATTACTATGATGGCCTTATATACATACATATAGGTACATATTTAACCATGTTAACATACAACCATGGGAAGAAAAAATATCCTTGGCATTTCTACACTATCTTCCCAGAATGCCACAAATGTACCTTGTTTCTCTAATTACAGTGTCAGAGGAGCTGTGCTCTGCCTTTGTGCGATGGCATCTTAGACATGTTGAGGTGAGATGTGTGAGTAAGAGCACTCATTGTGGCTCTCCCTCCAAATGAGAAGGGGGAAAAAAGCTGCCAAAGGGCAAATCAGCTTATCTTAAAGCCAAATGAGATGAAGCACTCAAACATGCCTGAAGTTTGGTGAGACAAGCCCTAGTCAATGTTCCAGAAACTGGCAAAGGAGGAAAGACATGGGGGGAAAAAATCCACCTAGGACACATTTTTAAATTTTTGAGCACATCCTTGAGGGAGGAACCCATTTGATTGTAGTTTTATTTTGGCTAAAATTACAAATGTCAGTTTTCATTTGAACGTCAATGGAAAAATAAGGGGTAGCAGTATCAGAGCCTCACTATCCCAGTGAACTTGCAGGTGTAATGAGGATGAGATTAATCACACTGGAATGCTTCAGGTCCTGGAGACATTTTGATTTTAGCAAACTACGCAACCCGATGTCCACAGTTCCCACCCCACCCACTGGGTGAAGCACCTGGTGCTTCCAATCACAAAAGCCTGGAGATGTATTCATTTCACTGCTTTCCTCGGGTGCAGAAATGTTGTGGTTACAGAGCTGTGCTGAGCTTCCCCCTCAGCACGATGGCACGCGTGCAATAAGACATGCTCAGCCTCTCTTCGAACTAAGTTCTCCATGACTGGTTCAGCAAAGCTTGTGAACTGGCACCACCTTTCAGAGGCAACAGCCTGTTAAATGTCTGCCTGGTGTCTGCTTAAACCAGCACGGTGTTCACAGGAAACTGCCGTTTCGGCTTCGATTCCTCTGAGATGGAGATGTGAAGTATGTCTACACCTGAAAATACTCCCAGAATAGCTGTGCCAACACCTAAATGTGTCTCTCAGCATCACAGGAGGAGGCAGCCTGTACAAGCTCAGAAACACCTTTGAAATGAAATCAGTTCCCTGAATGGTTTAGTCACTGCCAGCAAAAGGCCATGCAGACTCCTACACTGTTTACAGGGATGGGAAGGAAAGGATATTTTTAATGCTCCTAATTGGTGAAACTTTGAAAGTGTAGACCATGTTGTGGTTTTTTATCCAAATTATTAAGGAACAACTTCAAACCACTTTTAGTCAGCTGATTCTGCCACCTCACCAGCAGACTTAGACTGCTGTAAACCTGGCGTAAGCTGGTTTAGCTCCTGCTGGCAATTACCACAACCAGCTGTGAGCATCCAAGCACATCTCTATTTGGAATGTTCTCTGCTTTAATTACACCTATTTAGCGTACGTCGGGCAAATCCAGTGGAATTTCTTTCATCTGGAGCAGAGGCCAAGTGCCAGAGTGCTAATGGCTTAGCTCCTATTCTGTACCCAGCTTCAAGCAGCGGTATCAAGCCTGTGCACGCTAAGTGTGTGCAAGTCAGTCTACGGCCACATCATAGAACAAAAATGTCTAAAATTACTCAGGCCATGTGGAATTTCCCTAGTCCTTCGCAGGCTTTGTAGAAGGTGATTTTTAGAGACAGAAGGGTTCGAGGCCAGGGGAGCTACTGTCTGACATTTGCAACAGGATACTTTTCCAAGAAGATTTTGATTGCAAAAAAAAGACTCAATCCTAAAATGTACAATCTGGAGAGCAAAGTCCATCAGCAGCAATCATGCCAGTAGAGGAGAGCTCTGGGAAATCCTCACGCTTTGTGGTGTGTAGGCTATAAAGAAGAGGTTGGCAGTAACAGCGGTGCCAACAGGACATGCATTTCAGCACACACGTTCTCAGCTTGTGCTTTTGGACGCTGAGACAGGGGGATCAACCACCCTCCTCACAGATCCACTGGGTTATGTGGACTGTTTGCAGGACCATGAGGAGAAGGGTCCAGGGGGCACGGAAGAGAGCGCTGAATGTGTGGGAGAGGAGATGAGGAGATTATTCAGTGAGATCATCCAGTTTACAGCACTCCAGGGTTTGGCTGGGGACCTTAAGGCACCAATGTGTAACTGTTTTCTTGTGAGCAAACTTCTGGGATGTTGTCAGCACCAATCACACATCGTAAGACATTGACATTTCCTCCAAAACCACTCTGCCGCATGGGAAAGCCAGTCAATTGTCTTAATTTCTCAGCCAATGTGATGCATAAAACCTACAGATTTATGGCTATGCCAGAAGAAATAGGAAATTTCCACACCGTATTTAATTACTAGGTCTGTTGAATGCCTACAGAGACTCTAAGCATCAGAAGTGGGACCAGCTACCTCACCCACCTCATGATTGCCCAGACTGTCCTGCAGCAGAGCTTCGCTCTTTTTATCACTCAAACATCCTCAGAAACTCCATGCATGTGAAATTTTCCTCTTCCACCATCTGATACTTTCCCATCTTACATCACCTACTACCGAATGAAATAGTGGAGCTGAGAAAATCAATTGGGTTCTTCTTTATTTTCATTATCATATATCTTCATCGTGCTTGTCTTGTAAGCAAAAGACTTTCTAAAGGAATTTTATGATAGGTTCCAGAAGCTTGCCAGGACATATAGTAGATGATGTCTTTGTCCATCAATGCTTGGTGCAAGACTGGTAGGGAAAGTACTTTTTGGGTTGTGTGTGTGACTTCCCAGCTCTGTAGTCTCTATGCCAGGCTGCTCCCATAAAGTTACTTTGCAAGAGACCTTGTTTCCTCTGTAAGGTGGAGAAATTTGCTTTACCTTTGCATGAGGAATGCTCTTCCTGCACACCAGTGGGTGTTGTGCTGTCTTCTCCAAGGTAGGATGGCTGCCTGCCAGGGGTCCCGGATGAGTCTCTCTCTGGGTTCTTCTGAAGTCACTGATGAGCCAGAAAGGATGGGAGATGCTTTTGGATGCATCAAAAAAAACCAGGCTCATACAGATGATGAGTGTTGAGCGTTAAACATGCCTGCATCTCCTGACCCAGGGAGGTGAGCCTTGCGCTCTTCCACTTATGACAGTGTACTCCTGGTAAAGGACTGATGTGCCGTGCTTTACACCTCTGCAGCCACGGATACACTATGGCAGTTCACAAGCTACACTGGGTTGTAGGCCAAGGACTACTAATCCTCCTTCCAGGTAGGCAATCCCAGTTCCCCAATTTAAGGCATATGAACATCAAAAGGGTTTACCAGAAAGTTTTTGTGTTTCTGTAGGGTCTGTAGGGTTTGTTTGTTTTTTCTTAATCTGAAATAATTGTGGAGTTGCTTCTTCAAAATACAGGTTGGTTGAATCAGTTCATTCCAGATGCTGTAGGATTAAAGTGATATATCAGGGTACATCTGCAGCAGCCAACATCCTCTCTGAGTCTGAAGACTTTGTTGGAAAGGCAAAAAGAGGAGAGTGGATGTGTGTGTGTGCTGAGTTTCTGTGCAACAAAAATATCATTTAAGACATAGAAGAAGCAAACTGAGAAAGAAACATTCCATGGGATAAATTCTATGATAGCAATCAAGGTGACCGAAAAAATGGAAAATGAAACCTCAGGCAGATGATTCAGTGTCTCAGAGAGAGCATCCCATGCCCACCAAACCTGTCTTGTGATCACATTTACAAATATTCAAAAACAGTGATTAAAAACTGATGAGGGTACTCATGGATTCCAGAACACATCCACATCTGAGGCCAGAAATGAAGTATGAGTTTTCTCAAATGGGGAACTTGCCTGCCTCAGCTCACCGTCCCTGTGCTTTCTTTATAAGCGTATTGTGAAGGCCGCATTTGGTAATTTCTCCATAACGTGCTGTTTGTATAAATCATACACTACCATGGCCTGGGCTCAACAGCATATGGAGTCTGTTGTGTCACGGTGCGAGGAGGTGTGATGCACTGCACAGGGATTTATACCTGTCTGCATGCAATTATAACTCTCTCTGTCTGTCATAAGCCACACAGGGCTGGCGTCTCTCTGACAGGCAGCACCCTGATGTGGATGTCCATGCCCAGGTCCAGCTGCTGGTAATGGTCCCTTGGGTCTCACCAGGAGGCTGCTCCAAGGTTGTGTGCCGTAAACATCCCTTTTTCACCCCATGGGACAACGCTCCGTCATTTCTAACTGTTCCCTTTCCTTTCCCGCAGCTGACAAAGAGGCTGATGAATACTACATGAGGAGGAGACACCTGCCTGACTTGGCAGCCCGCGGCACGCTCCCTATCAACGTCATCAAAATGTCTCAGCAGACCAACCACAGGGACAGGCCTCGCCGTCCCATCAGGGCCATGTCCCAGGACAGAGTGCTCTCTCCTGAGAGGATCATGCCCGAGGAGTTTAGCATGTCCTATGAACGGATCCTCTCAGATGAGCAGCTTCTGTCTGCAGAGCGCCTCCACTCCCAAGACCCCCTGCTCTCCCCAGAGCGGTCGGGGTACCCCGAGCAGTCTATGTCGCGGGCATTGTCACACACAGATGTCTTTGTATCAACACCTGTCTTGGATCGCTACAGGATGACAAAAATGCACTCCCATCCTAGTGCCTCAAATAACTTGTACAATACCTTAGGTATGAACCCAACCTCCGCCAAGCGCCAAGCATTTGCCTCCCGACGGCACAACACGGTAGAACAACTGCATTATATTCCAGGACACCACCATCACTACCGCACAGCGAGCAAAACAGAAGTGACTGTTTGATATGACCTCGTGCATTGTAGATACTCATTAAGAACTGGGGTGGCCACAGCACCCCGTACTGCAGTGGCCTTATAGGCCAAGATAACCTCTAATAACTCAGTGTCTGAAAAGACTTCTCTGACAGTCCCCTCCACCTTATTGTTTTTAAAGCCACCCTTTCATCAGTGACATAAGAAGAACTCAAGCAAGCGAACAGGCGATAGAGAGGGATAACAGAGGAAATTTCCTGATGTGCATCAGTTTCTGTCAAAGAAAGCCATAGTAGTAGATGGCTCCTTCCAAGGGCTCACCTGCATTATCTCATTGTTTTTATGAATTTAGGACTTCTCAGTTGCTACGAGTAGAAGCAGTCTTATGCAGCCCAAGATAGGGAGGAGGAAATGCAGCACCCCATCCTGGCGGGAAGGGGTCCTGTTCTCAGTCCTCATGTCTGGCCTTTCTGTAGCAAGTAGGTAAGCTTCTGGCTGCTGGGAATCACCTCCAGACTGCGCAATGTCAGCCAGCACCCATACATCTGTTCTTCCTCACCCTTGGAGTGAATTCAAGGGCAGACTTTCCTAGGGGACTGGCAGATCTAGGGACAAGAATAGACTGGCTGAGAAATAAAGTTTTAGTTTATATTAAATATACTCATAAGATAAAAATATACTAGTGCCTACAAATCGCCTGCTCTCTCAGTGTAGGAAGTAGTGGGGTTGATGTGTTCAATAAGCACAAATATGCTGAAATGCTTGTTAGACCCTTTTCTCCACTCATTCTAGTATCTTGGTGTCTCCAGCATGTAAATAGGAAGGAGGAATAGGATTTCTCTTCCTCCAGCTTCTTGCCACTGCTGACCCTAAAGCACCATAATTCGTTCAGCTTCGCACTGCTGACCTGTGCTGGGGGAAGTCCTGACTCCACCGAGACTCCTGCAAGGCAAGGCTACCACATATTTCTCTGAGCCTGGATTTCTCCCGTGAAGTTTCTTTTCCTGATAGCATTTTCCACTGGCCCAGTTCCCCTTTTTCTGAACATATTTTCTCCTATCAGTTACAGCCTAGAGCTCCATATGTAGCAGATCTTTTTCTAGCCCTTAGCAGAACCACAAAGCTGAGGGTGTCTGTCTACCGAAAAACAGGTCGGTAATTTTCCATGATTTTCGCTCCATGTAATGGCCCCCAGGAAAACCTCCCAAATTCCAGTTCCACTGAGTACAATCCTAACCATGAAGACAGTTACATTTCACGCATATAAATTATATATCCAGCATAATTATAATAAATGGGCATGTTGTATATCTGATATAATGCTAATTAGATACTGTATATTTGTAAAACCTTTAAAATGTAGACTCGTGGGTCCAGAATTTGTGAGAGTTTTATCTTTGGCTTTCTAGCCAGATTGGGCTTTGCCTTGTTTTCTCTTGGTTTTGGTTTGGGTTTTTTTCCCCTTGTATTTCTGTTCCTATCAAATTCTGTAGAACTAACTCACACTAGAACATACTTCTGCAGCCAGGAAAGGGTCTCAGAGGTTTTGAAGGCCAGCTAGACCCAGTGCTGTAACCGTTAGTGCTGGACACGCTCCAGCACTCACTGTCTGTGGTGTGCAAAGTCCCACCACATGCACACACCCATGCCGTGAATCCGAACAGCAGGCGTGTTCCCTCCTCCAGGTGGAGTGACGACTGACTTCAGGCTGTAAACACGTTCCCATACAGTACTTCTCTCTTCATGGCCTACATTCACGTACTGAGTCTTTTCCTACATGTTTTTTCACTAAACATTTAAATTAGCTCTGCCCTTCTCCCTTTCCTCAAATACCTCCCACCTCCTGGCCTTAATTACGGTCCCAGCTCAACCCGTTGGTCCTGTAGCATGCAATGATTGCAGGTTATTGTGAGCTTGAGTCTTGTATGGAGGCTTACGGTGCAACATCAGTTTTTTCTGGTGCAGGGCAGGCAGGAGGAGCATGCTGTCTTTAAAAGTAGGCCTCAGTGGGGTGGCCGTGTGGCCTTTCTCTTTCCCAGATTGTCCTGGGGCTGCTTGTTCTAGTTCATGAGCTTTCTTCTGCCCCACCTGATGGAGACTGTGTTCGGAAAGGACTCCATCTGTGAGAAGTGCAGGGGCTTTGTTTGACAGAAACTGAGCTGGGAAGGATGAGACTCTGATTTAGTCTCCATGGTTCAGATGGTCACTACCATGCAGCCTTGGGCAAAATATATCTGGGCAACAACCAGAACTGTCTGTGGATCAGGGTGGCAGTTCATGGCATGGGAGGGATGAGAGAGAAAAGGCTCACACCTCATTTCCTGACCCCTTCCCTTGATGGACACTTGTCTCCCCTGACTACCTCCAAGCACCTCAGCTCAGTCACTGGATCTTTCTTCACAGAAGGCAATCCCTGTGAAACTGTTGCGCTTGCTGGCCTTCCCACAGACTGGAGTTTGTGACCCTTGCGAAGAGAAGAGAAACGCACATGGCTGATGGGGAGGCGGTCCCTGCTGAGGTTCTGGGGCTCTTCCATTCTCTCTTGGCCCAAGCAAAGCCAGGGTCTCCCCTCTACAAGGAGGGAGATGTGAACACTGTGGGAGAGGAGAGTCTACCCTGGAGTCTCCAGGAGTTGAGGTGGCAGAGCTGGAGGAGCAGAGATGACCATGTGAGGCCATGGCTGGGTGAACACTCCTCTCCTTCCACTTCTATAGCTGTATGTCTCAAGCTCTAGTCTTCATCTAAATGTTCCATCATGAATGAAGAAGCTGCTGGACCAGACACAAATATGGAAAATTTTCACTCAAGTAGCCCGTGCAGATGCTGTGCTGTGTTCCAGGCCATTTGACCTCCGAGCCTTCTCTTATTCTGACTGACAAATATCATAGGCCCTCTGCTAAATTGTCATACCTGGGCAATAATCCTCCAAAGAAATCTTAGCCCCATTTCCTCATCTCTTCCATCCATTCAACTGTTTCAAGCAGATGTGTCCCAAAAGAACAATCAAAAAGACTTTCTAGGCCAAATCCCTTCAGGGACTCTGCCACCTCCACAGAAAATTTTCAGCAAATTTCATTGGGAAGGCACCATGCCCTGGATGACCACAATTTGTCCCTACGCACCGTGTGTTCCTATGACTTGCTTTGTGTGCTGGCATCGGTTGGTAGCTACAGCAATGGCACTTCAGCACACGCAGGTGTTCTTAGGTCATTTTTCCTTATTCCTCAAAGAGTTTGTCCCTGAAAGGACACTTGGTCCAGGACCGGGTGTCATGATCCACAGCCTGGTCCCCAGCACTTCGGTTCCCTGTGGTCAACATGCGATGATAATGGTAACCCTTTCCTGTTCCACAGAGGCATTATGAGGGTTCATACCATGATGTCTATGAAGTGCTTTGAGACCTTCTCACAAAGACACTGTATAACAGCAAAGCATTTTTATCAATAACATTGTTTTCCATCATTGTCCTGCCACATCACGCCTGATGTGTTGCAATCCAGTGTCTGTCCAGAATGAGAGTGCTGGGGTGGGGGGATGCAGCTCTCCAGATACCCCATTGCTCTCCATCTGGTCAGGGTCCCTAGCAGGCAGCAGCTCTAAGGGGTGCTGTTACCTGCACTTTGACCTTTCTGCTTTCTTCTCCTCATGTGTAAGTCACAACATTCTGCACTCAGGAGAAAACCAGGAAGCAGTCCCATTCCTCTGTACAGTAAAATATAATCTGCCTTGATTAATTTAATATACTCTGAAGAATTGATCTGTCTTTTTGTCCAACCCACAGGTGGAAACACATCTGTGGAGCGTCCAGTTCCCAGAGTGCATGTGCAGGGACTGGGGGAGGGTGATGTAGAAAAGTTTAAATTATTTCCTACAAACTGATAATTATTTGCATCCCCCAAGCAGTGACACACAATAGTGAGCTGCACTGGATTTTATACAACTCTCTCATTAATACAGATACATGTATGTATATGTATATATGCATATATATACACACATATATATACACAAACACATATATATACACATACATACTGTAAAATGCAGTCATTAAGTTCTGACTGACCCTGCACTAATCTAAGCTTCCAAACTATATCGAGTCACTCTTTGAAATGTGGAAAACTATTTTTAATGAACCACACAGATCACCACACGGAATGGAAATTTTGTCATAAAAGTCTTCTAATGCCAGTGAATCATGTTTTAAGGAAAAATGAAATATTTTTCAATGTTTTGATGTTCCTTTTATAAATGATGATCTGTTACTTGGGGATGGGTGTGGGTGGGTGGGAAGAAACAGGGGCAGTTACCTGGGAGCAAGCCCTCCTTTCCTGGCCTAGATTTAATTTCTGTCTATGGTTCTGCTAGCCGGGTTGGCTGCAAGGCTGGTCCCATGAACCTGGGCTTCCCGCAAGCATATTTCTGTTCTTGTGTCTACCAGAAGCGTTCCCCCCAGGGATCTGCAAGAGCTTGGCCTCAAGTTTTCGTACGAGATGGGTAGTTCCTTGTAGCTGGGAAAACGTCTTCATCTTCTTCCACCAAAACAAACATAATCATCATCAAACAGGGTATCTTTAATTGTATTTGAAGTGTTCTAATTTGTGATCAATTTGCCCTCTTCGGTTCATGTGATGGAGAAATAGCTTGTCTTAGCTTTGTTTTAGATTTAGTGTTTAATCTGGAAGGAGGGACTTGGCTGAAATATGTTTAACATATACAGATTTCATGTTCAAGTATATTTCAGACGAGTGGAAAGCTGGGAGGAGAAACATGCGAGAAAGGGGCTTAAATATTTTCATAAAAAGTGTTGTTAGCAATAAGCCTGTGTGGGGGCTGTTTCTTAGAGAACAGCCACATCTGTGTTGTATGTCCATAAGTGGATGGTAGAAGGTATCATTCCCAGCCTCTCTTAGCTGGTTCCTGGCTGTCAAGGGGGTGCCCCCGCCAAGCCCAAACCCCAGGTGGGAAACCCCAACCTACACTTCACCCGCTGGCAGCCTGGGGGCAAGGGGCGAGCTGGACGATCCCGTTCGAGCACGTTAGTGTAAACCTGAAAGAGATCTCTCTGCTCTCAGCAGCGAGCAAAGCAGCGTCCTGCGTCTCCACCATGACCGCACGATGTCCGGGAGGTCTCCATCCCCACCGCCTCCGCTGCAGGGAGACGTGCATCGCGCCGCCTCGACCCTCTGCCCATGTGCTTCGTAACGGCTCCTGACCTTCTGTCTGCAAACCCGTTAGACATTTTTGTAGCAAGAATTTCTTGGCTCTAAGAAAGACACTTCTTACTGTAATATTTTTAGTTTGGGGGACAATATTTCCTAAGAGGGGTTAAGTGGATATTTTTGTGCTTTAGCCCAGTTTATGGATTCCATGTTTATTATACAGTAGTACTGAAAAGAAAGTACATTTGTATCCGTAACTTTGCACAGACTCTTGGTTAACCATTAAACAAGCTTCAAGATGAGCAGTATTTGACTGTTTTTCTCTGTATTATTCTTGTTGTTATACTTACCTGTAAAAG
This sequence comes from Phalacrocorax carbo, assembly GCF_963921805.1. Classification (NCBI taxonomy): domain Eukaryota; kingdom Metazoa; phylum Chordata; class Aves; order Suliformes; family Phalacrocoracidae; genus Phalacrocorax; species Phalacrocorax carbo. The sequence continues at coordinate 13,121,976 of NC_087528.1, forward strand.
CACATTCTGTATGTACTGTAAACAAAAATATTATCAGTTTAGTAAAATTTAGAGTCTTAAGGATTTTTCCACTTTTGTCAGTAACAAATATTTATGGATTAAAAAATAAAGGCAATTTCAACATATAAATTGTTTCTTTTTTGATATCTATCGGGGAAAAAAGAAGAGCATTTTCTTGGCAGCTTTCCCAATCTTTGTAACCAGCGTTTGAAAGGTAGATATCTATATTTCTGTGTGTAGTTAAATAGCATCTATTAAAATGAATGCTACAAGGACTGGAAGAGTCATTATTTTTACATATTTATTTACTGCATTTCATCATGATGCCAGAAAATAGCAGGGGGAGAAGTAAGACATTGCTGTTTGCGGTAAAATTTTGTCATGCAAGCCTATAAGATTTTATTTTGAAGTTGCCCTTCTTTAATTTTGCATTCATAACCCATGATTCATTCTCCATCTAGAAAGCTTTGCATTGCAAAGTTGTGACTTCTGAAATGTCCCATAGTGCTGGAGGCTTCAACAGGGGCTTTGCTTTTGCTACTGGCCATACTGGTACACACACAGCAGTTTCCCCATCATTCTTCCAAGATGTGAGAAGTGCCAAGGAGGCCAGAGCGTGTTCCTCACTAAACAGCACCCACTGCTACCACGGAGGGTGAAACGGCATTTTCATTTCTACCAGCTCTGAGTCTGAGGTTTCTTACTACCAAGTCTAGCTGGGAAACATGGCAGGGTTTTTCTCTTGTGTTTTTGTAGAGGAAATGTCAAATTTTATATCTCCATTTTCATATTGATTTGCCTTGAGCGTTATGCAAATTTGCTTACATTAAAACGTGATGGGCGGTAGTTGGGAAGGATTGCTGGAAATAAAGTTTCTGAGGCGTCAGCAGCATTTCAGAGCACAGTACTGGGAACGGACGAAGGAGGGCAGGTGCCACGGGTGGTGCTTCCCTCCCAGTGTGGAGCTGCCGGCAGCCCGCCCCTGTACTGCAGGGCTTTGGGAGAAGCTCTCCTCATCCGCTTGTGCCACGACTCTGCCCCTGCCCCTTCTCTGCCACCTTGCAGCTCTGGCACGGGGTGTCACAGGAGTCCTGCGGAGATAACGTCACAGGGCTAACACCCCAGGGATCCTTCCCCACGGCCGGCTTCAGGTGGTGCAGAGGTTGTCACATCACCATCACTCGCCCCGCAAGCCCCTGGCTCTCCTCTAGTCTTTCCTCAAGCATGGCTTTCTGTTGCTTTGCTGCTCAACTTAGGTAGATTAAACAAGCCTGGAGGAGTAACACCCCAGTACCACCAAGAGAAGATAATCATCTTTCAGGGTAGGTCCAGTGAGAAGACGAGGCCCTTTTGTAGCCCTTTGGCCAGGTTAGTCCCTCGGGCCTCCGGTCTCCGTAAGAGCAGAGCTCAGAGTCAGCAAGGCATAATCAACACTTCCTAAGAAACACATGAACCCAACAGAGTTAATTAAAATGCATTTTTAAGGGAGAAGTTTCCCTTTGCCTGGCAGTTCTATTCATAATTACCCAATCTTTTCTAGCACTAATAAGTGGGGAGGGATCAATGGGGAATTAGTGAATTTCTCCACTTCCCGTAAAAGCTATTGAAGAGAACAGCAGGATTTATGGTGCTGAGAGCCAATGATGACTGAGGTGAAGCTGGAGCCAATTCTTACCTCAAAGGACAATAAATGCCACTGTTTCCAATTCCTGTGATAATTGATTTTAGTACTTTAGTGAAGAGCTTACACTATTAACCAGCCTTCATTCAAGCCATCTTCACTGGCCCTACTAAGTGATCTCTGCAGGTGGTGGCCCAGTGAGGTGTCACGTCCCCAGTGGCCTGGGCAGCCTGGCACCAGCCCAGGTGAGGTCCCTGCCAGCCCGCCCCTGCAGTGCGGGGTGCACCTTCACATGTGTGACTGGAGGGACACTTTGGTGGATGTCATGGAAGTGAGTGGGCGCCTGGCCCACCCCAGCACAGGCTATCACAGCCAGGATCTCGCCAGCAGGCATCTCCCCAGGAGGTCCCTGCCCTCTGCTGGCACCCACCTAGCCAGGGCATGGCAATAATTCATTATCGCGCTGTCTAGGGGAAGGTGTGGTGATACAGGCCCCACCTCACCTCTCTGGGGGATGGTGCCCAGTGCGGAGCTGTTCTGGAGGACCCGCCTGGTGGGACGGGGCAGGCTGAGCAGGTGCCCATCACCCAGCAGATATCCTCACTGAGGATCCAGGGGCAACAGAGCACAGAAAGAGCAAGACCAGCTGTGGGCAGGGGCTCTGTCAAATGAAAGCCTTTATCTGTAAGGACTTGGGGATGGGCATGTGGTATGGGTATGGGGTTACCTGAGGAACAATAGGGCTGGATTTTGCCAGCTGGTTCTTCTGTTTGATGGAGATAGCTTGGTCACAGGTCACTCCTACAGCAGGGTCCTGGCATCACATCCCCGCACCAGTGTTGGCACAGAGCAGAGCCAGAGCTGCAGGGAGGCAAAACATTCAATTAGCAAAGCAGCAGTCCCTCCATCTGGGAAGGCTAAGATCCTCACACCTGAAAAAATAAAGCAGGACTGTGCCCACTCCTTGAAAAGCAAACACTAGAAACACTGCTGGGAGACCCCAAAGCTGCTGTTGAAGTCTGAACAAGGAGAGAAGTCCAAGTCGGAGGGGTGGCCACTCCCTCAGTCACATCTTCCCAGCAACTCTCCCGCTGCCCCGGAGCTCCAGCAGAACATATGGGATTTTTCCCAGACCTAAGGATTAGCACTGCTCCCAGTTGCCTTGGAAAGATGTTGAAAAATTACGAAGAATTAAAGGACTGCAGGATAATTAACACCTGTCAGCATGGGTTTAAGAAAAGCAGATGTTGTCAAACAAACTTGAATTAATTCTCTAATGTTCTTACAATTTGGGCTGGCAAGGATGATGTGTAGATGAAATACTTTTAACCTTTTCTACAGTACTGGATCATGTGCTGCTTGACAATCTGATTAAGATTTTTATCACTGCACATCCTTAAGAAAGCTGATGTTAAAGGGATGCAGCAGAGGGGAACTGTCAGATGCCAAAGAGTGGGTTTCAGTGGGTTGTACCCTCTGAAGAGCTGTTGCAAGTTGTATTTGGCAGAACTTAGCACAAGACCACACACTTTTCAACACTGAGCTCAGCAATCCAGGTATAAAGATGAAATTGTTGCTGCTAAAGTTCTAGGAAAGAGAGAGGGTTTGGGATGCAAAGAGCAACAAACGAGGGAAGTTCTGAGTCAGGGGTGGGCTGGGTCCTTTGAACAGAAAGTGCCATAATGCTGCAAACGAAATCAGGCCTGCAGGAACTGGAGCAGGGCTTCGGGGGTGGATATAGATGTCAGTGGAGAAGCAGTCCAACCCAAAGCTGAGCTGGGGAAATGCTTTTCTATGAAGTTTTTACAAAGCTCAGCATTTTAGTTCATAGTGAGATGCTGAGAGGTGACTTGGTCACTAAGTAGAAGCATTTTTAGGGGGTGAAAATTGTAGGGTATTAAAGAGCTCTTTAATCCAGCATCAGAAGAACCAACTGATGAAAGCGGAGGCCAGATAGACTATCACTGGAACAAACTATCAAGGAGACGCTATATGGGTGGTGTTTCTTGCTGTAATAAATGCTGTGTAGCTGCTAATGCCAAGTCTTATTGCCACAGTAATTCTTTGAACAGCTTTTCTCTCAGCTATTTTCATAGACAAAACCTACAATTTGGTGAGCTCTTCTGTAAGTTAAAGCTCACTTCAAACCTGGAAGTGTTTTCTGCCCATGAAGGAGGGATCTGTTTCCACAAGGCATTTCCTCCCAGGCAGTAACACATTTAAAGGCATTTAATAATTAATGGAGCTTTGCAAGAGCCTTCAGGAGCATTACCATTCCCTGCAGAGCGGGGAGGACATTAGAAGGAGAGACCTTCGGAAGTGACTCACCCTAGTCACAGAGTGAGTCAGGAGCAGACTGGGAATACAACGCAGTCCCCCATCTCTCTTCTTGTCAAAAAGCCAGGTAGAAGCTCTTCTTTTCTGCCTCTGGGTTTGGGAAGCAGTTTGTTTATTTTAATTTGAACTTTGAGCTGCCGACAAAGCTCAGCATCTGCCAAAAGAGCAGTGTGCTTCAGCTCTGCAATAACCACACAGGATTGCTGTGGGACAAGAAGATCTAGTGGAGGGCAGAGGACAAATCTCAAGGGTGGTTTGCAGCATGTGTCCATTTCAGTGTCCAAACATGGCAGGGAAGGTTTTTTGCTCATCTTGCTGTCTATTCTTGCTTCACACGAGACTACATCAGGTCAGAGATCAACTCAGGGCTGACTTAATGGTCTTTCAGAAGATGTAGTGCCAAACTGCTGCCTCAGAACTCCTTAGGAGCTGGATCTGCTCAGGGATTTTGTAGGGTTAAATGTTGAACTAAGGGGTCTGCAGTGATCAAAACTCTGCTTGGCTGCAACAAAGCTCAGGATCCACCTCAGTCCTTTCAGGCCGGGATTCATCTGTCCCTGCTTCAGCAGCTGAAAGTTAGATGTCTCAGTGCAAGCTGAGATAAATGCCTACTACCAGTTGTCCTCTGGGGAGGCCTACAGAGGGACTTTTTTTTCATTGGGGCATCTAATTCTGACATATTTAATAGGTGAATGACAACTGCACTGTTCGAGCTCCCACCAGCAAAGTCACCCAGGCACCATACTTTCTCTGTAGCTGGATGTGATTACCCAGGCCCTCCAGATACTGAAGGTGTCCCCAGCAAGGGGTGGTTCTCCTACTTCAGTTGTCGGGTCTGCCCCATCCAGCTGCCCTCTTGGCACTGGCCCTTGGGTTACCTAACCCTTACCCATGTTTTCACCTACCTTCTGTGTTAGTGACAGCAGTAGGACACTGAAGGAGCCTGGGAGAAGGGTTGTTGTAAGAATAGCATGGACTTCTATGGCCACCTTTGGTCATTACCGCACCTGCCAGCACAAGCAGTGATCAAGCACAGGGGAGCATGTGTTTCAGCCAGACCATCGGGATTTGTAGATCCAGCACTGTGCTGGGAAGTCAGGAGGGTCTATGCTGTTGCAGGATCTGTGCTTCAGGCTCATCTGCCAGGAGCTGACCTATCTAGCACTGTTTCCTTTGGAGAGTCCTCCAAGGACCGTGAAATATTACAGAGGTTTCTATTCCAAGCTGTAATGGGAAATAGAAGAAGAAAATCTAGGCCATGTCTTTAGGACAGTGAGGGTTGGATCTGCCCACACTAGCATCTAAAAACACGTGAAAGCTGCTTGGACCCTGCCAACCAACCTGCTGGTCCTGTGCTAACCCCTGGGTCACATGCACTGAGCACACCCGTATCACAGACTTAGCCAGGTGGTCGTCTTCTTTGACTGGTTAAGTCCAGCATTTAGGTTTTTCCACCTTGTTATTGGCCATTAACAAGAAGACGACTACTCTGGTCCACGCAGCTTTCTAGGTCAGCAGGAGATGTGTCGCTTGCCAAGCTGTGTGACTCAGACACTTTCACAAACCCCACAAATCTGGCAGTTGGTTGTTGGCAAATCTTCCACCAGGAAAGTCAAGTGGCAACTCCAATACAAGAGGCAGTCACAACACTGAACTGTGAAAGGGAAAGATGTTCTAGACTTCGCATCTTGGAACAATCAAGGGGTGATGGCTGCTGTGCAGATGAACAGACTATAAAACCACCAGTCTCCTTCTGTAGTTGTTTGCTTCGAAGCAGCAGAAAGACCCTGGTTAGGAGCAGGGACTTCACAGGATGGCTGCTGGAGGGTAAAGACACCCCATGTATGAATGAGGGGCTGGCAGCAACCCTTCACCTTCAAGCATGTAGCTTGGTTAACTACAGTTGAAAATTCAGGAATCGGTCCAGGAAAAAGTGTTATTGGTGTGATAGACTGAGACAGAGACATCCATTCCCTCTCTCTTATTACAGTAAGTCTGTTCTGGGTAGCTTTGTGTACACCTTATGTGTTCATTGCTCCTGCCACAGACTGGCGTGGTCGGATGGGCCACAGCCATACCTCAGCTCCGTAGCGCCAGTGACTTACCTTGTAGCTGGCTCAGCAGGATGCATCTGTTTTGTAATACTGTCATTGCTGCACAAGTGACACAGCGAGCACTGTCTTGGACGGAAGAGCTCAGATCTGAATTGGCCCCATCCACAATGCTGGAGATGAACATCCAGCCAGGGATGCTGACAGCCATGTGCCTCCTGGTGATGGTATGACCATGTTCCCCGGTGGCTATGGACTTTGATAAATCAAACCATTTGAGGAAAGGGTGCAAAGAACTAAGAGAAGCTGCTTGCAGCACTCCTTTAAATCATCTTTTATGTCTACATTTCGCTGCTCATGTGTAACTTGAGACTGACTTACCCCAACAGGGAGATCATGGCAGAGCATGCAAGCAGGGAATATGCGCTACGATGTTTGCCGAAGTTGCTTTAGTGGCTGAGAGGCGGGGAGGAACCTGTCTATGCAGGGCAGGGCCGTTGCTGGTCAGATACACAGAGCAGGCATGGGGAGGAGATGCACTGCCAGCAGCCCAGCGTCCCTGCAGAAGCACAACAAAGAGCTGCGATGCAGTGATAATAAGCAAGCATTACGACAAGAAGCTACCTGAGAGAAAGCAATAATCCTTTTACTTTTCTGCATCAAAAAGTATATGAAGCTAGTTGGGAAGAGGCAAAACTGGTCTTTTCTCTGCCATTAAACCCCTGTCAGCATGAAAGAAAGCTTCATTCAAAGACTTTGAAGCTTCTGCTATTGGCTAGAACCCCTTGTGGTCCTGACTGTCCCTCTCGCCCCAATGAGTGCACCGCCGTGTCCATTGGTCAGAGGCACATCTCATAACCTAAATCTGCTGACAGTGACCCTCTTTAACTAAAATAGTGGGTGCTTGTGCCTTCTGAGTAGGGGTCTCTGAGTTGATGCTCGTGCTGTCTCTGAAGTCCTGGGAAAGAAAACCTTTGTTCTGTCCTACCTTATGCCTCAGTTTGTAACGCTCAGGTCCTGTGCCGCTTCCTTTCATGGCCAGCCTGAAAGCTCCTCCTCTGGTGAAGCAAATGCCATCTGCTATTGTCCCTAGGCTGCTGGCTGATCAGCCTGGTATTCACAGCAGATAAGAGACAAATTCCTAGTCCTTGTCCCAAGAGAGGGCCTTTTTCACTGTCCACATTTCACACCCCCTGCTGGAAAAGCAAAGACTCATTTCTAAAAGTCTTTTCTGTGGCATTCATCACCAGCATAGATGAGGCTGTATAGAGGAAAGTTTATCTCCAGACACCCAGATGAAGGGCCAGTGTATCCTCTTTGTACAGAAAGAATTGAGGCTTGGGAAGGCAAGAGTAATTGTGTTGGTGCATTATGAGGGCTAGGTTTATAAAAGGAACTGATTATTGTAAGATATGCCATCATACAGCACCTTTGGGGCTTAAAGGAAAAGCTGAACTGCAGCTCAGCCGCAGCTATGAATTTGGGATATTCCTGCAAATCAGGGGCCACCATAAGCAGAAAATGAGGCACACCATCAGCACTGGTTTTGGCAATGATTATCCAGGCAGCACATGGAGACACACACACTGAACTTCCAGGCGGAATTCTGCCCATGACCCCATCCAACACCAGTCAGTAGCTCTTCCCTGCTCCATGCCTGAAACTGCTTCCAAACCTGAGGTAGGGATCTACAGACAGTGTCCCTTCAGAACTCAGCCCTGGATCATCCCTAGAGAAGGTCTGGTTTGAGCAGTAAATGAGATAGGACCACAAGAAAAGTTATTTCTAATCATTAATGGATCCTTGGACTGCACAGCTGATTCTGTGTTGGTATTTCCTAACTGTTTTAGAGCTGTGTGTAATCCTGTACAATCACTTCAGTTTCATTCTTTTTAATAAACAGTAAAATACAAACCCAGCTTCATCTTCCAATCCTCCTCTATTTTCCTCATGCCAGCTCCCAGCTTAGATACTGATCAGTTCCCAGTAGCTTTGCCCAGTTCACCCCAGTTCCTCTCCTGTCCCACTCTGATCACACCTTTCACCGATTCCCCGCAAGCCATGTTTTAGATGCTGCGCATGCAAAGCAGACCTCTCCCTCCCCCTGCGCCGTGTAAGCTCAGCAGTGGCCCCATGAAACACAGGACAGATAGGAAATCTCTGCTCATTTCTGGGTCCCTTTAGCCATCCAGCCTCGTGGGAGGAAGAGACGGAAAGCAGATGGTGCTGGGTTGGCCCATGTGTCAGGAGGCAGCAAGGGCAGGCTGGGCAATGGTAAGCCATAATTATTATATTAAGGCTTATAAAGTCAGCTGAATGTGGGTGAATATTCATAAGGATAGAAAATCTGTGGCGCTGGGGCTGTTACTTGGCCACACCTCATGTCCTGTCCCCACTAGCTCCCACCCCCAAAGTTTACACTTCTGAAATTTCTCTAATAGCTTTTGGCCAAATTTAGTCCAATTTTTTTTTTCAGCTTGATACAGAATCTTTCCTGGAAAATGTCATCCTGAGTAAAGTTTGGGAAAATTATAACCAGCCGGTAAGAGGGTCTCTCCCTGCAGGACAGACTGAGCAGCCAGAATCACGTCTCCCACCAGCTCCAACAGCCATGACAACACACACACATTTACACGAGTACTGCGCAGACAAAGCAAGCGCCAAAAGGAACTGAGGTAGCTTTAAATTCTGGGATATCTCTGCTATGAAACATAATCTAATTAGTAACAAAAAACCCCACATTACTTACCCAGAAGCCATCCTTCTATCAAGAAGCCGTCACTCCGTTCCAATTACTCTGCTGTCAATTATGGCATCTTCTGCAAGGAGCCTTCCTGTTTTACCTGCCACCTTTGATATGTGGCTGCCCTGCTCCATGTCCTTTGAAGCCCATTATAAATATTAAGATTAATTTAGGATTGTTTGGATCCCTGACTGTAATTCTCTAATATGAAAAATCTCAGGCAGGAGGGCTGTTGTTGCTCTGTTGGGTTGTGCTCAGGTCTGACTTTGGGCCAGGGCTGAAGGCAAATTCAATCCTGGCTTCTCACTCCAGGGCAGCTAAGCGCGTCAGGAAAAGAGAAATACAGTAGTCACAAAGTTTTAACTGTGTCCTTTTTTGTGTATAGCTGGAGGAAGGAAATGTAGTCCAAGCAGCAGGCTAACTAGAACAGCCAGTTTGGCAGTGCATCCCCTTGTCTGGTCTGTGAACAAGCGTGAATAACCCATATTGTGGTGTGGGATAGGATAGCAGTTTGGGAGAGAACTCCAACTGCTTCCTTCTTGACAAGCTTCTATTTTAGTTTCTTTACCAACGAGTAGTCTTTTTACTTTGGTGGAGCTGTCCTTTAGACGAGCTGAAGATCAAAATGGGAATATCTCTGAAATACACCCAGCGTATGGCTAAAAACCCTGCTCAGCTTATCCCCATACTCACTGCAGGGCTGGAAGTGCTGCAACGCCCCCGGTGCCTGTGGGGTTAATGAGAGGATGCCATTCTGGACGTGCAGAGTGACCAGTGAAAGCTCCTCAAATACTCATTAGCAATTCTCCAGGAACCTCTAGGGAACGGGCATGCAAGGGTTTGTCCAAAAGCCTGTGCTTTTGGACAGACAGGACTGCAGAGACTACGAACCTGTTTAAGTCCTGCTGCAGACCTACCCTAGTGATTTGCTGTCAGCGATGCCTGTTTGACCTGAAGCAGCTACAGCTGTCACATCTGCAGGCCACCTGCAGTCAGCGCTATCAGCAGTGCTGTATCTTGATCCCCTTGCCCGCATGGTGGGCCACAACTTGTGTGCTTCACTTGCAGCGTCCCTGGGAGTGGGCTGGAGGGAAGGAAACACACCTGACTGTGGGCAGCAGTCATCTCGCTTTCCATCTCCAGGTCCTACCTATCCTCAGCCAAGAGGGAAATTCACGGGCAGAAATTTTGCCTTTGTGAGCAGAAAGAGGTCTCAATATTCCTTGCTGGAGATGTGCCCTGGCCTTTGATCTAAGTGAGAACTCTTTGCCCATATGGCTTCTCTGCACACCAGGTGATCCACAGAAACTTTTTAGAATCATAGAATAATTAAGGCTGGAAAAGACCTCTAGGATCATAAAGTCCAACCATCAACCCAACACCCCCAGGCCTCCTAAACCATGTCTCAAAGTGCCACGTCTACATGTCTTTTAAATACCCCCAGGGACGGTGACGCCCCCACCTCTCTGGGCAGCCTGTGCCAGGGCCTGACCACTCTTTCAGTAAAGGAATTATTCCTCATATCCAATGTACATTGGATCTTTCATTACACAGTGCTAAGAAACACATGAAGGAGGAGAAAAATCTCAGGGGAGGAAGTCTTAAAATGAAGGGGGACAAATTGCCTGCTCATATGCATGCAAGACCATTGATTTCTCTTGCCACAGAAAAATATCTGCCTAGGGTTGGCAGCCACTCCCCAAAACCTACTGCCCATCTGTGGAAGCCACCATGAAGGTAACAGCTGCCAATACAGGGTTCCAACTTGTCTCTCTGCCGTATGGCAGCCTGCGCTCACCCACTGCTGCAGCTGCAGCAGCCGACTGGCGTCACTGGTGCTGCAAGCGAAAGCGGCGCCTGTTCACCAGAGGCAAGAAACCCAGCGTCCCCACGCCATGTCCCAGGTTGCTGTGTCAGATCAAACCTTCGACTGACCTCTTCCTATATGCTTGTGGCTTTGTCACAGTGTTTGTCAGGAATTGCCTCTGAGCACGTCACACGGCTCAGGCTGTTAGCCGGTTACACAAGCTTTCTGTATGCAACTAGTGAGTCCGGAGTAATTGCTATGAGTGATAGCAGGAGGGCGTGTTAATGTTCATTAGAGACAAATTGAGCTGCCTGCTGTGAGCAAAATAAAGAGGCATTTACCCAGGCTTTCTCAGTGGCTGTGTTTACACAGAAACATCCCCCTGTCTATGGGATTGAAGAGCTGCTTTTACCTGCATTTCCAAGGTCTGGGTAGGTAAATGAGGACTGCCTGGGAACGTTGAACAGGGATGGTGTGGTCTATCTGTTCTGCCCATATTTGAGGGAGCTCGGCCTGGGGACATGCATAGCTGGCTTTAAATATGAAAAGACTCAGCCAGCCCTGATGGAAAAGCTTTACCACCAGGGGAATCTGGCAGCTGGCTTGGACTTTGGCTTAATCTCCTCCACTAACTCGCCCCCCCCCCCCACTGTTTACATGCTGGAACCAGTTTACTGCAGCTAGGTCACCCATCAGCTGTCTCTGACCCTCGAGACTGGGCTGTTTTCTACAAAATAAAGCCAACTTTGTGCCACCTTTATCTGCAAGTGAGTTAGTAGGAAACCAGCACATCTTTGCTTCAGGTGGAGAGGAAGAGGAACAAAATCATCTTATGTCTGGCTGAGTTCAGCTGCTCATCAGACTGACTGGTTTCCTCTCTCTGCTCCCAGGGCAGGCTGTCCCTGCAGCCTTGCAAGGTAGAGGCTGGACACTGTTGCGGGGGGGGGGGTGTCTTGATTTGCTCTTTTCTGCGCTGCATGCTAGCAGCAGTCCTGCCCCTGCAGCAGCTGGTGCAGTCAGTCCCATCCCAGCACCACCGCCAGAGACCCCAGGATTATTCTTGACACTCAAGTGACTTTGCTGTTGGGGATTCAAACCTGACCCATCAGAGCATCGTCCTCCTGCATCTTCTCTTCTGTCACAGCATCAGAGAACAGCTTTTAACCTGGACAAGACAGTAGAAGACGCTTGCCTGTCAATCATGGGGCAATGCCTACTGAAACAGAGGAAGGGGGCCAAGTGTTCCAAGCCTCTGCTGGCAGGGGGGTGCTGGCTGTAGATTTGGCTATAGAGTCAGAGAGCTGGCTGGCTGGACTGCTTGTTCAGGAGCCCTGCAGGGTGCTGGTCGCATATGGCCTGGCTCTCTCCCCAAAGAGTTCTCACTGCAGGGCCTCAGCTCATTCACTACAACCATTTGTCACTGGAAAAGTGTGCGCACTCAGGAATGCCCGTTTCCATGAGGCACAGCTTTGTGCTGGCTCCAGCACCAGTAAAGGGTTCATTTTGCCTTCCCACTGGGACAACCCAAGCTGTGAGTAACCTTCATCCATGTCCCTGCTCTTGGGCTCCTCCATGACTTTGCTAAGCACAAATTCACTCAGAATATCATAGCCCACCCATATTTACTCATGGCATGTGTGCATGGGAAATCGTCACACTTAAAGACCATTTCAGGACTGTGGAAATTTGGGTGTCACCCAGAGCCTGCAGCATGCTCACTGGGACATGGCACCTCTGGAGCAACCTTCAGGAGTAACAATCGCTCATCCTTCAGGTATGCCAGGCTGTGTTGCACCTGCTGCCCCTCCTTGTTGGCCCAGCTGTGAGCACTGGGGGTGCTAACTCATGATTTTCACCCATCCTTGTTATGGTTTGAAGATATTTCTCCAAGGCAGCCTGATAGCAGGTAATTGGACAGATCAAAGAGCTCAAGAAACAGATTTAATCAAATGTTGGATTATGTGATTGATCTGCCTTCCACATCACATGTTTTTCACAAGGTAAATTCAAATTAACACCTGTTGGGGAGCCTATTAGTCCAGGTCTGGGCTCTGGTGCATTGGAACGCAAAGGTTTTACATGTAACACAAGACAATTTCTCATTGTCTCAAAAGCCAGCAGTCACCTTCTTGGTTTCTAATTAACAAAACCACTCTGAGCCACAGCACGTGGCCACCACTTCCAGATGTGTCCCCCCAACCTGACAGCCTGCCGTGCTCTCCAGCACACGATGGCTGCCTCTCCCCATCAGCCACATGGACGGTCCAAATAATTGGATCTCAGTCTGGGCATCGCCTCACAGAAGGGCTGTGTTGAAGAGAGTAGCCCTAAACCAAAAAATAAAGGATTTCAGCATGGAGATGTAGGGGATACACAGGCAATTGTGATGGTTGTGGGTATGGTCATATTGCCCTCTGGAAGCTCAGGCTGTTAATGAACTTGTGCCAACACAGGCAGGACATATTCCTAACCCCAGGGACATCTGGGCACGGGGCACAGCTGGATCAGGTACAGCTGAGGTCCCCTACAACTGAAGGGGATGGAGCTGGGTTTTTTTGCCCTGGCTGATTAACCCCAAGCTGTGAATCAAATTTCCAGGAGCAATCCAAAGCCTGACTGCCATGAAGGTTTTTAGAGAAGGAAGTTCAGCATCCCCTTGGACAGGGCTCCCTCCAGGGGATGTCCTAGGAGGGACATCACTAGCAGGTTGCAGAACATGGCCTCCTCTGTGTTGGGGGGTGGAGGGGGAGGCAAGACCCAGTGCCATGAATGCCCAGGAGATGTGATACCTCCTCAAGGGCACGCAGAGTGCAGAGGCCATGTCCTGCCAGGCTCTTCGACACAGGACAGGGCACTGGGAACTGGGCTGTTCTCCCAAAGTAAAGGAAAGGTCTCCAAGTCTGTGATCATGGGGGCTCCAGCATCCCTGTGGGTACATATGGAGAAGGAGTTCTTTGAGGGAGGTGACTTCACAGCATGTACCCAGTCCTGGCTGCACAAAAAGCTGAAAAACTTCTAGATAAAATTCCTTCACTTTAAACATGTCTATAGAGCACTTGATCTTCCTTGATTCCTGCCAAAAATACTTACTAAAAGACTTGCTGATCGGTTTTGGAAAAAGAGTCTGTGGCACATTCGTCTCTGTGGGCACAAAGCCTGCAAGAAAGCAGCAGGGCAGATGTACTGCAGGGTCAATGGTGTTGCAGTTCAGTGATAACCAAGGTAGGACAAAACTATGGGAAAGCCACCTCCTTCCCTCCTTCCAGCCTGCATGCCTCCCTCTCTGCTCGCCTTGCAGAGTCAGGTGCAAAGCCCAGCTCAGGGAATGTCCAGTCAACGGAGCTGGGAAAAACAGGCCAGGGAGGTATCACACGCCGTGTCCCCTGTCCTCTCCTCCTTCCTCCTGCCGCTGCAGCACACCAGCCACGTTTGGTTTGAGCTGAGAAGACCTTTTTATCTTCACATACTGCAAAGAGGAGGCAACCGGGCACTGCGGGGTGGGGTGGTTACTGTGGCAAAGGCTGTTGGGGGCTGCATGTCCTCCTGCAGGGTGGTCTGGCACTGGTGACTGCTCTGCCCCTCGCTCAGCTCCGCCGGGAATGGCAGCCACGGCCGCAGGTGAGCGGGCAAACACCTTGCTCTGCAAAACAGAGGGGTGGCAGCAGACTAGAGCAAACCCAAAACAACTGATTTTAAAGCTGATGAGCACAGGCAAGATCCAATTTAGATCTCATACAATTTTTTTCTTTTTTTCTTTGTTTAGTTTTGGGTTTGTTTTGTTTTTTTACATATAATTTTGTTTTGCTCCCCAGTGTTATTGCAGAGAGGTCTGGCATGGCTTTGCAGCTGACACAGCCGTGACCAAAGCTGATCCCAAAAGCACCAACACTGACCTGGACCTGGATTTAGGGGACAGAGTAGCCCAGCAAACTCAATGTGACTCAGCAGCCAGAAAGCTAACACCATCCTTAGATGAACCAACAGAGAGGGACCAAGGAGGGGAGGTGACTTTGACCTCTAGGGATGACTGTGCTGAGGCCAGCTGCGCACATTAGATGGATGATAAAAACTGAGCTAGTGCAAAAAAGAGCCATAAAAATGATTTGAGGGTAGGAGAGGACTCTTTGAAGTGAAGGATTTAAAAGCTTGATCTGTTTAGCTAATTAAGGAGATACTTGAAAGGCAATGTGTTCACAACACATAAGTAACTTGATGTGGAAAAATACCAAGTTCTGAAAGGCTCTTCAATAAACTGGGAAAGACAATAACAGGACGAGTGTTTGGGAGCTGAAGTCAGGCATACTCAGAATGGAAAAAAGGTGTGCTTTTACCAGAAAGGCTGATACAGGAACAAACACCTACAGAATTAATGAACTCTCCCTCTCAATTACTTCAAGGTATCCCTTTTGGATAAGATGTGTCCTTGGTCCATTGTGGTTTCACCCATCAAATTGCTCTCTGAAGTAGCCCTAGCTACTTCTTCTGTAGAATCTAAAAGAACTGAGTAACCAGGTGTTTGTGCAGCAATGACCTGGGGAAGCACCAAAATCCTCTTTAGGGCTGTGCACGTGGTCTTCACCCACTTTCTCGCAACTCTGCATCCCCCAGAGTCTCTCTTGGTGAACAGGACCCTTCTCCTGGATCTGCCAGCCAACAGAGATCTTGATTCTTTCCAGTACAAATGGGTGTTTGGAAGATATCTTTGTAACCTGCCCTTTTCTTAGAGTCTTGCTGATCCATCTCCCTGAAATCCATGTTGTTCTGCTACAGGTTTAACCAATAAAACAATTTTCTGGGAAGACTGAAAGCATTTGTTTGCTAGATTATTTGAAGATGGATGTGGGCAATGGACTGCCTCGGGCTGTTCTCTGCTGCCAAGGAAGAACTGGATACATCTTGATTCCCAATACAACGTTTTTGGCTGCCATTATGTCTTAGAAATCATACATTATTAAAAATAATTATAAATAATTATTATGTATATGTCATGTGTATAACACAATGGAGGGCTGGAAGGGTTTAGCATAGATTTGAGGATGGGGCCACAAGGAATGTTTGGAGGAATGCTCACTACTTGTCACATTGTGACCACCTCATCATAAGCCCATGGATAGATGAATAAGCATAGATGGGTGATACATGACGGCCAGGGTGGGGAGGGAGTTCTCTTGATATATCTCACTTAGCAGTCACAGCCTATTCTTTAGACACAGATTTAACCTTAAACCAGACAATCTACTATGTGCACATGGAGACTGAGGGGGAAGAGATGGCTCCTGACAAAGCATTTCACTCATCCCTTGTCAGTGTTAATAGAGCTTTTTTTATTGTTATCTGCATCAGCTCGTACCAATTATTCTATTCTTCTGCCTACTGGCACTGCTCCCAGATGCAGAGGTCATCTGGAGTCAAGTATATCCCAGCCAGCAATCAAATGTCTCATTAATTTGCAGAGATGCCCCTCGTTCCTGTTCCCACACACCATCATCTGCACAGTGAGCCTGACACTTTGCTCCAGAAGTTCTAAGTCACGTACCCAAGGTCCCTGTTTACCCTCTCCCACCAACCTGGCCTGGGCTCATACCAGATGCTGTCATTGACTCATCCCAGATGTTCCTAAACCCAACAAGCCAGGGACAAATAACTCCTAAGAGCCAACAGATAAGGAAGCCAGCCTGGCTGGGACAAAGAAAGGGCAGGATCAAAGGCGTGTGGGCTGGCAAAGCAAACAACTAGGCTTGCTGAACGTGAGGTGGTGCTGGCTCCACTGTGAAGTCCAAGTGCTGCTGGGGTTGGTTCTTCTAATTGGCCCTGGAAGCACCTTCCCTGAGGAGCCGATTCACACTTTGGGCTAAAGCCCAGGAGGCAGAGGACTGACTAAAGCACACACAGTCCAGATGGGGATGGTTTCATCTCTGGAAATAGGCCTGTGACGACTTATCTCCAAATATGGGGAGCAGAAGCAAAGACAATTGTTCTACTCTCCTCGTGCCTGCAGGGACAAGGAGCTCCCAGCTCTGCGCCCAGGATTACAGCTGGGCTACTAACTAAATGCAATGTACTGTAAAGTAGCCCTGGAATCAGGGGTCAGCACTATCAAAAAAATGAGCTGTTCCCAGGTAACTGCTGGGCTCTGAACACCTTTTTCCAACTCTTCCAGGTAGATGTGTTACCAGCACTGGTCAGATGCCCTTCCACTGTGCGCACATACCAGGACCATGGCCCCTGATGGAGTTCTTCCTCCTAATGTCTGTCAAAGTACCCATCTGCAATCCCTTGCTCTGCATTTTCTGAACTAAAATTTTAGTAGCATATTATGCATTATTAAATGAAATGCCTCCCATGGACTAAATCTATTATGTCTATGCAGTAACCTTTATCAGCCCAACCTGTAATTCCATCATTTGTTTGTTTGACAAGACCCACGTGCTATAAAGCCTCGAAGTCTAGCAATAATTATATTGCTGGCATTTAATTAAGCTTTATGGATTCCATATATCCTTTCATTCATGCTCTCTTCCTAAGCACCTCATCTAGGTTGGTCATGCCAGGTGGCCTTTTCATGATGTTGATATACTCTGGAGCCTTTGGAAATTCCCCAGTACTCGAGGGCAGCTCAAGTGTGAGCAACACTGGGTGAGCAACGTCCTCAGTTCTGCCCTGGGAAAGCCATGAGTGCATTGAGCCCAGAAGATATTAACACCCTTATCTAGCTACACATGATGGGATTCATTCCCCTACTTTAGGAAACCCAAGCAAATGTCTCCCAACATGCAAAATTCGCATCGAAACCACAAGCCTTTGGTGCCCATCTGACCAAAGCAGGGACTTGACCAGAACACATGTCATGGCTCCCTGTAGGCTTCCTCTAAAAGAAACGTGAACAGGCAGAAGGAGGTACTTTGTGTCTGTCTTAATCACCCCTGGACACAGGGCCAGGCTGCACTTCCACACCTGAGCCTAGAAATTATACCCAGTATCATAGTTTGGATAAAGCCTGGGGACAAATCACCCCCGAAGGTGTTTGTGTCTGCACAGTCCAGAGACCAAGTCCATGTCACAAACGGTGAGCAGATGGATGAAGCCTCAGAAGTCAATCTAAGCACAACAGCCTTCATCTTCCTAACTTACTGCTACCCATCTGCATTTCTATTAGAAGTTTTCCCCACTCTTAGATGTGGGACCTGACCCACTGGAAGGAATCCTGTGACTGTCTGTAATTTTGCCTGCTGCAGCTTTCTCCCAGGGTCTTCAGCTTCCCTTAGTAACTTCCCACACCTTACAGTTCCGGTTGGTGAAGCATTCTTTTTTCTCCTTTTCAGTTGTTCTGTATTCAGCATATTTGCAGTTGCTAACACCATCCATCCTCCAGGCTTTTAGTCAGAACTGCCTCTCTGCTTGTGGCTTTTTGCTTTCAAATGTCTATCTTTAAAGAATTTTTAGGTTTTGACCATTTTCTTTTTCCCATCTACAATTTTCTATTCATAATTATTGTTAATTTAGAGAACTTGGTCCTTCTGACGAACAGATAATTAATTTTCAGGGATGACATCTTTCTCCTCTGAAATCAGCTCCACATCTGTGTTCCCTTGTGCCCCTGTGGTGACTTTTGTGCTGGAAAGTGAGGGCTGGATCTCATGAGGCTTTCAGCTTTCTGCTTGTGGCCTCCAGCTTTCTCCTGGGCTATGGCAGCACCTCTCCTCTCCCCATGTTTTATGCAATCAGCACTGAGAAGTGCTCCCTGGATGGCAGGACCTCACAGGGCAGAGCGTGATGCACAGATTAGTGGCAGGAGGGGTGCTGGAGTCTCCCCATTTTGGTAACAAATGGAAGAAATCTGCTAACAATAAGCTCATTTTGTGGTGAATAGCTGGCAGATCTCAAGCTCTCAGCCTGGTCCAATCATGAGCTAAACCTTTTAATGGGTTCAAAGAGGCCACACATTGCTTATCACGAACCCATGTAATGTCACAGAATTGTTAAAGGGAGGTGCAGAGGGAGTGCCCAGGCAAAACCAGGCTCCTGAGCCTCGGGGGTCCCCAGCTCCTCCAAAAGCTGAGCTCAGCTGTGCATGGGACAGCCTCTTCCTCTGTAGCACCTCGCCCTGCCATTGCAGAGCTGGCTCCGCATCGTGCGTACACACACACAGGCCCGAGGACAGCTGTGTCGCACGGTCGCCTCAGCCACCTGGTGCCGGGTGTTGCTTTTCATGGGATGATGGTGGTACACGGAGGACTGGAAGAGCACGATGCTGTAATGCGCAGACGTTGGTCAGCGCGGGCCCCAAGCAGCACCGCCCAGGCCAGGGTGTGAGCTTTTTAGCATGCTAGTGTTGCCGCTGCAGCCTGTGCTCAGCAGTCGTCGGTTACCCCAGCAGCTTTCCATTAAAACTGCAGCCCAGAGCCCAACAGGAGCAGCTCAGGGGCACCCTGCCACATCGGACACCAAAGATAAAACGGGATCATGGGCATCTGGTGTGACCCCCTACTTAGAGCATCTCTGTTGGTGCCTGTCTCTCATGGATTGGGGGGGGGCATCCCACAGGGCTCCCCCTCTCCTCTAGTGCTCAGGACATGGTGGTGGGAGATCTGTAGCACTGTAAAGCAGACATGGCCTGTGTGATCTGCCACTGATTTCCCAGCAGAGTGGTGGTAATAGAAAATAGAACCGTATGAGCTGGCTGCAGAGAGCAAAGCCTGCCTCTGGGCCTCAAAAGAAAATTAATGAGCACTCAGTCAGCAGCTTCAGTCATTACTTTAAGGTACCTGAGCCCATCCTTGTCTGAAAGCACCCTCCTGCCATCCTACTGCCAGGCAGCTCCTGAGCCACTGTCCCCGGTCTCTCTGGGTACCCAGGACCTGCAGGGAGAGGGACACGGCTGGGGCAGGTCTCCCTCGCACCCTGAGCCCATGAGACCTTCCTCAATAAGGTTAATCCCCAGCTGAGAAAGGATTTTGGAGAAAGACCCCCTCTGCTTCCAGCTGCACTTCTGCCAGTCCAAACCTCAGCTACTTCAGGGGGATTAACGTGAGCAGCGAACTGCTGGCAGCCAGTCCGCTCCCGTCCCCGGGGCCGCTGGAGACCTGCAGCGTCCTCATCGGTGACACCTGCCCAGGCAGCGCCAGGTCCCTGGGCCTGCGTCCCCACTGACGCTTTGGCAGCTTACACCTCTGCTGCCTCACGTCCCTGCTGACAGCGAGGCATCGCTGCATCTGCTGCCGTGCGAATAGCTGCGCACGGGCTGACCCACGCCAAAGCATGCACTCCTGCAGGCTCGCCTGCCTTCATGCTGGCCTGCCAAAGGGGGCCCATAATGCATTCACCTCCTAGGCACAACGGGGCACGCTGGGGAGACTGAGGCACGCACAGTGGCTGTAGCATTACACCTTCCCTCCTCCCGGGCTGTAACACAGGTGTGGCTGAGGGGCACGCCGTCCTCCAAGGCAGCGTGATCTCCTCTGCCTGGAGCAACGATGTGCCATCCCCATCCCAGCAGGGCGGGGTGTGGGAGGTGGTCCGTCCTCCCACTGCCCTAGGAGAGGAGAAGCCCACCGTTCCCCCATAGCTCATCATTAGTGAAAGCCCTCCTCGTTCCCCCATGGTCCTTCATTTCCCCATAGACCATGGAGCATTGCCTTCTGCTGCTCTTGCCAGTGCACGTGGGATCTCAAGGCTCAGAGGAGACAGCTCTGAGATCTTCCATCATACTGTCTTTAATGTTTGGGCCTGGGAAGAGGTTTTCCACCCACCCAGCTCCTTGAATGCCAGCCTAGACCAGGTGCTCCCCACAAACTGGGTCTGCCCTTGGAGATGGAGGCAGAGCGGGCAGGCAAGAATGGGCCCGCCAGGATGCATCAAGTCCAACTCCACCTTCTCATATGCTGCACTGCCCATGCTGCCTCCTTGGAGGGGCTGGTGGTGCAGCCAGTGAGGCGCTGTGGGCTGTGACTCCCAGATGGGACAGAGATGGGAGCTCCTGCCCAGGAGGCTGGTGCGAGAGCACATTCGGATCTGCGCTAGGAGGACCAGTTCCTGCTTACATGCTGCTCAAGTCATCCCAGCTTCCAGGTAAGTATTCCGATTAAAAGACTAGTTACCTCAGCTTGTACCAGCTTCCTTGGGTGACAGTGTCTCTACGTGTTTACCACCAGCATCTTCTCCCAGCCTCAGTCTGAGCAGACCTCCCATCACTCACGGGCAACCACCACCTCCACTGGTTACTGAATAACTTTCTGAAGAGAGGTAAACCTCCCTGCGTTCAGCAAGACATCTCAGATAGCAATTTATTTCTCATTATCTCATAATTTTCCTCCTATCTTCTGCTTCTTCCCAATAATATTACAGTAATTAATTGAAGCACTTGTTAGGTAGACAGTGCACAGTCGAAGTGTAGGCAATGCCATAGCAATACAGTTCCATAAAAAGCACCCAGCGATGGCAGATGGGAAGCGGGGCAGGATTTCCAAAGATCATTTTGTTCAGATTTATCCTGTCTCTATTCTGACAAACTGAACAGACACATCTAGCCAACTAATCTTCAAGCCTGCAGCTAACAAAACTCTTATTTAATTTCAACAATTACGCATTCGCTGTGTAATTTTCTAAGGCCCTTTGAACCCTGCCTCTTATAATCATTTCCCCATTTAGGCAGTCCCACATGTACCAGGTGTTTTGATGACTCTCAAGAATGATTCTGCAGTAAAATCCCTGTCGAACAGAGCAGATGATGCATCACATGGCTTGGGTTTGTCTTCAGCAGAAATCCTGGGTGCCCCACAGTGGTCCATAATATCCCTTTGCTTGTCCAGCTCCCTGGGGTAAGTTGGAGCACCCTGTCTGGCAGAGCATCATCCACTGCTTTCTGATACCAGCAAGGCTGAGTAATGCAGGCGGCTGGAGGTAGGCACTCTGATATTCAGCTCTGTGAGCGCAGAGGAGAACCGCAACCCACAAAAAGGAATATGCAGCTCTTGTCCACAGTAGATTGACGGGCCAGTGCTTTAATGGTCCAGGTTTGACTGTGGGGGTGTGCTCCAGATGCCAACAGGGATAGGTGCAACGCCCACATAGGACCATTGACTTAGGAAACTGTAACTCATGGTGGGCATAAAGAGTGTGGAATCAGCAACAATAATGGATTTGGTTCTTCCAAGGGCAGCTGGTGTTTTTAACTCTAAGGTTTTGGCCCATCGCCCTTGCTTGTGCCCTGTGCTGGAAGGGAAGGAGGATGCTTCACTGTTTGCCGCTCTGAGACCCTGCAGCCCCCAGCCCTCCCCAGCACTTGTCCAAGAGCAGATCAGGTCTCTGGGCTAAAAATAGATTCCTGCATCTTCTGCAGCCCTGAGCAGTGAGTCAGAAAGATGCTGGAGTTTATTCCCATTTTGTTTTTGGATTATGCCAAGACCTTTCCAACATTTTTATGAGAAATGGGAGCAAGAGCTTTGCTGATGCAGTTCCACTGGATGGAGCAGTGCCATGTTGAAGAGTATGCACCTGGGAACAGTGAATCGCTTGGGTTGTTCTCACCAAAGAGATGTCGCCACATGCATTTTCCTCTCCTGACTGTCTACCAGCCTGGTGGTGAGCCCCATGCACCTGGAGATAGTACTCAAATCTTTATTCAAATGCAATGCGAAGTCTGAAGACAGATGCTTATGTGAATACCCTAAATGCAAGGGTCTCCGGGGCTGTGGAGCATATTCGCCGACCTGGACAGAATTTCCATAGTAGACATGAGTCACTTTTCCTTGTGTAGCTTTCATCAAACCTCACACAATACTATAAATATTCTGATTTTTCCAAGGTAGCGTTTTCAATAGTGGGACTAGGGTACCTGAAACAGCCTCTCCCAGAAACTGGAGGTGTTGCAGACCCTGGAGCTTTGTCAGCCCACAGCTCCCCCTATCCCAGCTCTCTCTGTACTCTTGGAAACATTGAGCCAAGATAATGAATGCAGGCTTGGGGTTCTGCCTCGTGTCTTTTGGCACTAATCAAAATGAATGCTGTGAGGGTGTCCTAAGAGTGAACCTTGAAGTTCACACACAGGTAAGTGGGCTTCAAAACCTCTAGGCAATGTGTTTGCAGCCTCAAACAATCCTTCTGCACTAACAGGCACACTAGTACTCATATTAGAAGGGCTGCTTATAACTCCATGAAAGTCTTTTACTATCTAAAAGCTTTTTAAATGAGGTTCACACTATTAACAAAGTAAATATATGTGTAGACTTGTTTGGGCAATTACAGTCATTTAAAAAGCAATGCATAATAACGGACATGAATCTAATAAGCCATTGCTAATTAAATGTACTAATGCCACTTTATAAAATGAATGCATCTAGCTGATAGGTTACAGCTAGTTTTGTTCTGTAAATAATTGAGCAGTGATACATGCAGAATTTGCATCACTGGGCATTGCCTGTGCCCCATAATAGCCACAATAAATTTGCCCCTGTGGAACCAATCTACTGACTACCAACCGGCTTCTCCTTTTATGTGTCTAGTCTACATTTTCCTTTGCTCTGTGAGAAGCAGTTGCAGCAGAATGGAGCTGGTTAACCCCAAATTATGGAACACCATTACAAAGCATTTGTGAAGACTTTACTTTGAAATGTGCCCTTCTGCTGACTATTATCTGCAGCAGGTACAACACTCCCAGGCTATGGAAAACCCATTTCTCTGTCCCAGGAGAGTTCATTCAATTTTAGCTGATATTAACTGTTCAGTAGCACAATTTTCCTTCTTTTACTTTCATCCCTTTGGAAAATGTCACCAGTCTGGAGTTAACTAACTGACCACAGACCTTTCGAGGAGCCAGGCCCAAAGCAGCCCCACAGGGTGCTGTGAAGTGTCAGCAGCTACAGAGACACACAGAAAGGGTGAGAGCTAGCCTGGGCTCCCCTGGGCATCCAGTACCTGGCCTTGGTGTGAAATCACAGGATGCAGGATCTGGCTGAACTCCTGGGACAGGGCAAACAAGAAGGACATAGGCTTGACCTTAAGTGTAAGCAAGCTCCCCATCTCAGCCCGACCAGGTGACTCCCAGGCCCCGTGTGCAGTTGGCAAAGAGACCCAGGACACTTCAGCAGGTCCTGACCTCACCATGAGGTCACTAAGATGGGTCAAGTGAATCACTCACTATTTAAGCCCATTTCTTCCTGCTGGCTATAAAGTCTGCCCAGAGACTAGTTCAAGTGATGACACTTACCTTTCCAGTGCCTAAAATCAGGGCACACGAATGCAGTGCTGAGCTTCCAGCTGGTGAGCCAGCCCAGTACTCAAGGGGTGACAGTCTGCGCTGGCTTTCCATTTAGAGTTTCCTGCTGATGTAAAAGAGGCAAAACTGGGACAATGCAAACAAAAAGGACTAGGTTTTAATCTTATTTTTCCTTGGCAAAAACTGAGATGTAATTTCCCCAAACATACTTGGTTTCTAGCAGTAACTCCTTTGCACCTGGAAAATCCCCATTCTGCGCAGCTTTGCACACTGTCTCAGACTTCAGCTGTGCAGGAGACATGGAGGGCTTACACTTGGCTTTGCCCTGCAGGATGCCATGCCCAAGCCCAAGCAAAACGCTATTCCTCCAGGCTCTGACCTGCTGCAAGTCCTACCAAGACACACAGCCTCCTTCAACAGGGAGAGTGGCATCACCCCACTCTCTGAAAACACCAGGTCCTGCCGTGCGGGGCTAAATGCTTACCTCCCCGGAGAAAGGGCCAGCCCCCGAGCATAACCACTGGCAGATGACTTAGAGGATGAACTACCTGGGTCCTCAGCCCCACCTTGGCTGGCTCACTGCATGGTTTCTGCTGGCACTCAGCACTTTGCCAAAGGCCAGAAGGCCTTTTTCCTAGATGTTTACGAGGGGCTCATCCTCATTTTTCATGTGGGTGCTCAGGGAGGACACGAGCAACAGCAAACACAGTCTAACTGCTCTGAAAGACAAGTCATTCTGAAAACATGTGGCCACTTTTTGTGTAAGGAGCCCTGACTTCTCACTTTCCCCAGCCTCCAGCTAAGTCCCAGGTCCTGCAAGGAGCAATTCCCTAATTGGAGGATGTTGTGTGAACACCAGAGCACTGATTGCCACAGGGGTTCTCCACCTTCAGGAGCAAAATGTTGCTTACAAGAGGCATTTTTTTTGGTTCAGAAACGCTTACCTGCTTTTTCAAATCTTTGTATTTATTTAGTTTGTGGTCACTGTTAAGTTTTTGTGGAGAAGAAAGGGTTGGGGTTGCAGCAGGCTTGGGGAAGCTGGTGTTGAAGCTGGAATGAAGGAGAGGGGTTAGGACTGAAGGTGCTGCAGGGCAGGAAAGTAGCCTCAGGGCTGAGCCTGGAGACTGGGCTCATGAGACTTGTTCCTGTGATGGAAAAGTCACTTCACAGGGTGTCCAGCTTTCCCTAAAAATGAACATCCACATGGGGCCCTGCTGCCAAACTGCCCCTATTGCCCTGCTGCTGCAGCTGCACAGCACTGCTTGACTACCCCAGCTGCAGCCCTGCCAGCCCTGGAGTCTCAGTATCGGGCTGTGCCGGCTTTGGGGACAGGGTTCCTCGCTGCTCGGCCTCTTACACTCAAACGAGGGCAAAGAGTGGGAAGGAAGGTGAGCCCTGGAGATACCAGGTAGGCAGCCATCTCCAAGAGCTTACGAACAGAAAATGTTCACCTTTAACTAATGCATCGCTCCTAATGAATAGCTGGGCCAGCTGTATTTAATTGCCTGGTTTAGGCAGATATGGCTGGAAAATCTCATGCCTGTCAGACTTTTTCTTCCCCTAAAGCACCAAATTATTCACTATCCTCTTGTAGCATTTTGCAGCCAACTCTTCCCTGTGATGATTTTCAAAGGATGAAGAATGAGCACCCTAGTGACATTTCTAGTATCTATAAATATCTCCCCACTACCCTGCCGGCCCAACTGGTGAATTATGCAGGAAGATATATATAATAAAACAATCGGATCCATTTTGTTGTCAACATCCCATTCTTCTTCAGCTGGCAAGAGAACAGCCCAGGCTGTTGCTCTGGAAAGAGCAAGCAGTGCCTGGGGAATTACTGAACTTATCCTTTCCTGTAGGTATGGAGGCACGATGGAGGACAACACCAACCAGAGAGAGGCCCTAGTATGCTGGAAAAAGGAAGATGGTTTTGAAAGAGAAGTATGAAGTTTATGGTAGTAACAGCCTCCAGAATGGCAGGAAATCCCACATACGAAGCACTGAGAAGCTTGTGGTACAAGAAACATTGAAGGACTAATCCAGCAATGTTATAGAATCATAGAAGCATTAAGGGAGAAATGACCTCTGGGATCATCAAGTCCAACCATCAACCCAACACCTCCAGGCCTCCTAAACCATGTCCTGAAGTGACACGTATACACGTCCTTTAAATACCCCCAGGGACGGTGACTCCCCCACCTCCCTGGGCAGCCTGTGCCAGGGCCTGATCACTCCTGCAGGGAAGACATTTCCCCTCATCTCCAACCTAAACCTCCCCTGACGCAGCTTGAGGCCGTTCCCTCTCGTCCTGTCACTGGTGACTTGGGAGCAGAGACCAGCCCCCCCCTCACTCCAGCCCCTCTCAGGCAGCTGCAGAGAGCGAGAAGGGCTCCCCTCAGCCCCCTCTTCTCCAGGCTAAACAACTCCAGTTCCCTTAACCTCAACCTCTCCTCATAAGACCCGCTCTCCAAACCCTTCACCGGTTTTGTTGCCCACCAGCCTTCATTGCGTTGTTAGCTGGAGCACGATGCAGTTACTATAGATTCTGCTCGTGCTTTTATGTTTAATTCAGCAGTGCTCTGTTTATGCAACTCAACCTCCTGCATGGTGAAATACTTGGAAAGTTTAATGCACCTAACTTTGCAAAGCTGTGGGAAGCAACCAGTTTACATTACATATCTAATTGGCAGATTTTCATTTAAATTGGCAGGGATTTAATTTAATAGCATAGCTTTCTCTAGCTAACAGACCTCTTCTAGCCAGATACTCATTATGTGGGGTACTCTACAGAACCTGTTACCTCATTTATAGGTTAAGAGGCTTTTTAAAATAGGAAGCTTAAGACAGCTCTCTCCCTTGCGTTAGATATTTGCAGATGTCTTTTGCTAAGCCATAACTAGCTTCTTCATTAATTTCTGGGGGCTGTGCCCTGGAGGCACTGCCTGGCAATTAAAGTTCTTACCAGAAAGTTTATCCACCTTGCCTTAGTCCAGAAGGTTGTCGTTCCCCAGGACTGCAAAGACAAAGATTTTGCATCTCCTCGTTCCTGCAGGAGAACAGCTGCTGTGTTGCTCAGACCAAGAGCGTTACTGTGGATCTGCAAAGCCTGAGGACTTTTACACTCCTACATTAATCTGGGTAAGAGAACAATGCACTACGGAAAGCTGATATGCTGGACTGGCAGAGAGTTGGCCATGTCCCCATCAATGTGTGCTGAGGCCACCCATAAAGCTCTTCGGTTTGACATGAGGCTGAAAATCCAAACGCTACCGACAGAAATGCTGCCATGGTTTAACCCTGGTAGGCAGCCAAGCACTGCACCACTTGCTCACTCCCTCCCAGTGGGATGGGGGGAGAGTCAGAAGGGTAAAAGTGCTAGAACTCATGGGTTGAGATAATGCAGTTCAATAGTTAAAGCAAAAGCCACATGCACAAGCAAAGCAAAACAAGGCATTCGTTCACTCCTTCCCACGGGCAGGCGGGTGTTCAGCCACCTCCGGGAAAGCAGGGCTCCATCACGTGTAATGGTGACTTGGGAAGTTAAATGCCAAAACTGCCATGTCCCCGCTTCCTCCAGCCATTATTGCTGAGCACGACATCATATGGTATGGAATAACCCTTGGCTCAGTTTGGGTCACCTGTCCCAGCTGTCCCCTCCTAACTTCCTGTGCCCCCACTCTACTCACCGGCAGGGCAATGTGAGAAGCAGAAAAACCCTTGAGATGGTACAGGCACTATTCAGCAATAATGAAAACATCCCTGTATTATCAAACTGTTTCTATCACAAATCCAAAACATAGCACCATACAAGATACTACAAAGAAAATGAACTGTTCCAGCCAAAACCAGTACAGCTCCACACATCCACCTTTTCAAGGCTCTAATTACATCCTTAACTATAGCAAGACCTTCAAGAGTGGCAGAATGAAAGTGGGAGGGGTTAGAGGAGATCAAAATGTAGAACAGATCCTTGGCAACAAGTTGAATCATCCCTTTCTCCATCTCCCAGCATCAGACTGTCCCCAGGTCTCAGTTTAATAAAAAGCTGGATGAGGGCTTGCAAGCATGCCCCCTTGCCCATGAGCGAATGGCTGTGCAGCGCTGCCCTGAACACAGGAGACTTTCCCAGCAGGCCAGGGAAGAGTGGTAGCATATGGTATATGGTGACAGAAAATGAGTGACTATGGGGCTTGCTGGAAGTGTCTTGGGGCATGGGATGCAACACACCCATGCTTCCAGGCACTGCAACACGTGGAGTACAGTACAGCTCAGAGGAAGACATCAGCGCTGTTGCTTCCTGGATTTTGCCTTTCTGTTTGTTAGGGGATTTCATACTTACCTGCCTCTTTAGGATGCCCTGGCTGAGGAACAAATAGCCTGTTGAAACCTCTGATTTGTAGGCCTCTCTGGAAAGCTTTCTCTGTAGAGCTCTCAAGTGATGCTGGTGGGCTCCTGATCACTGAGACAACGCAGTGGGCTTGGCCCAGGTTTTGGAGGGACCTTTCACAGGATTCCCGAAATGCTCTTCAGGGTGGGCTTGGTGACATATGGTGGATCAGAGTAGGCTCAGTACAATACAGCAGGTAATCCCCGGGTACCCTTTGTGGTTTGTACGTGAGCCTCTTTCTTACCTATATTCCTTCCAAGAGCCACTCCACCAGCCCACACACTGCACAAGCACCACAGCTGTGTTTCAGGCCAATAGAGCATCTTGTACTGCTGCTGCTTGTTCTAGGTGCAAACACATTGCTGGGTGACCCCGAAGACATGGTACATGGATGCACTGCCCTTGCCAACCTACTACTCTTTCCTGTGTGGAAGGACTCTTCTAACTCTAAGCCCCAAACTCAGCTGGGAAGCGTAATTTCTAACCTGGAGGTAGATCATTCTCCCATGGTTGCAGTGGCCATACCACAGGCTGACCAAGCCCAGTCCACCTCATTTAAGAAGTTTAGAAGTTAAATGTCTTGGTCTGAGCTACTCACTCCATTTCTTCACAGTGAGCGCAAGGAGATGAGGGCCATATCTGACCCCTCTTTGATAACCGGTGCAGGATGAGCTGGGAGGACCGAGTCCCTCATGGGGTATCAGGGCAGCTCAAGGTGACTCACTCAGACCTGCTGGTCTCTCCAGACTGTGAAATCCCACCCTATGAATCCCACAGCTGCCTGGAAACAGGATGCTGGAAGCTTCAATGCCACCATGTAGGCAGCAGGAACAGAGCTGGCTGGTGATAAATGATAGAATCATGGAATCATAGAATAATTAAAGTTGGAAAAGACCTCTAGGGTCATCAAGTGCAACCGTCACCACTGTCCAACCCAACACCCCCAGGCCTCCTAAACCATGCCCTGAAGTGACACGTCTACACGGTTTCTGATCACCCCCAGGGACGGTGACGCCCCCACCTCTCTGGGCAGCCCGTGCCAGGGCCTGACCGCTCTGGCAGGGAAGACATTTTCCCTCACATCCAACCTAAACCTCCCCCGATGCAGCTTGAGGCCGTTCCCTCTCGCCCTGTCCCCGGTGACTTGGGAGCAGAGACCGACCCCCCCTCACTCCAGCCCCTCTCAGGCAGCTGCAGAGAGCGAGAAGGGCTCCCCTCAGCCCCCTCTTCTCCAGGCTAAACCCCCCCAGCCCCCTCAGCCGCCCCCCAGCACACTTGTGCTCCAGACCCTGCCCCAGCCCCGCTGCCCTTCTCTGGACACGCTCCAGCCCCTCAAGGCCCTTCTTGTCCCAAAGGGCCCAAACCTGAGCCCAGCATTCGAGGTGGGGCCTCCCCAGGGCCGAGCACAGGGGCCCCATCCCTGCCCGGCTCCTGCTGGCCACACCAGGGCTGACACAAGCATATTCCTGATCCTGCCCTTTCCCCAGTTGGTGCTAACACCTGAGCCCATTCAGGGCCAATTCTGGCAATGGGGGACCTCTCAGGATGAGGCAGTGTTTGTCGAGGTGCTCATTGACTTTGGGATTCCTCTGAGTAACAGGGTTTGTAGAGTTCCCAAAGGAGGGACACAGTCCATGCTGGGGACCTGAATCTGGCCGTGAGATTGTAACCTGGCATTGGGTTAGGGTTGAAGAGTTTGGGGGTGCTCATCAGTGCTAGTTCCTCTGACACCAAATCCTCTGCACAACTGCCATCTTCCCCTTCTCCTACACAGCCTCCCTGCTGACATACAGGCTGCTACCCGCAGCGAGCTCAAAGATGGCACTGACCGTGTGGATGAAAAACCCACAGCTGCTTGGATGATGGGGTGCAGGAGGATACTGCGCACCATATGAGGAAGAGAAATAGCAAATATTAGACAGAGGCAAGGTTCTGTGCTGTGCAAAGAAGCACTGCAGATGGCACGGAGAGCACGGCACCACTCCATTTCCCCAGGCAACCCTACTTCTCCCAGCTCCCAAGTGCTCAGCTTCTGTAGTCCAGAGCAGTGCTCTGTGTGGCTGGCTCATTAAGATAATGCACACCCCAGTCATCCCTCTCCGTGCTTTCTGCTCTAGAAACACAGAAGGTCTCACCCACTGCATTCATAACTATAAGTGCCACTATCCAAAAGGCTGTGTTTGTCCCACCTGGCCCTGCATGCGCTCCCCAAACAGTGACTAAACGTGTGATACAGGCCTCCAGGCAATTTTTAAAGACTAGTGCAGGAATAATGATTTTTATTAGTAAATTTCTATCATTACAAAATATCCTTCTTAAATAATTCCTGTGCTGCATTTTTACTGTTGATTACATTAAACACATTGGATATTAACACTATTTTTAGTGCTTCTAAAATTTACAGGTATATTAGCAAGAAACAATTCATATCCACAGCAGCTGATGTTCCCTCAACTTTTGACATTACACATATGACAAAGAAACACTCATGTATAGAAAAGAAACAGGCCTAAAGAATTTCACAGGTCGCTGAACTGTCTAAGGATATCAGAGAAAGCCACTGACTTTAAAACTACTTTGAATCACAAAAAAGAAAGAAAATAAACATTAAATTCAGATTTGAGATTAGCCCTCTCTGGGTATGGAAGATCTGGATGTGGGTTGGGATCTTCCAGGGCTCCAGTGCAGCAGTGGAGGAATTACAGGACATTGATTTACAGCAGCCAAGGATCTGGTCCACGCATCTCTCTGCACCTCTGTCTCCTCCTTGCAGCCTCTATTTAGGCCAAGTGACCAGTACTCAGAGACATGGAGCTTGGCTTCAGTCTCAGGATATTATTTTTTCAGTCGTCTGAGAAACACCTCATTAGGGATTTGCAGATGAGGTGCTCTGCTGGTGAGCCTAGATCTGTAGCAGCAATGCCACACCAGCAAGCACCCACTTGGAAGGGTTTTCTTTAGTTTTAAGGTTAAAAGTCCACACATAAGTTGGTCCCCTTTGACGTGTTTTGTAGAGAGGGCATGGGTACATACTACGGGTATCTTGTTTGTCAGCAGGAATGGCTCTGATGAAAATGACTGGCATGGCTGGGGTTAGTTCCTTGAGCCTGGCATCTGTGATTATCCCAGTCTACAAAGGAAAGAAGACAAAGCCTGAATTAGATTTCCAAGATATCCTTCAGCTGTACCCCAATACACACGGTCCTCTGGAATATTTAGACCAGCCGGACTTATTGGGTAAGTACAAACGTCTTTCCTGAGGCCAAGGGGGTGGATGAGTCTATTTGAGGTAAGGAGGCTCTGGATCAAACACCTACCCTGTTTCATCAGAAGCCTCCCTCAGGCAGAGCTTATTCCAAGGGGCGCATAGTGATGCCTGCTCTCACCAGATGCCCACACCCACAGAAACCCAAGCTGGACTTTGCAGGAGAACAACGTTCCTGGCTTTGTGCAGCCACATCATCCTTGTGCTGCTCTTAGTCAAGGTTTTGCAAGGCCAGAACCACCCCATGGGAAGCCCTGCTTGTGCTAGGACCAGTTGTGGACACCTGACCAGGGCTCAGGATGGAGAGCAACGTTCATTTGAGAAGAGTCTAAGAAGTACCAAGTAAGTCTCCCACCACACCACCAAGATTTGAGCATGACTTGGGATACATTTCTCTGTGCAGTGAATGCACTCCATGCTTTGTGTGGCCCCAGAAGGCTTGTTTCCACTCTCACAGGTGCTCACACCAACAAGGGGATTCAGAAGGACTATTCCTGAGGGAATATTATCATTAAATAACAAGTCCGCATTATCCTCTTCAAAGCGATGCTCTCGCTTAGCAGGCTGCCTGACCCAGAAGGATGGTACGCTGTCAGGACATGAAATCAATGGCTTGTTTCTCTAACTTGGATGTCTCTGGCAACTTCTGTTTCTCTTTCTGACAATAAAATGCCCTACACATCAATCAGTTTCCAGGGAAGCCGGCAAAATTGCTTAATGGAAACTAGAGAGACCAAATGAAAACAAATATAGAAATGGAAATAAGACTTCTCGGTGCTAAAGAAACTGCCTCTCACTGCAGCTCAGCTTCACATATCATTGTTATTTCAAATGCTCTTAGATCCAACTTGTGGGATGAGATTCAGCCTCTCTAGTAGTTTATTTAGTTCTGCAAACAAGTGAAGAAAAATAATCCCCCTTGCGACACACCTCGATTTAATTGCACTAATGCCATCTGTTATACTAAGCTGTGATAAATCCAACTCTGATTTAGGATTTTATATTTCCAACGTGCTGAACAAACATTAAGTAATTCTTATAATATCTTGCAAAGAAGCTATTTATCAAGCATTATTATGCCCTCTTCTTAAATCCACATCTTTCATTTCTGAGGCTGGATTTTGATCAGATCTCTCTGGTTTTTTTAGTGCTGATGATTCTTCAAATCAAATTTCAAAGATATATTCCACCTATTTCTGGGTTAACAAGTGTTGAAATCTTCCTGAGGTATCTCTGTGGAACATATCATTGTGTTATGTCTGGGCTGATTTGCATTTGCATTTTTTATCGCTCTCATCATCAGAAATTAATTCTACTCTGAAAGCAATTTTCTCTAACTGCTGGCACAGCACACCTGGTAAAAAGCCACTGTGTTCTGTGCTCAGACTGCTCAGGCCTTGGATCCCAAAGAAGTCTTCACTTCTGCTTGCCCTGGCTTCTCAGCTGGCGATCTGAAGAGCCGACATACTACGCTGGCACGTATCAACGGGTCCAAAGACACAAAACAGCTGCCACAAGCCAGGGGTGCGAATAGATGGGCCCAAATATGTTAGCAATAAGCCAACATCTCCTCCCACTCAACTGCATTTTGAGGCGTTACTGGCACAGATGCACCTGCCCACAGCTAATTTAGGGCCAGTTGGCTTAAGGACCTTCAGCACGGCTTGGCTGTGTTTCAGGGTTGCCTCTGTCTGCAGGAAAGGGGGACTGGTGATCTGACCAGCCGTGTAGCCAGCAGGGAACATCACTCCAAGGTGGTCCAGAGATTGCTTGGGGTTAGTGGCTTCAGCTGGACATAGGGGAAAAAGAAAAAGAGCCAGGCATGGAGCACGCAGTGAAGAAGACCTAATGATGTGCTGTCCAGTAAAGCCAAACGAGAGAGGAATTTTTATCACTGAGGAGATTAAGAGCTGACACGTACAGATGGAAAGGGGTTTGCCAAGATATTAATTTTTCAAAACAACCATAAATAAGAGACTGGCTCTTCACAGCACACTTTGCAAGTGTCCCCTCCATGGCTCCATTGTAAGTTTATCACTGGAGACCTCAACTTCAGCCACATCCTACTCTCGCTCTTATGACTCACAAATAGGTGGGCATTACTGACAGTTGACATGTGCTGGAACAGGCTCCATCTGACATCCCAGCTCACCCCTCTGGGAAAAATTTCAATCTCTGATGCATGAGATTTGATGCACCTGATGCCTCTGCAGAAGAACACGGCAAGCTGTGGTGTTTGGGACTGTAGCACCAGAACCAGGCTGTGCCAGCAGTCGTTTTCATCTGCAACCACTGCTGGGAGCATCTCAGATACAAATGAGTGGTGTGCAACTATTCCCAAAGATATTGAGCTACTCAAACCATCAAACAAATGTGACTGTCCCTTGCCACACAGATCTGCCCTTCTAAGCCTCTCTACCGGTTTAAGACTGGTGCTTTACATAGGACTAGCTCTAAAAAGTACACAGAAACTGTAGCTGGTGTGGCTTGAAGGAGCCACAGTGCCCTCGGTGTTAAGCCACTGCTCAGCCCGCTCTGCACTGACTGCATCTCTTCCAAGGACGAGGTGGTGTGCTGTCTACACCTGGCAAAGCTTCGTGTGGCACGTGTGGTGCAAAACCCACCTCTCCCCTTGCCCTGCCATGCTCCAGGACCCGTGGTGAGTAGCAGGGCACATACCTGGCATCAAACTCTCCATTGCTGGGAGCAAGAAAGCCAGGAACCGGTCATCAGTCTCCCATGGCTTGAGATGAAATGCCTCAGTGTCACCAGTCAGTCCGTCTCTCCCTGGGTCCCACTGACGTTAACGGTGCTACAGCAACAGATCATTTGGACCCAAAATAACCTGCTTGGTTTCATTTCGTCTAATAGCTGCCTGCTGTTTTGTAATGAATGTTTTATGAATTTAAGACACCCAAGGGCAAACATAAATATTTAAATAAATAGAAAAATGTGAGTAGTAGAGCATAGAGGGCCTTTTTCCTCTTTTGGAGGCACAATCTAAAAGTGAAATATTCTTTAAAAGTGGAGGTGCTCCCCAGAGGAGTTCTTTTAAACATGACCTGCCATTCTTATCAGAGGATTAATTTGGAAGGCGTATACAACCCAAAAGAACTGTGCACCTTTTTTAAAAATGCTGCATTCATTAATATAGACTGGTGCTCACTGGATTACAGGTGAAATGAATAGTTCCACTAGGTGGAAATGATATTTCAGTGTGAGCAGCAACATACGAAAATATTCTTTTCCTTTCTGAAATAAATTGAGGCATGATACCCAGAGATTATGAATGGTTCTATAAAAGTAATTGCTCAGTATCTTTCAATCACAAGGAAAATGTAACCAGAAAAACACATTCACTAAAGTCTGGATCTGCAGACAAACCTCGTTGCTGGATGCAAGCACCCATACAGGTTATTGGAGGGAAGCAGAGGGGAGAAGCCATGTGTTTCCCAAAAGATTTCTGGCTTTGCATCACCAAAACTTCTCACTCTTCACTTCCATTAACACTTGGGGATGGGTAAAACCTAGGCAGAACTCAGACGTTTTGACATTTATATTTCTAGTAAGGGTGGTAATGAAGGTAAAGGAAAACATAACAGCAGTCACCGGAATTTGTTTTTAATGGAATATTTGATATGTGAGACCAGGAATTTTTTAAAATGTTCTCTGTACTGCTGTGTCCAACTGATCTGTAACAGCTTAAAATGTCAGGTTTTGAGGGTAACTGAAATCCAGTGCTCCCTGTAGTAAAGGGTTGCCGTCTCCAAGAGCTGCAAGGGGTTTTGCATGGCAGCCACACCAAAGCCTTAGACAACGGAATAGGCAGGGAACTGTAGGACCCAGCCTTGAGAAAGGGACTGGGCTGGTCTCTGTTCTGCTACTGTGTCTTCTGCTATTAGCAGAGCCAAAACCAGCAAGGCAGGAGATCTGACCCGATACCCATGTGAGACCTTTACTGCCACCTTCTGACTGAGCCTTTGCCAATATTCCCGACTGACTGTGGCTTTCCAGACCCAATGCACACATCAACCCATTTCCAGAGAGAAAATGGAGCCTTGATCTTCCCAAGGATTTGTGATAAAACGCACTGGACGCCATCAGTCGGTGAGTTCAAAGCTTTGCCTAATTTCCTGTCCTTCAGGGAGGGGGAGTAGAAAAGTGTGTGCAGAGCATTAGATCTAAATTGCAAGGCCAGGCTGGGATATGGTATATAGCAGGCATGGGCTCTGTCCTCAGCATCCTACCACCAAGCCCCACACAGATACGGGAGGATCTTCAAGGTTAAGACTCTAGAGAGCTGCCTCTGAAATAAAAGTCTCTTTCTGCGAGGGGGTAAACGCGACACAGATAAGCAAGTTCTGGGTGACTCACTTTGATCAGCCTTTGCCCTCTCACAGACCACCGGCAGCAGGGGCACCGCACTGCCTGCCCAGAGTAAGGGCTGCATGAATCACCGTCGTTTAGTCCTCACAGGCAGCACAAATTGGGGGTCGTGGTACCACAGACCAGGCAACTCGGAGGACCAAGCCCAGTGGGGATTTGTCAGCCTAGTGGCTCTCACTCTGCAGAGTGCAATCCTAACAGCTGACAACTGTCATAAGGAATGACAGGGACAACTGTGTTCCTCTGGGACGCTGCTCTGAGAGGCGTGCTGCAGGAGGGGTGCTGCCAGCGGCGGGCAAGAAATTGCAAGCGCACATGTTTCCCTTCGGCTGCCCAGCTGGAGGGTACGGTTCTCACCTTGGCTGTCCTGAGGCTGGCTGTGCTACAGCTGAAAGGTACTGGACTACATCCAGAAGGGGAAAGAAGAAGAGCAAGGGCCACCCACTCTGTTTGTCCAGGATCAGCCCACCCCCACCGTGCTGCGTCTTCTCCCCAAGTCTGTGTTGACCATAAGGGTTAGACTTTCGTGCAAGCTTTATTTGTCACCCTAAAGGGATGGCTAAAGGTAGTGATTAATTTTTGGCCGCAAGCTCTGTCTATGCAGATGACATCCCGCAGCACCCAACAGTGGGAGGAAAGCGCTCTGGATTTGGCACATCCCACCCATTCAGCTCTGGGGGCATGTAGGAAATCAGAGCCCTCTCCTTTCTCCTCACTGCTGCTAAACAGGTGACAGAGTTATGACAACGCAAAAGTCTGCCGTGTCACTTTTGGAGGCAGCAGCCATGCGAAGGAGCAGGTACAACACGTGCCTGAGGGGACCCCATGTTTTCTATTTGTAGTAACGCCATGAGTACCCACCAAGGCTCAGATTCACCTTGTAAAAACTAGATGTATAATTCCAAGTTGGCCACCCCGAACTCCCTTCACAGCCATGAAACAGACAACTGCAAGGGGTGCTTTATCCGAACACCCTGGATATCCACTCTACATTGCAGAGGAGAGGCCCATCTTTCACCACTTTCCCATTCCTGAAGAGGCAGCTCAAAGGACTATTTTAGATGGGCGCCAGTCTGGGCTGCAGAGTTCCCCAGAGTACAGTACCAAGCCATCAGGGCAGCACATCCATGGCTTCTCTGTCAACACACGAGCCTTGGTGAACTCACCTGTGCATCCCAGCGTGCACCCTCCATGAAAAAACCGTGGACATATGCCCCTTCCCGAGGAGGACTGGCAAAATCTTCTCTGTTCTTTTTTGTCACATCACACTGCAAGGTCATCTTGTCCAAAGGCCACGCATTCTTTCGGGCTGTGGACTGCATGACGGCTGTCAGGAAAGACTGGGGATTGAAGAACCCAGCAAGCCACACTGCGGACGGTAAAGAAAAGTCTCCTGTCCAGGCCTCCAGCTCCTTGATGCGAGTGAGGAGGTCAGCAAACCACGTGCCCAGGCTGGCTGTGGAAGGGTAAGCCCTCTTTATCCAAGACTCAGGCACCGTGTCCAAGAAAAGGGCATTCTGCAAGTTCTCCATGTCACTTGTCATGGTCAGCTCCCCCTGAGTGAGAAAGGATGTAATTAGCACTGACAAGTGTTAACCTGAACAAAGCCTGCCTGAAAGCAGAGGCAGAGCTCGGAAGCGTGGAAGAGACCCCCTACACAGTCACAGATGTTCACATACTGCAAATTCTTTCATGAGTTTGGTGTTTTCATGAACACCTTCTATTGCATATTCCTGCACCCTCAACCTCCCTACTGTAAAAAGACTGCTTGGAGGAAAAGATGTGTAACAGCATGACAGCGAGCATGGGCGTCCCCCAGTTGTCCCAGTGTTATTTCCGTTTTCTCTCGTTGACTGAAGATCTTTATAGGGCAGATTTTCAGAGGTGCAAAGCTCTTCTCACTCACGCTGCCAGGGCAGGATACTGGGTCTCTGATAACCTACACCAAAGCTGTCCAAATGTTTGTTACATCAAGCCCTATCCCCCTCCTCTCCACCACCTCCCCTCACTCCTCTCCTCCTTTATTACTTTGCAGTGCAAGTCTTTCTTTTTGACTTCCCATGTTGTCTGCAAATGTAATCACAGTTTCTTTCACAGCAGGGAAACACACAACAAATTAAGATATTATTCAGCCAAGTGAGGCTTAGGGAGAGGGTTGGCTTTACCTTTACTCAGCAATTAATTATTTTTAGAGCTTTTAGAAACCTGTATCAGATTTGCCCTGGCAGAAGAAGAGCTGGAACATCAGTGTATGGCCAAAAAGGGCTTCTGTATAACCATAACAGCATCCCTCTTGAACTTCTGGTACTCTGCAGAGGGTCCCCAGTGCCTGTTAGACTAAAATGAAGAAAAATCCTGCTGTATCCAGCTGAAATTACATTAACTATAAGCAAGAGATGCCTGGATGGTACCAATGCTGAAAGGACAGCTATGAAAAGCCATTAAGAGATGCAGCGGGTTGCACAGAGGGCACACAGGCGGGGCTCACAAGCTCTGCCGAGGGCAGCAGACACTTGCTTAGCAATGGTGGCGACATGCCATGGGGCATTCTCGCCAGCACCAGCTGGAGTAACTGCCCCTGGCACAGCAGAGGCCTCGGCTCAGACCACGCTCCTGCTTGAGGCCGCAGCTCATCACATCTGGGACTGCAGGCAGCACCCGGAGCCCCTCAGTGAGCCTGGGCTGGGGGGCTGTCTGCCTGTAGGAGATGTGTGCTGGCGGAGGACCTGTGCCACCCAGGAAAGGCTCTGCAGGAGGAGGCCAGCAAACTGTTTAGCATCAGATATGGTGAGAAAGAACCCAACCAGATGTTCTCTGAGATACTGCAGATACAAGAGGAGCCTCAGCTCTGAACAGTATTGAAGGAAGGGAGGCAGAGTCTGTGTCTGTCTGCTTGGGAACGGGAGACTCCCATGACAGAAAAGGCTGGAAGCTTGTGAGTAGCAGCACCAGGAGCAAGGCTTCTGTCCTCCCTGCACACCTGCAGCCGCAGAATGGGTTCAGTGCCCAGGCAGGAGATGAGGGGTTGGGGACTCTGTCCATCAAAGCATCCATGGATGGAGCCTGAGCCATGCAGCAGCACAGGAGAGATCAGTGAGTGACAGTGGTAGGTGACTCCCTGCCGCAGAGGCCAGAGGCCCCCATCTGCCAACCCACCTTGCTGTCTGGGACTTTTACCGCATGCCGGAGCTTGGACCCAGGGCACTGTGGAAAGACCTCTGAAGTTTGTCCCCCCTTCACACTGTTACCCCTTACACTCTTCCACAGGGCCACCAATGGTACCCACAGATGGGCGTGTTGCCATTCAGAGGGACCTGGACAGGCTGGAGAATTGAGCTGACAGGAACCTCATGAAGTTCAACCAAGTGAAATGCTGAGTCTTGCACCTGAGGAGGAATAACCCCATGCACCAGTACACGCTGGGGACCGACTGCCTGGAAAGCAGTTTCAGGAAAGGACGTGGGAGTCCTGGCGGACGCAAGCTGGCCTCGCGTCAGCAATGTGCCGCTGCAGCAGAGGCGGCACCGGCGTCCTGGGCTGCGTAAGGAAGAACGCTGCCGGCAGGCTGAGGGCAGCACTCCGCTCAGCACTGGTGAGGCCGCATCCAGCGCGCTGGGTCCAGTGCTGGGATTGTTCTGCCTCAGGAAGAGACAGCTCAGGGAGGATCTGTTCAATATAAATAGCTGATGGTAGGAAGTAACGAAGCTGGAGCCAGACTCTTCTCAGTGGTGCCCAGTGACAGGACAAAAGGCAATGGGAGCAACTTAAAATACAGGACATTCCATTGAGACACAATTACAAACCCTTTCACTGTGAGGGTGGCTGAACACTGGAACAGGTCACTCGGAGAGGCGGCGGGGTCTCCATCCCTGGAAATTTTCAAAACCCAGGGGTGTGTGCTCCTGAGCAACCTGCTCTACCTGACCCTGCTTTGAGCATGGGGTTGGACTAGATGATCTCTAGAACAACTACTCTGTGATCCTGTGACGCTCAAGCCAAGCAGACTGCAAAGGCAAAAGCTTGCAAATGCCGGCTCAGCTTCTACAGATACATAACGCCCTTCACAATTTAAATCTTTGCACGCCCTATGCTGCACTAGAGGGGTACAACGCACCACAGCATTTTGGAGACTTGTAGTTAGCGTTGATCACTGGTTTCCATTATAAATACTTATATTTGTCCCCTTACCATTTTGCCAAAATTTATCTGACTTACAATTTATTTTTGCTTCAGGCTGAGTGTTTTTGGAAAGATTAACTGAAATCCATTGAGCTGAGAACAAGGGCGAGGGAATTGGGTCAGTCTATTCGCATTAAAAAATTCCAACTGTTCTTTCACAGGACTTCAGTACCTCCAGCCACAAGGTCACCAGAAGTGCCCTATACCGGGGCCACAAAAATCTATGAAGCTTTAGCAATAGTTGAAAACTCCTTAAAGCAACCCCAACACATGTTCAACAATGCTTGTCAGAGTCCAGCAGTTAAAAATCTTTTGCGGTTTATTCCTACGCTGACCTTGCCCTGCTGAGCTCTGGCCTGCAGATCACACGGACAGGCTGCAGCGGGCCAGGCTCGCGGCTGGACACCCGGCCAGGCGCTGGGAGGGCAGAACGAGCGCCCTTGTCCATGGCTCATGCCGCACCTGGCACTAACAAGGGAAGTGGGCTCAGGGCCCGTGACCGCAACGTCGGGCCGACGAGCGTGCCAGTGCTCCTGGGGCAGCAAGCGTTTTCTGAAAGGAAGTACCCTGCAAAGAGACCAGAGACTCCCGAGCCTGCAAGGCAACTTGTCATTGGAACGGGGACCCTCTGAGCTAACCCGGCCTTGCAAATGTAACTCCCGGAGCTGCTGGATGACAGCTAAAAGGGCTTGAATGCTCATCTACCCCACACGCTATCTCTTATCAAAGGGAGGAGGGGTATCAGCTGAATTCAGGCGTTATTAAACCTCTACTCCAAAGATGGCTTGTTAAAAGTAGTCTCTGGTAAGTAAATCTAAGTAACTGGTAAGTAAATAAGTAACGGTAAGTCTCTGCCGGTAAATCGTCTCATTATTTCTATTCAATGATTTTACATTTGTAGGTTATCTCAAAAATTATGAGTTACCTGGTAAAAGGTCTTTAAAGTTCTGGGTAATTCCAAGCACAAGGGTAAAACACAAATTAAATATTTCTTATTTTGGTGTTTGATATTTGCCATGAAGTGACAAAGAGATGCAAAGGCAGTTCATGCCCCGTGCATTTCCTCTTGGGCACCTGCGCTGTTTCACTGTATCTATAGCACGCTTCTCAGACCCCTTACCGACCCACGGTTAAAGCTCACACAACAGAAGAGCACGGCCATGTCTAACCAGAGGGTCTGGTAGTGAGCTTCACAAGGCTGTCGAAAAGATTTGACCTCGTCACTGGGTCGTTGTTGTGGCTTTGTTATTTAATAACTTCTCTTGGCACCCAAACTCTGAGGTATCACTGTGGTTCTTTCTTCACTGGTATAACATGGGCCGTCATCTCCCATCCCGGGAGAACCCAGGCCCTGAGAGGACCTGATCAACGGGCTGGTCTCTGGTGAAAGCCATGGCGAGACCATGTGGGAAGAAAAAAAGTCTGCGGGGCAAAGTGCTGCACTGGTCGCAGCAGGACACTGAGAACCACAGGGCCTTCCAATAGCGACAGGCAGAAGTATTCTGCGCTCCTGGAAAGGTTTTAAAGCAGGTAAAAATATTGTGAAATGTGTGCAAGCAGTCAAACTGATTTAAAGACATAACCCTCATGATCATATATCCTGTCTAGTTTTATTTTCAGGAAACAAATCAATTAGCAAATGTAATTCTCAGGAAGGCTTAAGAAAAGCAATTTTTAAAGCCTGCGCACTCAGGCATACTTGTTGGAATCTCCTGTGGGGGTTCAAAGCATCTATAGCAGCTATCTCGTATAGTTGTCCAAACACAATTATGCATAAATTTGCATTTCAGATGCTGAATACTAAAGTGCATCCAGAATGATTTAAGTTACTTTTTTTTTTTTTCTAAAATGCTGGGAGTAATTTTCATTAAAGACACCCTTGAAGGAAATCCTAATCAGCCTCAGACATTCCCTCAGATGAGCAGACTATTGTCACAAATTATTTTCTCAGTTAAGATTATTTTCACTTGATACGGTAAAATACCCAGCTCGCCTTCCAAAACTTGGTCTTACTTTATCCTTTTATAATACTTATTATCCTCATTTTGGAGGTGTATCCTTCACTGAAGCTGCGAAACAGAAAATCTGCTTGCAAAAATTTACACTGGGTACAACATTAACATGCAAGTGTTTCAGCTCAGGCGCTGGTCTCACTGAAGTCATCCAGAACAAAGGGCTTTGAAATGCAGCACGCCAGTTATTTTTGATGGCTACCAGTCTATTGCAATTTCTCTTCCTTTTAATGGGATGTCTCCTATTTTTGGACCAAACAATCACTTTCCGCTACACAGACACAATGAATTATTCAAAAATTCAAATTAAGCATGACATTTCTAAATCGCTTTCTTTTAGCAGATAGTTAACAACAATAAGATTTGCTTCCTCTGTGTTTTATTTATTCTCTTCTGAGATCTGTAGTTCCTGTTATGTAAACTCTCCTCCTCTGAATGCTGTCAGTAAAGATCCCCAATCCCAGAGATTAACGTGCATTAACAGCTCTCAGAGGAGCTGCTCTCAGAAGGAACAGTTAAAGAACGGTTTCTCTCCCAAACCGAGCGTGGGACCTAGCTGTCAAGTCAGGACAGCAGCACTGCCTACAGAAAGAGCCAACAGCAGGGCCATCCGTCCCCTGGCCCTCACGTGGTAGCCAAGGCATGGGAAGGGCGCGTTGGGGGATGCTGGGGAGCGGTGTGGGTCCTGCGCGATGTCTAACTCAGCTCTGCAGGGACCCACCTGCAACCTTTGCTTACGGGCACAGAAGAATTGCCCGCTGGTGCTATCTCAGACCCTACAAATTCATCTCTTCAGCATACACAAGATGAAGGAATGCCAACACGAACAGATACTGCTGCTCATCGGCCCTTCAGCAGTCCTTACGCCCTGGCCCTGTGGTGTCTCACAGCGTAGGTACTGGGGGACTGTTGGGACGAACCCATGTAGTCATTAGAGGTGCCTTTTCTGCAGATGCCATCTCACCTCCCTGCCATGATTTGTGGCAGGGTTTTGG
Organism: Phalacrocorax carbo; assembly: GCF_963921805.1. Taxonomy (NCBI): domain Eukaryota; kingdom Metazoa; phylum Chordata; class Aves; order Suliformes; family Phalacrocoracidae; genus Phalacrocorax; species Phalacrocorax carbo. The sequence continues at coordinate 13,164,975 of NC_087528.1, forward strand.
GGAGACATTTGCACCCTCTAATATTCCCCCATTTTTGTGGTTTATTCTGCCTGTGGTTTATTTATGCCTGTGCATCCACTCAGTCCCCCTACTAATATTAAATAGCTTATTCTTCTCCACATTAAATCTAATTGCTACACATTGTCCCAGTTACAATTATATCTTGTCTGGTGCTCCAGGATTGAAACATTCAATCACTTCTGTTTACCTGTCTCAGGAAACAGAATTTTCAATTCCACTGCCTTATGCTAGAAAATAAAGGAAATCTGTTTATAATAATTGACTACATAAATATCAGCCTATTTTAAGATGGATTGTACGTACTGGGCCACCACGAAGTCTCTCTCTTTAATCAAGACAATAAGCATCAGCAGCAAATGTGATGCAGAAATGTCTGAGCCAGCACGGACCGAAGCTGCTGGGTTCGCAGTGTACAGCACAACGCAGCTGGGATTTACAAGCAGCCTAGTCCTATCCCCGCAGAGCTGCAGCTCCCTAAAACCCCAGAGCCGACCCCAGCACCCCTGCGTGCGCGCTGCAGACCTGCCCTTTGATGGCGTCTCTTCAAAGGTGCCCTCAGGAGCGGGCTGGGATTGCCGTTCCGTCTCGAGGCAGGTCCTCCTCGCTCGCCTGTCAGCTCTTTCTGCTAACGGGGTCCTACAAAGCAGTTGCAGTTCCTTCGAGCGCGGTGGTTCCCCTGCTGTGCAAAGTAATTTTGCGAGCTGAGCGTTTTGGCGAAATGGGATGACAACCTGGCATTCAGGAAACGGAGCACCAGGGAATGCCCAGCCAGTGATGTCCTTAATCGCTACCTCGCACCAGGAAATCATCCAGGGAGCAATTCTGTGTCGATGATGTAGGGAAGGCACTGGGGCAGGGTTGAAGCCACCAGCTTTGTGCTGGAAGATCCAGGCAGCCTTCCTCCACTACACTTAGGCCTTGCCAGGGGATGTACGGACTTGGCTATGGTGAAGAGCCTTCTGGGATGACAAGGTGAAGGGCAAATCTTGCTACAGGGCACCAGGGCTGGCTAGGCAGGTCATCAGTCACTTGTGCAGTCTGATCTATGCCAGTTTATCCCCTAATGGGCAGTTAATAGCCTTTATATTTCGTCCCACCAGCTACCTGGGAGAGGATTCAGCAGGTGACTTCCCCTACGAGTGGATGCAGCGTTAAAACACAGCCCTCTTGCACATCCTGCTGAACCCAGAAATTTGCGTCCTACCCGGTGTGTCCTGCCAGCCCCGGAGCTCGTCACTGCTCTCCATAAGCTGTGGCCAAAGCCACCACCCGGAGGGACACAGACATCGCCTTCCTGGAGCAGGGTCTAGTTTCTTACCAGGGAGGAGAAGCAACTGTTGGTGGAGCAATCATGGACAGTATCTCCATAGGGAAGGTCTGCTCCTGACCCTCCTTCAGCAGCAAATGATTTATACTCAGCAAGGGGGATGTATCTCTTCCAAAACTCTTGACTTTTTAGGCTTTTTCTTTTATAGATCTGGACATTTTTTGTCCTTACACATGACCCATCTTTCCTTTGATTTCAGCTCAGCTTGTGCATTTAATGACATTTTGTTAGAAGTTCCCCTCAGTAACTGGGCATTTTGTGAAAAGGTGTGATTTTTTATCTTTAAATAGGCCACGTCTCAATTTCTGAGTGACCTATTGTTGCTGTGCTACACTATTGGATAGACAGAAGTGCTTGGTCTCTGCTCCCAAAACCAGTCATTGCTATGCGTATCTTTGACCCCTCCCAGTGCCTGTGCTCGTGGCCCGCGGACAATGTGCCATTTGAAATCCATCTGTGAACCCTTCCCCACGGACTCAAGTTGGTTTTGCAGTGCTGAATGCAGAGCGTGACCCCTTTTATTCCCTGAGCTTGTTTTCCATTCAAGATTTTACAACGCTGTAGTCACAAGCATCCAGAGCTCCTACCTTCAGCCCCAGATCCAGTTCCTTGAGAGAGCGCTTTATTTCACTGGTGAGGATGTTCATGCGCTCACATTCCTGGAAGGCCACCACAATGTACGGCGTCCTCTCCTCCACCTTTGCCATCAGTTCTGCAATGTTAAACTCATCCATCAGTTTCTCTAACATCTCCTCCAGAAGAGCTTTCACCTGTGCGCCGAAGGAAGAAGGGAGAGGGATGTTAGTGCGTGACCGACGGGGCTTCCCCAGCTGACAGCTGCCTGACCGCGGGATGAACGCGCCATCTGCCAGCGGGTGTCTCTGAAAACGGTGCCGGGCACGGCACCTTTCAAAGAGCTTGCCCCATCCTATTAAAATTCAAATGCTCACAAAAGTTAATGTCAAATGAGAAGCTTTCAAAATGATGGTTTAAAAATGTCACGGCGACACGTAGCAGTCTCCTTTCTTCCTGGGTCTTAAGCCTGTATCCTTACTCCTCCTAAGGTCAGATTCAACGCAAGAAGATGGATGGGGCTATAGCCTCAGCTGAGCCTCAGGACAACCGAGCTTATGAGCTGGTTTTCTGTGTTATATTGATAGAGAGAGGTAGTTATATGAAATTGAATTTTAAGCTGAAGTTGGCATTCTGAACTAATAGAGCTGTGGAAGAAAAGCAAAATGAAACAAAATTATTTTCTGGTCAACATTACAGCTTGATTTGGAAACAGTGCTTTATATCTTTAAATATTAAACAGGGAAAGCTTGAATGCAACAGGATGTTTCTATTGTCTAAAAAATAAATAGACAAAAACTTTTTTGATTGACAATGAGGCATGGAGACCCTCATCTTCATGGCATCAGCTGTATCTCCCAGGTTTACATGGACCATTAGGCAACTTGGTATGGAAGGCTCTCACACAGTGCTTTGCTTTACTTCTGTGCTAGAACCTGAGCAAGACTTCTGCTTCTTGGGGATTTTTCAGGAACACGTAACACACAGTTTCAATTCCGTGATCCGATGTGCAAAACCTGGTGTGCTGGTGCCAGCGGCAGCGGCAGCCCAGGGTAATTTTATTGCCATGACCACTGATGTTCATATTTTGGACTCTGTACTCCAATTTCCGCCCATTGCTGCTCTTCCAAACCCTCCACATTTACGTCAGACATCATGAAGAGGTGATGATCTGCAGGCTGTTATGGCAACCAGCTGGGTGGCTAAAGGTAAAGCTCGGCTGGAAAAGCCTGTCAGCTGCATCTCAGGTGCAGTATAGAAATGTCCTCTATTTTGAAATTCCCCTGCAGATCCCTTTGGCTCTGATTTTTTTCACAACAATTATAGCTCATTTTGTGTAGTGTGGCCTCAGAAATCTGTGGGAGTAACTGGACTTGTCAGAGCCTTGGGAAAATGAGGCTCAAATTTCCCTGCAAACTCTGTAAAACCACCTCAGCTAAACCAGGGGCTGGAAATCTTCAAGTGGAGGAGCTAAGTGACAGCTCACTCTCATTCAAGGACCAAGGGAAAGGGATACAGACAGTGCCAGTTATAGCTCAGATAATGAAAGCAATAATCTCCAGAAGAAAATGAGCTGTGGGAGCATCCTCCCAGCCACAATGCTGTGCAGTGGGGCCACACTCAGCGTGCTCTCACGCAGCTTTTCTTAGAGAGATCAGGAAAGCCACGAGGGCTTCTTGACTGTCACCAGGAGTTTGCAGGACAGCCATGCCCTGTGATACCACTGCTGGGTCATAATTTTGCTTCTCTGGCCAAGGAGCTTAATTGTATTTCAATAGTGAAAGGACTGGGAGGGAAGAAGAGGCTCACATTTGTTATCTTTGAGCATCTCTTTTGGCTTTCCTACATCTAGATCATTCCCTTCACCTCAGTTTCCAGTATGAACTGGAAACTGAACGTGCCCAGCACTTCTAAGAGCCCCTTAGGCAGAGGCAGTAAGTTCCCCAGCTCCACACCAAGCCAAAGGAAGAATGTATGAAACGACAGACTTCCTATAAGCTATTAGCCATTCATTAATCTGCAGCCTGAAACACAGAGCTGGGACCTTAAGACTGCAGAAATAAAAATCCCAGCGAGTGTCGGCTGGTTTCAGATCCTGTTATGAATTCTCGGGCTAGATTTTAATGAGCTGTGAGATTTGAGAGGAAGGGCTGAGATCAGCCCTGTACACAGGCATAACGAAGCAGTTCAGCTGGAAATAAGAAATTACAAGGCCCCTGGGAGCTTGGGAGCTGGGTGGGACGTGGTGGCAGCAGTAAGAGGTGGGCTGAGCTCTGGGTGCCACACTGTAGCTGGCAGAGGGTGCACTTGGGGAGCCCATCGGTATGCCGGTCACAGCACGGCGCACAGGGACCGGTGGCTCAGAGACAGTGGAGGCCACAGAAGGTTTATTTGCAACGTCTTCGCAGGATGATAATGAAGGCACTGCAGTTCAGGGGGTAATTAAAAGCCACTGTCCTATTATTGACAATGCTCCAATTACATCTCACCATGGTGATGTTCTGCATAATATGAGGCTAGTGGTTTTAGACACTCGGTTTGTATCCAGCAATGGCAGATCACATTATAACAAGCAGTTTTGAGACAAACCCGAGCTAGACAGGACTACTTATGAACGACTTACTCGTGTCATGAGACATGAATGATACTTATGAGGTACCCAAATTCAACAGCTCCTTCCTCCACCACTCTCACCGTTTCTTCCCTGGTTGCCACTCCTCCTTCGCCCACGCTGGTGTCCCGGGGCTGCATCTCCAACACGATGCGGAAGAGCTTCTCTGAGCTCTGGGTAAGGAAGCCAATCTCAGCGTTGGGATGGAGGCCATACAGGTAAGGAGACTCCGGAGGCAAGGCATCGTCTATGTACTGCACAGAGAAATTCAGGCCCAGGTTAGATACAGAGTCCAGGGCAGTTTGCCTGCGGAGTTCATGGCGCTGGAATTATCACCCACCCGAGCAAGCAAGCCCAGGCTGATATAACTCTGTTTGTGGCTGAAACACCAGTGAACTGATGGGAGGAAGGAGTGTGTGGCTGCTTATAGAACTGCTCTGCTCCTGCTGTGAAAATTTAGTAGTTGCTAAAGTTTGGCTTGGCTACATATCTCAGGCCTGGACCTTCTCTGGTAATTATCCGCTGTGCATTTCAGCATCAATATCCTGAAATCTCTTGTGGGAATTTAGCTTCCAGCAGTTAAGTTTTATGAACAAAACCAGCCTAGTATGCCTGTCTCTGCTACCGCATTTGTGTACAAAGAACAGATGAGATCAGTAAGTAGATCAACAAGACCCTTCAGTGTTTCTCATTGAAACTGATGATAAAAGGAGCTTGAAAGGACCATTTTAGCAAACGGTATGTGGATGTAATTTTCCAGGAGCCCCGCTCAAGCCTCAAGAACCAATACAGTTGTTCTATTCATGCATGAACAGAATGAGCCCATGATGAAGTAGCAAATTACCATTAGACTTGGTTCATCCAAGGGAATGCTGAAACATCTACAGAAACAGAACATAATGGGAAATAACAGGAGGTGTGTTGAAACGCTGCAGTCCTATTCACTGCCTCCAAAGACAGATTATAGGGTAGTTACGGAAGACATTACATTTATGTGTATAAATAATGCCAGAAAACAAAGAGCATACCTGATGATATCCATTATAGTCCATGTTCCCCGGGAGGGGGAATCCTGGAGCAAGGAGGAGTTCTCCCTCCAGCATTTCTGGCTTAATAAATTCTTCCAAATAGGTTTTGCAAAGCCGCCTGTCCCAGTCATCTGTAATGTGACCTCCGTACATAATCTCACCAAAGAGGTAACGTAAATCATCATATGGGACCTGAAGAATGAACCAGGAGGGCATGAAGGAGCTCAGAGAGCCAGAGCTCCGCCAGCCACGTTGCTGAGCTACAGAACAAGCACTGATGTGCACAGCGAGTGCTTCCATTTCACTATGTCAGTTTTCTAAGTAAACAAACGTTAGGTAGTAGTTAAATCCTGCCCAAGGAAAACTGGATCACAGCATAGATTTCATGCAATTTCCCACTGAAATGCAAATTTATTCTAAGCTCTGTTAAACCAAAGACGGCTATTTTCAATGAATAAAGACCACAGGCACTATTTGCTGTGATTTGTAAGCTGCTACAGATGTGAGTGGCACTGAAGCTTCCCGTCTCACCACAAAGCAGTGGGTATAAGACCAAAGTAACTAAGGAAATGGCGTTTAAGGAGCCTCCCCAGGAGTTTCAGCACAAGCCAATCCATCAGTGGTGGTTAAAAGCCACCAAACAGCCCACCTTCGATTCACGCACCTTTGAGCTGGCCTCCAGGTAATTATATAGCACGTTCACGGAGATGGTGAGGTCTCCAGCGTTAAAGGGGTAGGAACGGTTCCAGCCTTGGGGGCCAAACTTGCGCCTTTCTGCCACCAAGGCATGGAAATAGCAGAGGGCAAACAGGATGCTCTTGAACTCATTCTCCCGGGTGCACATCTCCAGGGTATCCTGCAATACAGGCAGAGAGGCAGGGCTGTGTAAGTCCACACTGCCCTTTGCACCAGCGACTCTCAGGGCCTCCCAAATACACCGGACTTTGGACAGGGGTGAACTGATTTGCCCAACAAGTTCATTTCTGTGTAATATACACACTCACTAATTTTCTAAGTTAGTGGCTTTGCATTGTAAATTTATCAGCAAATTATGATGCATATTTCCCCAAATTAATATTTTCTATCCCAACTCAAAGTGGCTTTGCACAGGAACACGTGCCGACAGCCAGGAAAGGAAGGAAGCCTGCACCCACCCAACGCCCCATCACCTGCACGTGCCTCGCAGCCCACAGCAGGGAGATGGAGAGAGGCACCACAGAGCGCAAGCGTGCCAGCACTGCGACTGCGACGGGGCCTTAAGCAAGGCTCCTGCAGAAGGGGGCTGTACCTGGAAGAACTAAAGCCTGTCCTGCTCCTTGAGTACAGAAGTTTGCCCCATGGCAGCCTTTCTCTGCGCTGCAGGGCTGAAGCAGCAGGGGGTTCTCCCAGAAAGGCTGCGCTCCCGCTGCTGTGACCCTCTGCACAAAGCCAGCCCGGCCCCGTGCTGCAGCAGCGCGTGTGCTGAGGGCAACGACCTTGCGCAGCACACCAAAGCAGGGATGTGAGAAACGGCTAAAAATCCAAGCTGGGGAGATCAAACACTTGTAAAAAAAAAAAATCTATGCAGCCCTTTGAAGTCAGTACAGTACGGGTGCTTCCTTTCCCAACTTTCAGGTGATGCTTAAAGTTTTAATATCTACTAACGAGTAGGCAGATTCGTGATGTCGGAGGTGGGGGGGTGGGAGCCTGAGTCATTTAATCAATGAAAATGAACAAAGGGAACTGGTCTCCAAAGAACCCTGAGCAGTGTCGGGAGTTACGTCTCAGCAGGCAGGCACCGAGGGGAAGCCTGGGCAGCCATGCCCGTTCCCAGCAGGGTGAGCATCAATGTTACAGGAGGGCAGAGCAGCAGAAGGGATGAAGGACCGGAGCTGTGCGCTTGGCTTGAGGCTGAAGCTCAGCAATCACAGGGGAAGCTGAACCCTCTTTCTGTGGCTGAAGCCAAGCTGAGGCTTGGAGAGCTCTGGCCCTTGCTCTGCGTTGGCAAGAGCGGTGTGGCTGAGCCGCAGAGGCCCTGCCCCACGGCAGGCTCCTGATGGGATCTCCCACGGCCAACAGTACAGAACTCCCCAGATCTGGGAGATGAGCATGTTGGGTTGGGCTTGCCTGCACCTCCACCCACGCCTCTGCAAACCCTCCCCGGGAAGAGCATCTCCGGGGGACGGGGGCTCTGACCTGCACAGCTGATGAAGTGGCTGAGCAAGGAGGGAGTAGCTACACCAGCCCCTCCATCCTTCCTCCCCAGGGACAGCCCCTTTAAGTCCACTCTGTGATGTGACAAAGACTACAAAGGGTAGCTGTGTGACCTCCCTTCATTGGCTTTATCTCAAAAAAATACATTATTAGACCTTTAATCAGCTGGGGAGCACAACAGAGCTCAGGGTCTGTGCTGAAAAGGGGGAATCCATTACTCTCAAGTATGCAAAGGTTAACTAACTGCATAAGATGATCAAGAACATCCCAAAATCTGTCTTGCCCGTAACGAGACAGCACTCTAAGCTCCCTTCATTATCAACAACCTGATGAAGAACTGGCTCAAATATGTGCTGACCACCTTTCTCATTTCAGAAAATGTCCCTGGACTCCAAGGGGAGTTTGCCTGAATGAGCACTGAGTAAGACTCCAGCTCAGTCTCATTCAGCCTCTCTATTTAGTTGTGCATTTTTCTTCAGCTAAAAAGCAGAACAATATTCCTCGCACAGAATAATGGGTCTTCTTTGTGGCTTTCAGCTGAAAGCTAAATTTGAACATCCATTCTGTACAAAGCAGGGAAATGAGGTGTAAAGGGGCCCCACCCACTCGCTCCAGTATTTCTGATAAGAGACGTTTTATAATACTCCGGCAATTTAGAAAATGCTAATTACTCTCTGATTGAAATGGGCAGAGGCAGGATGGAAATGTTACTTGGGGTGAAGGTTCTCCCCTCCCTTGCTCTCCAGGACATTTTGTGGAGTTCGAGATGATGAATGACGGTAGATAAAATTGGAATAATCTTCCCTGACTACTCGCATTAATCCTTGCGTGGCGCCTCCCCGCCTCACCTGCTCAGCCACCTTAGCTCCCGCGCTCGAGATTCCCTCCACACCTACGTCTAAGTGCAAAAAATAGTTGTGAGCTGCCCCCATTTCTCTGCCCCGCGGAGCAGTGCCTGGGGTCCACAATAGGCTGGGGTTGCTCCTGCGTGGTCCCAAATGACAAGAGGCTGTACGGAGAGCGGAGAAAGCAATCCTGCAAGGTTTGCGCTGTGTGTTCCCGGCAGCCTCACCGGCAGAACGGATAGGCCGTAGTAACTTCAGTGCTGGTGACCCACAAAGGCAGGCGGAGGGGTAAGTGTGCCTTCAGGCCCTTCTGGCTGCTCTAGGTTTAACAGCCAGGGCCTCGCTGTGAGGGCTCGGCGATGTGCGGGTGCAGGTTACGGGCGCTCAGGGCAGCGCAGCGCAATGGTCTGTCTCTCCAGGAAAGGTACTATCATAAACGCAAGTGGTTAGCCCTTAGCCTTTTGCATCATGCGGAAAATGGGGTCAGAGAAGTGCGGGCGCCACCAGCACTGAGACACACCAGGCTCCAGCACGCCTTGACACAGAGGCTGTTCCCCGGGGAGCCGCCGGTGCCGTCGGCCACCTCCTGCCCTGCGGTGCCCAGAGCTGCCGAGGGAGGCCACAGAGCAGGCTCGTTTAATCACCGTGCTATGACAACTCTACCATCGATCCATACCCTCTGCGGCACCAAGGAAAGAGTATTCCCCATCATTTCCGCACGCTTCACTTTTGTGTCCCCTGCACAAGAGACCCGGCTGCAGTCCCAGAGCAGAGCAGGGCCGGTGGCTGCCATCATAGGAGTGTGTCTATGTGGTCACCGTGCAAGAAAAGCAATAAGCAACCTGCCATTGGCTATTCTTCTTGTGGGCCAGCAATTCTTAAGACGGCCTACTTTACCCTCAGCTGGCAAAGCAACTCTTCCCTGTGGAGAGCTTTCAGCTCTGATTTGCAACACTTCTGATTTCAGCAAGGTTTTGAGCTGAATGGCCTTCGGGCACACAACACCAAGTCCCCCTACGCTGCTCTGAAGAGTGATGTGGGATGTGACTGTATCACAGTTCTGAACCTGGTTAAAGAGAAGGGCAAAAAAGCACGGTTTAACCTGCGCGCGTCTCCATGTCTTTGGGTGTTAGATGTAATATGTCACTCACCAGCCCAAAAAGGAGTGCCAAAGATACAGAAATCAAGTTGAAACATGACAGGTGTCCCAAATGCTGCATTCAGAAGCTTGAGACTATAAGAAAATAGCTTTTCTAAGGATGATACATCGGTGAGAAAATTATTAAATTGGGCAGAAGTCTGGTATCCTGCGACCTTCTGCAAGCAAGAGGCTGTTCAGGATTACCTGAGTCCCCTCTTGGGAAAATCAGTGCTTGGAAAGAGATCTGTGCCCAGGTCCTGGAGAAGAGAGGAGGGGGTGGTTGGATCCAGAGACTACACGATGCCAAGGGACTCGCGCGTCTGCTGCCTGGGAGCGGCGATGCCCACACACATCACGCTCTATGGGGAGCTCCAGCAGCTCCAAGCCGACCTGTCTCCCAGTGACCAGCATGAGCCCTGCTGCGCTCCTACCTGGTTGAAGTTGTCGAGGGCTTTGTGCAGGTTTGCATGCATCCCGGTCGGGGCCTCGTTGGTGATTTTGATGGAGTTCTCCAGGATGCCCTGGGGAATGATGTGGCTGTCAGGGGAGGGTGCTGGCTCTGCACTAATGAAGACACGGAAGTTCTGGTGGCTGCCTTCGCTGTGCTGCTCCAGCTTCTTCTCCAGAGAGCTCAGCCACTTGGCCACCAGGTGGATGTTCTGGCAAGGACAAAGGGGACAAGGCTTCATTAATCCCCCGCCATTCACACCGGCGCTGAGCAGGCACCAGAGCCATCACCCCAGTGAACGGCACCCACCAAGGCTGTGCTCTAGAAGCTGGTACTTGCCCCAGTAGCCCCAAATATTCTGTCACATCAAGTACACCTTTAAACTCAAGATAATCAATATAAATCACCAGCAATAAAGCAAGCCGCTGTTGGGCTGTTTGGGTTCTCGGTGATGACACTCTCCTTGTAACAGTAACATATGGCTGATAAAGCAGAGTTATTTCCCCAAGCTCGAACGAAAATGTTTGTTCATTTTGAAAGGAAAAACAGTGAGGACCCTCAATATCAGTTACTGAGAAAAAAAAATCAAGCAGGTGGTTTTACAAAGACATTTAACATAAAATATTTATTCATGCCACTAATTCAAGATATCTGTCAGAAAATTAAGCAGTACTACGCAGACAAGGTGAAATGGATGAAGACATGCCTCAGCTGTTCAGCTAGAGTCCTATGCAGCGTTGTAGTTTCCAAGCAAGAAAACAAATTTTTTTTACATTAGGAATGGGGCAGGTCACACACAGCAGGGATTTGTGGGCTAAAACTACCCTCTTTTTAAAGTTAGGTGTGTAATCCAAGCTGATGGTGTTAACAGGCTCTCTGGAAGGTGATTTATCCCATCCAAAGATAGGACAAAGAACTTGCTAAACTTAAATTAAAAGCAGCTGCCAAAAAGATAAACTGCTTGGAGGCGGCAAGGAAATTACATAAAGGAACCATATTAGAGGCTTAGAATAAATATATATCGCCTATAAAAAGGACCAGAAAGGAGCTTGCGTGGTTAAATAGCAGAGTAATGGAGACTATTAGGAGTAAAATTACATTCTTCAGAAAGTGGAAATTGTGTCCGAATGAGAAAACCAGAAAACAGCACAAAATCCAGTCATGGTAAGGCCAGAAAAGGTTTTAAGAAGCAATATTCCGCAAACCATAAAAACTAATAATAAGGCCTTTTCCAGAAGCCAGAAACCTACCAGAGAGCCTATAAAACAAGATGATCGAGGTGTTGTACGAGGAGTGCCCCAGAAAGGCAAGGCCAGCACAAACCAGCCCTTATTTGCAGGAATATTCACTGCAGAGCTTGGGGAGGGCCTCTCTGCTCCAGCCTGGGTTACGTGGTGGTAGCGCTCAAACGCTGCGCTGGAGACACATCCGGAGACCACCCATGGCACCCTCCTGCTCGAAGCAGGGGCAGCTGGAGCACGTGGCTACCTGTGTCCAGCTGGGCTTTTTGATATCGCCAAGGCTGAAGCCTCCACGACATGTCTGGGCAACCTGTGTTAGTGTTCAACCACTCTCACAGTAAAAAAATAGAATAGAATAGAATAGAATAGAATAGAATAGAATAGAATAGAATAGAATAGAATAGAATAGAATAGAATAGAATAGAATAGAATAGAATAGAATAGAATAATAGAAAATAAAAGATAAGATAAAGTAAAATAAAATAAAATAAAATACAAAAATAAAATAAAATAAAATACAAAACTAAACTAAACTAAACTAAACTAAACTAAACTAAACTAAACTAAACTAAACTAAACTAAACTAAACTAAAATAAAATAAAATAAAATAAAATAAAATAAAATAAAATAAAATAAAATAAAATAAAATAAATGTTTAAGAGAAACTTGCATTTCAGTTCGTGCCCTTTGCCTCTTGCTCTTTCACTGGGCTCCCCCAAGAAGGGCCTGCCTCCACCTTGTGCACCCCCCTGCCAGGAGGCAAACCCCTCTGAGATAAACCCCTCTGAGCCATTGCTTTTGCAGGTTAAATAATCCCAACTCTCTCAGCCTCTCATATGGCAGATGCTCCATTCCCTTAATCATTGGAAAGACTCTTAAAGTGAAGCAGCAGATGACGAGTATTTCTGAAAACCTGATAAACTCCTAATAACGATTCACGAGGAGCAGACGGTACGGCCCTGAAGAAGCTCAGCTACGAAGCGCGGCGTTACTCCTCGGCACGCCCTGGGCAAACCGGCGGGGGCTCTAATAACCCACCAATTAACGCACAAGCAGTATGAGTATGAGAAAAGCAGGAATCTAAAATTTCCAACCCATTTTAGATAGCTCGTAGGGGGATACCCAAAGCCGAGCTTGTCACCATAAACTCCTTTTACAGTTGCTAGAAAGGTGAGCTCCGGCGGGCAGCTCACCACGCCAGCTCCAGGCATCGCCCTGCATGATGGAGGAGCTGCCCCCACGGGGCCGGTGTACCTCCCTGCTTGGATTTTCATCAGTATCAGCTGTTTATCTTTCAGTTACCAGTATTAGTGCAGGTAAGACAGAAGGTCACATAGGCTACCAACCAGTTAAGACACAGGAAACGGGGTGGGAAGACACTGATGGAAAATTAGCCATAATAGAAAGAAATTTCAAGTACTGAAAATAAAACCTGCTGGTAAAGAACTGCAGAAGTACGCCATCGTTCTAAGTGACGGGCAACGATATGGCAGGAGAAATTTGGTGTTGATAGATGCAAAGTAATGCGCACAGGAAACAACCCTAGCTACAGATATAAACAATGGTGGGCTCAGAACTAGCTATTTCCATTCAGGGAAGAGACCTAAGAGTCCTTACGGTTATTTCCTGCAAATAACAGTTCCATGCTTAACAACATGAAAACAATCAAATATCAGCAAAGGATCAGAGAATAAAACTGCAAACATTATTACCATAGAATCACAGAATGCCCTGAGCTGGGAGGGACCCACAAGGACCATCGAGCCCAGCTCCCGTCCCTGCACAGGACACCCCAAATTCACACCAGGTCTCTGAGGGCCATGTCCAAGTGCTTCTGGAACATCGCCAGGCTGGTGCCGTGATGCCTCCCTGGGGAGCCTGTGCCAGGGCCCCACCACCCTCTGGGGGAAGGACCTTTCCCTAATGCCCAGCCTAACCCTCCCCTGGCACATCTCCCTGCCGTTCCCTCGGGTCCTAAAATTATGCCACTCCAAAAATCCATGGTAAGCCTTCATCTTGAAATCTATACCCAGTTCTCACTTCTCTATCCCCCAAAAGATAAAGCTTCCACACAAGGTGACACTAAATCAACATGGACTCCGCAGTTTGGAGAGAAGGAGATCGGGGTGGAGTGGGTGAATGAAGAACAAGAATGGAGGGATGAATAGAGCAGGCTGCGAGGTTAAAAAGAATAAGTGGAAGAACATTTTCATATGACACATAACTAACCTGTGAATTCATTGTCTCAGGGTTTTGTGAAAGTTGAGAGAATCACAGAAAGAAACTGAGCTTAGATCCACAGAGAGAAACATCCCTGCACTGTTTATACACCCTTTCCCTCGGATTCTGGATGCGCCTTGTCACAGGCAGGGAACTGGGCTGGCAGCGCTTTGGTCTGCCCCTCTGAGGTGCTTTTATAGACTGATGCCATACAGGAACATCGAGGGAGCTCCCTCGCGAGAACACAGAAACTCTTCTGGCTTTTCTGTTGGAGGTTTCAAGTGCCTCTCGCGAGCTACTTATGGAGAGATCCCAGCCAGGACTGGGGGAGAGGATGAACTGTTGTACAAAAGGAAAAGCTGAGGCCCTTTAGGCATGGGCTGGGACAAAGCAGTGGCTGCTGTCACAGACTATTAGCTGTACGTGCAAATGCGGGAGGGATGGGTCAGCACTCAGAGCTGGACCAAGAAGCGGGAAGGACCAGATGGTGACACGTCTCTCCAGAGGAGCTGGGGTGCCTCTGGAGAGAAGAGATGGAAAACTCAGTCACATCCAGAGACACCCCCCTATGACTGGCCTTGCAGGCTGCCATCTCCTCGCCAAGTCCTGGGTGCAAATGTCAGTGTCATCTCTTGCTTTTGTAGAGTGATCCTGCTAAGGATCGCTACGCTTACATTCGGTGTCTCAACCATACTTATGTATCTGTAGCTATCACAGCAAAGGCTGACTTCTAGATCCTAATAGTGAGAGAATATATGAAGATCTGAGTCTTGGCTCTGCAGGCAATGCCACCTATCCTCTACAAGCAGCTGGACTAGCAAGGATGCTTACTTCCTTCAGAGAGTAACCCCCCTCCCAGGTGTCACAAAGCCAGAGCACTAGTCTGCTAGAGCTGGGGAGGAGCAACCCCCCGCCCCAGCACAGGCTGGGGGGCACCTGCTGGAGAGCGGCTCTGCTGAGAGGCCCTGGGGGTGCTGGGGGGCAGCGAGGTGACCCTGAGCCAGCACCGGGCCCGTGGGGCCAAGGGGGCCAGCGGTGCCCTGGGGGGCATGGAAGGGAGTGTGGCCAGCAGGGCGAGGGAGGTTCTCCTCCCCCTCTGCTCTGCCCCAGTGAGGCCACATCTGGGGGGCTGCGGCCAGGTCTGGGCCCCCCAGGTCAAGAAGGGCAGGGAGCTGCTGGAGCAAGGCCAGCGCAGAGCTGCCAAGGGGATCAGGGGCTGGAGCATCTCCCTGGTGAGGAAAGGCTGAGAGACCTGGGCTTGTTCAGCCTGGAGAAGAGAAGGCTGAGGGGGGATCTCATCAATGCCTATAAATATCTGAAGGGCGGGTGTCAGGGGGATGGGGCCGGGCTCTTTTCAGCGGTGCCCAACGCCAGGCCAAGGGGCCACGGGCACAAGCTGGGACACGGGAAGTTCCCCCTGAACATGAGGACAAACCCCTTCCCTGTGCGGGTGCCAGAGCAGGGGCACAGGCTGCCCAGAGAGGCTGTGGGGTCCCTTCCCTGGAGACATTCACCCCCCGCCTGGACGTGGCCCTGTGCCCCTGCTCTGGGGGTGCCTGCTCACGCAGGGGGTGGGACGGGGTGAGCTCCAGAGGTGCCTTCCAGCCCCCACCAGTCTGGGATTCTGTGATACGGGTATGTCTGAACTCAGATGTCTGCAGCTGAACTAGTCATCCCACCGGAGAGTCATGGAGAAGGTAGGGCATGTTATCGTAGAGCAGATGTGTGCAGTACATCCAATGGATCACTCTGGCGAAGGCGCTCAGCTCTGACCTGGAAAAGGGGCTGTGGTGACTGAGCCAGATGGAGTTGTTTCTATTGCAGGCACCTGAAGGTAAAGGGGATGAGTGGTGCTTTCAGAAGCCTCCTAGTAATACGAGAGATACCTTATTCTCACTGGCCTCAGGAGTATCAGAAAATAACACAGCAAGTGTGCAACTGTGTTTTCAAGGATGCAATGTTTCCTAAAAAGGCACACTTAACTATTTCCATTTTCTTACCCTCTATGGGGCTGGGGACAGAGTGTATCAAGAATTCAGGAAAGGCTCCTGTGCTTCTGCCTCCTTGGTCAAGACCTCTGTGTTTTAGATGTAAATACCACCTTCTCTGCTCCCTGATACCTTCAATATTGCCCCCTTCTGCACAAGATTTTATGGGGCTGTCTTGATGCCCTAAGTCAAATAAATTGCTAGACGACTCTTGCCAGGGGTCAACCTCTGTCTCTGAGGCAGCAGCTGCTTCAGAAACATAAATCAAGAGAATTATTGTTAGGGGAAGCCAGGGGTGCCTTGCACCCTCAGTCCTGTTGCCCCAAATCTCATCCACGTGACTGGGAACAACATTTTTTATCCAGAACTACATAACTGCAGTCTCGTTTCCTGAAAGGCTTTAGGGTTGTGCTCACATTACATGGATGAAAGGAAGTTTGGGGTGGGGGGAGAGACAAGGAGGAGACGCCTGAGCAGAGGAATGATGTTCCGGGGAAGAGTTGCTCTCTTGTAAACAATGACTGTGTGAAGAGCAGCAGACAAAAGGCAATTATATCTGACTGCTAACAAAATGCAATTATATCTGACTGCTAATGCACCAGTGCTTGCCTGATGTATTCAGGATTTCAAGAGATGAGGTAATCCCCCGGGTGCAGGCAACCAACTCACTCTAAAAACACAAGTCCGATAATAAAGTAGGAGTGGACTGAAACCTGTAACTAAAGTGTTTGAAGCAGCCAGAGATTTAGTAATACAGGGAAACAGCTCAGCGGAATAGCAAAAGAAATATTGTGCATTAAGTATCAGTTAATCACTGACTAAGTACCTGACCTTAAGTATTTTCATCTTTAATTGGTAGTTTCTTCCTACATCTGCTTTTGTGGTGTTAGACGGCTGAAAAATAATTGCTTTCACTCGTGTTGACACGACACCAGTGATCATTATTTGACAGAATCACTGCCTTCTAACAGCCAACTTAGGGAATATTTCTAATGAAATGATGATGGAGTGCATTTATATACTATCCTTTTGAGAGAGAAGGGACGGAAAAGAGGAACATATGCAGCAAAACGTGGGTTGGTACTAAGAATTTATGACTTGATCAAATGAATATGTCTGCAAAAAATGGATGGAGATGCTGTAGAGGGGATTCACAGGTTTGAAGGAAACTGCAAATTAATTCTCAGCAGTCAGATAACACAACTTGACAGAACATGACGACAACATATGTGGTCACAATAATTGAATGTTATGTCAATTATCAACAACAACATAACACCGACAGCGCTGCATTAATGCCAGGCGCAGCTGAGCTACGTGTCCATCAAAGACCCACCTTCCATTGCTTGTTTTGAAGCCTGCCTCCCACCAACTTCACCTGCCACCCTTAGATCTGATTCAGTAGAAAGAGGGGATAATCCAGCCTGTCCGCCTTCCTCTGGCTCAGGGCTTCATGCACTCCCAATACTATCTCCCTAAACCACACTGTGCGGTCTATGCTGCACCAGTTTTATCTCCTCCTCTTTCCATAAGACCCCCTGAAGACACATTTACCCAGGACACAGCAAGGTAATTCCTTGCTTTATTACATTTTTTCTTAGACAGATTTTGAAGTCTGTGAAAGAGCTGCTGTGCAAGGGTGAAAGACAACTCCCTAGCATCTCTGCTTTTCACAGCTCATGTCTAGGTCTGTGCTGCAAGCAGAAATAGGCAATGGTCTCAAATTCATTACTTTGCTTTATGAATAGAGGCTGGGACCAAATCCCGCTAAAAAGCAAGCTGCTGAAAAGAAGGCAAAAAACCCCAGAAACCTGAAACATCTTCCATGCACACTGACCACTACCACAGTAACCTGCCCTGTGTTATTTCCCCAATTTACGTTATGGAGTACGAGTGACTGAGAGCAGGTACCGGAGGATGAGGGTGGGTGGCAAGAGCTGGGCTAGTGCACGTGCAGGAATGTGGGAGCACCGGGGGCTTTTCTTTGGAAATTCAAGCACCTCTGTGTGCTTGTACTTCACAAAGCAGAACATATATCACAGGATGCAAGTGTTGCTATGGTAACCATCAGAAATAGCACCACATATATATAAACCAGCACACACTCCACAATGCCCTCCCTTTGCTGAGAGTGACTGGAGACCCTTCATGTTTCTGAAAGTAGCTCTCTCCTTCACGCCTTATCGCAAATCACCTCCTGGAGCAATCAGAATTAGTCGTTTTTACAAAGTCTCATTTTCTTGCGAGACACTCTCAAAAATAATCATTGCTTTTACAGTAACTCTGAAAGCTAGGCTTTACAGTCCGGAGGCAGCCCAACACTTTCACACTCGCTGCATCGTGGTGGGGTATAAAAAGGACAGGGAGGGGGCACTGCAGAGAGTCTCTCCCCTTGGGATGCTTACTGTCAATAGCAGTGTGAGGTTTCACCACATGAGAAGATGCCACACATGCTCAGGAACGGCTCCACCCTCCCGCAGCCAGCCCTATCATCATGTGAAAACTTCTGCAGGACTCAGAGACCAAAACGGATAAGCCCAGACCCTACCACCAACACCCACTCCGACGTCTAACAGGCCAAGCTATTTCTGAGCAACAACCTTGCTGCTGCTGGAAGTGGAGGCAGTCGCAGAGCTCTGGAAGCACCGGAGGAGTTTCACCCTGTCTCTGGCATGTGTTTTTCCCTAGCTGAGAAATTACGGCGGCCAGCTTACCAAAGGTGCCCCCCTCGGCAGGCAGTGAGGGCTGCGTCGCATTCTCACCTATGTGAAGTTCTTGGATTTCAGCAGCAGAACCCTGAGGCTTTCTCAGACCTCACTCCATGGTCACACATGACAAGGAAGAACATATCTGCTCTTTGCAGAGTCAGCACTATCTGGTCCCTCTGTGAAGCCCTTAGCCACACAGGGTCCGAGGAGAGGATTACAGCCCATAACAGCGAGTGCAGTTAATTTGCTGTCCTTCAGTGTCACCTCTGAACATACTGCCTGTTCTTGTGTTGCTGGGACATACGAACTTCCCTATCATCTTACCTGGGCTGGGCCAAACTAAGTAGCTCTGTCACCTACAGAGTCACTCCTCTGCTCACCGCCTTGGCCACGAAGCAATTAAGAACATGATGGCACGACTCTGCCTTTTGCTGCACTAAGAACTACACATCTGTTCCTACTCTCTGTTGGTGGCTGTGTCTCCTCTACAACTGGCAATGCGATTTCACCAATGCAGACACAGAAGCAGCACGGGTCCAGCTTTATAGGTACAGGCAACGCTGAGTCAAGTCAGCACAAGCATCAGAGGGGGATTTACACCTGTTAGCACTCAGGTTCTTGGCTGGGTCACCACTGGCCCCATACTAAAGTTGTGCTGTAGCAACCTTGCTTATCTCAGGATTTGTATATACCCACGGCTGCTGCCATCCCTCCTCCAAAGGAGAACCTGGCCCTCTTCTGCTAGAAGGTTCTACAACCCTTTCACTGGTCAAGGTGCACAGAAGGCAGATGCAAGTGGGGAAAGCGAACAGAAGACAAACCCCAAAGAGGGCCAGTCTGAAATCTTCACAGCACTTCCAGGGTATCAGCAAGCATCTGACCTTTTTTTAAAGACAGTTTTTGGAATGAAGTACAATATATTTTGCATGTTCTTTTAGCACAGACGTGCCTTAATGTTGATGACAGTAAATGAAATGTGCCTGGGACTATTGCCCCTTTCTACACTCTTGACCTGTTTTACACTCCAAAATGTGACAGGTGATATACGAGATGCCTGTTGGAAATGGTCCTTGGCCTGTCCTCACTCCTGAACTGTCAAGGAGAGAGCCAGACCTCTTCATCCAACAGCAGGAGCAGAACCTGTGCTGACAATGAGAAAGGACAGACAGCTGAGGAGCAGCCCCAGAAATGTGTCTTGGCACTGTTTAACTGACAAGAACGGACATCGCCTCAGGATGATGGCAGAGAGGAAGGAACAAGTCAGGTACAAAGACAAACACAAGAAGAGAGTAAGTGGGGATGGGATGAGCGAATAGAGCACGGTGAGGGTCTAATGAGAGGCTGGTAGGACGTGGGAGAAATAGGTCCGCTGGACTCAGCAGCCCATGGTCAGACAGGAGAGGGCACTCAGGGGAGAGATGATGGCAGGAGGTTGCCTCTTCTGAAGAGGTGAGTTGAAACCATTTCTGCAACGGCAACTGCGAGCCTGGGTCTCTCTCTGGCCTCTTCTTTCTTTTGATCAAATACGACAACAGGAAAACAGGCATCACATGGATCCACTTGTATTTATACAAAATCTGACACAGTTTAAGGCTTAGGAAGGCATTTGAGTTTGTCCTCATTCCTTCTCCAACTTATCCAGTTGAGATCTGGGCCTCGGCCCAAAGGCAGCCATTAGTGGTATGGGAAACTGCTGGGATTTGCCAGGCTGGAGAGCAAATGAACGTGAACTACAGGAAATCTGGACTGACCTGAACTCCTCGGAGTTTTAAAGACAATGCTGAAGCTTATCTTATCAAATTTCACTTCATAAGATATAAAGATGTAGAGGTAGGTAGAGATGAGCAGGTGAAATGCACAGCAAAAGGGAACTGCTAGAGTAATCTCAAGAAATGGGGGAAAGTAAACGTTATTTTCAGGAGGAGTCCATTACATTTGTGTTTTAACCCAAAATACATCCTGAGACAGAGGTTTCCAGAGCAGTTTTATAACAAAATTGGGACTGCGTAGTTACAAAAGCATTGGAAACCCCCAAAACACTTAATTCCATCCCAGATCAATATTTGAATTAATTGCTGGTCTGTAGGTGGATTTGCAATTGGAAAAACCTGGGAATGGCTGTTGTGACATGAGTCAGGAAGGAAAACAGCTGTCTGAAATCCTATACCTTTCTCCATCAGAGTATTTGTCCAAAAACCATGAAGGAGAACTAGAGGTAGAGTGAGTATTTCTCCTTTTACATATATATCTAGGAATGAAAAGATACTGTGGCTGCAAGGAAACCTAGTTTCTTCTTTACTGAAGCACAGGTTTAGTGCCAAATGCTTATGTGTGCCTTGAATGGACAATATATCTCATACAGGACAATATATCTCTTGCATGTAGCTAGGACTAGTTGTGAAGTGCACAGAAAAAGGCTCCATTGTACTTACAATGCAGTAAGAAGGGCTCTGCCAATGTCTGAATCTCATAGAGTTTTGCTTTAGGAGCTCACTGTTATTCAATTTAGTACATGAACCTGAATCAGTGAAGCAACAACCTATGAAAATGGAAAGATGCTCAAGAATTAAATTAACCTGATCGCAAAGAGAGGGAAGTGACATTTTGGCTAATGGATGAAGACTACAATTAAATTGGCAATATCTAATGTCTGAACTTTTCCCTGCATCAATTCATTCAGACGTGCCTCTGTAAACACGTAAACAAATTTCACTCTTTGCTATTAGGCTGATAAACATCATTTGGTGATTGTAATGGTCACTGCCTTAGCAAAAAGCTTTCAATTAGGCCCAGAGAGGGAAACCAAGCAGAGAGAGTTTATGCTAGCTCACAACTTGAGGCTTCCTGATGTGCAAAGCTCTTTCCTCCCTTCACAAGGGAGACCACACGCATCAGAGAAACCATATTCATGGTTAACTTGGCAGTGGGAAAGCAGAGGTCACAGGATCACTGAGATCCCCTTTGGGGATCATCTAGTCCTAACCCTCTGCTCAAAGCACGGTCAGGTAGAGCAGGCTGCCCAGGACCGGGCTCAGCTGAGCAAGGATGGAGACTCCACAGACTCTCTGAGCAACTTCTTCCAGCATTTGACCACCTGCACAGTAAAAAAGATTGTACTTAAATGGAATTTCCTGTATTTCAAGTTGTCCCCATCACCCCTTGTCCTATGTGTCACTAGACAGCACTGAGAAGAGTCTAGTCTTTAGTCCCTACTGTCAAGTGCTGATGATTGATAAAATCCCCAAGCTGGCTCTTCTTGAGGCTGAACTGTCCCCAGCACTGGGCCCAGCATGCCAGATCTGTCTCACCAGAGCTGAGCAGGGCAAAGGACCACCTCCCTGTCCTGCCAGCAATGCTCCTCCTAATGCAACCCAGGACTCTGGTGACCTCCTTTGCTGCAAGGGCACAGGAATGTGAGAGAAGACAGGTTCTCCACACAGATACTGTAGACAGGAGATTTTCCCCCCACCAGGTCCATCTGTCAAAACATTTATTGACTCGGTTACCTCTGCTTCCTATCGCGTACCTGGAGAGAAGAACAGAAGATCCTTCAGCAGAGACACTTCCTACCTAGGACTAGAGTTGAGATTAATCATTCTTTCTGTACCCACCACCATTCACAGGAACCTAATTTATAACAGGCACAGCAAATAAATCAGGTTTATTCTGTTCTCACCTTGCCTAAAGTTTGCATTATCTCCCATGAATTCCCACACTGGTATTGCCTATTTTCATTCGGTTAAAGCAGCAGACACTATGATACAAAGTGCCTACAAAATCAGGTCAGCAGGAAAGACAGGAAATAAGACATAACATCCATGCCAAGACTTCACCCATAAATCTATTAAACAACCTCTTAAGAACATGGTGGCTTTGCCACCACACCTCTGGGGAGGCTGTGCTGGACCTTCATTGCTCAGCCAGCCAAAGAACTTTCCACTTGACTTCATACTTGCTGCTTTCATTGGAGGAATGTCTCCCACCTGAAGCAGCTTTTTCTCTTTGCTATTAGTCCCGAGCACATGTCCTTGCACTGTTCTATTAAATTTCATCCCCTTTCAACAACTCCAGACCTACAGGCTGCTCCAGTCTTCCAGTATCACATTTAGCTCTCTAACGACGACACCCCTCTTAATAATGTGTCAGTGCAAAGCCATTAACACATACTCATTTTTTTAAGCCAAGGTCATGTCTAAAGTAAGACTGGCCCCATGACTGTTCCTCAGGTCTGCTAGCAACAGTCAGCTTCTGCAGCTTCCCTTATACGTTCCTGCGTGGCACCATCTCTGCAGCTCTACCACTGTCCACATCAATTAGAGCTGCTGTATTTCCTCTGAAACTTCAGTTCCCTTCACAGTGCAAAGTATCAAATAGATCTGATCCATCTTTAGCAAATTCTTATTACATTTGATATGTTTACCTGCAATTCTTCACTTATTTTGTCCTTCAAAGTTTGTTCTGAAACACTGGATACTGTTGAGCTAGGACTAATTCATTTGTTCCAATATTTTCCCACTGCTTTAAATACAGATGCTAAAGGATCTGTTAATTGCTAGTCAGATGGCACCCTCTGATTTGACAGATTCATTACAAAGACTCGCAATGCACTTGCAGTTTCTTGCACCAGAGTTGTTTTAATATTCTGGGATACAGGTTATCTGGCCCTCTGAGTTAAGAACATCATGCTCTTTGATCTGATTTTCCTCCTGTTTTTTAATAAATCTTGGTTTCAAGAAAAGTTCGTTTGTGTGGGTGTTTCAAACAGCCAGCCCTCAAGGACAGCACATCTTTCAGCCTTGGAAGAGAGCCAGCACCGAGACTCTCACAGCCAAAACATTCCAGGAAGGGACCAGGGACTCACAATGAGCAGCCTGGGGAGCCGCTGTTGCTGGAATGGCACAGCTCTGTGTGCTGGGCCTGCTGGCAGCAGGATTCATCTTCCAGCACAGCTGCACAACAGGAGGTGAGAGATGATTCAACTCTGTGTGGAGGTTTTTACACAAGGTGGAAAGATCATCCTAGGAAGCTTCTATCCAATGTCAGCTGCAGAGGGCAGAGCCCTGCTGCACCCTCAGACCATCTCCTAGCTCTGGTACCTAGCTGCTTCCTACCTCCGAGGCTACAGAACTTCCCACAGGTAACAAACTGGCAATTAGATCTATCTCCACTTCAAAATTGAATGCCACCCCTCCAAGGGAATGGAAGGCTATGGAGAGGAAGGTGGTGCCCGGTGCCTGCATGAAGCTTTGTGTGAGTGCAATACCAAGATCCTACAGCCCTGTCTTGCCCCACCATCCTGCCCTGGGATAATCCTGGAATCCCAGGTTGGAAGGGGCCTCAGGGATCATCTAGTCCAACCTTTCTAGGAAGAGCACAGTCTAAACAACATCGCCCAGCGCCCTGTCCAGCTGACTCTTGAAGGTGCCCAACGTGGCCGAGGCAACCCCTTCCGTGGGGAGATTATTCCAGTGGTGACTGGCCTCACTGTGAAAAATTTCCCTCTCGTGTCCACTCGGAATCTCCCCAAGAACAACTTGTGCCCATCCCCCGTGTCCTCTCCATGGGACTCCGTGTAAAAAGGGAGTCTCCATCTTCTGTGTAGCTGCCCCTTAAGTGTTGGTACGTGGGGATGAGATCCCCTCTGAGCCTCCTTTTCTCAAGGCTGAACAAACCCAGTTCTCCCAGCCCATCCTCGTACAGCAGCTTCCCAGTCCTGACCAGCGCTGAGTAGAGCGGGATGATGACTTCTTTCTCTCTGCTGGCGATGCCCTTTTGGATGCATCCCAGCATCCTGTTGGCCTTCTTGGCCGCAGCAGCCACTGTTTGCTCATGTTGAGCTTTCTGTCCACCAGGACCCCCAGGTCCCTTCCCACTGAGCTGCTCTCCTGGTTTGTACAACTTCTCCATGAGTCCAGCCCCAAAGAGACAGCTGGGGATGTGGGCAACACAGCGGAACCAGCAGAAGGCCCAAGAGGTGATGGCTGTCCACCCTGGAGAGCCCCAGGAGGTGCTGCTGCAGTGCTGTGATGCTGGCATCACACAACAGAGTGATTTAGTTGGGATCTGCACAGATCATGCTTCTATTGTGGGGTCACGCTGCTGCAGCTGCTGGGCACCCCTCACGTATATCTGAGAAACCCAAGAGATAGAACAGGCTTTAAAGACATGTTCAGCCCAACGGCCAAATCTCCTCCCGCTTGAATATCCCTTTTGTTTAATGGCCAGGATCTCCAGGTTTCTGCACTTAAGCTACTAGAGGTGCTCCTTGTAAGAAGGCCAGTGCTGTGCTCGGCCCACCCACCTCTCAGGAAAGTGCCTGTGTGAACCTACAGAACGTGAAGTGCCTTTCATTCCCTGCCAGAGCTGGTTATTCCCTTCCAAATGAGATACCACAAGCCTTTAGCCTCTGTCTAATCAACCAAATACTCAAATGTAACTCCATCTCACGTCTTGAAAAAAAAAGGAAGTTTGTTTGGTCGGTGGGAAAGGAATATATAGCATTTGAAAACTCTTGAAAAGGATATCTGTTTTCTGATTTAATGACCCAAAGAGCATCCCACAGCTTGTGACTAGACAGAACCTGCATTTCTGCCAACATTGTCCATGAGAATAAAGAATGTGTTAAATTTTTTCTTCTAACCTGAGGTAACTATTACGGGGGGAGGGGGGGCTACTAACATGTGCATTTGGTATTTGTTCCATTTGCATTTTTTCTGATTTTTTTTGTGGCTTCTCAGAGTGCCAAAGCAGTGGGATTGCATATTTGACAAAATCTGCTATAAAAGAAACTTCTGGTTCTCCTCTTTGTCTCAATTTCTTTCTCATGGAAATGAAAACCATTTGAACTGTTGTTAACAGCCAGAGACCAAACCTTTGCAGGCTGCTGCCTGCTGGGGACCAGCTCCGAGCTATGGCCCATGTAGAGCACAATAAAGCTGGCCAGGAGGTTTCTAGCACATCTTTTCTTAGACAGAAGGTATCAATTTGTCAAAGCTGAAACCTCCATGCCAAGGGCTGGCTTCTGTAATTTCTTTTTTTTTTTTTTTCCAGTTTCCATTTTCTTTTCTTTAAGGCATTCTGGAACAGTCAAACACCCTGCAATGATATTTGCAGCATAAAAAAAAATTTGCTGTTTTCCCCTCAAACAACCTTTTTTCTAAGTGGAAACTAATGAGGGCAGAAATATAGGCTCAAAGAATAAATACGAAAAAGCAGCAAAAGACAAGAAACACCAACGGGTGCAGAAGAGGGCAACTGTTCATGTAGGAGCTGTGATTTCTGGAGATGTTTCGTGCACCAGACCCCCAGGCATGGGACTTAAACACTTTCAGGGCTGGGGTCTGTCATCAGCCATGCACCTTCCTCAGACTCCCTCGCGTCTCAGCCCTCCCAGACGCTCGTACAGCCATGACTGCTGTCACCCAGTCTGAATGCAGAAGTAAAAACCGCTCTCGCAGCTTCAGCATCCTCTTTTTCTGCTGCTTTGCTCTTGTAATGAGCAACCAACCGGTTAACCAGGTTTGGTGTAGCAGCTTCACAGCCCCTCCGATCAGTCCTACAGGGAAACGTGCTGCTGAGGGTCACCGGAGGAATGAGCCTTTGATTTGGCTGGCTCTGTAATCCACGCTACAGCTACCGCCACGTGTTTGTGCAGCCTTCTCATTACATCTCCTACAGGCTGTGGCCAACATCGCTACAAAGCGGGCTTACCTCAAAGGCAGCTCCAAACACACCTGGCAACGAAAAGGGTCTTGAGAAAAATGTGATCTTGTGACAGTATAAAAATCTAAATCTATGTAAAACTTCCTTCAGTCTTCCGAGACATTGTTTCATTGTTGTCCTACCTCCACAGCAGGCCCTTTTCCACCAGTTGTTACTAACATTTGACAGATGACTTTGGAAGCTTGATGCCAAGTGGTTAGATGGTGAACCCACCTAAAGTAAAAGCATCAGACCCAAACTCTGTGCCCTTATTATGGCCAGAAAAAAAAAAAATCTGTTTTAAAACCCTCCAAACCTATGAACTGTTTCTAAGGAGGCCCAGAGGCTGAACCCGATATCAAACACATTTTTGTGGAGCTCAGAGATCAGCCTCAGTTCTTCAATGCCCACAATTTAGAGAAGAGCAGCTGCTGCGCTTGTGCCGGGGTCTGTCTCTGCAGCCCTCAAGTAACAAGTTCTCCTTCAGACAACCACACTTTTGCCATAGGGGGCTCCTACTTTGCAGTCAGACCATTTGTATTTGTAGAGGATAATTTTATCCATGGGCTTCATTCTCTCATCATCTGTGTCATCCCATAGGACCAGTGTGGGCACTGTGATGGCAAGGGGTAGGAGCTCAGCAAAGCTGAAGCTGCAAGACAGGTACACTGCTGATGCTAGAGCAGCAGGCAGCGGCACTGCTCAGGCTCCGCTCTTTCCATGGGAATGAAGGACTGGGGGGCTTTCTGCTGTTCTCCCCTACAAAAATAGTCATTCAAGAAAACCTCCGCTGTTAGAGTGAGTTGAAAAACTTTCAGGTTTCCAGGGGAGGCAGTTTTTTTTGTTTTGCCTCCTACGATGTCAGAAGGCAACACCTGCTGGTCAAACCAACCAAGAAAGGGTTGGTCCTGGGACAGCAGCCCTTCCCAACACAACAGTGATCCTGCTCCTCTAATCCAATAAGGACTTCCCAGCTGTTTCAATATCCCTTAACAACCAATTCCCACAAACCTAATTCCCCGACTCGTTATTGCTCAATATTTGAGCTCAATTGCTCAATCATTACTTCTGGTTCCAATCAAGGACCAGTAATGAACTACATGCGTAAAAGCCACCTAGGTGATCATATCAAGCGTTTGTCTTGGAGAACGTGTGTATAGGTTGAAATCAGACAGCAAATCCAGCGGCTGGAAGGGGAGCTCTACTCCACATGAGCTGAGGAGCCGTTCGATGGATAGCAAAACACTGAAGTCAGCCTAACAGTTACTTTTTGTCTGCTCAAAAGCAAATGGGAACCCTGAGTATAACTGTCCTGTGGGTGGGATACAGCCTCCACCTAATGAGTTTGATTAACCCGGGTAAAATTACCCTGACTGCCTTTTGAGATCTGCTCTGTCCTCTCTTATTACTAATGCAACGATCCACAAATCCCAGGACGCTTCTGTAAATTGAGTTGTCCGTGCCATTCCAAACCCTGTGCAACTGATCTACGAAACCTCCTGAAAAAGTTTGCAAGGTATTTGTCATCAGAAGGCTTGCAGGAAAGATCCTGCCAGATGAACTACCATATGGCAAATATTTGCTATGATCCCCCCATGACTGAAATGGCAGGAGGACCCTCCATGGGACTCTTACCCACTGACTCCTGCTGTGAGGAGTTTGGATCCTGATTCTACCAGTATCTGGAGTGGTCAGAGTTTCAGCCTTGTGGAAAGGGTTTGTCCAACCTTGCAAAAAATAGGTTGCCCAGAGGGTGATTTCATTTCAGCTGGGTGTCTGCTGACCATAAAAGAGTATTGTTTGACTAAGGGAGTCTTGCCTGTCAACGTAGGGGACACGTGTCTGACCCCTCAGGCTGCTCACCCTCTTTCTCATTTTACATGAAGCTCCAGCCCTTGGAAGGAGACGGGAGCACGTAGTGGGTTACAGAAACAGCTTCTGGAGCTGAGCAGCTTGGCCAATCTGGGTGACAATTAAGTCCCATTGCTCTGTTGTCACTCCCTGAGCCTAACCAGATGCAGAAACTGGAGAGAAGCGGTACAGCCTGCCTCAGACTCCTGCTGGACGGCTCCAGGTCTGTCCCGAGAGTGAAGTGCCACCAAGGCACGGCTCCCGCTCCTCCAGCGGGGGCCTGGATTGCTCAGAAGGTCTACGACTATAAAAGCAAAGAAAGAAAAAGCTCTGATCTCTGTGTTGAATCAGTCTTGCCTATGTTGCTTTTTTCCAAACCAAGCAAAACACGGAACTAGAATATTTACATGTACAAAGCTTTATCTGTTTTGTGACCACACCGGAGAAAAACCCTAAGGAGACCCAACACTGGCACCAGGCAGGCTGTCCTAATGGCCACCGCCGGGACCGCTGAGTTCGCCCATGCAGTTTGCATCAAAACCTGCTGGCGACCAGCTGGTTTAAGCCTCTCTCTAAGCTCACAGGGGAACCTGTCTGCTTTGTGCCACCAGAGACGGTCACACTTGGCAGGTGTCGCTGGAAAATCTGTTATCCTGACCATCAAAATTGTTCTTTCATATAAATCTGATTTCTGCAGCTCTTCTGATTTAACCTTCAGTGCCTGCTAAGACTTCTTACTGATTGCTCTGACTACCAGAGAAGATGTGAATGGATGAAATAAAAATACTTCAGGCCTACAGTGCTCACCTGCTAGCACTGAAGCGACAGACGTGGAAGCTGACATTGCTAACAGATCCTTTACAGGTTCCTTACAGAATCTTTACAGGTTACAACCATCATCATAAAAAAGAACCCTTCACTTCGCATTACTGAGTGCAATATGTCTCAGAAAGCTGAATATTTTCATCTTCACCATCTCAAAGGCAGATGCCAGTATTGCAGCCATCTGTATTAAAAGCCCTTGAAAAGCTCAGCATCGTCTACCTTAGAGGGAGCTTGCAAAAAAAGCAAAAATTAAGATTAAAATATCAATGGCATTTAATTTAAATCCAAAATCAGGCATGTAGGCTGAGATCAGGACTCAAAGGTTTGTCTTAATCTAATTTTATCCAAACAATTCAGTGATAATAAACATTTATAAAATTCCCATCAAGGAAATCAGGGGAGCTCCCAAGACCTGTAGTGAGAGCTGGCATCACTGACTGCATATCAGCAAACCCAAGCACTCACTGAATAAGTGGCTCCAGAGAGCACTTGACAGAGACAGAGCTTATTCGCACCCTAAAAGGCTCTGAAACATTGTGCCGAGTTGCGATAAGAGCTTCAAACATTTACCTGTTTGGGGACGCATAAAGGAATCGGCACCACTGCAGACAGCCTCTGCTTCTCCTGCGGCGGTGTGCGTGTTCTCATCGCTCATTTAAATACACTGCAGGTTTTGAGCAGTAGTAAGAGAACTAGTCTAACAGCTTTTAAGAACAAAGCTCTTTATTTATTCATGAAGCAAATAAAAGCATGGGAAAGAGTAGCACAATCTTCCCTCAGAGGCCTCCTTACAACTACACACCCTACAGAAGGCTCAAAGAGCAAGAAAACCGAAATGACGGTGCCCAATAAAAGCAACAGATAGCAACAAGAAACAGTTAGAAGGCGGCTGCTTTGGACACACAGAGACACTTTGTCCTGTCTCCCCCCAGATCAGAACGACAGACTGCCCTTGATATGGTGATCAGCATCAGGTAACGGGGAGACCGGCGGGACCGTCCCAAAGACACTCTACCTGAAGGATGACCCAGTGACCCTCCTTCGCAGCCAGATCTAGAGCTTGTTCAGCAACTACCTCTTGGCCTTGTCCAAGGGAAACATTGTGGAAATTCCTGTTGTTAAATGTATAACCAAGTTTCTTCCCTAAAAGAAAAGAAAAAAAGCGATGTTCAGCACTTTTACCTGGAAATGCTCGCGGCACAGGCGAGCTCACACAGCAGCGGCAAGGCAGAGTTCAGTCTTATCAAAAACCACCCTCACAGAAGAGCTATCACACCTCTTATAATAGTTATCTTGTCTCTCACACACTCTTTGCCAAAGCACTGAAAACAGCAGTAGCTTCTTCCAAACCACTTTTTATTACATAGCAGCATCAACACAAAGGTACATTATTACAAAGTGCCTCTTGTTTAAAGAACATTATTCCCCTGCACCCTTGTGTAAAAACATATTTTTACAGTGATAGGAAATTAAAATAATTTCCTGCTGATTAAACAGGCTTTGAACAAGACATTGTGCAGTGGGGAAATGCATCCTGCAACGCATGCTAGAACCAGCAGCAAGTTTAGGAACCCAAAGCTGCTGAAACAAAATCTGTGTGAGCTTCCTGTGGCCTCAGCCAAGGCCTCCCAAACTTCTTGGATCAAGAGATCAGTCAGCGCTCCAGATTTCTCATGGATCATGATGGCCTTTGGCAGGTGTGGAGTTGCCCCTGCGCGCACCACGATGCGTGTGGGGAGGCCCACGGTCAGTGGACTGCAGCAGTGCCCATGGAAGGGGTGCTCCAGGAGCCCCTGCAGACCACCTCCTACAGCCCCTTCTACATCCCTCTCTGCACGCTGCAGCATGGGAACCCCAAAACCCATGTCATTTACCACCCTGCTCTGAAGGAAGGATTTAGAGTTTCTTCATTTAGTCTGTGATACCCCTTCGGACTCCCCTGATTTCTCTGCAGCACCCCAGTGCCTCAGATCCTTTAAGTGATCATGGCTAAAGACCTCCTGATTAGTTTTCTGAATCTGTCTGTCATCTGAAGATGGGGGACCCCGGTTGCTCCTTGCCTCACAGGAGGAGCAACTGCCTGGCGGGAGCTTGCTCTGCTGCATGCTCCTCAGGAGACGAGCAGCAGCCCGTGCTGCCAGAGGGAAGCCGTCCGACAGACGCCCACACTGGCTCCACGCATCGTAGCAGGACGCATTCGGCTCAGCCAGGGAGTCAGTACACACGTCCCCACGTGCTGATCCCTTGGGACTGCCTACACTCATCTCTGCATGCAGATCTGCCTTCATGCAGATGGTGCGCACTTAATTCATGATTTCTGCTAGAAGCAGGCAAGTTTTATAGTAAAACAAGGAAAAGATTTGTCTTGCAAGACTTAGGATTCAGCACTTGGTACAAGACTGGAAACAGATGGCCATAAGTAAAACAAACATCCAAACTCTTCCAGGAGCTCGAGCGCTGTTAGCCTTACTACAGCGACCCCCTGGGATATAGCTCTCCCCATATTTGACAGTTTCCAGTTTTCTTTCTCACCATCTCTGGTGGCTGCCAACGCTGAGAACTGCTAATCTCCTCCTCTGCCTTCAAGACCGACCCTCCCAAGAAGGGATGGGGCAAATTTACAGAAGGCTGGGTGCTACCCCAAACCACGTGATCAACAATAAAATGAATATAAGTTGTTATTTCCACTTCATAGATAGGAACAGAGGGATACACAGCGAGCCTGCGCTGGCTGCCTCACCAAAGACGATGCCAGCCTTCCTTCTTCCTTGCTGGTTTGGGGAGGGGAGGGGACGGTGCAGGCGGGCTGCCCCAGGGAGGTGGGGGAGCTGTCTGAGCCCAGAAGTGCGTGCTGCAGGGTCCTCCCCGTGTTGCCAAGGCAAGGCCCCGTGAATGGGCAGCATCTGGAAGAAGCTGTCTTCCATTCACAGGAATTATCTAGCTACACTTGCACTTTAATAAAACCTAATGAAGGGCAGAAAAAATATCAAATAACGAATCCAAACCAAACCGCAGCAAGGCTGGCTTTAAGGCCACTGCAGCGGCTCTGAAGCAATGGTTTTATTTCATTAGATCTTTTTTCACTTTTACTTACTGTAACTTTTCTGGCTGACTAACTCCGGGTGCTCAGCTACACTTATCTTTACAATTTCAATTAAACCATTCATGGTTGGGTTTTAGTTCTTCATTTCCCATGTAAGAAAATAACACAGCGAGAGACAGGATCACCGGCGTGCCTCCAAAGGGAAGCCAGGCACAGGATAGGACCTCCCTCAGGAGGGTCCCCTTCAATTCATAGTAATGAGACCCGGTATCAGGCCAGAAAGAGCATGAAACACAACGCAAAGCCCAGGAACTCCCCACGCCTGAGAACTGCGATCTGGCCTATGGCTTTGGCTGCACTGGCCTTTAACACCTCTGAAAGCTGCTTGTGGGAATGTAGGTAAAGACTGACTCGGACATGATTTTGGGATGATCCAGAAGATGCATCATAGAGAGGAAAAGAAACCCACAGGTCAACTTTCTTCCACCACTTGCCAGGACGATGGCTTAGTTCAGTGTTACTGGTTTCTTTGCTGGGGCTGTCAGCCTTGCTGATGTTTACTGGAGACCTGCTTGCTCAAAACCAGCCAGCAGTTTTCTACTATGGCAGTCTGATATGTAATTCAGACAGTTTAAATACACTATACTCCACACTGCTGTGAGCACTGGGGCTTGACCACAAGTCATGGTCTTGGAGATATGTGAGGCGCATTGCTGGAGAAGGAGAAAAGACATCTGATGAGCAAAATGGCAACCTGGAGCAGCCCTAAAGCAGTACCTGAAGGCATCTGACCCCCCTGCTCTGGAGAGATGGAGCCCCTCTGCTCTAACAGTCTCTAAAGAAGTGACCGCTGTTGCCTCTGTTCAAGAGTCAGCAGTGACCCCATTTCCAGACCTGCTGTAATTGCCATGTTCAGGCTGAAAATGGTAATTCTTCCATAGCGGAGCTGAGACCCAGAGAAAACTCTGCACGCTGGCTGCGTTAGAGCACAGGCAGTGACTACAGCGGTCGCCGCACAACGGAAATCACTGCTTTCTCAAATAAGGCACCTTAGAGAAACCCCTTTGGCTTTGAAGCCGGCCGACAGCACAACATGTGACCATCCGCACCAAAATCAACTCAGGAAGGATGGGATTAAAAACTGGAACCTCTGCCACTAATCAGCAGACCATTGCAGGGAGCTGTTGCTTATTTTTACTTATCTGACAGCGTATTAGATACCTCTGATGTAAATTATAGGTTGTGTACAAGACTAACTCAGAAATCGTTACAGTGTGAACCACACTGGGAATCCAGGCAATGCAGAAAAGAGACAAGTTTAAATTAAACTTTAAATAAAAATCCAAAAACCTTTAAGAAAAAAAAAAGGAAAAAAACCACAAAACAACAATCACATCCTCTCACAATTATCTATTTTTAACAGATTACTCCATTATCTACAAAGAGATGAGGAAAAAAAAGAACAGAACAAGAACGTCATGCCAAGATAATTTGCAGAAGATAAAAAGCAATGCCGTGGTACGCTTGGAGCCATGATTTATTTACCTTGTTTCTCCACATCCTTCAGTGGGTCGACCCCTGGCGACAGGATAAAAAACATTGGGGTTGCAGGTCCTGATTCCTCAAAGGTTGTTGCAAAATCCAGGGATCTCCCTACCACGTACTTACTGCCAAGCTTTTCTTCTACAAAATCTCTGCCAGAAAGAAAAAAGTTTTGCCAGTCTACCATCATTCAGAAAAGACAGATTCCCCTGCAAACAATCAATTAATTAGTTTTGGTTTTGCCAATTTAAAGAAATTAGAAACTAAATGAAAAAAAAAATGGACATGCAATAATTTTAGAGAGCATCGGCAGGCTGGGCCTCTGGAGTTATCACTCAGCAGCGACGCTTGGCACTTTTTACAGGGGTAAGATGACACACGGCACACCGACATCCGACAAACCACAGGAAGCGAGAAGGGAAAACAGTGGGACCTGCCAGCCCAGCGCTGTATTCCGAAGTTCAATACAAGTACTGGCTTGATTCTGACAAAGGTATCTCAGGAGATAAGAAATAGTTAATGTATAGAAAACGGCTGTGTACTTTGTAATCCATACAGCCTTTGAGAGGAAACAGCATTCCTTTAGATTTATCACCAAAAGTCACAAAAAGTCCAGATGATTTACAAAATTACTTTGTTCTGAAAAGATGAAAGGGAAGAGCTCTAAGAATATCTAGTGTGTGTAGCTTAGCCTGGCAGGAGAGTCGCACGGAAAAATACAACTGAGCGAACAGGAGAAAATTCAGCTCCACAGCAGCTGCCTGCACAGAGTACAGCACGTGGAGACCGACCATCCAGGCTGAATTTCCCCAGGGTGAGCTTCCAAACTCACTGCTTTAGAAAAAGAGGAAACAGTGAATGCTGATTCAGAGGTAGGAATGTTCTATTCAAACCCCGGGAATGAGCAGTTACTCCTCTAGCGTAGCTGCACGACTCAGGCCTTTTGAAAACCTCAGTACCACGGGGAGGAAAAACATCAGCCCATTTTCACCTGGTAGATGATACCAGAATGAGGCAGACAAATTTTTCTAAGAGAGCTGAGAGTATCCTTTAAGGACTAGCGAGAGACGGTTGGAATAGAAATGCCTAAAGGATTGCAAAAAGAAAAAGCTTCCACATTGTTTGGTACCTCGTTCAAGTAGATTTTTCTGTTCTGGGTCAGATTGGCCAAATTGCTGCTGGAAAGCTTCAGTCCACAAAATTTTAAGAAGTCCATCAGTTACGAGGTCACTACATTCTTGTTTTACATCAAGTCTCAGCTCTATGGAATGATGCCTTGGTGATTCAGAAACACAACTGATGTGACTTGGAGACTTTGAAATGGACCACACGTGCAGGAAAGGAAGGCCTGTCCTCAGAGACAGGACTGGAAGAGTGCCGACGCTTGGTGTCTTTCAGACAAGGAGTTCCTAGGGGTGGTTCATGGTATAAACAGTAGGATTCGAGAAATGGTGCCAAAACAAAAAGCAAAAACACCCTGCAAGACAAATGACTGGCTTACAGCTTTTCAAGGTTATATGAAGCCACAGCTGCTTAAGATCCTTTATCTGAAGAGTCCATACAAGTGTCATAAGCACAGCTGGAGGTGCCAGCTACCAGATTCTTTAGTCCTTCTGCATCATCTCAGAGGTCTATCCCTCAAGGCAGAAGTACCAGTGCTTTTGGAAAGACTTCACCATGACCGAGGAATACCTTGCTAGTAGCTGCTGGACTGATCTGACCTCATCGTGGATGTGGACGCACGGGAGCACAAGGTGTTGCAAGAAGCTCCTTGCTAGTGTTTTTCAATAAGATTGAAGGATGAAATAGGTATTTACATTGGGAAATCTCTCTTGAGGAAATGATGGCTCTTGGTGATGGACACTAGAGCACTGTTCCCACCGAGGCTTTATGGAGTGAGTCAGGGTAAGAGTGGTTTCACCTGATGGCTCCTTAGGCCTAGGCAGTAAAACAACCTGTGCAAATATCCCCAGGGATCTGCTATGAAGGGTGGCTCAAAAACCTAACTTCCAAGACAGGGAAATGCAAGAAGCCTGTACAGGGGTGGATCATTTCAGATACCAAAGAGCTTCCTAGACCGTCTTCATGGAGCTGGCACATATGACGTGGGACATAAAGCATCTTGCATCTTTCTGAACAACAGCTGGAAATGAAGTAGGGATATTCCAGGGCATCTAAAACACCCCTAGTCACCTGTGTTTAGGCTACCAGGTTACTCCTTGACTCTCAAAATGCACTGAAGTACTTGTCAAGACTGTCAGAAAGACGGGAAGGTTAGGACTAGCAGTGATGTCCAATGATCATCAGTACGGTACTTAATGTTAGCAGATTTAACTGATATACAGAAGGAAAAGATCTGCAAGTTGAGCACTGCAAAACAACTTGTGGATCCAATGACACTGCAGGTATCTAAAGCTCAATGAGTTTGTTCATATGTACATGATCTTGAAACACTGCTGGCTAAAGTAGGGATGTTGAGGCTGAAATCTGCATGATCAGAGTATGCAGCAACCCAGGGCTCTACAAGATCCCCTACTTTTTGAAGGGTCACAGACACAAACAGCTTTGACACTGCTTAGGAAATCGAGACATCGGATGACCACGGCAGAGCCTTCTGTGTGGTGGCTGTCAGGAATGTTGACTGTATTAAGCTCAATCCAAAGACCACTTTTCCTTCCTACATCAGCATATTGGACTTCACTGACTGACATGAGAAGGACAGATGAACAGACCCATATTTTCCAGAGAGGTGGATCTCTTAGGAACAGCAAATTTCTTCACTAAGGGAACAGTATCTGTCTTAGCCAGACTGCAGGCTGAAGAAAGGTTTAAGGAGTGACCATGGTATTATCATGAACCAGGAACCAGGAGGTCAAACACATTTTGGCTGTCATTGTTACGACTAATAATTTTACATTTGCTTTTGGGGCATGAGATCTCCCTAAACTAAAGCTCTTCTTAAGCCTTTTGGGCCTAGTGTCTGACTGTCCTGTATTTCAAGAAGAATTGTAGTCACAAACTTGCACAAAGTCTTGGAGAAGGCACTGTGAACTATTACTCTTTGCATATGTTTATGTTCTAACCTACTTCTAGTTAAGAAATAAAACAACAAAACATTTAAATGCTCTTGTGGAAATGGAAAAGCTTTACATGCCCAGACCCTAAAAATATCCAGCCAAACTTTTGAACTTGGATTCCCTTACCTTTTCGTAAAAGGGGAATATGAAAGGTGTTGAAACTTTATGTTCTAGTTATTTCTGAGCTATGTGAGTACACCATTTTGATTGAAGTAAATTAATTAAACTTGCTTAAATTAAATATACACTTAAAGGGTCAGAAAGACAAGAGCTTAGTTTACTCAAACTAACAACAACAGGAAAAACTATCTTTTCAGCTGACAGAACACATGGAGAATCCAGCCCTAGAAGAATAAGAAATTAAAAAGATGGTTTAGAATAGTATGATTATGATAAATTATAGTATTTAATTTAATCAAACATAATAACATTGACCATAGGGAGGCTTCACTCACTCTTGCCTGCATTTTTCTGAGAATTTTGAAGCACAGCAGAAATCTAGTTCATACGCTGAGCAATACAATCTGCTACATTCACCCATATACACATGCATGCCAGATGGTGGAGCAATATAAACTAGTTGAGAGGCAGTATTATCACAGGCACTGCAGAAATGTCAAATCATAGAGTACTAGGACAGAGAAGGAAAAAACAAGCCCTAATGGAGTGAAAGACCTTTAGCTTCTCCTGGAACAAGCATTTTGCTTTTGCATAGCTTCATAAGGTTTAGACTTGCCTCATTACCTTCGCTACATAATTTACAACTACAGCTTTCAGAAGTAGCATGACATAGATTTTGCATTTTAGGGGTGGGGGGGGAAAGATAAAACCTCTGTAAGACTCCTTTACTTCTACACTTTATCCCTGCGCCTAAGGAACAGCCATAACTGATCTATTAACTACAATCAGCCGTAAAGGACTCTAGAAGTTGTATTGATCATTAAAAGACTCAAGCAGATATATAACACCTGCACGATGATGCTCATTTCTGACTTGGCATGTCCGCTCCTCCCCCAGTGTTAGTTATAGTGCTCCATCACTGTTGGTGGTATTGGGGTTAGATCTCCCAAACCAAGAAATTCCAGTTAAATGACATGTGTGGACTATCTTGCAGAGTCCAGAGATGACTCATTCAGCAGCCTCTTTATAGGAAACGATTCTGCAGAACTCACATTCTGTAATAAAAGAATCTAAACATATTCCTGAATTACTCCTGTTCCCTAGAAAACACAGACCCAAAGCTGCCTGCATGTAAGAGCATCACAGAGTCAGTAAAGAAGTGCTGCTACCTGACAGCGTAGGTCATGCGGTCGGGTCGGATGGCTCTCATTATGCACAGGCGCTGCAGAGCTGACTTGTTCTTCCATTCCTGAGGGAACTTCTCCTTTTCAGGACACTCAGATTCAACAAATTTTTTCCACC
The DNA here is from genome assembly GCF_963921805.1 of Phalacrocorax carbo. NCBI lineage: Eukaryota > Metazoa > Chordata > Aves > Suliformes > Phalacrocoracidae > Phalacrocorax > Phalacrocorax carbo. The sequence continues at coordinate 13,202,781 of NC_087528.1, forward strand.
GTTTTGCAGACCCCTCAATATCCCGATCCAGGTTTCTGAATTCCTCCATAGATGAGAGAGCCTGGAAAAATTCAAGGAAGGTCTTCAGAAGAACCACCCTACATGCCTCTGAACCATTTTTCTAACATTACTGACTGCTCATGCTTTGCTCCACCAAAAAGGTCACAGCGGGAGCCTGGGAACCACAGCCAGAAACCCACCAGGATCAGACTCTGTGCATTCTCCTTTCCCCAGCTCTGTCGTCACCACATTGCCACGGGAACAGGAATCAACAGGGCCCATTTGCAAGGCCGCAGGAAAGCGAGGCTGAGGAGCTCATCACACTTGTGGAAGGTCTTCTCAACTGAAATGTGTCGCAAGGCTGCCCACAGAACGTCAGCTCTAACACCTGCACCTAACAGAGCCTTCCCTGAGGCTCTCGCCCACGTCACCGCAGCGCCCTTCCCCAGGCAGCGAAGCCACACGCGGTGTCCAGGCCCTCCCCCCAGCAACACGGCTGCTGAGACATGGGAGTTTGGAAGTGATGGTGTGGGAAAGGATGAAAGAGTTTGGCAATATCCACAATGAATTTCTCCGTAACCCAAAGCGAGAAGAAATCTGTACTCCTGTTTTGAAACCAGAACTGAGAAATCTCAGGTGACAAAGCACTTGCTACTGTCGGTTATCCCAGAAATGCCAGATTTGGATGGGAGCTGGAAATTTTGAGCCCATGTCTGACAGGAGAGCACGCTGCTGGCATTCCCATGAGCTGCAAGTCTGCAAACAATCTCCTTACGGCTTCAACAGACACAAAGAGAATTGTGCAGCAAAGATCACAACTGATGGAAAAATGTGCTTTTGTGTCCAGTGTCCAAAGCTAAACAGAGACTCAGGCACGCCAAGCTCACCAAAACTGGCTTTTTAAGGAATTTCACAGTTGGAATATTAATTGTCTTCATCTTATTCACATTATTTTTCTCTCCTTGTTCCCCCATGCATACACCTCTCTATCTGCATAGTCTGGTGCACACACTGTGAAACCATGACACTGAGACTTCACCATGCAGTTGTGGTGACCAGGGAGCCACAAATCTCAATAAACAGAGCTGCAAACTCTATATGGGTGGGTGCTTTCTTTGTACAGGCGTGCAGACCACACTGCACCCTTGTAAAAATCCAGTCACTCAGGTTTATACTCGCCAAACGCACACGAAGATTAACTTCTCAGTGCTACAAGTCTGTAGCAGAAACAGGTAGCTGAAGAATGCCCCAAAGAACAGCTGAGCAAGGCAGTAAATAAATGATAATTACAATGAAAACGTAGCTGGATTTTGTAGCTAGAAAGTGGCAACTATAAAAGTTATGCAGAGACATAAAGAATCCAAATTACCGTTCATACAAGTGGTGGCAAAACATATTGCACAGCTTGTAAGGTTCTTCTGGATTTCAAGCAAAATTCTCGCTGAAACAAACATCTTCAGAGTGTTTTGCATAATCTGAAGCTGTAAGCAGTTGAACATGAAGTGGAAAAGACAAGTGAAGTATAAAAGACAGTGAATGAGCTATTTTCTATAGAAACAGAAGGGCACACTCAGAGCGAGGCAGAAGCTTCTTGATGGGCAGAGGTGTTCTGCCCCATTAATGCTCCAGCTCACATCCCGTACAGCTCCACTACGGAGAGCAACTGAGAAAGCTTCTTGAAAAATGCTGGTGTCACACCTTGTTCAGATCAACTGAAAAAATAGGCGCTTGTCAAAGGGCTCTGAAAGTCATGCAAATGCCCTGACAGGAGCGCTGAGCGATTGCCTGGGATACCGCGCCGGTGCAAATGAGGCAGAAGGCACCGAAGGCCACTCTGCTCTAAAAACTGCAGGAAAGCCAAACTTCCCCTCTGGAAAGGCTTCCCAATGAGGAGACAAGAGAGTGTAAAACTTTGGTCTTTCTCATGGACTGAATTTAGTTAGAAGCCGTACTTCAACACAGAGAGCAAACAAGGGGGAGGAAGGCATCAGAAAAAGGGGCTTCTTATAACAAATGAGGTCACATTTTTAGCAGCGGTAATGCCTGTAGATGACAGAAAGAAAGAGGCTGTGAAGCTGTTCCCCGTGGGTGCCACTGACCCAGGACATTTGTTGAAGATACACCACAGAAGCAATGGTTGGAAGAAACCTCTGGAAGTGTCTAGTCCAACCTCGTGCTCAGGCTAGGACTACAGCCAGCACTGGATCAGGTCAGCCATGGCTTGTCTACCAAAATGCTGATCTCTAAAACAAAGCCCTCCCAGCCTCTCTGGGTGCCCTGTTGTAGGGCTGCGCTATCCTTCTGGTAAAGAAGACTTTTTTTCACTATGTTCAGGCTGAACCTCCCAACCCACAATTTGTAACGGTTGATCCTTATTACATTCACTGCCAAGAACAAGGCGACTTTGGCTCTGTCATCCCGTAGCTGGACAAATCCCTCCACCTTTCGTCACAGGTCATGTGCGCTAGGGCCAGAATTAGAGCTACAAGCAGACAAGTGCTTGTAGATATTACTATGAATGCTTCTGCAACAAATCACACCTTGCCCGAAGCCCCAATTCCATCAATACCTCCACAAAAGGCACGGGTAAGATCATATAGCTTGTAATACCACTTGAGAGCTACAGCACGGACTGACTCAATCCAGCACCGACCGTCTCCGTGCCAAACAGCCAGGGATCCTGAGAATGCCGTGAAGGAGAGAGTGAGCAAAGTAGTGACTCAACAGATGTTGTCTCCATGTGTGGATTAGCACTAACATGGGGAAATGTCAGTGACAGAAGTACTTGCTCCAAATTCAATGCCGTATCTCGCTTTCTGTGGAAAACTAGAAACCAGGGCACAGAACATGAGAAACTGAAATTCACAGCAACAACGCCATATATTCGGATCTGTCAAAACCTTGTCCTTGCAGCAATACATGGATTTGATGCACCTCTCGTAGCTGAACACAGCACAATGGCAAATGTTAAATTCAGTGGATTCATCAGTGCAAGTGCTTATATAAAACATCTTAACAATGTTGACTTTTGAAGTGACTTACTTAAAGTACCACTTCAGAACTTTGGCTGCTGCTGCTTCAAGAAGTTTCTTGGTTGATGTTAACAAGGGAGGCTCTGAAAAATTGCTTTCTTCTTACTGAATGACAGACATGTAATCAGAGATGATAGTCTCTCCCTCCCTGAACAACATGTTGCAGAATCAAGAAAGCTCTAATTGCAACTATAGAGTCTGTATTATCTAAATTAACACTAAAATTTTCATTAGTCAACAATTTTAATTGCATTTATTAGGAGTGATGGTATTAATAAGAGATGCTGCTATTTAAAAGCTGGTGCAGTGAAAGCTATCTCAGTCAGTAATCTTTCTGTGAATATTAATTGCCTTTCAATACCTCTGCTGTGAAATTTTCCAAGAAACTTAGACCAACAATAAAATATCAGTGTTCCCAAGCAGGAGGAGTAAAAGCAGGAATGGTGCATTGGGATAGCAGATGGGTACCACACATCAACCTGTGTAACGTGGCTATTTTTGTCAACATAATGAAGAATACATTTGTCAGTTAGAGTTGTCATGGAAATTGAGAGAGACAACAAACACTGATCAAAATAAAATATGAACAAAAGGGCTGGAGGACTCGATTTCCCGTCTTTGCAACCCACACTATAATCATCTCCGATGGCTGCAAAAAGGAGGGTCTTGAGTTTATATCTCAAAATGAGACTTTGCCAGCAAAACAGGTCTGTTCACACCATGTCAAGGCAAAGATCATTGTTTATTCAGAGAAAATGATTTTTCACTCACTGAATCACAGACAACTTGCTTTATCACTTTGGTTTTCTCTGACAGTTTCTCGTCTAAGTCAGAACCAGCTTTAAACTGGAGCTGATATGTCAGCAGATCTGTGAATTTCACACATTCACAAATGCACAGTACTCTCCCCCCACAGCTGTAGGAAATACAACGTGTATCAGCCATTGCCTTTGAGACAGAAATCCTCGTTGCCGTTGCAGAGCAGCCGCTGGTGCGCTTACACAGTGTCCTTAACACCTTCAGCGAGCCAACGAAGGGTAGAGGGACAGGGGATCTCTGCAAGGAGGCAATGTCTCGGGGACGGGGAGAAGTCCCAGGCAGGCGGTGATACGCTTGCTTCCTCCTCACTGCTTGCCGCCTGCAGAGGTTGGGCTGAGTCTTTAGTGAAAAGAACAACCTCAAAGGTCTGGTGTCATTGATACTCTTGTAATTTATCTCCTAGTCCCAGATACACTACAACAAGCTTTTGTAAATATGTTAGCGAAAACACTTGCTCTTAACGCTGAAGGCAGTTATTCTAAGGATGCCATCTGGGCAAAACTGCCCCCAAGTTTAGGCATTGCTTCATAGGTTTTTATAACATCTGAAAAAAAAAAAATCTCCATGTTTTCTTCCCCTTAGCACTAATGGAAATTATTCTTAAAAAAAACAGATTGTTTTGTATTTTAAACTATTTCCATAATGTAAAATGCCCTGCCCCAGAGCCATCTGACTTGAGAACAGCTCTGGGGCAAGGGAAGTCAAAAAAGGTCCTCATCACCATGCTCCGTGCTGGCATAAATAGTGTGGAAAATAATACAGTGCAAGTAAAACCAGTGCTGCCAGAGCGAGCTTCCAACACCTATTTACCAAGCCCCCCAGAAGCCGTGAGACTGGCTTCTGAAAAGATACAATAAAGTTATAAACAACAAGTGAGGGTTTTTTTTCTAAAGCTGGCCTTACTTTTTGAGTCTTCAGGTTACACCTGAGTCACAGGATTAGTTTTAGCTCCTTACATATCTTAGTTTTTTTAAAAGGAACCCTCTATTTAAAATAAATTAGGTCTATAAGGAACACACTGAACAGCAAATGTCTTTTTATAAAAATCACACAAGTTGACAACACTGGAAAGAAATTATATTTAATATTCTCACAGTTTTAATAATCTGTGAGATTATTAAATCCTAACAATTAGTCACAATTTCACTTGCAAAAGTAAAGAGATGTGGTTTTTATGAACTACGTTACACAGTTTTTAAGCAAAGCAGGTTCCACAAATAAAAGGTTCACAGTGCTCAGCAGTTGTGCAGCTCATCCTGACTCCCTCTGCTTTTGGAAAGGCAGCAGTCTGACAACGTTACTTGCTGAAGCTGCAAGGGCTTTGGTGAGCAGGAGCCGTGCCCAAAGGTGGTGTGCAGGTCCTTGGGAAAGACTGGCTTTTAGCCAGCCAAGCCCGTAGGCTCATGACAGCTGAAGGGGAATCACTTCCAGATGTCAAGTGACACGTGCAGCCAAGCTATCCCAGTTCAACTCAATGGTTTCAATACCAGCACCAGGATTAGATTCAAAGTTTAAAAACACCTGGCAGCTCATGGCTTGGATGGGTGGACTCTTCACTGGGTAAAAACTGGCTGGCCGAGCCCAGAGAGTTGTGGTGATCGGAGGTAAATCCAGTTGGCGGCTGGTCGCAAGTGGGGTTCCCCAGGGCTCACTGTTGGGGACGGTCTTGTTTGATTTCTTTATCAATGATCTGGAGGAGGGGATCAGGTGCACCCTCAGTGAGTTTGCAGGTGACACCAAGCTGGGCGGGAGTGTCAATGTGCTCGAGGGCAGGAAGGCTCTGCAGAGGGACCTGGACAGGCTGGATCGATGGGCCGAGCTCAGCTGTGTGAGGTTTAACAAGGCCCAGTGCCGGGCCCTGCCCTTGGGTCACACCAACCCCAGGCAGCGCCCCAGGCCTGGGGCAGAGGGGCTGGGAAGTGCCCAGCGGAGAAGGCCCTGGGGGTGCTGGCTGACAGCCGGCTGGGCATGAGCCAGCAGTGCCCAGGTGGCCAAGGAGGCCACCAGCCCCCGGGCTTGTGTCAGCACTGGTGTGGCCAGCAGGAGCCGGGTAGGGATGGGGCCCCTGTGCTCGGCCCTGGGGAGGCCCCACCTCGAATGCTGGGCTCAGGTTTGGGCCCCTCGGGACAAGAAGGGCCTTGAGGGGCTGGAGCGTGTCCAGAGAAGGGCAGCGGGGCTGGGGCAGGGTCTGGAGCACAAGTGTGCTGGGGGGCGGCTGGGGGGGCTGGGGGGGTTTAGCCTGGAGAAGGGGGGGCTGAGGGGAGCCCTTCTCGCTCTCTGCAGCTGCCTGAGAGGGGCTGGAGTGAGGGGGGGGCTGGTCTCTGCTCCCAAGTCACCAGTGACAGGGCGAGAGGGAACGGCCTCAAGCTGCGTCAGGGGAGGTTTAGGTTGGGTGTGAGGGAAAATGTCTTTAGTGCAAGAGTGGTCAGGGATTGGCACAGGCTGCCCAGAGAGGTGGGGGAGTCACCGTCCCTGGAGGTATTTAAAAGACATGTAGACATGTCACTTCAGGGCATGGTTTAGGAGGCCTGGGGGTGTTGGGTTGACGGTTAGACTTGATGATCCGAGTGGTCTTTTCCAACCTTAATGATTCTATGATTCTATTATTTCAGCTGCACAGCTGTCACCATCTCTTGGCTGCGTGTTTTGGAGCTGTGCTTCACCAACCCGAGGGACGCAGGTTCCCAGGGAGGTATGGGAAAATCCCACCACAACTCAGCTTCCCAGCTGTCTATCTGCATGGGGGCTTGTAGGGTTTGAAGCAGCTTGTGGGTGAACTTTTGCAACAGGGTTAAAGCAGAGCAGCCGTACAAACACCTCATGCTTGGGAACCACCTCACACATCTTCAAAACACCTTCTGAAAGTCTTACACTGACGGTGTGCACTGAGAGTTCTGCTTATGTAGCTTTCTGCAAATATTCATGATTTCTTCCCTTCATTTTCTGCAGGCAGCCCAAATCTCATTAGGAAAACCAGCATCCCCACAGTGGGAGAAAGACAGCTCCTGGAAAATGGTGGTCAAACCTGCACTTGGCTTGAATTGATGGATTGGATCATTCAAGAAGCAGACATATAAGCAGATGAATTACTCCATTTGAATACTACTGTTAACTAGAAGGATTAATGTAGAAAATGATGGATTATTTGCCATCTTTCCCACACTAGGTGTTGGTCTGTATTATTCATTCACTCAAGGTGTCATTTTGTGTTTAGCTGCACTACCTGAATTATTCAACTCAAAAGAAAAATCTCTACCAAAGGTAAAAATAAAGACATGGTGGGTTTGCTAAATTTCAATCACCTCTCAACATAAAAATGTTATTTTAATCCTCCTTATTTATTTCATAAAAGCTGTCTGACAAGCTCACTGCACTGTGTGCCCCGTCTTCGTTCAAACTCCTCCTTGCCTTTTCCCCACATCTAAATTATACTGGGGTTAAAAAGTGTGTAGTGTCATGACATGACACTGTATAAAAAATCCTTCTGTTCATCTGCAGCATCCTTCCTAGAGCATCACTAAAATGCAGACGCCTTGCAGTTGGATGACAGAAGTGGTCTGAGGAGTGATGGGTTGGATCTCGCTCCCTTTTCTTGGAAAATTCCCAGTGAAACCTGTCACATGACTCAGAAATGAACGGCTGCAGCACTCAGGTCTTTCCTAGTAGCACGTTCTTACAGACAGCTCCACTGGGTAGGAAACGTCAGCAGCAGAAATGAAATTTAGTCACAGTCTTTTTATTCTAGCTGCTTATAACCACTCACCAAATTTTATGAATTTCCCCTGAGATGTTTCACAGCTCGGTTCCTATCAGCATTTTCCCTGCATTTCCTGCAAAGGTTGTTCAGGTTGTTTTGAGAATGGGCCTTGCAAAGTCAGGCTGTCCTGCCAAGCCACAGGCTCTGTCTTTCCTCTTCTCTCTTTGGTGCAAACTGCGGGGACACAGCCAGCACCAGAAGCTGGCCATGGATCCCTGATGACAGCTGAAAGGTGGTATTTGTGTATTTCTGAAAAGTTCCCTGGATTCGGCTGTTACAAATGACAGATGGGCCATGACCATGCACCAAAGCACAGCAAAACTTAAAGAGAAAATATATCTCATGGACTGGAAGGGCTCAGCTGAAGCATCCATTCCAGGTTGCACCTGCTGGAAGGCTCTCAAGGTCCATGGTTCTGTGTCCTGATATACATAGCTATACACATCCATACGGACCCATCCCTTGAGGAGGCTTCTCACAGCTCTTTTCACAGTGACGGTCTGATCCAAGGTTTCATGGTGGCACCTTAGCAGAGCTGGCCTTGAGAACAGGTAACCAGAGTAAAGAAGCTGACATAATCCTGACATAATCCTCATACCCATGTGCCGTGACCTGCTTGAACAACCTTAGTAATGGAAACTGCAGGCCACCTATGCCAGTCCTTCAGTAGCCTCTATCACAAAGATTTTCCAGATGTCTGGTGTGAATCCTTCTTGCAGTTCTTTGAGATGCACTTTGCTTTACCGTTTACTGATACAGAAAAATGATTGCTCTTTCCCCTTCACAGGACACTTTTTGAAGGTCATACCTTCCTGTGTCCTCAGTCTTGATGACCTCAGACATAATCCTTCCCCTTCCCCACCTCCTCAATCTCTTCTCACAGTCGTGTTTTCAGGTATCTGACACTTCGCACTGCTCTTCTCTACCCTGCCTCCAGAAGGTCCACATTTTTCCTAAAATGCAATGCTCAAAGATCAAACCAGACTCCAGCAGAGGCTTGGCCAAATCTGGGTGAAGTGAAAAGCTTGTCCCCATGGCTCTGTCAGACTATATTCATTGCACAAGGATGCTTCGGTTCAGGCACTGGCGATACCATGCTCACACTGTGGGGATGATACACAGATCGTGAGTACCTCCACAAAAGGCCATCTCACGTGCCTCAACACATGTAAACTCTTGGCGTTACCGCCAGGGTTCCAGAGGTTGTTCCCAGTCAAAATTTAGCTGAGCACTTAATCTGTGGTCTTCACAGCTGTTCAGCTGAACCAACACTGCCATGCAAAGGAAACGTTTATGGGCTCTCCCATGTTGCAGAAATAAGGAGCTCCCACAGGTCCTTTATGGCAGATCTGGCTTATAAAGAAGAACTAGTAAAGAGGAGCCAGATCCAAGCCATTTGCCTTCATTGCCTTTCCAAAAGCGTCTCACACACCGAGGTACAACGTATCATGTCCAAAATGGGATGACTGCTCGCACGCCCTTAGCTGCTAGCAGAGCTCAGCCGTCAGACCTCTCCGCAGTCGCTTCTTTTCAGGTGTGCATTGCAACTGATTTTTTTTTTTCTATTTTTTTAAGCAAAGCAATAGGACATCAAAAGATATACAATGTCTAAAAAAGATACATTTGATATCTAAAAGATATATCTGATGAAGCAATTACTTCCCCTTTTTTCCATTTAGAGGAGGAAAGAACTTTTACATTCAAAATGACCAGCTGACAGCAGGCTTTGTGTCATGGGTAGATTGAGAGTGAAGGATGGAGGCTGACAGTGCTGTAGAGGCATCCAGAAAAATTCAATTTCCACTCTGCAATCAAACCAATAAAGTACATCTTTAAATATTTGATGTGATCAAAATCTCTGCTGTATTTCAGATAAACATCAGACCGTTAGCCAGCAGGTTAAAAAAGAAAAAGAAAAAAAAAGGTAAAAAGTTCTCAAGTAGTATTTCTGTGAGACATTGGCAACATTCCTCTGAGACTTGAGTGCTGGTGAGGACAGATGAATGTCCTTAGGAAACTTCCAGATGAGAGCAGATAAATGCACATCTAAGTGTCATAATCAATGTTTTCTATCAAAGATGCACTAAAAGGCTGTACATCTGAAGAACTGAGTTAATGGAAGAGATTTAATTAAGACTATTATTTTCTGGCATAATAATAATTCTGAACGTACATGGAAAGCCGTGAGCTGCAAGCCTTTCATATCTGACCAGCCTGATCAAAGGACCTTGCTTATGAACAAAGAACACAGTCTAGGCAGCAGATTGCATCACAATGAATCTTTGACAAAGAATGAAAAATTTCAGTGTCTAAAAAGTACAGAAAGTGGAAGTTGGAAGGGACATTTCTGTTCTTCTGTCAAAAAACCCCCCCAGCTTTCTTAAATGTAAAATATATGATTTGGTATTTTATCTCATAAGGCACCCACACAATCTTATCATCTGCATTCTGCAAAATTATAAATATGGAGTTAATATACTACTTTGTCTATGGCTGTTCTCCTCCTCGAAAGCTGAATTCAGTATTTAGAGCTCATTATTCAACAGCACATTTATTAAACAATGCCCTTTCAGTAGCGTTTTCATATCTACATAATGAAAATTCTTCCTCTTCAGAAAAAGATGAGGGAAATGACTGGGACGAAGAAGTAATCCAAGTTTTCCAGGTGTATTCTTGCTGTATATTAACTAGCTTCACTTATCCCATGGGACACATCTGCATTCAGCAATAAAGGGGCACTGCAGAAAATATCACAAAGAAAATCAGACTTGGGAAATGCGTATCTGTGCACAGGAGCTGCGGAGCTGCCTGCGTCCAGCCGGTGGGAACAAGCTGCTTTGGGGAGAGCCTGATGCACGCACGGTTGATGAGGGACCGCAGTTCCGCAGGAGGCACAAGGCCTGAGGCAACGTGGACACGGCTCCCCAGGAAGGGCACAGCCTGGAGGGAGTCGGAGCATGGGAGAATTTCACAGCAGAGCTGGCCAGGGCCACAGGGAAATCCATTCACCCAACCTTCAGCTCGTCTCAGTGGCCTCAGAACCACCTTTCTGAAAAGGGTTGGTTTGACAAAGACAACCATGAAAATGCATACCACGAAAGCATGAGCACTGGCTTCAGTGGTGCAGCTCGGGAAGCGCCCAGCTTGACTCTGGGGACATTCATATGATCTTTTCTAGGCAAGTACAGACTGCTCTGCTGAACCCTTAAGAAACACATGCATGGTCTTTCGGCACCAGGTGCTGAACAGAAGATGCATAACTATGCCTTGTGTGAGGCTTTGCCTGAGCTAATAAGCCCTACTGATGGGCAGATTGTACTAACTCAGGACTAAAACCACAGTCATGCATTACTAAAGCTGTTCCAGAGTAAGACTGTCTCAGACTACAGGGAGAGGGGTCTATCCGCCCATCTCAGACCCCGGCGTACCTATACAATGAGGAGAAGACACACGCTTTTTCCTTGCCTGCTGATCTGCTCCTGAGTCCGTGGCTGCAGAATAGGTCCAGGCACAAGTCCATCATGAGCCACACAGTTTGCTAGTGTGTTGCTGGCTCATGTTTGACTTTGGCAGACTTGTTTGCTCTCAGAAAATGCCTGGACATATCCCAGGGGGTAAGACACTCCAGGGACCATCCACAATATATGAGGTGTCTCTGGTTTGGGAGCCAAGGGGAATTTCACAGTAGGGGTTCACACCGTGCCAGCTCACATGCTGCCAGGACCAGAAAATAGCTGCTGGCCATTTTACTTGTTAATCTAGACATAGTCTGGAAGACCCAACAACCATAAAACCCAATTCAATTCAGAAAATATTCACCCCCCATCCAGGTATCAACACCTTCATCTTACAACACTGGAGACCTTCCAATGAAAGAAAGAAGAAAAAAATTGGGGAAAAACCCTAGCGAGGATAACCTTTACACTGATTCTATGTTAAGCTGAATCTTGAAACAGGAACATCAAAACGGTCATTTGCACATGGCTGTGGCCTGATATCCTGTGCAGTTCAAGCAGTAGCATCATTGTACCTTTGTTGTCTAAGGGGTGTCACACACATTTATTGGTAAGGCAACCAACAGCCAGGTTGGGAGAAATGGACAACCTTGCATGCACACAACCACCTTTTCAGAAGTACCAACCAAAATGAAAGCTTTCAAGCTAAGTACTGGGAACACAGAGGGTGAGGAAAGTATAACATACGGTAATGAAGGAAATGGAAAAAAGACAGAAAACCTCATTAAAAGTGAAAGAATACTTTTGATTTCTCAAGAGATCACTATATGTACCTGCAAAAGACAGGCCTTAGAACCCAGACGACCAACTCTATTCAACACCAGAGCCAGGGACTCAGCAAAGGCACTACTTTCATTAAATGGTACAATTTTCTCCCCTTCCTGCTTTTAACTAACCCTTCAACGACCCAGAGGCTGTATGTGCACTGAGGCTAATGACTGCGTCCTTTGCTAGCATCTCCCCTTGCTCCAGAGCTCACTAACATGCCTCTCCACAGGGCTGCACAGGTACTACTTTTTCTCCCACACAGGTTGATGAACAGAATTAAGTCAAGCTCAGAGCAGTATTTCTTGACCTGTACTTAGTTTGAATTCAACTCCTCTTTCAGGCCTAAGGAAGCACGCATTAAAAAGCCAGAAACTTACTTATTTTTTCCAAGTCTATCAGCAGGTCTAATAAAAGATATTACCCTTCCCTACACACCGTGCCCTTCTGGACAGGTGCAGGGGTTTCTTCATTCGATGGTAAATATTGAGCTTCTCCAGCACACACATTACAGCAAAAAGCTCTGTGAAAATTTTACTGAACTTTTTTACCGAAAGAAGCTGGAAAACTAAATTATAACTGTGTGTCAGATGCTCTAGCATCACAAGCTGCACAACTGCAAAGGACTATTAGCCTATATATGTTATTAATGAAACCACAACAATAAATAATAAGCCAAGTCACACTGGGATATTTGCATGCCCGGGGTCCTCAACATTTAATGAGCTTTCCTTTGAAGATAATGTGCCCAAAATGGGAGGCACAGAATGGGCCACAAATATCAGTATTGATTTCTTTTGGCATTTCTATCTTGGTCTGATACGCCTGGCAAGAGGACCACTTTGCACAGGAGCATTTTCAATGTTTCTGTGAAAAATTAGCAGATTGCTAAATTCCACTTCGAATTTGAAATATGAATCTGAAATGTACTTTGCTCAAGCTTTGTTGAAGAAACAATTTATTACAGCACTTAATCTTCCTGATGAAAGAAAAGGAGATTTCAGCCTGCTAATAAGATGTATAGAAGCCATGACTAATTAACCTAATTATAGCAGCCTGTGACAAAATGCGATTGTACTAAAACCATGCCTCAAGTAACTGGAGTTGCCAAAAACCCAAAGGCTAATAAACCAACACAGATTAATAGAACATAAACACTAATAAAGTTGACACCAGCCATACTATTTATAGTAAAATCAATACTACAATCATCACAAAAGATAACCTAAAGAGTATTCGTTACCTGATAATACAGAATTCACTATCTGAAAATCCTGAAATGCTTAAAATTAATGCAGATTATTGACCAGTGACTGCAGCTCTTTGAGATGTGCAGTTCATGGGGACAGCGGACGCACGCTGAGGCTGAAGACACCTGACACATGCAGCACACTTGGACACGTTTCCATCCTGCCATCTCACAGGTCAGCAAAAGGGAGTGCAGAGCAGCATCTTCTTGCACTCACATAGTTTCCATCTCAAGCGAAAACCCCGAGAAAGCAAGCTGAGTGGGAAGGGCTCACCTCAAAGAGAACCAGTTATTGCAAGGCAACTTCAGGTGACGGTACGCTCTCAATTCCTGCCTACCTCCAGATAAGTCTCCAGCTACTCCACCCACACAAGAACTACATGATAAATACCCAACACTGCATCAGTTTTGGATGGCTGGGTGCAGGCTGCTGGTGGGGATGAAGCTGGGGCACGTAGTTGAGGAAGGGGCAAAGACCTTGTTCAGTGATGCCACTGACACTGTTCGAGCTATGATGAGTAGAAGTTCCTTACTGCTGGTCTCAAAGCAGGTTCTGACATGTATGCTGTGTATTTTGACACTCTATGCACATAAAAGCCTGTTGTCCTGGGTATGTCAAATAGTGATGCAAGTCTGAAGAATGAATGACTGGGAGTTGATGTTCCTTCTGGTGTTTATGACCCTGAGCTGGCAACTGTACCAACTTCATCATAGTAGTAATGGAGTTGCAACAATCACGATGAAGCACATGGAAAACACGAAAGGCCATTTCACACACATTGAATTGTAACTGGCCAGGACAGAAGGGATCACAGAATCCCAGAGTGGTGGGGGTTGGAAGGGCCCTCTGGAGCTCATCCCGTCCCATCCCTGCGTGAGCAGGCACACCCAGAGCAGGGGCACAGGACCGTGTCCAGGCGGGGGGTGAATGTCTCCAGGGAAGGGACCCCACAGCCTCTCTGGGCAGCCTGTGCCCCTGCTCTGGCACCCGCACAGGGAAGGGGTTTGTCCTCATGTTCAGGTGGAACTTCCCGTGTTCCAGCTTGTGCCCGTGGCCCCTTGGCCTGGCGTTGGGCACCGCTGAAAAGAGCCCGGCCCCATCCTCTTGACCCTTCAGATATTTATAGGCACCGATGAGATCCCCCCTCAGCTTTCTCTTCTCCAGGCTGAACAAGCCCAGGTCTCAGCCTTTCCTCACAAGGGAGATGCTCCAGCCCCTGATCCCCTTGGCAGCTCTGCACTGGCCTTGCTCAAGCAGTTCCCTGCCCTTCTTGAACTGGGGGGCCCAGAACTGGACGCAGCACTCCAGGTGTGGCCTCACTGGGGCATCATCTCACAGAGAAGAAAACTCACTGCAAACTTAGAAGGTGTCTGGAGAATGTACCACCTGCAGGCAGGACTAGCAAAGGCATCCTTGGGTACTCCAAGAGGAATACATTTCCTAAGAATCAGAGCCCAAAACCTCTGAAACCTGTGGTGGAAGGAAGTTCACCTTCCAGAGAAAATTTAGAGGACTGAAGTAGAATCCTAGAATCACAGAATCATTAGGGTTGGAAAAGACCTCTAGGATCATCAAGTCCAGCCACCAACGAAACACCCCCAGGCCTCCTAAACTATGCCCTGAAGTGCCACGTCTACACATCCTTTAAATACCCCCAGGGACGGTGACTCCCCCACCTCTCTGGGCAGCCTGTGCCAGGGCCTGACCACACTTTCAGTGAAGACATTTTTCCTAATATTCAACCTAAGTAGAAAGAAGCTTTCAGTGCAGCACACTCCCCAGTAGTGAAGAACCCAACCCAGAAGGACTCCAGAGGAACTGAAATGCACCATTCACCCTGCATACCCCCACGCCAAACATGGGCAGGGACAGAGCAGAGTTGGAAAACCCTGAGATTTCAAGCAAGAATATGTATGTACATCTACAATCCATACAGACTGCACGGCCCGAAGACAGAATATGCTGTTGCAAAGCACGTATTTCATAGGCTTGGTGGCTGAGTTCCCCTGATTATGTGTGTTGACCCTAAGTGTGCACTTAATTTGTCTTCAACTGAGAAACAAACATAAAGCTGCTGCTGTCTGAACAGCGAAACACCAGCGCTGAGCAGAAGATGATTAAAGAAAAGCTGTAGAATTTTTTTTTAATTCCTCCATTATTATGGAAATATGCCTTTTAGAGGAAGAACAGGGCTGATTTAGCGAGAAGTTCTAAGCTTATTTTATAGCTGAAAATGGGATTGTGACATTTTCAACATAAGCTTGGCCGCGTGCATGCGCAGAATGAGGCAGAGGCCCCATCCTCACTGCCAGTGAAGAGGCGGAGGTGGCAACTCCTGGTCAGGGCAGACACATCTGGCATGAACTGTTCCGTGCTGCCACTTGAAATCGCTACAGGTGACCTGGGTTAGAAACATCAGCTTCATTTGACTGCGGAACTGCAGCTCCAGCTCTGTGCTACCTCGAAAGACAGTGTTTGCCGAGTGGAGCACGGTCTAGCACGTGCTTGCCTGGAAAGGTATGTGGCACCATGAGCCACGGCTCCTGCAAAACCCTGGAAATCTCCACAAAACAATACAAACAGGAAAAGAATATAAAGAATATCAGAGATGTCTTGGGCCTGCATGAAGATATTCTGTCTGGTCCCCCTCCAGGAACGAAGCACATTGTCTGTGCAGCACGGTGGAAGGGAGAGAAGGGGACAACCCAGTGTCCCGATGAAAATCTAAGAAGTATCCCAACGAAAACAGGATGTCTTCCCTCCCTACTTCACAGCACCAGAGAAATGTCCCATGAAAGCAGCATGTTATAAATAAAACTGATCCTTTATTTATGTTATAAATAAAACTGAGCCACAATAAAGCAAAAGATACAATCTCGGGTCCAGCAAGGGGTGAATGAGCCTGCCTCATTTGAAGAACATTTGGACCCCTTCCAGAAAGCAAATCATACCCTGCTGAATCAGGTTCAAATCCAGCACAACTCGCATTTGTTGACAAATGGGAGCAAAGAGGGATAACTCACATCTCTTTGGGACGCTTTTCCTCCCCTCTCGCTCCAAACACATGGCGGCTGCTAGACCTCCTTGCGGCCATTACCGTACTATTTTGTGGGAGGTCTGTCAGCTGTCACTACTCTGTCCCCAGCACACCTCGGCACGTGGTGATATCTACCTTAAATTCCCACCTCCTCCCAAACACAGTGAAGATCTCCATGTCCTTTACAATCTATAATCACAAAGAACAGAGGAAATACTTATTTGTCTCTTACAGAGAGAGAAGCCTAAATCTCAGAGAGAAAAATCACCTTCTTGGGGACACACAGATCATGAAGTCATGAAGAGCCCACAAAGTCGGCCTTGTACCTACAGAACTCTCCATTTCTGTGGCATTTTTATGCTACTTCTCATGTATGGTCAGAACTTTGTCCACCAAATGCTGGAAGGACCAACCTGAGGGCTGCTGAAAGGCTTTTAGAGGAGACAAGGGATGCTGATATCACACAGTTCAAGTGAAACAGGTACCTTGATTCCTCCCCAGGAGTGATTAGACAGGAACTCCACAGGGCTTGTGACCCTGGTCTGTGCTGGGTATCTTAGTAGGAAATCCAGTTCTACTGTGTTGATTTCTTTATTCATCAGAAGTATCTGTAATTCCAAACAAACAAAATATCCTTGAGCAGCCGGGATACGGAGCAGCAATATACTCTAGCAGATTAATTATTCAGCTCATGTACCTGCCAAAGTGCGGCTAAAAATTACAGAGTGCCCCGTGTTGGAGGGGTGTGATGAAATGTAGCATGTGGGTGCTTTGGGTCTCCCCGAAAGAGAACCAGGAAGGAGTAGGGAGACTGGTAATGCGAGAGGACCAAAGTTTGGGAAAGCTTTGGGAAAAGTTTGGGCTGTGATCCAGGTTCATAGGTAGCACGCTGAGAAGCCCCTGCCAGCAGACACAGGCTGCGGGGTGTGCTGCAGGTCCCTGCGCTTGATATCGGCAGCTAGAGAACAGATAACTTTCTTGAAAGGGACAAGAGCGTGCACCCCTAGGGCATGCTGCCAAGGCCTCAGCCATCGCTCACTCCCTTGTTCGATTTTGAAAGTAAGTGGAGACACACTTCGAGTGTTTTGAAAAACAAACAACAGCAACAATAAAACCCAAACCAACCAACCAACAAGCCCCTTATGGCACATGCACCAAGAGAATAAGCAGGTCCCTGAGGTCTCAAACACTGCAGAGCACCCGGGATGTTCAGCTACTACCAGCGTTTTACCACTGCTGGTGGCTTTTTGGGAATACACGGAGGAAGACCGCCAGAGCAAGGTTTGAGGTAGTTCTGGAAAGCCATACATGTTCATGAGCCCAGCTGGGGCCCTGCTCCAAGCACGCTGCCTGATTTCTGCAATCTCAGGGACAAACTTCACAACCCTGAACACCAATTCTGGGTGGAAAAAGAGCAGTGCTGGAGCAGTGAGTTTGTTGTTTCCCTGTCACAGATCCTCAATCTCATTATTGCCTAGGGGCAATGGCATCTGCAGTGTGCCGGGCACCTCTTCCACCACTGGTGGTAACGAGGTGCTCAGTCCAAGAGCCAACTGCTTCTTTGTATGGGAGAATCCTGTGCCTCATCACCCAGCTGCCTCCACACACTGAAATTGTGCACGCTGGTTTTCCCGACAGCTTAAAATGACCCATTAACTATTTTTAATGCTTAGTGTAGTTACAAGCACAGTGTGTGCTACTTAAATACTTTATTTAGAGAGATATATTAGAAAATGTAGGTGTCCTTTGGGTCAGGATTTAGGCTGACATTGCAAAATACAAGCCGACTTTTTATACACAGGCAATTTATTAACTAAAGATATATTGTTATAGTCCATTTTTAATATATGTATGTGTGTGTGTATCTATATACTTACTTTCACTTTTTACACATAGTATTTTCTTATGTAGAATTAAAAAAAACCCATGGCAATCACTGGATCGAGGTTAACTAGACCTGCACAGTGTTCCAGCAGTTCAGACTTGGTTCCTATTTGCATTCTACACATCAGGCCATTTACACAGTCATTCACTGCACAAACTTAACAACAACTTCACACTTCATGCCAAGCGCTACTTATTGATTGAATCTAATTTCAGAACAGGGAAATACAACAGTCTCCTTGCTCAAATCATAGGCTAAAAATTATACTAACATACTAGACAAAAGACAGCAGCTATGTAGCAAGTGTTTCTTTTGGATAAGACCAATAAGCCTTCAAGACCAGCTTACTTTGCCCTTTTTTTTCCGGTCCTGCAAGCAGGTATTACTCTCTCAGGCAACCATTTGTCAGCATAATGCAAATCTAACACAGCGTCTGTGACTGTTATCAGCAAGAGAGGCAGAGAAGAAAATCGGTTCCCCAACCCTTGTATTTGCTGCTGTGATGCTGAAGGCCACAGCTGTGACAGTTTGCGCTTTCTCGGCATGCCAATATCTTTGCCTGTAAAATAAATCATTGCATACAAATTGCACGAAATGGTGATGTTTACCTGGAAGGTAACTTGAGCGGTGTAGGTCAATTTATCGCACTCAAACAGCCCCCGGGTTGTGTACTGGAACACAGAGAAGGTAATGCTGTCGATGAGGTTCAGCACGCGCACAGCGAGGCTCTCATCGGGAGGTGCCCTCTCAATGGCTTTCTGAAACACGATGCTGAACGCCTACATGGGGAGGCACAGAAGGACACCAGTGGGTTCTAGATGGTTTTTGCATGTCTGGGTATCGCCTGAAGTGCTGTAATAAGTGAAGCCAACCCAGATACTGCATCCCTGGGGCCACAAACGAAGCATCCCCATCTGCCCAGCAATGTGGCCCACCAGCTCCAGGAGGCGGGGAGCACTTCTAGACACCAGACCCTCTGCCTGCTGTTAGCTGCTTTCTCAGGAACGTACAGCCAGGCAGGGATGACATCCCCTGTGACACTGCTCTCTCTCGGGCTTGAGAAAGTAGTGCAGAGACAGGCTGACTGAACTGAGACACAATGGGTATAGGAAACATTTCTCTGACCACATGCGTGCTCTCACAGGCATTACACAGTCCACTTTCGCTGCAAATGTTGAGTCAAAATATAGCAGCATTCCCAGAGGGAAGCACACCTCCCATTTCACAGATGTTTCAACCTAGAAAAAAGCAATTCCCCTAAATAATAATAATAATAATTTAAAAAAAGGCCCACGGGTATTTTACTGTCTGGATTCAGCAAAGGACTAGATGAGAAGGGCAGGTAGGGCTTCATCTTGTGGAAGTGGGATTAACCGGTCAGTAGAGTCCCTTCGGGGACGGGCGCGTGCATCGAGAGCAATGCTGTTATATAAGATACCGAGGATTCTTGTAACCCCATTTTTGATCTAAATGAGAGAAGGCAAAAAACGTTCAGAGCCGTCCAAAGAAAACCCATTAGCAAATTATCAAACACAACTGGAAAAGATAAAAAAAGCCTAAGTCCTGATTAGCAATGCAAAGGCTCCAGACGCCGGGTCCCAGCTCATAGGAGATAACCAGGCCGATGCAAATTAATAACACCGACTGGGCAAGTCATGACTGTGTTGGCAGCATTGTTTTTAGGGTTCTACAAAGGAAAAATGATGCCTCAACAAATTAAAGTAACTTTGATACCTAATGCATTATTGAATAATTACAGAATGCATTTTCCTGCTTAACATTTCTTTAAATTGTGTTGAAACATGCTGCAGAGTAGGATATAAACTTCGTGTGCTCTAAATTATAATGGGCTTCTAGCTGTGGGGTAAGTATTTTAAAATCATCTCTGTGCATCTTTACACAACGTTTTATGATCTGTCATCAAAATTTATTAGATAAAAACATTTCACCCAATAATTTTCTATGTATTTATACACATTGCTAATATTAACTGGAAAATATAAAACAAACAAAATACAGAAGACATAGATTAAAGGTGAAACCTCAGAAACTCCTGTATCTATTATGTATGTGTAAGGAATGAATCAAAGGGCACCCTTGCACAAAAGATACTCTGTACATTTTCCTGGTAAAATTATTTCAACATAGGAGTCGTAGATATCAAAAAGAAAACTTCTTTGTGGATGAGGCTCAACATACTGAATTTTCTTCTCAGTTACTTTTTCCAGGTCACTTGTCAAGGTAAGAAATAATTTGGAAGAACTTCTAGACTAGGATGCCATCTCATTTAATCCTCCAACCCCCAAAATACCTTCCTCCTATGATAAAAAAAATGGTCTTCCACTTATTAAGACATTAAAACTGGAACTCTTTGATAAATACCCTGAAAGGCCCTTGGTCTCCACTGGCCAGACCTATTGAGACTACTCTGCCAAGGCAATGATTGTCTGCACTTTCACTGTTACTGCAGCAGGTCCTTAGAAGCTCCTCAGGGACCCAAACTTCTCCAGTGCGTTGGGCAGCACATACAGGGCACAAAAAGAGGGGACGCCTGCCTAAACAGTTTCAAAGATAGAGGGGTTGGCTTGAAAGAAACCTCTCTTCCCACCAATCAAGGAACAGAAAACAACTGATTAAGTGATGCCCAAACATGAAGCCAAGACATGACATACAAATTTCCTACTGGTCATATATTTCGTTCTAAAGATCTAGCTCCTCCTGGCAAGTGGAGTCTCAGCCTATTCACGGCTGCCACAAAGAGAAGCGCTGGTGTCCTGAAGATAGTCGAGAAACTCGGAAAACATTACCATGGTCTCATTCCCACGAAAGCTCCTGGCTTCCCACTGGGCTCTGCTGCCACATGGCAAGTGGGACAGTTCAGCCCCATCACTATGAGTAGTGACAATTACATTGAGATCAACCTGTCATTTTGGAAACGTTCTCCAAGTGTCCTGGTGAGAACAGCTCCAGGTGGGAACGTTCTGTAACGGAGGGACTTCATTCGAAGTTCTCCATGTAACACGGCCATGTACTACAGCACTACACTTGCTGTGCAGGAAAGGGCGGTCTATTTAGACAAGAAGAGAAGTAGCAAGGCCTTTGGAGCGCAGCCCCTTCGGCTATGTCTCTTCTACATTTAAGAGCACAGGGCAAGAAGCAGCCGCTCTCCCAGCATGCTCCCATTGGGGTGATCACACCAGACCATGAGCGTGCCTGTAGCCGAGACTGCCAGCGGCCACACTGCAACACACCCATGAATCCCTTCTGGACTTCTAGTCTAAGGACATTTCAGGCTGTAGGCTTGCCTGGCTGTCTGATGGCCACACACCACTGCGAGAAGAGCAGAAGCGCAGCCCTCCAGAGGACTCTTCCAGACCGCAGATAAGTTTGTGTGCGGGCCCATACCAAAAGGCGCTGAGTGTTCAAGTCGTGCACATACTGCCTGTTCCTTCACACCAACCATACACCGACACTAACCCAAAGTTACATTTCACACCGTGCTGCTGACCACCTGAAAGGCTTTTGGAACTGCGATGTAGGAAGCATCCAAGCTCCTGACAGCCCAGCTGCTTGGGACCCTTCTTGCATTGTAGAGCTGGACGTAGGAATGACTTGCCTTTTGTACAGAAGGTGGCAAGCAACCCCTGGTGATGTGGTCTCGGTGGGACAGGGCTGTGTTTAGGGAGTGATGCAGTGTTTTAATATTGCGTCATTTGGATTCAGGACTGTTTAAACTTCAAGGCCTTGGGTAATTGTTAAGGGCTGCGGCAATTCCTGTTAACTGATGAAATATCTGCACAGGCATTATGACCCTGATGACATCACAGATACAGAACCAACGTAAATATAAAGAAAAGATTAACTGACGGAGCAAGTGACTCCAAATGCGGTGCAAAATCTCTGTGCATAAATATATAAAATGCATAGAAAAAAGTACTTTGTTGGCTCTTTCCCCATATGATATCCTTTAAATCCATTGCTCATCTTGTTCTGCCAGGCCAAGGCTGCGAATATGGAAGACAGAACAAATGGCTTGTAAGGTTTTTCTTTGCAAAGCAACTTCCCGGATTTTTAGTATTAAAGGGTGCTAATGCATCGCTAAGTCAGACTGTCTTTCCACAAGACTTCAACTGCTTAGAAAGAAACCAAGCAAAGGAAAGAAAAACTAATTAAGGCCCCAATCTGACCACCTGCGGTGTGCCGACTGGCAAATTCAGAGCCGAGTAGTGACCCTGGCCCATGCTCAGTACTCAACACGGAGGGACCTCTTCTTTTGGCATTCAGACCATTCCTCACCAGGTCTCTGCAGGTGCTGCTGAAACTGCTTCCTCCGCTGAGGGCAGCAATGAACACGCTCTGCTCAGCGTTTGCAGCGAGTTTTGGACAAATCTTTCCCAACAAGCACTAAACACTACTGCAACAGAAGGTAAGAGTATGGTACGTAGACATATAAAGAAATAAATTACAGGAAACTTCCATAAAACCATGTCAGCGGAATGGTTTAGGTTAGATCTCCTTTTTGTCTGGGAGTGCAAATATCCCCGAGAGGCCCAATATGATGACTTCAAACCTGAGTAAGAGAGAAGCAGCGGCACTACCTCCCGCAGCCCTGCCATGGCCCACGGCTCATGGGGACAGTACCTTCAGGGAGAACTGGTACATGGGATGGATGGCATGGAGGTCGTTCATGGTGAAGTACAGCAGAGAGCCCCGCGCAGCAGCAGGCCTGTAGTGTTCTCTGGCCTCATTAATCTTGGCTTCTGTCACCTTAGACTGCTGGACCTGGGAGGAAAACGCAGAACAAAATTACTGTGAGAACATCTCTGTGAATTGAGTACGCAGCCCAGGGGAGGGTCGACATCTGCCACAGAGATGTCAGGCAAAGCAGTGGGCAACCCACATGTGACCACCGCAGGGACCAGCCCCTGCTCACCGAGCCAGGGGGCAGCCAGGCTTGAGCCACCCACTCCCAGCATCCCCCTTCCTCTGGCATATTCCCCATTTAACTGCATTTACCACCCCGTTGCCCAATCCTTTTGTTTTCCGAAGCCCCCTCCAGGCGTCTCACTAGGATCCCTGCTCTTTACTAACTGGAGTTGTTTTTCTCATCAATGAGTTTCTCCTGTTAATTGCCCCCCTCCTGTGCAGGTCATTAATAACACAGGGCTGAACAGACTTAGTGCTGCGCTCAAGATGGCTTCCCCCAAGGCTGAGAACTCCTAATTTATAAAGGTTATTTGCTGCCTTTCCTCACCAGCATTTAACGCACCCCTCTTTTGCCAGCCAGGTGTCTGCATAGCTGCTGCGATGGACATGGTGAAAATCTGTTTGGCAGCTACATCACCCCATTATCGTCTCAGTCCTGTTCATTCCTTCATTCCACTTAAGCAGCACAAAGTGACATTCTCAAGCCTCTTGGGATTATTTTAGGCTTTGGCTATGTACAGTCGTAAGTGTCTCGCAACACAGCCACATGCTGCTGAGCCAGTGCGGATCCAGCTGCTCAGCAAACCATGCAATGGGGATGTGGCGGAAAAGGGCTCAGCACACGTTGTACAAGCCAGCAGGGCATGACGGCTCCCACCGACGCGCACACCGCTGGGTCTCCCTCTGCCGTGACTGAGCTGGTGTGAGCACTGCTGGCTGGGACACACCTAACCTTCCCAACGAACCATGGTCTGAGCCTTAACCTGTTGTGTGTGACCAACACGTGTTGGGATCTGTGGGATTAGCCTGTCTGCAGGTCCCCATGAACAGGGATGGACTGTAATATCTGAGTCCCCCAAAGAGCAGCTTCAACATCTACTGCAGAAACAATCGTCTCCACTGGCCATGAATCACCTGTCTCCATCAGATGAGTCCCCCTTCTGGCAGCACCCATGAATCTCCACTGATTATAAAGGGAGCCCAGAGTCTAGCTTAGACTTAGGCAACTAACTTTTAGATGTCCCATCCCCAAAATGATTAATAAATCTAGTAAAATAAAAGCCAGAAGTGGGGAAGGCAGTTGCTTTCCATAAATAGAACAGGGAGGACTTCCATAGGAAGGGAAAATGTTGGCTGAACACTTTTCTGTGGGTAGACAGCTCAAGATCAGAGTAAGGGTAAGAGACACAGACCTCTAAGGGGGCCCTGAGACAGCTTTCTGGGTACGAAGCTCATAAAAACCAGGTGCAAACACCAAAATTCATCCCTGTTGCCACAGAGCTGGCAGTGACCAGCTTTACAATCACAACTTGTTTAGAAAATGAAGCACTTCAAGAACACCTACTTCAAGAAGGAGATGCCAAGCTTGCCAGGTCAAAACATCCCTTCAACATCCCCTTTGGGGGTTCAAGCAAACCCTTCTTAGGGAGCTGAATGTGCCTGATGTACCATGAATAGCTAGCAGAAATAATTCCTATTTTTAATGTGGAGGATCACGTAACTCCTTGGTCATTGGGGCTACAGCGCTGGGAAGTGAAAGGCAGTTCTAGCCTGACCCCAGCACGTGGGTAATTTATCCAGGTTTCATGGACCAGTGGGCTGGAGGAGGACAAGTGTGGGCTGTGAAGATGGGACAACTGCAGAGGGAAGCAGTTGAGAATGGCCATAAAGGAGTCCTATCGCAATCCTGGCATGGCAACCACACTTCCCAAGTTTCCTCAGTGGGAGGGGAAAACCACTGTGGATTTAACCAACCCCATCTAGCCAGCAAGGTGAACTGGGTAGGTGGCAATGCTGACACTGCACGGCTAATACAAACATTGATTTATACTCTAAGGAATGGAAGGATATGAAATACCCATGTTCTTGCAGATTTACTCGAGATCGCAAACTCGACAGATTCCAGTCCCTGGTCAGTACTAAAATCCAGTTTAATTGAGGAAGTCTGATGTATTTAGGATTACGCTGGAACAGTTTAAAGCTGCCTTGATACAGTGTGTAAATTTTATTGTCTTTACATCAGGCACTCACGTTTTCTCTTGGTCTTAAATAGGCCATTTAACATACAAAAGCTCCAAAGAACTCAATAGCCTGAAGCTGTCCAGAATGGAGAGCACTTCTATTTATACCACTTTCTATTCTCTACTCAGCAGAAGAGGCAGAGAGAGGCAGAATGAAGAAGTTACGTTCCACCCTGAAATCCTTAAAGATAACATCACACACATGCTTTTCTCTAGGCTATCGCTGGTTTTGTACCTTCTCTTCAATTTCTGCAGCTGTCTGTTTGGTGATCTCCAAGTTCTCCACCAACGTTGTGTCTCCCAGGAAGTTTCCAGATGCTGATGACAACCGAGAGAGCAAGTTGTCCTCTAATGTTTTCAAGGTGATTTTGAATCCATTCTGTTGCTTTGTGAGATCTGACTGCAAACAATAAATCCAAAAAGTTATAGCTACAAACCACGTGGTAAAATAAGGATTAAGCACCTTCACACGGGCACAGGCTTTGAACTGATAACTGCCAAAGTCCAACATTGCTTACTCCTACTCTCTGTGACTCTGGGGCATGGGCAGAGCTCTGGGGATCACTCCATGTCCAACAAGCCATCAACTCAGAGAAACCTTGAACAGTACAGAAAGTACCACGAGAACTGAGCCCTTTCACTAGGAATGTATTAAAAGGGTTGAAACAAATCAGGAGGAAAAGTCCTTCATCTCCCACCTCAAACATACAAACTGCATCTCTGCCTTAGAATCACAGAATCATTAAGGCTGGAAAAGACCTCTAAAATCATCAAGTCCAACCACCAAACCATCACTACCATGTCTCCTAAACCATGTCCTGAAGTGCCATGTCTAAAGGGTTTTTGATCACCCCCAGGGATGGTGACTCCCCCACCTCTCAGGGCAGCCTGTGTCGGTGCCTGACCACTCTTGCAGTGAAGAAATCTTTCCTAATAGCCAATCTAAACCTCTCCTGATGCAGACTGATGTCTTAGAAATACGTGTCTGTTTACTGAGCTCAAGTCAGCCTGGATAGTCCCTGCTGCTTCTCACCACTCCTGGGGAACTCTGCACTTGCCACTACACACCAACCCCAGTCACACCAGCAATGAGGGCCACGGGGTTAAAAACTGATGGTAAAAACAACAGGAAGGTCACTTAGGTCCAGAGATGAGCACAACACATCTCAGGCAACGTCTCAGCCTCACCTGATTGCTGCTCCTGTTTGTATTCTGGCCTCGAGATCTCGCTGGACAAGTGGCTTACTGTGCTGGAAGCTGTACATGCAAAGACAAAGCCCGCCTGCCAAAGGATTTGCAAGCTCAGCAAAAAGGTGGCTAAGCAGATACAGACCAGTAACAACCACCTCTTGCCTCAGGGGCAGATATTCCGAACTATGGTGCAAATTCTTCCAAATTCTGCAAAATGCCCCCTCTGTTCTCCCCAGACACTTGTTCCATTTCTCTCTCTTCTGCAGAAATACCCGGTCATTAATGCTGTTCAGTGTAGAAACAAAGACTCTCATCCAGCTCCTTTTTGAACGGATCCTCCAGAATAGGCTTTCTCTCATGAAAAGTGATTGCCCTATTCTGTGTGTTTGCTCAAGGAAATGGCATCTTTCCTGGATTTCAGGCATATCACGTTCTTCCACTATATGGTCCTATAGCAAACATCTATTTTTAGTGTTATCGCAGAAAACACCCTGTAGGAAAACTGTGCATCTGATTTGGATGCTGCTATTTATCAGACATATATAAAATTATACATGTTCTTTTCCTGGGTTAAGTATAGGTGGCCTGTCCACCTCAGTGAAAACCAGCGATTACTCTTTTGCAGGATAGGGGAGACATGATAGACGTAAGCCTGGTGACTAGTCTCTACATAGATTAAGTCAATCACTGACACCCTGGTACGTAAAACACTACTGTGTGACACAGAGCTTTAAGTCCTCAGACTGTAATCAAGTGACAAACCCATGAAATTTGACTAACTTACAAAAGAGCGTTTCGTAGCCCTGCAAAAAATAACCAGCTCCGTGGAGTAGCTGGTTCACCTGGAATTGAGACAAGTTCTGGGGCACGGTGATGGGCACATGACGGGTTCAGTGTCATAACCCAAGTGGTTTAATGATCCAAAGGCAGTTTTTGGAAAACATACCCACACCTTCCAACCGCCTACAGGGTCTGAAAGAGCCCCAGAAATGGGAGATGTGACCCTATGTCTCTTCCTGTCCCACAACACATAAGGGAGCCAGCAGTATTTGCTCCGTTGTCAGAGATTTTCGAACAGATTAACTAACTCTTTCATTAATAAGTCTTTCAACGTTTGGGCTGAAATTTCATACACTTGCTGCACACACATTCATACCATGTTAATGTCAACCCAAGTGTTCAGCAGAGTGTGCACCGAAGCATGCCTTTCATTGGTATTTCAGCTATAAGTGGCTGTTTTTAAAGGCCTGTTCTGTAGGCATTACGCACGGGAATTTGCCCATGGTGGTAAATATTTTACAAGTCTTGAAACAGAAAACTAACATGGCTCATTTTGTGCGTTCCTGTCATTCAGGCATAGCATGCCTTGAAAAATGACATTTTGCAAGCGATTATTCCAGACCATGGACTGTAAGCCCTGGAGTAATTAATGAGGATGTATGGGATTTTTGCTCCAATAGCCTGTAATCACCACGCAATTTCTGAAACGCACCCTTAGAAGTGCGTACAATGCCGTACTCTCTGCAACAGCCTGCATCTGTTGCAGCTTTATCATGCTATTGTTTTCCGCAGTAGCAAGGTCATCATTTCTTATGTCTGCAGTGGAGCTCATTATCTGTTATTTCACAGTTGATATATAACAGCACTGCTTCTGGGAAACAGGTTGCTCTGAGAGCCTTCGAAATTTCATTCCTTAAAAAAAAAAAGAAAGTTCACCAGATCTACAGGGCAGTTTTGCAGGATTCACTACCAACCCCTTCATAGCTCAGCCACAGCAGCCACCTGCCTCTCCTTGTCCTTTCTCCTGGTTTTATTGTATTGTTTTGACATCACAAACCAGAGGAAAAAAAAGTCCCTGCATTTTCAGTCCACTTCTGCAGAAGACCTTCCTTCCTGAAGTACCACCTCAACACATCACAGCCTAAAAGTGCAGGGACTTTCACTTCACCTACTGAATCAGCAAGGCAGAACCCTAACTCATGGCTTATCCACCTACAGCTTGCAACGCAGCTGCCTAAGGCTGTTCTCAGCACTAAACAGATGATGAATTTGAAGCAAATGCCATTTGAGACAAGTCAGTCCAGACAGTGAAGTCTGGTGAAGGAGGGAGATACTTGAAACCAGCCTTGGTTAAGACTACGTGGACCAGAGGCAGCGCCACCAGCACATGGACCAGTCACCTTGCAAAAGGAAACTGTGAAGACTAGTTAAAGGCCAGAGGGTTTGTACTGACTTGGGAGGGAAGGTCTCAGGACTTGGCTTTGCTTGTCTTGTCCTAAACTGGTTTCAGCTTCTCTGAGCTGTGACTGTCTCACAGGTAGGTCACTACTGCCTTAACCCATTTTAGCCTGGCCTTAATTTAGAGCTGGAGCACGTAGTTGTTCTGAACAGACCTATCTCTCTCTAGAACCAAAATATTGTAGAGCGCAACTGTGGGGTCAGGTTCTGAACACCCGTTGAAAGAGGGGTGCCACCCTGTGAGTCATATAAGGATAGCTTCAAAGATGGGAAGGAACAGAAAGACCAAATAACTGGGAAACAATGAAGAAAAAGATTATGGAAACGGGCTGTGTTGAGAAAACATTTTAAAAATGTTAGTGTTATCGTAATTGGATTTATAATAGCTGCTTGATGAATTTTGATTAGGCTATTAATGATAAATTCTGGGTTACACTTATAAGGTGTGCTCCATCTTTGCCCATAACAGGATTTTGAGCTCCGTAAGTGCTGTGCGGTGCTGTAGGCGTCACCTCCACGTGCCCGCAGGCAGAGCCCTCAACCTCCCCCAGACGCCAAATGCCTGTGCCTTTTGTCCCAGGGTAGAGAAGGTAGATTAAAGCACACCTAGAGAAGGGACCTCTTCTTTGGGGAACCCAAAGATTCAAACCTGTGTTTTCCAAGAGCTCCCCCCAGCTATCAGACAACACCCTAGTGGGTTTTTTCACAGCAGTGAATAGACTCAGGGCAGAAGAAGGTAGTGAGCCCCGGGCCAGCACTCACCCGCAGCGGTCAGTGCACCTGCAGCCATTGCCCGCGCCCTTCACCGCATCGAAGGAGACAAAAGTCTCTGCTTTTATCCCAGCAGGGGTGAGATTTTTTTGATTGACTGACTGTTCCCCATCCAGCAGAACACCTTGAATACCAGGCTGGTTTTCTCCTCCCTGGTATATGCTGGGGCATCAGGACTTTAGCAGCGGGGAAGTAGATGAGAAGGAAAGGAAGGATAGTGGGCTCTGGTATTATCTTGCTGTGACAATATAGAGAAAAAGGTCTTAAATATACTTAAAGAAAAAGAAAATTACATCCCACACCAATCTGAATCTGCTTAGTGCTTTCTGAAGTGAGATTACAGCCCCACATCCCCACAGCCAGGGGCATAGCTGGCACCTGGGGATGCATTTCACAGAATCCCAGAACGGCAGGGGTTGGAAGGGCCCTCTGGAGCTCACCCCGTCCCACCCCTGCGTGAGCAGGCACCCCCAGAGCAGGGGCACAGGGCCACGTCCAGGCGGGGGGTGAATGTCTCCAGGGAAGGGACCCCACAGCCTCTCTGGGCAGCCTGTGCCCCTGCTCTGGCACCCCACAGCAAAGGGGTTTGTCCTCATGTTCAGGGGGAGCTTCCCGTGTTCCAGCTTGTGCCCGTGGCCCCTTGGCCTGGCGTTGGGCACCACTGAAAAGAGCCCGGCCCCATCCCCCTGACACCCACCCTTCAGGTATTTATAGGCATTGATGAGACCCCCCTCAGGCTTCTCTTCTCCAGGCTGAACAAGCCCAGGTCTCTCAGCCTTTCCTCACAAGGGAGATGCTCCAGCCCCTGATCCCCTTGGCAGCTCTGCGCTGGCCTCTCTCCAGCAGCTCCCTGCCCTTCTTGACCTGGGGGGCCTGTGCCCAACCTCCTTCTTCTGCAACACGCACGCCCTGAAAAAGTGGGCACTTCAAAAGATGCAATCCCTAATTCACATCATTCTCACTATTTTCTGATACACAGTTCTTTTACAGCATGTGAGGGAAGCGTTGCTGATGTCGAGTTACTAATATTCAGAGCCTAATGGCGGATGTGTTGACTGGACATGATACTGAATTTGTTGTTCTTATGGAGACAGCATCCATCAACAGCGATGCTGCAGAGGCTAAGAGGAGCAGTCCTTGACACAAGGGCAGTTAACGACACCCCTGTGCCAGCCACGGTCACCCCCAGCCCCCTCCAGTTCAGGTCAGCAAAGGAAAGCGGCTGTTTGTAGCATTTGCAGCCCGGCGCTGAGCGTGCGCGTCGGGTGCCTGAGGAAGAGGCTCTGGGTCTCTCGCTGGGACCATGAGACTGCCACGGCTTACACATTAAATTGGTTTGTTATGTATTTTTGATGCCATCTTTTGGCTCATTAGCACATGAGCCTGGTTAAAGCTAAATGCATCACTAAGGCTGCACAGCCAACATCCTTTAGAACCTCATTAAATGAAAAGTTTATCACAAAACTGTCCTGGCCTGACAGAACATGTGCAGTAAATTTATTCCCACTCTTAGTAAATATTTAGTATTATACATATTGGTTACCTTCTTAAATGTGCCATTAGAACAAAGGATTTTCTTAAAAAAATTATTTTGAAAGTGAAGCCATACTTATTAAGAGCCAGAGAACATTTTGACCTGTTATAAACGAGTGGGAGGAAAAGCCAGAACAGAAGAATTTCATTACCAGCCTCACAATATTTTCAGTGAAAATCCTATACCATAAATGCCTGAAATTAAGTGAGATTAATCCTACCTCCAAAATTATATCTGTGAAGTCCAGAAAAATCTGATGTAATGAGAATCTCAGTTTCCATTTCCAAGAGGAGTAGGAAGAGTTTCTTAGCCACTTTTTTTGAGAAAAAATTTGATGTAGCAGTTTCAGTATTCCCAAAATACCAAGAAAACAACAGCCTGAAGAAAAATATTCCCCAATGTTTGTCATTCAAGGGAAATCTCATTATTTTACGATGAACTCGGCAATCTCTGCCACCTTGCACACAAAATGCTATTTTTTAAAATTACAATAATAAATTATATTATCAATAATGTTGTTGTTATTATTATTTATACTTGCTCCCAGTGTAAATTCCCAGATACTGACCTTAAGCTCTTCCAAGTCAGGCCTCTCCATGTTGACCACGGCCGCGAGAAGCTGGTCCTCCAAGCCGTCTCGTGTGACGGTGAAGTTGATGAGGGTGCACTGCGCCTGCAGCTCAGGTTGGAAATGGGGGTTTGCCAGCTTTGTGTGGAGGATGAGACGGAAAGCAGGGTTGAAGACACACTCCTTGTCCCCAATCTTAATGTACCTGAAATTAGAGCAAAATGAGCACGAGCGCCCATCTCTTCCAGTACGTTTCACCCAAAGACAAATGGTGGTATGAGTCAATGGTATCTACCAGCATGGGACTTTGTGCCCTCCACACAGAAATCACTATTAAAGCAAAACATATTTAAAGTTGGACACACCTGAATCACTTCTGATTTAGGATGCAAACCCCAGACCGTTGCCCCTGAATTTTGGATCCTATTTGAGAAGGCTCTCATTTACCAGCAGTGGGATGGGCAGTTCAGCCATGAACCCTCCTTGCTTTTTACAGAGGCAGTGTTCTACCTGAAGGTGGAGTTACATGGAGGAAAAGCCTCTCAGCACTGAGATTTTAATTAGCCACAGCTAAAATTGCCTAATCTGTTGGTTCAGACCTGGCCGACTTTGGTCGCACTGAGCTTGAGCAGTGGTGCCAGGTTAGGAGCGCGGACGGTTGCCGTTCCTGGGAGGTAACATCACTCAGGAATCCCCAGCCTTCTCCTGTTCTGCATTTCTGACATCAAGTCTAAAACTTACAGAGACCCCAGGAATCGACATACTCTGAACCCAAGTTTAACAAAGCCCGTGGGAACTAGAGGAAAAAAGAAACTGGAAATGCCTGCAGGGATGCAGCTGGACTGTTATGGGAACAGTGGTGTTATCGCAGGAATTTGAATACACTTCCCAGTCAAACATCAGCTCACCGGTGCCCTCTTGGCCACCTAGATTGCTTTTACAGCTGTGACCGTGAGGCTGAGAGAAATCACACAGTACGCACAACTCACAGCAGCACCCAGAAACAGTGCTGAGAACCCTGACTCCAAAAACCCTTCTTGCTCTGGGACCACTGGCATCTATATGTGGGGTCTGGGCTCATGTCCTGGAAAACACGAAACCCACAGACCTTTTATTTGATTTATGACTTATTTTCTCTTTCTTAGGAAACACATGATCTCACAGGGAGTTTGGAGAGCAGAGACATACAGTCCCAAAAGCGGGTGACTGTGTTTTTCACTCTAGGGGACTCAGGAGTCCCACCATCTCTGCTGCACGCCCGTCTCGGTGTTCTAACGTTTCAATCCCCTTCACTGGGACCATCATTCCCTCTGAAATGATCCTTCCCCTCCAGCCTGCACCTGACCCCACAACCAACCACCCTGCTCATTATGTTTTCCCCTGCAAACTTTCCAGACAGTTTGCCTTTCCCAGCAGTTGACATCATCCTAGGATATTTTAGGCAAGTAAGTAAATGATCCTCAAAGAACTTAAGGAACGTGAAAGGCAAAGCTTAAAAGGCTTTTTGTTATTTACTGCCCAAAGGCAAGCGCAGGGCCGCGCTGCGAGGCACTGCAGCAGGCACAGAGGTCAGCCCGTGCCGGGCTCCCACGAGCAGCAAAGCTGCCGCCAGCAGAGACTTTGAAAAGCCCAAACGACGCGCATCCTTCTAAAGGCAGACAACTCCACTCGGCGAAAGTCAGCGAAACGACATCAAAAGAGTCCCTGAATCAAGTTCAGCTCTGAGCACGAGGTTTTATTTGATGCCATTATTTGAGCACACAATAAATATGTGCTTATTTTACTTTACGTACAGAAAGAAGGGAGAAGTGAACTCCCTCGCCACCCTTCCCACTGACCTCCTCTCAGCTGGAGGGTGACCAGCAGCTGCCATGAAGAACTTGACCTCATTAAGAAATACTTATATATTCTTAATGCTTAAACCTGTAGCTGTATTCCTAAGTGGTGCGCAGTGTTTGCTAAAATTCAAGGTTACTTTTTCTTCACAACAGCAATAGCTATTTTGGTAATGATTCAGTGTCAGAATAGCCAATTACAGACACCAAGGTCACTGTACAAAGGGAGAATTACAGGTCTCTCTTTTACATGAGGTTTGAATGACACTGTCCAACAAAATGAAAAACCTAGGTTTATTTCAAAGCTCTCCTATGACTAAATTACCTGTAATTGCCTGATTTAAAATGCTGTCACTTCTGAAGGCAGGGTGGTAGTGCTGCTGTATACGAACACCCACAATCTGAGGTCAGGAACAGAAAGCACAAGAGCACAAAGAGCCCAGTCCCACATGTCATTAAGCCTCCCCGAAGCTCACCTTCCTTTCTTGATTGTTTCTCGCCCCAGTAACGGCCCCAACACTGGATCCACGGATTCCTCCAGGTTTTCAATCAAAACCAGTTCTCCCGCAGCCAGGGCTCGTTCCATTGTGTCCAAATACCTGTGGGAAACAGCATTGGTGCGTGCCGCTGCGAGGCTGGGTGTGATGCTCTGCAGCAAGGAGGAGGCGAGGGGGACAGAGGGGTGCTCCACACCGCGATGGCAGCCACGTGCACGTGCCAGCAGTTGGGAGACAGATAGAGGGGTAAGATGGTGCACAAATGGCACTGGCAGAGTCTCGGCTGACCAACAAGGAGAATCACGTCTCAGACATCCCAAGGGCAAGTGATAATAACGGTGCCTTCTTTCCCAGGAAAAGAGCATGGGCATCAGTGAACAAAGATGGGACAGCTTGGAGGTATTTCTAGCAAATACTTTGTTTCCCCAAAACCCCCCTGGTACAGTTAATCTTGCATAAAAGCAAGGACCAAGAGCAGGTTTCAGCTCAGTTTTGCCCAGCATTTGGGATCACGTGTAGGACAGCTCCTTTCCTCACGAGGGAATTGGGCCCTTTTGCCCAGTGCCTACATGTGAAATGGGGATGTTCTGCACTGGGATGTTTTGTGTCGGAAGGGCAGGGTCAAGCGCTTGTGCCCTCTCCTTCGGGGCTGCTCTGCACTCCCCACAACTCTCTGCAAAGAGGAGAGAAGGGCCTTGGGCGGCCGGTGAGGGTGCTCCGGGCGCAGTTACACCGTCCCTGTTGCGCTGAATCACTCCAACTAACCCCACTGGTTAAAATCCAGGTTCTTGGTCTAAGCTAGAGAGTTTGGGATGTCAAGGTGTGATAGAAAGATCTAAGACAAGAAGCTCAGAGTGACCTTTAGGCCCAACCTTTCCTAAAGGAAACCGTTGACAAAACGCAAACCCCATCCTTGATCAGCAGCCCCCATTTTTCTGAGTCCAGAAATATTTTATATGAAGAAACAGAGAGAATGACAGCAGCTGACCCAAAGCTGCTCAAATGGCCCTTTCCTGAAGGAGAGAGGGGTGTGGGTTTAAACCTCTTAAAGCAGTTGAAAGCAAAGAAGCACCATTTCCCAGGTGATGGCACACTGACTTATTTACTGTAACAGGGAAGTGAATGATGCTTTTAGCCAATGGCCTGAGACATCACAGCACTAAACTCCCCTCTTAGGTACCCGTCAGACTGGTGTGTGGCCAGGGAGGGAGGGGGAGATGCCGTCTTTGCACAGCAAGCTGTAATGGCAGCATATGGATGTTACAGGGTCTATTCTTCTTGTTCCGTCCTGGAGGTCTGTATTTAGGTGCCTCCTTTGGGATCCTTACTTTTCCACGGACTGCCTTGAATAACTACAAGGCACGATGACCAAGCTGGCCAGGAAACAGAAATTTGCTGTAATGCAAAATGATCTGTATTTTCATCCCACACAAGATCAAATCTAATAACTTCTTGTCATTTTCTATGAGGAAAGCAGAGGAGGCACTAGCAAAACAACCTGGGCAAGACCAAGTCACCTCTCCAAATCTACAGGAATTTGCAAGCACCAAGCTTGGGTCACTCTCGCCTGTTGCCAATGCTTTGCTCTGTATTAAAAAAGAAAAAATAACCTCAGCACTCATACTTAAGCAGGGATTTGACTTTGGGTCTGATCCATCCCAGCTGGCACTCCTATCCAGTGGGCAGAAATAGGTGCAAACCGAGATTGGAGGAGATCAGCCTGTGTGCTGACTGGAGATAAAATCCAGGAGCACAAAAGCCTTCCCAGAAAAGACTTAGCCAGATCAACGCGGGGTGCCACAATGAGAACATCCTAGGTGGTGCCAGCGTGGGAGCGGAGTTAGCCCAGCTGGTCTTCAGGGCATGGTGACCCTCATGGCAGCTTCTGCCCTCCATGCCCAGGCCCTCTCTCCTCTCCCAAGCTGTAGGAAGCCCTGCTCACCCTCCTGGGTGAAACTGAGTCAGGACACGCCACGTAAGACAAGCCCAGCGGAGGATGCCATAGTCCTACGCGTAGCTCAGCCTCCAGCACGGAGCTCTCTCCATTCTCAGCTTCGGAGGACTTTCTATGGTAACTGAGCCAAGCACTAAACAGACCCTCTATTTAATGGAAAATCTCTATCATTTTGGTAATGAATAAGCAGCTAATGCACAAATACATTTAAGGGGTTTTCTCCATGTAATTGGCTCAGATAGTTGCAGTTAAATATACGCTGTTCATCACATACGATGGGCAGATAACCAATAAAAGGTATTATTATGTGATAAGGCTGATGTTTACCCCTTCTGCCCAACTCGGATCACTCGCAGGTCTTCGCCATACTTTGTTTTGATCCATTTGATAACCTGCAGCTGGGGATCCACCACGAGGGGCCAGCGCTCACAGTTGGTGAGGATGGTGGCATTTTCAGTGGACATCCGATCAGCTGGCAGGCCCTCGTTCTGCCAAGCCGCTACATCAGCATCATCTGTCAGCAGGGTCAGAGGATCGAGGGATGGAGTCACAGGGATTGGCACCTGGGAGGAAAGGAGAAACGCTTCCCAGTGTGTGCAGTGAGTGCAACTTGCAACTCATTCCAGAGATGAGCAAGGAAAATATTCCAAGAAAAGTTAGCTTAATTAAAGACTGACAAGTCACATTTATCAGTCGCTTCCCATTCTACAGGATAGTTTTGATTATTATTAAGTGTTTCCCAATCCTGTTGTGAGTGAACATGAATTATGCAAGCAACCCAAAGAATTTTTGCCTGCAGAGCACTAAGCATCCCGACGGGCCACAGCCCAGCCGAGCAGGCTCGGGTCACACTGGAAGAATATAACTAATGCCCTTGTAGGCCTGCTGTTGTGTTGCAAAACAGTATTAACAGTTCCAGAAACGCTTCTCTGACATGGGAGGCCATTTCTGGCTATGACAACCAGAAAGTTATCTGTGCCAGTCACCTGAGCAGGATGGGCCTTCGTTTTTCCATTAGATATACAGGAGCTTCCTTGAAATTTCTAAGCACAGAGTCAGGTAATTTTTGGAATAATATTGCCTTTCTTAACTAAATGTTTGGCTTAGTATTAAGAAATGCAGAATGAAGTTCTTCCTCTCTTGACCTAAGGAACTTGCCGATTTTCTCAGCTTTTTAATTTGGGCATCACTGACCCGTTGCGACCTTGTTTAAAAGCTTCTTGGAATTTCCCCAAGATTTATAACATCCAGTTACTGTACTGACATGCAAAAGCTCATCCTGCAGGAGACCGTGCACTCGCATTTACTGATGTATGAGAAGACCTTTTAAAAATCAGTGAAATATTAAACAAGTTTGAAGCACAACAGTCTCCATCTGGTCCAAACAGCAAGACATGGGTAAAACCAGCTGAGAGACCTGGCCAGCATGAGCAGAGCTTGGGTCCAGCATGAAGAACCATCTGGAGTTTTGCAAAGCCTGCTAGAGACCTGGCAGTGAGCTCTGCCCGCTCCAAGCAATTCCGTCTCTGTACCACCTCCCTCCTTCTAGGCCATCCCTGACACCGGGTTAAACCTGCACAGCATTGGTGCTGGGCTCCATGTCTGGGTTCCTGCATCGGGGATTTTCCTCAGTACATGGAGGAATTGGGTCACTTGCATGGAGCAAGGACACCACAGCGTCTTCCCCAGAGAGGAGTAAATCAAGTGTTGCCATGTCCTGCTCCTCCGTCCATCTCGGCGGGGACACAGGGATGCCTCTCATTTGCAGGATCCCCTCACTTGGGGGATCCCCTGTGGACATCAGGATTCATGGCCATGTTAATTCCAGTAACAACAGCTTTTCGGAGAAATCAGAGCTTACTTTGAGCTGGTGCAAATACGGCTTCCAGATTCCATCCAGGAGGTCTTGTCGGTATTTCTTGGTGAAGTAGCCCAGATAGGAGACGAAGGCCGTAATCAGCAAGACATCTCCACACAAGGTGCTCTGTCGCTGTTTGAACTCCTTCACAGCTTCAGCCCATCTCACGTTCTCAGAAGCAAGTCCCCCAACCTACAATTTCCCAAGTCAAATTGATCATCACAGTGGTTCTTTAAGCAATACCTCAGGATCTGGCCACATCCATACCTTGTTCCTGATATCAGGTGTCATTTGCTAAAGTTTAAAACCTGAGGATGGGAAATATTCGACAGTTACTTTGCTAACCTCCCCGTCCCATTCCATGAAAGACTAGTCCTGCTGCAAATCTCAGATGTCTGCTCCACAACTCCTCTAAAATCATCAAGGAAGGAGCCGTCACGTCCCCAGCAGGAATTCACATAAAGATATCTGCATAAGGGTTTGTGATGCACCCATGGGCTGGTAATTGCCTTAATGCTACAGATTCACACCTGGTTACACCCTCTCTCACACAGAGCACTCCTCTCCAACAGCCACAACCCATGCACACAATTTAGTATTACCCCAGGTAGATGGAATTTTGATCACAGACCCCTTCAGTCCACATTTTCCTTTCCCTTAAGGCTCTGTCCTTAAGGAAAGCGCTTCCTCATGGACATTTTTCATGAGCATCCAATGTACAAACAGGCCAACGGGGGGCTTACCAGCTTTGAAAAGGGTACAGCATCTCCTTATAAAATAAGATATCTCTACATCTCAACTTCTTTGGCCATTGGTACTGGTCCCTCGCCCCTGAAGTCTTGTGGTTAAAAGAGATATCCTAAACAGTTTTAAGTTGGCCTCACGGATTTGAGATCGAGAATGCCAAACCTCATGGTTAAGCTCACCATCACTCTGCTGTTGTCACGGTGCCCTAGAAAAATCCACGTAAGGCACAGATCCCCTCTCCTAACTCCTCTGTTACCGGGGCCAACCAGCACTTTCTATTTTAATTCTTCAGCATACAGTCCACATAAGCTAAAAGTTATTTCTCATACTTCCCATTTTTATTAAAAGTTCCTCTCTATCCTTCTCTTTTGAGAACCTCCCCAAATAAGGGGTGCTGCAAGTGTGACTAATACGACACTGTCTCCTTGCAGGTCACTGTTAAATGTTGAATAGCAGGAGCCCTGACACAAGTCCCTGTGGTAAGCCTTATGAACACCTTGAATATCTTTTGCCCCTAACCTGGGTTATTTTGCCATCTTAAGCTGATATGTGGAACGCAGGTCCCAGGATGGGAAGGTGGCACCTTCACATCCTCACTGAACTCCACCATCACACATTCCAACTTGACCAAGTCCTGGTTTTGGTAGGATCCTGCTGCCATCTGAGGGTGAGGAGCCACCTTCTGATGTCCAGCACAGACTTACTGCTGGCCTGTTTATGCCATCGCTTCTCATGCAGACGCTGTCCTCCAGCTCAAAGAGCTCTCCTTTCACCTTCACGTGCACCTCCAGATCCTTTCACCTTCACGTGCACCTCCAGATCCTTTCACCCTCACGTGCACCTCCAGAGCCTTTCGCCCTCACGTGCACCTCCAGATCCTTTCACCCTCACGTGCACCTCCAGAGCCTTTCGCCCTCACGTGCACCTCCAGATCCTTTCGCCCTCACGTGCACCTCCAGATCCTTTCACCTTCACGTGCACCTCCAGAGCCTTTCGCCCTCACGTGCACCTCCAGAGCCTTTCACCCTCACGTGCACCTCCAGATCCTTTCACCTTCACGTGCACCTCCAGATCCTTTCGCCCTCACGTGCACCTCCAGAGCCTTTCGCCCTCACGTGCACCTCCAGATGCTTTTTATAAACAGCCAGTATTTTCGAGGGAATGTGCTCTGCTTGGCCAAGCAAAAGCAGCTGCTCTAGCTCCCCTCGGAAACACACAACCACAGAACAGCTCTACCGGCCAGACCTGAGGTCCCCCTCCTTCGGCACCCTGTCCGCTGGCAGCAGCCCTTAGCGGATGACTTGGGAAGACTACACAAATGAGCACCTGGTAATAGTTGCTGACATAATGTCAGCTTCCCGCGACTGGAGGTTTAAGGACCTTCAGAAACAGAGCGTATTTCTTTGTCCTTTATAGCCACTGATGACTTTTTCCTTCGTGATTGAGTCTAAGCTGCCGCGGATACCAACCAACCTTTTGGCATCTACAGCATCCTGCGGCCAGGAGATACACAGCTTAGCTATGCTTTCTGTCAAAAAAGTACATCCTTTGATGCGCTGCCTGACCTTTTCAATTGCTAAAACCTGTTTGCACAGTGGAAAAATAGCGAACAATCCTGCTCATGTCACCTTCCCCATACCGCTCATGATTTCAAGCCCTTGATACCCCCTCTGCTGTCTCCTTTTGAGGTTGAAGAGCTTTAGTCTATTCAATAATTCCTCAAGCAGAAGCCTTTTGATTGTCCTTGCAATCTTTATTTTTACCGAGTGATGTAATCGTTGTTATCTGGTTTCTTTTTATTGTTACCTTCTCCGCACCATTTCTCATTCTACATCCTTTGAGGTACAGCAGAGGGGGTGGAGGTACAGCTGCACACTCAAGATTTATTTAGAATGTATTTATATAGTGAGATTGGGATTTTTCTCTGGTTTGTTCTCTCTCCTTTTCCTAACAAACCCTAGCATTCATTTTCAGCTGGGGTTTTCAGTTTGTTGAGGGTTTTTCTTTTTGCCTCTGGGAGCACAGAGCTCACATACTCACAGAACTCTTCACTCCATCATTTCATTCCTGAGTGATAATAACTACCTCAGCATCACTTACAGGGCATGTAAAGTAAAAACTAATTTTTCCAATATATATTATTTTACATTTATCTACCTGCCATTTCCTACCCCCATCACTTGGAATCATTTTTACAATTCCTTATAGGCGGTCTCCATCATCACTGTACTCGTATGACTGAGAAGCTGTACGACCTGCTTGCACACCATCTCATCCGGATAGCTTCTGGTTATTCTGATGAACAAAAGAACTAACAGACACCTGAAATAAAACCCCTGATGGCCTTTCTGCCTTGTCAAATCTGCCCCTTTAAATCACTGACATCTGGCTCTGGGCAGCCCGATTCCTTCCAGGAGGAGAAGGAGAGGCCACAGATTGTTCTTTGCCCCATTCAGCCTCAGAGCTGTCCCTAAACCTGTTTCAGCCCAGTTACTTTTTCATGAACATGAACCACCATCCTTCTCACCAAGCTGCAGAGATTCCCACAGTGCCTTTTGCTGATATTCCCTTAGCCTTGCTAGAAAGCCTGCTCTCGATTTGGGTAGGACCACTTCTGCCTTTCTTGGGGCTACACAACGTGCAGGGCAAAGCCTGAACAAATAGATTCAAGAGGTCCTCACTGGTTGCTGGCAATACGTGCCTGGTTTAGAGACAAACAATCTTATAAATCCACAGTTGCAGGTCTGCATCTTGTATTACAGAATTTTACCCCATTCCTGTGGTTCCCATATCCAGACCATCCAGTTATTTCAACCACAGTCATGTTTCCTCTTTTCCCTGTAGGAATTCCTATTTCTATGTTCTCAGACTGATAAGACTGATGAGGTCTGTCTCATCACGTATACCTACATTCATTAAAGTGGAGCCTACGGAGGCTGGAAAATATGAGGGATCCGGCAGTGTGGGATATAGCTGTCCTGTTTCTCCTCTGTTCTGGAAATTTGCTGGAGTCCAGCTGCAGCTGGACAGACCCTGGTCTCAGCCCACGTATTTGTTCTTACATAATCCTACTTGTTGAAAAACAAGCAAAGCGCTACTTTTAAATTATCAGTTATTTTTAAGGCCCATACCTAAATTATCCTTAATCTCAACTCCAGTAACAGTGCAGAGAAGTCCACTTCTGCCATCCTTCTTTGTAGCTTTTACACATTCAGTACCTACAGGTCTTTCCTCCAGCCTCCTTCAGGTCAATTCTCATACTACTCCCATAGCCTCTAAGAGCACGAGTCTTTATTGATCTGACTTTCCTAATACTTGTAGACTCTCTAAATATTCCTAATTAATTTATTGAGGTGATTTTTTTTATCCGCTTAGGTCCTGAGGGTCTTTTCTTCAACTTTGCCTGGGTCACACGCTACTGCCAGTTTTAGTATCTTAGAGAAATCCCAGGTGTCTTCCAGCTCAGACCCTAGAAGGCATTGGAATTCGTTTTGTTTAGCAAGTAGCAAGTTGAAAGCCATCTCATTTGATTACCTGTAGCTCTTTGATAATGAGGGTTAGTGAGCAATCATTCCCTATTCACCTTCTCCATACTAGTCATGATTTTATAGGCTCTGTCACATCTATCTCTACACTATCCCTTTTCCGAAACGAAGAGTCCTAATGTATTTCCTCTTTTCACCTATGGAAGATGTTGCATGCATCTTTGTACCTTTTCTAGGTCGCCTAGAGCCTTCTGGGATGGGGTGACCCAACTGTTCAGCATGCGAGATGTAGGCACACCACAGCTCTGGGATGGCACGACAACTGTTTAACTTCTGCTTCCTGATTTTTTCTTACCCATTCATAATATTCAATTTGCCTTTCTTCCTCTAGTTGAGTACCACCCTGCTGTTCCTGAGAACTCTCTGCAACAACTCCAAGAGCTCTTCTGTGAGTGATAATAGTGCAATTAGGACCTATCAATGTAAATGCATGATTACAGTTCGTTTTTCCTGCATGCATTATTTTGCATTTGTCATCACTAAATCTCATCTGCCACATTAGCGCACATCCACTCACAAATACCAACATCAGCCAGCCTCCCTTTTCTGGTGCACAGGTCCCTAGACACTCCCTGCTCCCTGTCCCTTGCATCCTGGAGCATCTTCCCTAGATCATCTAAGGTTCACAAGATGCCAAGCTAAAATTAAGGCACTGCAAAAGTTCTGCTTGCCTTCATCCCTTGTTTCATTTTTCAATCCAGACAACACCACCTGTGTTTAGTTCGGTGTATTCTTCATACGACCCCAAATATGCT
Organism: Phalacrocorax carbo; assembly: GCF_963921805.1. Lineage (NCBI taxonomy): Eukaryota > Metazoa > Chordata > Aves > Suliformes > Phalacrocoracidae > Phalacrocorax > Phalacrocorax carbo. The sequence continues at coordinate 13,245,281 of NC_087528.1, forward strand.
TACTTCAAAGTCTGGGAACTTATTTCTGCCCACAGTCATATAGGTGACGCATCTTGGATGTCACATAAATGGCACATCAGAAGGACTGTCAGGATTTATTCCCAGATGACACAGGAGACAGTTTGCATTGCACAGCAGTAAGTTGGGATGCCAGTAGTTCCTTGCATACACTACAGAAGCGATCCATTTTTGACAGCAGTAATAGCAAGCTGTTCTTTCTAACCAGGCCTTTAAAAACAGCTAGTGGAACTGGCACTGACATAACTTGTTCTTGTCTGCATTTACAGCTGGCTGTGTCCAGTGCTCCCTCAGCCATGCCGCCTGCTAGCCGCTCCTCACAGCAGCAGCTCTGTCCTGCAACCAGCCAAGGCACACAGTGCTTGAGGGAACCCAACGGAGTCTCAATTCAAGCTGCTCCCAGGCCGTGGGGTGGGGAGGAGGTGTAACCAACATGGCCTGGGACGCAGCGTCCCCGCTCCTCTGGCATTCCTCTCCATCTTATGGCAAACATGATAAGATTTCACCTCTAAATAAAAACTCTAATTGAACAGATTCCCTGTTAAACCATAAAATAAAAGCTGCCGCTTGTATCCCAGCTGCAGGCAGAGGCCGCTGATCTCCCAGGGACTGAGTGCCTCTCTCCTCATCTCCCAACAAGTTGCACTGAACTGTAATAATTTCCACCCGCAGGAATAACCCTGGCCTTGCCCAGGCTTTTAAATCATCCCTGACCCTAATCATATTATTCTTCCACTGTCTTCTGTATGATCCACAGTAAGCAGAGACCCCTAATAATCGTGCATCCCCCTGGTGCTGCAACATCTTGGCAGCATGAGAAGCCAGAGTTACCTTTCTCTCTTTGCAACTGGGCTGGCAAGAGCCGTACTCTCCCCCACTGAAGCTCCAAACAGGAGCCCAAGGGGCGTTCATCCAGGGATTTCGGTTCCAGACACGAGTTTGAGCAGACAGCCTGTGCTCATCTCCACTTGAAATGAGAGACAGAGCTTCTGGATTTAGTCTGGATGACTTTGCCCATCAGTGGCTAATGCTGCCTGCAGGTCCTGGGGCTTTATTGTCTCCAGGAGCGGGACGGCACACACCTGCAGTCGTCTGTGCAATGCATTTCTGGCTCCATCGCAGAAAGTTCCACGCAAGTGGGAAGTTGGAGCCGTCAGTGTGGCAGCAAGAGTTGAAACCCCTCCAGCCAACTAATCACCGCTCGACCCTCAGGCTGGAAAGCTGAAGGTGACAATCCCGCCATCTGCACGCCAGTCCCAAGACGTCACCCGTGGAGGGTCTCCGTGGGAAGTGCTGTCTGGGTGACTCAGGCACTACTAAGGGGGCTGCTCTGCCCTTCCATCTTTTCCAGGGTTTTTCTGGCACAGTTAGGTAGGATAAAGAGGGATGGAAGGGAGGAAGCAGCAGGAAGATAATTTATGAGCCTATTTGCAGCATTAGGAGAGCTCCAAGCATCACTCTTTCCAAATCTTTGATTTGGAGACGTGGCAGCAGGCACTGAATGGGACGGATATCTGTTTTTCTTGCCTTATTTGCTGTTGGACACTTTTTTAGGCGGTACACTGTTTGGAGCAACAGGAGACTCTCAGCAGTGTTTTGGGTGTTTGTGTATACATGTGTATTCATCTCTCAGCAAGCCACAGACAAAACCAGGATGCAAACAATCCCACTCCATCCTTCCTTGCTTTATAAAAGCCCAGGGCTGACACTGGCTTCCCCAAGCTGTCAGCCTCTTATCTGTTACCAACGCTTGTGACTATCAGGCTGAAAAATTCACCCAGCACAAGTGAGGCAGATGGTGTTTGCCAGCTAGAGATCAATAAAAAACAAGCTGCTTTTTTCTAGCAGAATCCAGGGCCCTGCCCAGTACTAATCTTCCTCACCACTGCAAAGACTGTAGCAGTCGTGTGATGCTTCAGTTTTGTGCGATCCTAGACGCAGGAGTAGAGATTTACTTCCACCTGGCTCTGCTTTTTCTCTAATGATGAAAGGAAAGGGTGCTTCAACCTAGGGCAGAGCGCATCCTGGCAGCAGCCAGGGGGTAGACGACAACAACATTGGCAGATTACGGAGAAAACTATGTTTAGCCTGTTGCACATATGCACATAGATAGGCACAGCTTGGGGAAGCTCTCCATGCTTTCGAATGCAGAGCAAAACCGCTTTCCCGCCTCCCCAGGCATCACCTCTGCGAGCACAGGGAGACGTGACTGATCGTGGTCCCCACTATGGCAACGCGCCGTACCTCAGCAAACGTCCAAATTCAATCTAAATGAAAATGGCTTATAAACCTCAGCAAGGACTGGCAGGGCTGAAAAATAACAACTGCACACAAAGTAGAAAGCCTAAAGCTGAGCGATGTCCTTTATCTGCCCCAAATCTAAGCCTCTTCCAGCCAGTCCTCCGGATGCACAGACCAGGCTGCACCCTAACACGTCCCCCTTTTGCCTGTTACCATTTTCAGTTTGTTTCAGCGAGAGACTTGAAACCCGGTTGCCTCAACATTCTCATTTGAAGTATATATAAGTATATATAAGAGAAATAACTACAGGACTGGCCAACATGACCCACTGGTGACCAGGCAGAGCCGCGGTGGTTTCCCCTGTTGGCACAACATCAGTAAGAGCTGGGTGGGAGAAGCGGTTTGTGCATAACCGCTTCCTAATTGCTTTAATGGTTTCAGGATTTCTGAGTTTGCTGCTGTGGTTCTCCTGAAGCCTGGACAGGGACAAAACCGGTCTCCAGTGCATCCAAAGCATTTCAAGAGCAAAGAAACGGGAAGGCTTTGAAGGCAAGGTAGCTAAACTGGTGTCCAAAGTAAATCATCAATACTGTGCCTAAACAATGAAGAACACGCTAAGGAATTTAACAGTTAAGTACATAGTCCAGCACCAGCAAATAACATGAACAAGTACTGCTTTCAAGCAGGTGCTGACCCAGAGCCTGTGGGCAGACCCAGTTAATGAGGAAGGTAAAGAACACACTTAAAAGCAAACATATTCCTGCTGCTTCACTGAGATTCTACTGCCCGTGGCACAAACTCGGTGCTATCGGACCACGGACAGATGGGTACATCATCACAAAAACCTCAGCTGCAACCAAAGAAAGTTTTTCTATAACTTGATTCCAATGTCTTATCCGGATTTCAGAATCAAAATACTTTCTTTTAAAAGGAAATTATTAAACTTTAAAAATCACATAGGAACATACGTCACAGGTGGCAATCTATATTGGGGGTTTTTGTTGTTTTACAAGGACGCTCTTGTTAATATAGCTAAGCCAAAAAAAAAGAAACCAAACCCCAAAATCCCACAGTTTTTCCTTATCACAGTATCAGAGTTGTACCTGAATGAAGAGCTAGGCTTTAAGCCAAGAATTCACATGCTAAACATGCATCTTTAAGAAATCACGTTCTGTTTGTTACAGTGGTACTAACTGAGGCGAAACTAAGCTATAATCAGTAAAACATACACTCACACACACATTTATATTGAAAGAACTGAAATCATCATTTCTATGTTTCTTTTTCATGAAACATTTTCGCCTTGTATTTTGTGTTTAATGACTCCGAGGTGACTCAGAGCCACGATCTACTTCCACATCACGTGTTAAACAGGACTTTGTTAGGATGTGGAAAGATGCAGGGAAATACTCATCCTGCAAAATCTCCCCAGAAATATAAACAGCTCTTCCAAATGAAAAAGCTACTTTCCTGGTTTAATTAAAGGTTTTGGAAACATTCGGTGTTTAACTTGAAGACATGAAAGCATAAAACTCCTACGGTGGTGGCATAAAAGAGATTGAAATCAGTATAGAAAGGGACATATCTGCTGTTTGTCTTTGACCTCTTACATCTGAGTATATCACAGCCCTGCCTGCGTTTGGCTGCAAAGCAGCTGCCTGTGCTACAGCAGTGCCGCACTCCTGTTTTCCAAAGCAGGCACCCAGAGATTAAAGATGTTCATTTTTTAGAAGTTTCCCAGTACCTGAACAGGCAGCAAGTGAACCGTGCAGTTTTGGGGAGCACTTTGATGCCCCGCTAAATGCAACCTTTTTCATGCGCCCACGAAAACCCACCTGAAATCTAAACAGCTCTGAAAACCCAGGCTAAAGCAATTTGCTGAAGGTCACCTAAGAAGGTTTGAGAGTATGACATGGAGAATTGAACACAACTCTCCACGTCCAAAGGAAAAAGCTTAACCATTTGGCTATCTTTTTATCTTTATCGCTGCACGCTATATTGGAATACATATAGACACTTTACATACAAATTACAGCCCAACACAGCCATGAGGTCGTAAAATGAGCAGAGAAACCTGCATCCAGCATCACTTCTAGAAATAACCTTTGGATTCTGACTTAGCTGCCACCAGCCCCACCAGCAGAGGCAGCTTCAACAAGACAGACCGAGACCACCTTCCGTCCGTGGGGACCGAGCAGGGCGCTCTCCTGGGGCTACAGGTACAGCCTCTTGGAAGGGAGCGTGGCTTGAACACAACATCGCCACTGCTCCTGGGAGGAAGGGCAGCACAGCAGCCTTCCTTTCAGTGCTGCTACAAAATCAGGCAGCACGGCCACAAGGTAGGGGCCATGCGTTTCAGTGAGCTTTGCCAGGTGTCGGGCAGGAGCCGTGTGCCGAGCTGCGCACACATCCCCCACCCAAAACAGGGCAAGGCAGGCACTTCGCACGCCAACAGCTGCAGCAGAAGCAGTGCTGGAGTGCGCTGCCTAAATCTGCACCCGCGGAAGTCTGGACCCCTACTTGCACCTTCCCTGCAGGTCAAGAGAGTCAGATGTTTTAAAAGCATAAAAAAATTGGGGCTCTCCACCGAGGTGATGTCAATGCTGCCATCATATGCTAGAGGGTGAGCTTGAGTCGGCAGAGCCAGCTGCTAGAACCAGCTCCAGCCCCACCGCCTGCCAGGACAGAGCTCAAGCACAGGACGGTCTCCTGCAGCCCTGGTTCCTTGCTTGCAGGGAGAACTGGCTCGCTCCAAGATAAGAGCCAACGCAGGAGCCAAAAAACAAAGCCTTAAGGGCAATTGCAGCACTGGATGTGAGCTGGGGCTCCAGCTGACAGGGCAGTGTGACAGAAGCCATTACCTCTCAGTTTCTTATCTGTGAAGCCGTGACAAGAGCGTTGCCCCCACAGAGGACCAAGAGGCTGCATATTTTGAAGGTAGGACAGCCTGCAACGCATACCGATGAGCTGATAACAGGGACATGCAACAGTTTTTTAGAGCTTTTCACTATTATGTTTTTGTCATTTCAAAACCTGCAAAGCTACTGGCATGTTCCGTATTTCTTTCTACAACACGATTTTTGAGGCACATGGTTTTGGCCCAGCGGTACTTGATCATGCATTTAAGTAATGAAAAGGAGACAAAAGCTGTGAAGAGCCAGTCTCTTTAAATACAAGCAGTGCCTACCCTGATGTGTGAAATCAGCCAATGCAAATTCATTTTCATTACTGAATCTTGCTGCAGTGCAGGAAATGTGTTTCAAAAAAATTAGAGGATGTGCACATGGTTTGCATCTCAGCAGCACCTGACACCTCCCATTCATGCCATTAGAGTTGCATCTGCTGACACTCACCAGTCGATTTGCAAGAGCGATGGTACACGCTGTAGCTTCAGCTTCTTGCTGACATTTGAGTTTGTCTGAAGTGGCCTTCTCAAACTTGGCAGTGAGCTTTCCCAGGTTCTCATTGAGGCGCTGCACATGAACAAAACAAAATAAAAAAGAAGAAAATAACAGCACCGTTTTAAGGAAAACCCTCCCCCAGAGGTGATTCTTGCTGTGGGTAGGGCTGGCCAAGCTCCACCACAACTCACGCTGCCCAGGCTGGCACCCAGGGTGCAGCCCCTAACAGTGCCGTGGCATCAGGAGCCAGCGCAGGGCAACGATGGGCTGTGCTATTTTACATGCTTGAACTCACATCCTCAGCACAGGGCAGAGGCAAAGAACCCACAGAACCAATTTATTTGGGGCTCTGCCCTGGTGTGAATTGAAACTGGGAAAGGGAGTCCTTATGGCCAAATGCCGATGCCTGGTGCTATGGCTGAGCAATGAGCAGGGCAGCTAAGAAAACCAAATTTTATACTTCCTGATGCTGCAGCCCCCTTGGTCTCAGTCCAGTCCTTGAGACTCTGCTGTTTCACCAAGTTGTGCTCAAGTCCCCAAGGGGCTCCTTGAGCAGCTGGAGGTATGCCTGAACTGTCTCCAAGCCATACCTCCTGCACCCTGTTTCTGGGAGGGGATATGACAAATACGTCAGTAAAGTTATTCTGCTCCTAAAGCTGCCTGAGCATGTGCCGGGGGAACTCCTGCAGCGGAGCCCGACCAGCACTAGGTGAGAGCATCTCACGA